>NC_040903.2:193594971-194194971 GCF_004126475.2 Phyllostomus discolor | reverse complement strand
ACTTGCTACAGTTGTTCTAGCCAGACACATGTGAAACCCTCTCTAACGTCTCCTTCAGTGTGGACCCCTCCTTTGACTGTGCTCCAGTGGGTCAGAGCTGGGCACAAAGAACCCCAACGTCCTCGACCACAGCAGAGTACTTCCGGCACGTTGGGTTCCCGGAGTACGTGAGGCATTTCTTGGTTGCATTGACCTTACTGAGCACAAGACCTGAATCACATTAACCTGCAGTCAAGTAAAACATCTTGTTCTTATTCATTGGCACCGTTCTCATATGCACCATGTGCCTCTCCTTCAAATCATGTTAACGGTTGTAAGTTAACATTTATTTGTGTGATTATCTGAACAATGTCTGCATCTCTCCAGGCTACGGACTAAGTATGCTGAACGCAGGTACAGAACTGTTTCTGCTTTTTATTTCCTTTTCATTGCCATTGCATTGCGAGGTCTTATCACAGGTAGTACGTCTTCAAAGGAAGGGTTCAATAAATACTAGACAAAGAATGAGATGTGTATGCAAAAAAATTACATAACACAAGATACGGTAAGTGTGATAGGAACAATGCAGTCAACCTTCTGTGGGAACCCAGCAGAGGTTCCTTCAGCATCCCTTGTGCAGGAGAGGCACCCAAGCCAATTCCTACACAGTGTTTCAACAAGTAGTTCAAGTAAAGAAAACATACAGGCAACACAACAACCAATAAAAACCATGCCTTTGAAAAACAGGTATTTACATGGGAAACTGCTCATACTAAACGAATAAACAGGATACAAAACAGTATCCCCCTACACACACACACACGCACACACACACGGGAAAAGGAAAGAAAAAACAGAAAAGGCCCTCCAGGCTCTGAGACCTGGCTTCCTGCTCCCTCTGCCTTCCAGCTACCACCACCTTCCCAATGCCAGGGAGTGTGCTCACCGCAGGACTTCCTGCAGAGGAGCCAGCTCTGTCTCACCCTTCACCAAGTCTCCTTGTCTCTGAAACTCATCAGAAGCACTACCAATAAAGGGGCATAGTGGTAAAAACTATAGGATACACCATGGTTACAGATGCAAGACACCTCTTCAACGAGAACTTAAAATCTTGGCTGAGTGGTCGGATGCACTTGGGACACTCGGATGTAAAACAGAGGAGTCTGGCGGCTTTAAGGCCCTAAGGCTCCTCAGGGGGCGATGTTCGGCCAGAGCTGGGAACTGCCATCCCAGCCCTTCAGTCATCTGTCACTCGTGCACTCAAGTGTGCTTCCAGATTCTACTGCCTTCTGCAGGGAGGACCCCCAGGCCTCCCTGTCCGCTCAGACTCTAGGTCATCCCAGTAGGAAAGAAGAGCAGGTGCGACTCTGCAGGGCACAAAAGTGCTTTTGGAGTCTGGGATTTGGCAGAGAAAGTGTGAGATTCGGTGACTTAAAAAATTCATTTATGTGAATTCATAGCATTCCTCCAGGCTATGAAAAGAGGAACAGAAGTATGTGTTGGAGCTAGCCACTCAAATCCTTGGTGTACATGGTAGAAAATGATATTGATGGCTTTGTAGAAAACTCCTTGTGATTGATCTCCCACATATGGAAGATAAATGAGAATTAACCTCTTTGCTTACAGCTTGGGTCAATTAAAACTAGGCAGTGGATTGTGCTGTAACAAAGACCTGCATATACAATGTTTTACTGAATAACATTTGCTTTACTTTTTTCAAATTCATGGTACCTTAGCTTAAATTGATAACAATGAACAAAGTATTTTGCAATATCTGCTGACCTTTGGAAAAAGCTAAAATTATATTGGTCCTGGCTGGGTGGACCCATTGGTTGGAGCATCGTCCTGTGCACCAAAAGGCTGTGGGTTCGATCCCTGGTCAGGGCACACACCTAGATTTCGATCCCCAGTTGGGACACGTACAGGAGGCAACCGATCGATGTTTCTCTCTCACATCCATGTGTGTGTCCCTGTCTCCTTTCCTCTCTGTCTCTCTAAAATCAAGAAACATACTCTCAGGTGAGGATTTTTTTTTAATTACATTGTTGGTCTATCTTTTTCTCAATAAGTGCCATTTCTGCAAACTGAAGTTGTTTCTCGCAAAGTCAAATATTTGAACACCTTGTATAACATACGCACTGTGCACAGATCTCATTAACGCACCGCTCTGCGGAGCAGGATCTGAGTACAGAAGTGATCAGTATTGGCCTCTTTCCAGAGGAATGTTGAAATGTACTATTTCCATAAAATCATACTGATGCTCTAGAAATTAATTCCTCTCCAACATTTTAGACATAGCAAATTGAATCATACCAGAAGTATCTGCTTTACAATTTGTTTAAACGTTAAACACAATAAAACCAACCATTTTAATGGCTCGAGAAAGAAGCCACAAAATCCAGTGACTTAAGCACTAGAGGGGTATTATGCTGGTGAAGTCACTTTCTCACTGTGTGAGAGACAAGACATTTCTTCCATGTGCTAGAACGGAAACTTATGACATTTTCCTACTGGAGAACAATGTCTGTAGATGTAAAATGGTTACACAGAGCAATCGTTTCAAACACATATCCACATATCTTGCTCTAAATACTCTTTTTACTCACCACATTTTGGGGTGCCTTTCATAATTCAGAAGATCCTAACACCTAGAGTAAGCCACACACACAACTTTCTTGGCTATGTACTTAGACATGTCTCTGATTATTAAGATGTGGCACTTATTTATTTTTTTTATCTCACCAAGGATATGTTTTTACTGACCTTAGGAGATAGAGGAAGGGAAAGAGAAAGAAACATCGATGTGAGAGGGAAGCATGGGTCGGTTGCCTTCCATACTCCCCAGCTGGGGATCGAATCTGCAACCTTTTGGTGTATAGGACAGTGCTCCAACCAACTAAGCCACTTGGCCAGGGGTAAGATGTGGCCTTTAATAACTAGCTTTAAAGAGCTCTGTGTTAAAGGTATTAATTCAGCCTACCATTTAGTACCCATCCATATCGAAGTACCAACTAGTGTTCGTAGGGCCTACCTCGCACAAACCAATGAGAAGGTCCACAGTAGGAAGAGAAAGTACTGAGCCAGGACTCAAAAGAGTTTTAATCCTGGTTAAACCACACAATTCATCCAACCGGGCTAAGCCCGTAAATTAAAGACAGTAAAACTTGACTTATCTAAGCAAGGTTGCTAAAAGGTATGTATCAGTAAGATAACATATTTGCAAATGATTTTAAACTAAAATTTTAATAAACATTATTCAGCTGCTGGTCTGGTTAGAAACTTTAGGATAGTTTTCAACTAAAAACAAGTAACATGTTGTTTCTCTGTTTTCTTATCTTTAAACTTTTGCCATTTCCTTCTTCCCTTCCTCCCTCTCTCCCTATCCTTCTTCTTCCTTAATTTAACAGATATTTACTGTCCTTCTTCGATATATCAGACATAGTTCCAGACCTGCACCGTCAAATACAGTTGGCAAAAGTCACATATGGCCATTAAGCATTCAAAATGCTAATAGTCCAGCCCTGGCTGGTGTGGCTCAGGGGACTGAACACCAGCCTGCAAACCTAAAGGTAGCTGGTTCGATTGCCAGTCAGGGCACAAGCCTGGGTTGCGGGCCAAGGTCCCCGGCTGGGGGCATGCAGGAGGCAAGTGATCAATGTATCTCTCACACATCAATGTTTCTCTTCCTCTCTCTCTCCCTTCCCCTCTCTCTAAAAGTAAATAAATGAAATCTTTTTTAAAAGCATCTCTGTACAGAATATAAAGTTGTTTAGTAATATGCAACAACCCTTGGCAGAGACTTCCTATCTTCCAGTATTCCTACAATTTACTCTCCCCATCCATCTGTAAGGATAATTCCCCTCCTCCAAAAAATGCTAGTAGTCCAAATTAAGATGTGCCATAAGTATAAACTATACACTGGAGTTTGAAGAGTCAGTACGAACAAAAGAAGGTAAAATGTCTCAATTTTTTAAATATTTAGTACATGTTGAGATGATAATATTTTGGATTTGCGGGTTAAATCTACTATTAACATTATCTGCCTCTTTCTTTTTACTCTCTTTTAACATGGCAACTATAAGTTTTTAAATGTATGGAAGCTCACATTATACTGGTTTGATAATGCCACTCCAGGCCTTGGGATATACTAGGGAACAAGACCAAGCCCACACCCTCACGGACCTTACACGTAAACATCTATGGCCCTAAGATCTTCTGTAGAAAAGAAAAACTGAAAAATAGCACCTGTGTCTAGAGAGGACTCTGAGACGAGGCTGGACCCAGAGTAGCTGGGCACACCTTCCTGGCAGTCCTTCTTTCTACCGCAGGTAGAACCCTGATCCTCTGAAGAGTCAGTCATCAAACGATGAGCTATAACCTTGACCATCTTGGGGAAGGCTGCTCCCCCCCTGCTGGGTGCTTCTGACAACATGACCCACTTTTAACTCAAACTTTTTACGGCTTTTCAATCTGGGGCACAGGTAGTTTCAAGGCATCACATTTAGTACTTTGGGTTGTGTCTCAAAAGCACTTTAAAGGTTTGCAATCGTTGGGAGATGTTTCCTAACAACGACACCCTCTCTCTGGATTCCAACACCCTCCTTTATTGGGAGAGTTCTCCACCGTTCCTCCTCCATGCCAGGCCAGGGAACCCTGCCTCTCCTCGCTGCCTTTATTTACTTCCCCACATCACAGGCAGATGCTTGCACATGAGGAGCAAGAGGCTGACTTCAGCCCACGCATCCATTACAGCAACCCGAGTCTCTCCCGGTCTAAAGAAGAGTCGGAGGAAACTCAAGTCAGGCTGACTACATGCCCGTTAAATGGGAGGTAACTTGTTTTACAGTTCTAAGGAATTTCTGGGGGGTAAGTTTAATGTAGACCAAATGGGCCTACTTTTTTCAATAGCACTTTTTCGACCAAAAAGGCATCTTAAGCATTTGAATTTTATATTGTGTTAGAAACTTACCTTAAATTCAAACCACAATAAGGCAACTATTTTGCTGGCCCAGACATCCCTCTGGCAGATCTAAAAGAAAATCGGGGCTTTCAAGAGATTCCCCACGCTGCAAAACGCTCCGCTGGGCGGAGCAGGAAGCAGAGAGGCTCCGTTTCAAGGCAGACAGCATTATTTCACATGTGGCCCCTCTCTGTCTTCTGCTCACGCTGCTCTCTCAGCTGGGCATGCCCTGTCCCCTCTGCCAACGTGAATGTTACACCTCCCTTAACACCCAGCCCAAAGCCCAGCCTAACTCAAACCATCTGCGGTAACCTGAAATCCAGAATAGTGTCTGTCGTTGGTGTTGGAAGATAGTGGTGAGCATAGCTGCCTTCCAGAATAATCTCTGTCATTTTCACCGAAACCCAGTCAATCAAGGTGTTAATATCAGATATTACTTTACCTCCTCTCTAAGTATTTCTAGCACATATACCTCAGAAAGAAAGCAATGAAAAAAGTCAGTAAGATGTCTAAAATTCATCACCCTCCCTTTCCACCATTTGAGATTTATCTGAGCTTCATTCAACCACAAAGATGAGCTTATCACCAGGGATACAAAAGGGATCCAAACCCCTTCTCCCGTGGCAAACTGCGAAAAGCCTCACAGGAAAGGCAACATGTGAGCGAAGAGCTGAAGACTGTGTAGAGCTTAACCAGGTAAAGTGGGAAAGGCTTTCCAAAGGCAGCAAAACGTGGCACATTGAAAGAAATGAGAGAATGTGTTAAAAACCGTCACATAGAACCATTAAAACTTATCTTCCAATATATTAAATTATTCATGCAGGCATTCGAGGCTCTACATAAAGAAATTCCAACCTACCTTTGCTACACTTCCCACGGGATAACACAGCAAGTCGGGGTGGGCTCTCCGAACCAGTATGGGGTCAAATTCTACTAAGTTCTACTTGGAAGATGTTTCTTAACCTACTCCTTCATCAATGCCTGCCATCTGTACAATGGGGATGGTCTACCCCAGAGGGTTGCTGTGTTATTGTTATGAGGAAATGAATTAAAACAAACAATAATTAGAACAAGTTAGGCGTTCAGTAAATGCCGCCATCATCATTACTTACTTCCCGTCCTAGACACTGTAGCAATCTGAAGTTCCTATTTCCAGCACCTGCCCATGCCTCAAACTGAAGAGCTCTTCACTTGCTCAGACCCCAAGCAGCAAGACACCTGTCAAATACCGCTTCCTACAGGAAGCTTTACTGAGCCTGCTCCCCTCACTCACTACAGAATCGAGTGTCTTTCTCCCTCCTCTGAACTCCTGGCCTCTCTAGGGGCGCTCACCACTCTATCATCATTATATCCATGTCCGATTTCCCTACGAGGCTACAAAACAACCTTTAGAGCAAGGACTGACTGAATCTTAACTAACAAACAGACTAAAGGATTCACACATTGCTGTAACATCTGCCAAGTTATTCTTCCTAGTAAAAACTCTTACCCAGAGAGAAGCTCAGTGCGGTTTTCTATAGTTCCTTTGTTACTGAATTCTAAAGAAAAGTCAGTAGTAAGATGGTGTTCTTAAGTAACTGACAAACCTGAGTCACACCTTGGGACTGCTGCTGGGTAAACAAATTTTCTTCCTTAATTCTCTGAACACTGTTCTAATATAAATTTGTTTAGGCTATTGTTACTTTTCTGTTACATATTTGCAAAAGGTGGAACAAAGTTTCCATAGCAATGCCATTCTCATTGCTTATCCAGATTCTCAAGCCTATTGTGTCTGGATCTTGCCCATGTGAAGGAAGGCTAGCTGGCGCCACCCGGAACACTCAGCTCACACGACAACAGTGTCAGTACCAAACCGCACAGAACTCTGACCTTTGGTGGCCCTGTCCCTACTGAAAATACACTACAAGGCCAGTAGCACCACTGACCTCACTCAGTAACGTATTTATTGCTAAGTATAACTTGATTAAAAGCCTAAGCTTTAATTAGCAGAGAAAAGTGTTAACTAGGATTGGCTTCCTCTTACAATAAAAACATTTTGACATTCAAACAAATGCAAGCATTTCAAAAACAAGTCTTCATTTACTAGGCTGTATTGGTGAGTTCTCTAAAAAAAAAAAAAAGAGCATTAAAATTAGCAAAACAACAAGAAAGAGAAAATGAAATAAACAATTCAAATGGTACTGCCCTATCCTCAAAATACACATATATGCTAACAAGCTCGCAGATACAGAGAACAGCCTGATGGTTGCCAGAGAGGGAGTGGGGGGGGGTAATGAGTGAAGGGGTGCAAATATGTATGCATGCACCTATTTTCCGTAGTGTCACAATGAGTATCGTGGATTCAAAAGGAAGGGATTGGACAGAGAAAAGAGGTGAGGTCACCACCCCAGAAATACATTCACAGAGACTAGGGTACCAAGAAGGAGCAACCTGACCAGCACGCACACAGTGTATCAGAAATCTATGAAGGAATCATCACACTGCAGTTGCCCACAAAGTCATTCTGTGCAATTCAATAACGACGCAACCTTTTAGTAAAGATTTTGAATATTTCTAGGACCAAATAACCAAAAGCACATGCAATGTACTCGAATGGCTTCTCAAACCAAGATGCCCATGATTTTTGAAGCACTGAAGCTAGTTACATCTTATGTCAACAAACGTAAAAGGTCATAGCTAGATGAGTCTATTTTCTACTTTTTAAAAAAATATTTCTAATGTATTATTGATCACTATTATCTCAAAATTAACAAAATTGCTGTAAATTTATTATTTTCTCTATAATCTAGCTACTTGCAAATAAACCAAACAAGAAAGGAAGAGGCGAGGGAAGGGAAGATTGCAAACATTAAATAAGTGACACACCGATTAATACTTTATACTTTGTCTACATGCTAATTATGCGATGGTAGAAATAGCCATTTATTAATATCCTTTTTTCCCCAGTTCTCCCAATTGAAAATAGGAAAACTCCCATTTTCCCTCAGATCTAAAAAAAGCTTTATAAGGCTTACATGAGACATATATTAAGTGTTGCTAAGCCCTGGCTGGTGTAGCTCAGTGGATTGAGCACAAATCAAAGGGTCTTCAGTTCGATTCCCAGTCAGGGCACAAGCCTGGGTTGCAGGCCAGGTCCCCAGTGGGGGCCACGTGAGAGGCAACCACACACTGATGTTTCTCTCCCTCTCTTTCTCCCTCCCTTCCTCTATCTCTAAAAATAAATAAATAAAATGTTTTTAAAAAGTGTTGCTAAGTTGCTGGTATTTATTAGACCTCAGGATTCAAGTGCCATGGGTTTTATGCTTAAGTATGACCATAACCACAGAAGTATCGTGGTTAAGAGATGAGATAAGGCTGGATCTAAATGTACTACAAACTAGCTGTATTGTCCCTTCTACTTGAGATGATTTCCTGGCTTCCCATGGCGAGCAGCTGTCTATGGCTCTCTATCAAGGCCTACCACCTTGACACTGCTCTAGATTTTAGCTATGTTCTACCCTCCCTTCTAAAAAACAGACCTATATCATATTCTTTAAGATCCTGTTCTCCAGATAAACTAAATTGGGCAGACCATAAGCAGATGACATCTCGAGGTATAACTTCTTTAGTGATAATGCTGGCAACTTAACAGGAGTCTTTGGAAAGCATCCCAAAATTCCCAGGTTGAACATGGAGTAATTTAGAGATCTATGATTCTTGAGCATCCTTTACATAAACAGCATTTAGGCAGTTGCCTATTCAGCCTTCACACAGGGCTGAACCTGGGCTACACAGGCATCATGAAATAAGCAACATTTTACAAAGCACAGAACAAGTTTTACACCATGAAGAATACTGAACTAAAAGTCACTTGCAAGAAGCATTCAATTACCAAAGAGCATAAACACACACAGTTTAATTCCTACATTCCCAAGAACACATTAATTACTCAACACACTACCTTACACAGAAGTCCTACTTCATAGTTCTTAAAACACTTTCTGGTCTATTACAAATAAGATACCCACCCTTAACATCCTATGAACTTTGTATTTCCAATTTACAGGTTAAAAAACTGGCAATGTATTCAACGGACTTACCCAGATTAAAACAGTAATTCAAGTCAAGGAAATCTCTGTTTTACATAATAGGCCTAATGTGCTTACTTTCAAAAAGCAGACATTTGAAAGAATACAGTAACAATTAATATTCTCAAAATACAAATATAACTAATCATTTACAGCACCGTACACAATTATTATCCCCCTGCAACATCAACAAAAGATGACAGTACTATGGAAACTGTAAAATGGAAGATGTGTACATTACTGCTCAATGTTTACCAAACTGAGCATAAAGTAAACACCACTATCACTTTCTAGTATAAATGAAATCCACAGCAAGAAATACTTAGTTTTCAAACCACTAAAATACAATGGACCTCCCCACACACACACATATTTTCTTTTTTCCACATATAACAAAAGATAACACTGAATTAGTTTTTTATTTCCTAAAGATTGGGTTAACAATAATGTATGTTAATTAAAAGGCTTCATGTAAATCAACTAAAAAGTCCCTATAGGATAAAAGTACATGACTGAATATATGCTTACCTTCATTCCCTCCAAAACTGCCAAATAAAAAAAAAATGAGAGAAGAAACAATAGCATATGAGCGGTGTCTACAAAATTCTGAAAGATGGAAAAACAATGCATAACTAGGAACTGATTTAGCAAAAGCTAACTGCTGGGGTAGAGGTGAGGAGGTCACCAGGAAGATAATTGAGCTAAAAGAAAAAGTGTACTCATGATGCAGAATTCCAGAAAGGCTGTAAAACTGCACTACTATGTAAATGGTAAAGCTGAAAACAAAAGGAATTGGGTTCTGGGTCTGCATCAAGGACCAGTTAATTTCCTAACCCAACAGCTAAGCAACTCAGGAGCATGAGACTGGGGTTTATTCCGTCGGCCACTCAGGAGGAGATCTGGCCAGGCCTGACTGAGGGCAGGACTGAGTCTCTGTCCTGAGAATACGGGGCCCCCTTCAGAATCATAGAATAGAAGACTGCTTTCCAGAAATATTGACCAACCTGACAGAAAAGATCAATAGACATGGGCATCAGGAGACTCCCAATGAAATGGCAGGGCCCAGGCTAATGACTCAGAGTAGACCACCACAAACACCAGCCCACCAGACAGAAAGAGCATCCAATCACCTTTTAATTTTAAGGCAAAGAGTATTATCAGAGAAAAAAAGAACATTATAATTATAAAAGGAACAATTTATCAAGAAGACTTAACAATTATGAAGGTACATACACTTTAAGATACGTGAAGCAAAATAGAATTAAAGAAAGGCCAATGACACAATTATAGTAGGAGATCTGTATGTTCCATCATAGTAACTGATAGAATAATTAGACAAAAAAGAAATCAGGAAAGACAAAGGAGATCTGAACAGCGCTATAAACCACCCTGACCTTGCTGACATTCACAGGAAATCTAACTAACAACTGAAGAATACACATTGGAATATATGTGGGACATTACTAAGATAGACCATGTGATATACTATAAAGTCTCAATAAATTTAAAAGGATCAGAATCACACAAAGTATATTCTCTGACCACAAGGTAATTAAATTAGAAATCAGTAACAATAACAATTAATAACAGTAACAACAATTTGGAAAAAATCCAAATATATGGAAATTGAACAACATACCTCTGAAGAGTTCATGGATCAAAGATAAAATTTTTCAAAATAGGAAGTAGTTGGAACCAAATGGTAACAAAAGTAAAACATCAAAATTTGCGGATTGCAGCTAAAACAGTTCTCAACAGGAAACTTGAACTTTAAATGCCTAGCATAAGGAAACAGTGTGAACAAAAAAGGGGCTACATCGCAAACCTCCAAGTTCAGAGGGCAAGGGGGCAGGACTGGAAGCTCGGTGACCGGAAGCAACCACACAGGATGGTTTCATCATGATTTCATAACTGGGCAGGTCATGGTGGGTAGTCACGTCCCAGGCCTCCAGCTTCCTTAGACAGGACAATCTTTGCAAAACTAACATCACAGTTAAAGCTGAACAACTGTATTGTTTTCCCGAGGTGAAAACATAAGGCGAGAATGGTCACATCTACCACTTTCTGGTCAATGCTACACTGCGGGTTCCAGCCATTGCAGCAAGGTAAGAAAAAGAAAGGAGGCATGAAGATCAGAAAGAAAGAACTAAAACTTATTTGTAGATCATAAGATCACCTATGTAGAAAGTTCCAAGGAATCCACAACACTACTACTAGAATTAATAAATGTATTTATCAAGATTGCACAATACAATGTTGACATAAAAAAAACTAAGTGTGTTCTTACATACTAGCAGCCAACAATTAAAAAATAAACTTTAATTTTAAATCCCGTACATGGATGTATAGATATTGGTATATGTATATACACACGCACACACACGTATATATCCATGTGTCTCCCACCAAAGTGAGGGCGCAAACAAAGAAAGAATAACATGGAATCCAGAAAACAGAAGACCCACAAAGCAGAGTAACCCCAAGAGAATCCCCAGAATGTTGGCGAAGAGACATCCCCAAATAGCCACTCCCTGGAGCCCAGACTGGAAAAGGGAAGTCAGGGCGCTACATCCTCCTCATCATCGGTTGGAAGAAGTCAGAAGATGATGCTTAGAACTGAAAAACTCAAGCTGTAGATATAAAAATAAACTATTTAGATATATGGCAGTAAATGCCAGAAGAAACAGCTTTAAAAAATAAAAATTTAAATTAAATTAAAAATGGCTGCCTCTGAAGAGAGGTAAGAAGAATGGAGCACAGGATTTTCTTCATTTCAAGATGTATTACTACTTTACTATTTAAACCACATATATTGTTACTTGGCTAAAATACTAATTAAACTTAAAATAATAAAGAAATGCTTCCAAAAAATCGACAGCGTCCAACTTTGGGGCCTCTGTCAAGGACATATTTCCAGCTGAATTTGGTTGCTCTAAAAACAAGATTACCGACAAAACCAGCATGAATAAAATCCATGAGAAACATATCTTAACAGTTACAAAAAAATTAACTCCTACTCGTAAAGAACAAGTGGTTAAAAAAAAAAAACACTTAGTCAAAGTCAAGACTATGGAAACACTGAGTCCCATCTCGAATATATCCAATTTTCTGATAGATTGCAAATACTAAGGAAAAATTAAGGAAGTAAATTTTTTTCAAAAATATTCACATCAGGCTCAACAAACAAATAACATGGCCAGAAGGCCTTTCTACCCAGTGTAACAGGCATTTCATCTCATTTCTTCGGCTGCCCACAGTGACGTGGAGCACTGTCCAATACCCTTGAGAGCAGCTCCTCACACCCACAGGAGAGTCGCTCTGAACAGACACATTATTAGTCATTTCAAGTTCGACGATGCTGAACCCACTCCATCCACTCTCCAGAGAGTGAATTACTTCTGAGGGTATCTTTTGCAAAGCAGCTTTCAAATCACAAAAATACCAGAAGAGAGGAAAGAAAGGGAAGAAAATATGATAAAAAAATTTTAATCTGTACAACACACATTTAAAACACTGGTAACATTTTAACCTATTCCTTTAGGTGTTAGGTAGAAGCCTCTGGAAACCCTGACAAACTAACTACTCATAGAGCTACCCAATCAAAAACATGCTAATTAAATGCATAATATTAATTATAATTGTCTAAGGAAACACTCAAAAGAACTCTACAGATGGTTTCTAAAGTAGTCTCCATCCTGTGGGGCAATTTCTCACTGAAGATGTGTTTGGCCCATGTACTCACTCCAGTGTTTGTCAAGTGTAATCTGTGATTATGCAACTGAATATTACAGCCACCCCAGGCCATTCTGTGTTTAAAGAGAAGTGTTTATGGCCATACCCTGCCAAACAACCATAATACCACTTAACCTCGTTCAACTACTGCTTGAATGAACTTGTTAGGATTACACTGAAATACAGATGCAAAAACAAATACTAGGCCAAGGAATGTAATGTCCACATATTAAAAGAGGGGAAGAAAATCCTTCCATAATGCCCCTTAGTCACTAGGACAGAATGTACATGAGCATTTAAATTCTAAAAGCTGGAAATGTAAGTACAGAACATGAATTAAAATAACAAAAACTAAGTTTTGGGAAAAGGAATGAATTCCTCCGAAGGGTGTGGTGTGTCGTCTCAGAAAGGAGCCCCAAGTAGGTGGCAATAAAGCACGACGTGGTTTCTGGATCTAGGCAAGCAAACGAGCAGGTCTAGAAACAGAAGAGTCTGCAACCATTTCTTAAACGTATTGTTTAGAGCAGTCGGCACTAGGTTACTGAGGTGAATCTACCGCGTGCCAACATGAATCCGAAGTCAGGACCACCACAGGAAGCCATCCTTCCTGTGATGCAAACCTGCTCCGTGGCGCCAGACTAATTTTCAGTGAACACGTCAACACGGGAAGGTGAGCCAATGCACTCATTCTCTTCTGTCAGTCAGTCCGCAAATATGCGTTGGCCAAAAATACCTCTTTAAAGAATATTCACAAATTAAAAACCAGAAATGAGACAGTATGGTAACGTCTTCACTGTGGTCTATCAAACATGTTCTCACTTCTTAACAAAATACAGAGATCAGTCTGTAAGGCTGAGAGCCCATCCAGAGGTCTGCTTCAACCATGCAGACACCATATTTCGAATTTAAAAAGGAGTCTCATTCATTAAGGAGACTGAGTAAGGATTACAAAGTACCATCACATGGACTCACACAGACCATGTCATTAAACCAAAGGGTCACTGGTTCGATTCCCAGTCAGGGCACATGCCTGAGTTGCGTGCCGGGTACCTGGTGGGGGTGCACTAGGGGCAACCACACATTGATGTTTCTCTCCATCTCCTTCTCCCTCCCTTCCCTTCTGTCTAAAAATACATACACAAATAAATCTTTTTAAAAAGATAAAAAAGTAATATAAATAAAATATTTTAAAAAAATAAAAATAAAATAAACCTCCATTTTATCATTCAAGTAAAAAGTGGCAAAGGAGTACACAAAGAATATGTGTGAAACCATCTAGTATTTGCTAAAATTCCATTTATAATAATCGTTACTGAGAAATAGCCACCCATGACTCCTTAAAACACTCAATTATGCCTATAACAACATTATGAAAATATACATTTCATTGTGTTTTTTAAAATCTGACACTGTCTTCTAGTATTTCCATCAATAGAGACAGATCATTTCAACCCTTCATTTCTCATGAATCAACAAACCCTTCCGGAAATGCTCTCCTTAGTACTCCAGGTAAGGGGAAGTATTACTAGAATTCTATTTCACAGTTCATCCGGATTACCACTGCCAAATGTTCTAGCAAGTATCTCTTACTCACGCTAATATTACTCCGGACTCATGGCAGGTTAAGCACAGAGTGAACTATTTAGTCCACTTTCTTTGCCAGTGAGGAAGCAGCATTACTCTATCAAGGTTATCCTATTAGTTAATAGAATTCAAAATCACTCCCCATTTAGTGGTCATTTTCACTCTAAAACACCATTCTTATTATTAAATTCAATAAGATTTGCTTGTATTATATTACATTAGTATATTGCTTTTATAGTAAATACTTTCTATAAAATGGAACTCCAGAGTTCAGACTATTGCTGCATATGTTGAATTACTCCTGGTATTACAAAGCAAAATATACAGACAGAATTAATTTAGAAAGTAACCATGATGTCATAGATGCAAAGTACAGTCTCATATTCTGCAAAACCCTGACACTATAGTTGGACGCAGAACCCCTGAGTCCTAAATCTAACCTACACAAGTGACTTGACTCTTCTTCACTTCCACATGCTTAACCTGCAGAAGACCACCAACTGCGCTGGGTTACCGTGAGGAAGAAATGCGGCCATGCATGTAAGACGCTCTCAGAACAGTGCCCAGCACTGAGAGGCGCTGGTCGCTAGGGCTGTGCTGCCATGACGACTGCAGGGAAAAGCAGGCAGTGACCCCACCTGGAGCAGCTAAACTTGAGCAATACTCACAGCAGTCTTTAAAAGTCCTTCCAAAGAGTGGAATGAGAACACCACAAAAATAAAAGAAGCAAAACTTACAAAAACCATATAAACTTATTCTCCAAAGTCTACTGTATTTTATCACAATTTTTTTTTAAAAGTTTAAATTCACCCTGGCTGGCGTAGCTCAGTGGATTGAGCGCGGGCTGCAAACCAAAGCATCGCAGGTTCAATTCCCAGTTAAGGCACATTCCTGGGTTGCAGGCCACAGCCCCCAGCAACTGCACATTGATGTTTCTCTCTCTCTCTTTCTCCCTCCCTTCCCTCTCTACAAATAAATAAATAAAATCTTTAAAAAAAAGTTTAAATTCCGTTCTGACTTGAGCATACAAAGTCTAAGACTTCATACACAAAACATTTGCCACTTCATCTCTCAATATCCTGAAAACAGAATAAATCTTTTAATAAGAATTAACTAATATTTTAATTAAAAAGAGGTAAGAATGTTCATTAGCATTTTTTTTGCAAAAGTAAAAAATTGGAAGCAGGCTAATGTCTACCAATATAAAAAATACGTGAAAAACTTAAGCAGCTACAACAGAATGAGAAGGATTTATGTACACTAACATGGCAGGATCTAAGACATGATGTCAAGTTAAAAAAATGCAAAACATAAAGCATGACTATGTTTAGACAACCAAAAATAACTTATGTTACATGCATACATATTTATGCACTTAAATTTATACACAAAAAATCGAAAGTATGCAACCAATGACCTCTGGGCTTTACTCTCCATAATTCTGTTATGTGACTATTTCAGTGAGACTGTATTCATACAACGCAGTCACACCTCAGTACTCATTGGCTTCAGACCACGTCAAACCCAATACCCATCGAGGTCTGACAACAAAGAAGTGTTGCAGTACCCAGTGCTCGCCCGGGCCTCGTCACACTGCCTTGCACTTGTAAGCAGTCACGCCGCCTCCCCACAGGAGAAAATGCTTCATCACTCATCACTTGCTCCCCACTCGTCAGTTTCCCAAAATGAATTAATGACGAGTACCAAGGTACCAGTGTATTTGTGCAATTTATGAACCCCAAGCAAAGTTAGCTGATAAATACTTTAGGCTAAAATCAAGGAAAAATAAGTTTTAGAAAACACTATATAGTTTATAAAAGGATTTTGTAATCTTTTAAATAAATGCTTGAGCACATTACCTAATTCAATCCCTACAATAAGCTTCTAGAACTTAAGATCACATCCTCACTTTAAAAGCAAGAACAGACTCAAGTATTCACCAATTCACAAGTAACAAATGCAGGGCCCAAATGGAAACACGGTCTCCTGGCTCTAGATTCAGCGCTCTGGTCTTCAGGCTGCGATGCCCCCACAAACTAGAAATGCTGGATCGACACCACGGCTCTCTGAATCTCCACAGTGCGCCTCTCTCTTCACGTGAAAGTTCATAGTGCAGGCTTGCTTGGTGAGGTATGAGCACATTTATTAGAAGCTCCCCAGGTTATTCTAAGGTGCAGCTTGGCTAAGACCACAACTTTAAGACTTAATATCTTTATCCGATAAAAAATAAGATATAAAAATCACTTGTGCTAGGGACAATACTTCACAGAGTTGAAATGAGGGATGAATGTTACATGGCAAAGCCTCTTATACTCAATGAACGCCTTACAAACGTAAAGGAACTATTACTTACTCATTCAAACATGTACCACAACTTATATGGCCAGGCACGTGCTTGGGATGGAGAGGAGGGGCACTGCCCTCAAGAAGCTGGGAAGCGACCACGGCCTCAAATTACTAGTGAGTGAGCAGCCGGGAACCAGAGCAGCAGCACGAAGACGTGCTGGCCAGCCCAGCCTTGGGCCCGAAGGTGCACAGGGGTGATGGTGAGAAGAGGGCTTAGGAAGCCCTGTATGGAGGAGACCTCAGGCTAGATCTTGGCACTCACATCACACCCAGGCACGTATATTCAGGACAGCCAGGGGTTCTCAGAGAGAGGTGTCAGGGCCCTGGAGGTACCTGAGACCTTCTCAGGGGGTCTGTGAGGTTAAAACTATTTTAATACTACTACTAAGATACACTGCCACCAAAAACTGTAGAAACAACCCAAACTCCCTCCGGCTGGTAAATAGACAAACTGTAGTATAGTCACACACTGGAATAAGACTCAGCAACAAAAAGGATCAAGTTAGTGATACACACAACAGCATGAATGAATCTCAGATGCATTATGTTAAATGAGAGAAGCCAGACTCAAAAGGCTACAGGCTGTATTATTCCATTTACGACATTCGGGCGAAAGCAAAACCAGAGGGCCAGAAAATAGGTCAGAGGGTGCTGAGGCTAAGGGTAGGGGAACATTTTGGAGTAAGGGAAATGCTCTATTAACTTCACTGTGGTTACACAGCCACATGTTTGTCAAAACCCAGAGAAGACCTGTACACTGAAAAGGGTAGGTTCCACTTTATATGTCATGCCTCAATAAAACAAACTTTTAAAAATAATACCATGCCATTTGCCCTTTTTACTCTTACTTCCTCTTAAGTATATGTTCTCCAAAAGCTGCATGACGGTGATGATGTCATCACTCTGCACTAAGGAAATGTAAGCTTGTATATTCTCATGCTTTGAAGTTTTCTCTGTTGTAATTTCTAATATAGTAAATAGTGAAGAATATAATCAACCTAAACAAAAACTCTCTCGTGGCTTCCATAATTTAACAATATAAAGAGTTTCTGAGACCAAAAGGTTTGAGAATCACTGCTATAGATAATGGGCAAGCCCTGAAGTATCCTAAGCAGAGAATAACAAGACCCAACTTTACAAAGAATGGTACCAGGAAACTGTTAAGAATTTCTACGAAGTTCTGATTAAGGCTGATCCCAGCCTGCGCCGGAAGAAACTATGTCCACACATCATCTGTACTGTGTTATGAGTCCCAAGCCAGTTTCTCCCAAGCCAGCTGTCTCTTTGTTGATGTGCTGCTGATGTTTTGCAGACTAAAGCCTGTTAATTGATAATATAGTTAGGAAACTAAATCTGCTACAAAAGGCATCTTACAATGCACTACTAATAAGTTATTTCTGAAATTTTAATTGATTTTGAGAGAGAGAAAGGAAGCAGGAAGAGAAAGAGAGAAACATCAGTTTGTTGTTCTACTTATTTATGCATTCATTGGTAGTTTCTTGCATGTGCCCTGATTGGGAATTGAACCCCTAACCCTGGCATATATGAATGACGCCTTAACCAACTGAGCTAATTGCCACAGCCCCTCTTCAAACAATGCCAGTAATTTAAAACTGAGTTTCACATATTTTAAAATTAGAAAATCACCATCCTAAAGAGGTATAAAAACAAATTTAGATTCAATACCTCAAAATCAATTAGGAAAATTAGGTAATTGCTTTAAAAGCTAATATATTACTTTTCTGAAATGTGCTTTCATTTGTATCCAGAAACACTATGACAATCCCAACTCAGCACAATTTTTTTCTGTGCAATCAATGTGGGGTTTGGGGGGATCTACATTGCGGGGTTTGGTTTTTGCAAGGGTGGAGGCATAGGCTTTTTTGGAGGTTGGCTGTGGGAGAGGGAGTGCTTGGGTTTGGTCTGCACAGTTCCCTCTCCTCCTGGGGAAACTCCACTTCTAAGCACTAACCCTGTGAACTGCACACTGTTTGAGTACATTTTCTCTAATCCTCTCAGGCCCAGAACTGTTACAAGTACTTTGGGATGTCACAAAAGTAGCAATATTAACCTTAAAACCACCCATGTTAAAGACATAGATGGATGGGTGGGTGGGTGGATGGGTAGATGGACAGACAGACGGATAGACAGATAGGCAAATGATAAATCAATTCATCAGCCTGGGAAGGAAATGGCAGATATTAAAAGAAAGAATGATTTCCTTTCCCTAAAAAAAAAACAAAACACTTAAACACAGTTTTACAAGCCACTTTAAATGGGAGGGTGGGCGTGTTTGTGTGTGTGTATTAACTGCCACCACAGATTGCTTCTCTAAATGTTTTAAGTAACCAACCCCATTAACACCTCTTAAGTAATCCCCAACGTGTGAAAACCTACCTGGAGAATTCAATTTGCCATCTTTGAAAAAAGATTCACCTATACTTTTATTCATGTGAAAGAAGGTAAGGGTAAGTCTAGACTTCTGCCAAAGTAGCTGTGTATTATTTAAAGTAAAATTAGATCCTTACCTGAAAGTACAGTCCTTTTGATCTACTTCTTATAAAAATATCTTGGAAATCAGGTTACAGTCAGTACTACAGGAGATTCAAATTTGAAACTGAACCTATGGATTGAAAAGAGGGGAATGATTAATTTGAAATACATGCACAATGAAGATAAAACATCAATCTGATCAAAGATGAAATTTCCGTACACTTGTTAAAGCCAAATGGTTTCTGCAGGAAACCTGTTTTCTGTGACTCAAATCCAAAATGGAAAACGTGGGTGGTTCTTCCTGTCTTACTATTAAGAGTCAGCCAATTGGCTGATGAAGTTTTCACACAAATGAAGCTCAAACTCTAGCCTTCCATCTGCTCTAATATTGTCATACCTTAGCAAAATAAAAGAGGAATAAAGGCTTTCTTCAGCCTCACAACAAGTCTTTTTTCTATTTTATTTATTTGTTTTAAGACAGGGGAAGGAAGGGAGAAAGGGAGGGAGAGAAACATCAATGCACAAGAGAAACATCAATCGGTTGCCTCTCGCATGCCCTACTGGGGCCCCGACCCACAATCCAGGCATGTGCCCTGACCAGGAATCGAACCGGCAACCTTTTGGTTTGCAGGACGATGCCCAACCCACCGACCCACACAAATCATGCTCACAGTAAGTCTTTAATGGCTTATTCTATCTAGACCATATCTGAGCAAACTGCCAAGTTCTTCAAAACTTCCAATCCAGAAGACATAAAAAATAATGAGAGCAAAATCACAAAAGAATTCTCTGACTTTCACGCTATGATTTCTAAAAAATGAGAAGTGAATCTCTTTGGGGTACTAAGCTACAATAACAACGCGACTGTGGAGCAGGGGCTTCCAGCTCAGTCGTCTTAACCACAGCTGCACTTCAGCATTTGTCAAGACGTGCCTGTCAGCACACTCCATACATTAACTTCTAAACATGACTCTGCCAGATTGGGGTAAGACTCCAATAATTCAGTAGGGTACATCTGCCTCTCCACCTAGAGCTAGTACACCAGCTGGTGAGATGCGGACTTAACTGAAAACACACACAACGGAACGCCTTCCAGGAGAAAAGACCACAGGTAGACGATACCAGCACGGTAAAACGATCGTGTACAGTAAGTCCTCCCTTAGTGTCATCAATAGGTTCTGCAACTTTAAGTGAAATGGCATATAATGAAACCAGTTTTGCCACAGGCTGTTACAAATAAAAGTTAAGTTATAACAGGACATTATGAGAGGACCTGCTGCATACACATCTGCCGAGGCCTCCTTACATTTACGTCTACAATCAACAAAAAGCCTGCAATCACGAGGCAATAAAAAATTAGATGGCTACGTCCAACATGAGTACTAGGACTCCAAGTGGCAAACTGCTCAGGGGTAGCAACTGTCCATTACCTAAAGACCCCAGGCCTAACATGAAATTCCCCCTCGTCTTAGGAGGTTGCCTCAACAATGCTAAGAGGGTCACAGAGTCACCCTGCTTGGCAGCGGAGGACCTTTCATAAGCCACCAGTGACCGCTCAGCAAGCTTCTGCATGATTCCTCTGGTAGCCACGCAGGAGAACCCACTGACCAGACTACAGCAAGGGGCACTAGTGACCGGACCAGTCATCTCAAAGGAGTGCTTTGTGTAGAGACAATGAAATTTGAAATACGCACAACAGTTTGTATGTTTAAGTTTTAGAAATTATGTTTTTGGAGCCACTAAGTGGGTCTTGAGCAAATACAGACCATAGCGTTCCGAGCTGGAAGAGACCTCAGTATCTCACTTAACCACTGTGAAACCTTCATTTTACACACAATGTTAAGTCAAAATCTCCTGACTGCCAGCTTAGTGTTCTTCCTAGACAGCCTGGTCTCTAATCAATATTTTGGAGCATATTAAAATGAAGTCACTACTCAGCTGCATGATAAATCTCATTTAACCGTGTACTACAAGAGAACAATTTAGATAAAAGATTCGAGTATCCTCTGCTGAGGAAGGGGCAGGGTGGGGATTGGCTGTCTTTCTCCATACAAGTATGGTCTAATTTCATGGTCAGGAAAAAGTATGCACAAATTCTATAGACAAATCATCTCTCTCTTTTTTTTACACAATCACTTCCAAATTACTACCTCTAGCGAAAAGATACAAAGACACAGTATCTTAGTTCATTTATACAGAATGTTGAAATGACAAAGACAGTAATGCTTTCTTCTCAAATTGAGGTTTAAAATATTTTCTACATAAGATATTTTCACTGTACTATAACTAATTCCTTCTAATGTAATATATTTAACATCAAAACAGTTCAAGTAGATTTAGTTCCCTGTTATTTTCTTTAATAAAACTCTGATTTCTTTTTAAACATTTCTAGGACAACAACCTAAGGTGATTTTTCTTTTTTGGCTTTCTTTATTAGGTTTGATAGAAAGGGATGTAATCAAATAGGATATGACACATTCAAGGCGAGTAATGTGCTGTTTCCCAATACCCAGACAGCAATGTGCCACCTTTGAACACAATTTTCCTGCCACTGTCTGTGTAGCCACCCACAACCAGGGAGCGACCTGTGCTTTCAGAGAAGTTGACAGAGCTCTGGGGACTGAGACCTGGCAGCAAGCAGAAACCTGTGGCCAGGGAAGAAACAGTCACTCACTGATGAGAGCGGTGCACAAATGTCAGCACACAGCGGAATCACCTGGGCTCCCACCCCAGCCCCTCCGATTCAACGGGATTGGGGGGGACAGGGGAAAGAGGGTGCGAGAATTTGTACTCCTAACATGTGTCTCGGTAATCCTGGTCTTCCATTCAGTTCACTTCCTCAAACTCTAAATGACAGTTCCTCAAACAAGCACATTTTTTGTAAACAAACAAAAAAAACATGCTTATAAGCATAAGAAGAGAAGGCCATAAATAATTTCTATAGAATGAAATATCTGCATGAATTTTTAAATTTTTTAAGGTAAAACATAAATCTATACATAAATTTATCATTGTTCCCTGGATTATCTTGAAAGGCAGGTTTATACATGCCTCTCCTATTAAGAATACTTCAGTAAACGTTTGTGACAAAAATTAGTAGCAATTCTGCCATGAACTATAGGTATGTCATTCAAGCTTTGGTCTTAACACCTCCCTAAAATGCTGAGTATCACCCTTTTTTCCCTTGAATTCTAAAAGTCAAATATATCTTTAAGTAATAAAATTAGCCTTTATAAACTGTATTATACCCTAGAACTTACTCGGAAACTATCTCCAGCTTCGCTAAATGAAAATTTTAGGACATTACAGACTGTAATTGCATGAAATGTACCTCCTTGTCTCATGTCTCAGATTTTCCAAACAGGTTCCAAACACACTCTCCCATCTGAATGGCTCTGCCAAAGCATTTTTCCATTCTGCAGAGACCCCGGTTCCTGCCTCTGCCCTCCCTGACACTCTCAACCCTGTTTGTTTTTGCCACAATGTAGAAAGTAAAAATAAATGAGCAAGTGGAAAAAAAGAAAATGAAAACCTAAATTGTTTAAAACCAGCTAATGTTCAAGTCTGTATTTCAAAAACTCTGTTTTTATCATTTAGTAATCTAGACCTGAATATCTAAAGAATGTGTTCTTTAGTAATCTAGATTTTTTTTAAATATTTTATTTATTTATTTTTTAGAGAGGGAAGGGAGGGAGATAGAGAGAGAGAGAGAGAGAGAAACATCAATGTGCGGTTGCTGGGGGTTATGGCCTGCAACCCAGGAATGTACCCTGGCTGGGAATCGAACCTGGGACACTTTGGTTCCCAGCCCGCGCTCAATCCACTGAGCTATGCCAGCCAGGGCTGTAATCTAGATTTTAATAGCTAAAGAATGTGTTCCACTGATAATATCTGAAAATGTTACGATTTTTTAAAAATCTGAATCCAAGTTCCCTTTTGACTGCCAAAAAAGCAAGGGGGTTCCAGAATACTGTATATAATACAACTTAACACTTATCTTCTTTATATTCCAATTGATGAGTCTGCCATCCTCAATGAGTTCATGAATAAAGACCCACTAGGGTTGAGAATCTATGTCTCTGCTGTAGGAATCCTAAAGAGAACCTGCGTTTGCCAAGTTCGCTCACTTAACACTGATTTACTGCATATCCAGTACAGGGCAGGCACTCTGCTCCTCACGCTAAGGCTACACAAACTGAGAAAAGCCTCCCTTTATGGAGCTTGTCACCTGGAAGGGACACACCACACACAATAAACATCAGTATATAAATTATACGGGACATACACACATAATGATAGAGGGAATATGTGCTATTAAAAAAAAAAGGCCAGATGGCAGAGTAAGGGGATTCAGGAATGAATGGAGGGGGGGAGGGGGCTACGGTCTTCGACAGAACAGGTCAGGGGGCCACACACAGCAAAGGCGGGTCTGGGCAAAGAGTGGGAGGAGGTGGCAAACGAGCCAGATTGAAGTTTCCCGGTAACTCTGACCTCGTGCTGACTATGTACATAATGACGAATGCCTTCCACAGAGCGCTGTGTACGGCACATTCACGAACAGCCCAGAAGAGGAACAGAAGAGAGCTGCGGACAAGCCCCCTGCATGCGCGCGGCTGGGTCTACTGGGTGAAACTCACACCTTCGACCAGATAGGCTCGTTGTGTGTTCTCCCCAAGTGTGGTTTTGAACAAAATTCTTACTTCTGTGATTCATTTTCCTTATAGCTCAAGAGCAAATTTCCAAGTATTCACTTGACACATACAAGTTTTACGATTTCAAAAGCATGCTGTAATGAGCATCTGTTATTCAAGGGACTCGAAACTTCTGATCCATTCTCACCACAGGGTAATAGTTCCCTACTGAGTAAAAGCCCACCTTCCCGTGTAGACTTTAAAAAAGAAACAAATGAACAAATCAGAGATGGGAGGATTACGTGTCCTGCCTCCCCACCCTTTAGCACAGGGAAACTTACGAATTCTGTTCTGGCAACCAGACACACCACAGGGGACTCCTTAAGAACAGAGCTACCTGGGGAAAGAAGCAAGATGGCCGAGTACGGGGCATCCAGTCTGCTGGCAGACAAAAGCAGAGAGACCCTGGCCCTGGCTTCCTGCTGTGCAGCACTCTGGCCTCGGCGGGGGCGGCAGCCCCTCGGAGGGCCAGTCCCACAGTGCGGCACTGGCAACCACTCCCTTGCTTCAGCCCCGCTGATGATCTGCTAAGCTGTCTACCACCCTTAATAAACCCCTTTGTGCTTGCACGATCTACAATATAATAGATCTTAGTGTCTGTAACTGAAAACCCTGGCCGGTCCACGTAGCACATATTCCTTTCATTATCTCACATACAAGCGCCGGGACTGAAAGAAACGAGGGATACACAGGACATTCCACTGTAAGTCAAGAGTTCTTTGTTTCGAGCCAGGGCTCAAATCCACCATCAACACGTCCAACCTTTCCTTCTAGGTACTTTCTCATAAATTTCATCACCTCTGCCGTGCGAGGAGAAGAAAACGATTTTTGCCTAACTAATTTTCTATCAGTAAAGAGTCTGATGACAGTAACTTGGCAAGATATTTGAGAACGGAATACAATAAACATCACTTTTTCTCCGGCCCGAGCTTACGGAGAACGCTGTAGTGTTAGGTGTCAGAGAACATTCCCAAACTGCAGACAAGGTGATCTCATGCTGTGTCTGGATGCCAAAGTGGTCGGCGCCCTGTGCCAAGGCCCCACTGGGTTCACAAAGCAGCAGTGAACTTTTCACTTATTTTCTCCCATCCCTCAGGGCGAGACAGTCAAGTTAAAACCAGAGACACATCAGGTAACTGAAATATGACAAAGTCACCTAACCCCAAAAGCAGACTCGAAATGCTAAGAAGTGATTACGCATGTTAAAAGTTCTCTTCTTGAGAGAAAGACATTAGTAAGTCCCATAGAACCAGTTGGCCAGGATGGGAAAGCGGTTAATAATACTGTTCTTTAACATAGTCACAGATTTTCACAAAGGACATCGGATATCTCTGAATAATCGAATTACTCTGTACTAACAAACTGCACAAAATAGTTCTCAAGTAATA
Source organism: Phyllostomus discolor (assembly GCF_004126475.2). Taxonomy (NCBI): domain Eukaryota; kingdom Metazoa; phylum Chordata; class Mammalia; order Chiroptera; family Phyllostomidae; genus Phyllostomus; species Phyllostomus discolor. Next base: position 194,169,731 of record NC_040903.2, on the reverse strand, counting down.
CTCAAAGGCAACACTTTTACACAGAGATCACTTACACACTTCTGAAGCCAATTAATGACACTGATACTCATTGAGAAGGCGTCCCAACGCTCCGCCAAACAGAAGATGGGTATTCAATCCAAAGGAAAGTGCAAGTATGCCTCAGCGGAGGTTTCAAGACCAGTGTGCTTGTGAGTGCCAACCAGGCCCTGGGTCACAGGCACTCACCTCCACCTTTGTGACCACAGTTCCACTTTTCCCTTCTGCTGCCCTGAGTGGCTTTTACCAAACACGTTTTAGTACACTTTGCTTTTCTTTAATATTTTTATTTTATTGATTACAGAAAGGGGAGGAAGGGAGAGAGAGAGACAGTGAGACATCAATTTGTTGTTCCACTTATTTATTCATTCACTAGTTGATCCTTGTAGGTGCCCTGACCAGGGATCCAATCTGCAACCTTGGTGTAATTGAACGATGTTTTAAGCAACTGACTGCCCACCAGGGGGGTTTGCAGTCACTTGAATATCTGCAGGTTAAAACATAACTATATTTGTCCCTAAAGACAAGGCAAGGCAATTTGCTAAAGAAAACTTTGCACTGGGCTACTTCAAAACAAACTTTTAGAAACAATAATTTAATAGAGCCTGTGAGCAAAGAAGTTACTAAGATGCGTGTCGGCCTTACTATGACTGCACGTGTGCCATATGTGCTCCGTGGAGGCATCTGGCTGGCTCTCTCTCTTTAAGAAATGAAGTATTCCAGGGCTAGAAATGACACATGGCCTACTCTGAAGCTTTTTATGGTTTCTCATGTTTAGACTCTAACCTCAATCAATCTCACTGAAAGTTTCAGGATGGATATGATGCTCATTTGTTAACAGTAACGAAAAAAGGATACCTAATGCTACCCATCAGTGATTCCCAAAGCTGTTCTACAAAACAATACTGGCATTTGTATACCCTCAGAGGAATGAGAAAAAAAGAACCTGTTCACGAGTATTTCATAAAGCTAAATGTATCCAATTTAAAGAGCTGCCTTTTATTCTGAGATTATGTCCTTTCCATTTTTTTTTAATTTCTATGGTAGTCAAATGGTCTTTTATAAAATGCTGACATTTTCTGAGTTACATGCATAAAGTGCAAAGGTTTGGGTACAATTAACTCCAGATCTTCTTTGCCTTTCCTGTTTCCCACATCCCAACTCCCCTCCTTCCAGTCACTCAGGCAAACAGCAACAGTAAATGAAATAAAACCTAATGCCATTCTTGACTTCTCTCTTTCACACCCTGTGGATGGCAGTTACAGACACGAGCAGAGCAAGGACAATGGGCCGGGTACAGAAGGTCACCGGGGTGGAAAGCCCCAGGAGCCTAGCAAAGGGCAAACTAGGGAAACAACGACCTTGCCCCCAGGATAACCTTTCCTCCCCTAGCACATTGCTGGTCAGGGGTTCAGTCTCCGCCCTGACCTTTCTTCCCCCTGCCCGTCATTAGTCATGTGGTAGACAACCTTAGAAGAGGAACAAGGAGCCAAGGGGAACAGTGGCCTCCTGCAACTCCCACTTGGGCCCTGGCACGACCACTCCCTTAGGCATTGAACCCTGGGGGGTAATAGCTAGGCTTCAGCGGTGTTTCAGCTCCAGGCCCAGAAAAGAAGCAAAATCAGACAATCGATGCGATGGCTGACATCAGGACCTGCGGCACTGACTGATGACCCCCTGCCCTGGCACCAACCGATCTGTAGAGACCATGACCATGAAAGGACACACCTGGAAAGCTGATGAGTATTCCATTGGGATCTGCCTCTGGGCCTCCAGATAAGAAGGATGCCCGCAAGAAGGAGGACCCGGTGGGGCTCTCTCCCTGGAGCATGCCCCTGCCATTCCCCACCCCCTTCCCCCAGCCACATTTTCTTTGCCTCTCTTTCTCCAAAGCTCCAAGGGCCCCTTTTTTTTTTGCCTCTGTAACTTGTTTCCTGAGCTTATTTCTTCTACGGCTCACCTCTTCTACCTCTGTGACTTTCTAAATAAAATTTTCCTTATATTTGAGTCTTGACTCTGAATTCTTTCTTAGCTGCAACTCAAGTATGGAGGTTGCTGAACCCAGGTCTGGTCTGACGCCACCAACCCCTCTGCCAGGCCCTGAGCGTATCCTGTCAGTCTCACTCTCCAAACCTATCCGTAGTCGACCACTTCTCACCAGCACAATGAAGAAACAGAACACTTCCATTCAAAAAGTGGAATCAAGTGGCCAGTACTCATGAAAAGGTGCTCAACTGCATTAGTCTTCAGAGAAATGCAAATTAAAGCCACAATGGAATATTTCTACACACCCACCAAAACAGCTAAGGCAAATGGCAGGCAACACCAAGTGTTGCCAAGAACATGGAGCTCTCATAGGTCACTGATGGATGTATAAACTGACACAGCACCTTGGAACACTGTTTCTCGGTGTCTGCTGAAGTGAATACACACACACCCCAGGACCCAGCAAGTCCACCCCTAATGAAGTCCCCTTAGAGGTCTGTCTGCACCAAAAAGGCACACGCTGGGGCGTCCACGGCAGCGCCACTCACCAGTCAGAAACAGGACGCGACTGTGGTGTCATCACACCTCAGAATGCTCCACAGCAACAAAATAAGTAACCCGCAGATACTTGTGAGAACATGAATGGACCTCACAAACACAACGCTGGGGGAACGAAGCCAGAAACAAACTATTATGCATAATCACGTTAGCATAAAGCTCACAAAGTGGCCCCAAACACTAAGCTGTGGTGTTAATGGTGAAGGGGTGAAGCTTTGACCGGGCCTTCTGAGGGGCTGGCGGTATCCGTGTCGTAATCTGAGCCTGATTACACGAATATATTCATTTTGTGAAAATGTGTCCCACTGCACACTGTGCTCTCTGCACCTCTCCGTGTGTTTGTAAAACCTAATCCATGCTGTTAGAGGTCACAAGAATGGTCACTATAAAGGCAGAAGCAGGGCTAGCGACCACAGGACGACAACATGGGGTCCTGGGGGGCTGGTGATGTCCTCCCCTTGACCCCGAGTGGTGAGGGCACCTGTGTACTCGTTTTCTGGTAATGTGCTGAGCTGTACAGTCATCATTTGTGTACTTGACATGTGTAGCACCTCTAAGAGTTTTTTTAATCACTGTAATTTCAGGTTTTTTCCTACAAGCCACAGGTCATTGTAGGTGTAACCTCTCAAACGTCCATAGCTGATCGGCCTCTTGTTTGTTCCCGGGCCCACTATGTGCCCGTCTCCACTCTGTGCGCCACCGAAAATCTGGCTTCCTGAACAAGTTAAAAAAAACAACCCACAGAATTGGAGAAAATGTTTGCAAATCACATCTCTGATCAAAGATTTGTATCTAGGGCATATAAACAACTCTTACACTGAATAATAAAAACACTAATTTTTGAAAGCAAAGAGAATCTGAAGAGACATTTCTCCAAAGAAGATGTACAAATAACCAATAAACACATGAAAAGAGGCTCAGCATTATTAGTCATTAAGGACATGCAAATCAGCCAGATGGGAGGGGTTTAGAGGACGGATAAAAATAGGGAAGGGAGTAAGATGTGCAAACTGCCGGTTGTGAAAACAGCCAAGGGGATGTGAAGCACAGCCTAGGAAATACAGTCAACCACACTGTACGGACTGTGTGTGGTGTCAGATGGAAACTAGACTTACGGGGTGATCACTTCATACGTTACATAAACGTGTAATCACTATGTTGTACATCTGGAACTAACGTGTCAACTGCACTTGTAAAAAATAAATTATTAAAAAAGGATAATTTATTTCAAAGTTATTTGAAAATTTATGTTTTAAAAAAAGGAAATGCAAATCAAATGAGACACTGCTTCACACCCATTAGGAGAGCTCAAATGAAAAGCCAGCACAAGTGTGGGCAAGGATGTGGACAGACTGAAACTCCATACATTGCTAGTGGGGATGTAACAGAAGATTGCTGCTTTGGAAAACAATACGACAGTTCCTCAAAAAGTCAAACACAGAGTTACTACACAAGCCAGCAATCCTGCTCGTATGTACTTGTATATACCCAGGAGAAATGAAAACGTGTGCACACAAACTCTTGTACATGAATAGAAGCATTATTCTTAATACCCAGAAAGTGAAAACCACCCAAATGTCCATCATCTTGTAGATAAACATGTTACATATCCATACAACAGAGTATTACTCAGCAATAAAAATGAAGGACTTGATACACGTATGAACTTTGAAGACATCACACACTGAGTGAAAGAAGCAAGTCACAAAAGGACACATATTATCTGATCCCATTTGTATGAAACACCCAGAATAGGCAAATCTATAGGGACAGAAAGTGCATTAGTGGTTACTTAACTCTGAGGGGAGGGGAAGGGGAAGTGAGGGCTAAAGGGCATGTAGTTTCTTTCTGAGGCGATGAGCACATCCCAAAACTGACTGTGGTGATGGCTGCACATAGCTGTGAGTACACGAAAAATACTGAATTATACATTTTAGATGGACTAACTATATGGTATGTGAATTACATATATCTATAAAGCTACTATTATTTTTTATTTTTAATATATAATCTTTATTATATTTTTCCCATTACCATTTAGTCCCTTTATACGCCCCTCCTCCCAGCCATCACCACCCTGTGGTCCATGCCCGTGAATCTGGCTTCTCCTGCAATGGCCCTAAAAGTTGTGCTGCCTTCCTCAGAGGTGGGCCCCACGTTCGCTTATGAGTATGACCTGAAATTGCACAATCATAATTTTTGTTTCTCGAAGGTTCCCACCCACCTAGACGAAACCATACTCCTTTTTATACTGTTGCTGGCCTTGAAGGTATACTATCTTCTCTGAGCTCTGTGAAATCTCTTTCTACAAATCTCGGCCATAAGATACTCTCTTCCATGGTAAGGAAACCCCAAGATGAAACAGCCACTTTCATCCAGAGTTCTCAGCATGAATCAGTTAGTCACAATTCCCACCTTTATTCCAAAGCTAGAATTTCCAATAAGCCAGATGTCTCCATTTACAGGGCTGCAATTTCCACAAATATACAGGTAGTTAAAACGCACTATTTATAGGCTGCCTTATTCCTGTGCCAGCTTTGAATTTATACATATTTATTCAGGGACTCACTGAAGGTTAGGCTCTGGGAATACAAAGTTGCAAAAGACACAGTCCTGGCGTGAAGGTCTCATAGGAGAAGCAAATGCAGCAAAATAATTTTAATATATTTTGACAAAGCTCCCCCAGCTTCCCTCTACCCTGGCACTTAAAAAGTACGTTGTAATCTTTGTAACTTATCTGTCAACTTGGCTTCCTCTCATGAGGACGGATGCTCCCTTTGGGTCCCAAGACTAACAATGCCCTGAACAGAGGAGAGAGCTTCAACCAGCTGTCAACTGAACTGTTTGTGAATGTGCGAGTATGCAAGGAGAACCAGGTTCCTCCCACTAGCCACCTACCCTGCCCTCTTTACCTCTGCTCACTGTTACACACCCCAGCCACGCCTGGCCACAGTACATTCCTTGCTGAGGCTGGCAGGTAGCACATTAAGACTGGAAAGTACCCAAGTAGATCCCTCCCTCTGCTCCCTTCCCTCTTCCCCCTCTCAGCTCTTAGCTTTCCTACCCCTAGCTTTCTGCCATCTGACACCCAGGGAAAATGTCCAGGATGACCTTTCAAAGAGGGCTTCCGATGAGATGGGATTCACTGTATACGCAGACGGGCTTCATCTTACAAATCCCAAGAACCCACCACGACAACCCAAACGAAGTTTATCATTCACTTCAAGGAAAACCGAAAAGCTGCGAGGCTTGTCAGAAGGAAGGGCGGGTCGTTGACACCTACTGGACCTCTATTACAGGCTGCGTGCTGGGCGCTGTGCGTGCTGCCACGCCACCAGCACCAGAAGCGCTCCCACCTCCTGGAACTGAATCCACACTGTGGGAAGGGCGTCACACACAGTGTCTCATTTCATGGTGACAATAGCCTGGTGAGATAAGCATCATCACTGTCCCTGTCTTTAAGAAGAAGACAGGGAGGAAGGAGTTGCTTGAGGTCACACTAGCAGGCCGGAACCCAGGTCTCTGATCCCAAAGCCTGCCACTTACTATGTCACCCAGACAAGCAACTTAGCCTCTGAATCCATTTTTTCAATCTAAACTAGAAAAACGAGGAAAAGCCCTTTCTCAAATGCTCACTATGGAAACAAATGAGACAATATACAAAATAAAAGAGAAAAAAAAGTACTAGTACATAACAGACCCTCAAAACTAAAATTGTTTCTTTTCTTCCTTCTGTCATGAACTCTCCAGTGCATGTGGTTCCTTAAACCGCAGACACGCAGTGGCCACACTGTAATCTGTAAACCATCTCTCATATCCCGTCCTAAAGGGCGGGCTCTGTCTTACTCATCTAGAATAGAGTAAAATGAAATTAATGTTTGAGAGAAGCAACTGGAATGCCAACCACCATTTCACAAGGTTCAGAACACGACGCACTGGAAAACCGAAACTATGCACAGAGCACCTCAGATCAGTGCTGCTGCTGGTTTGGCTCCCAGCATCTTCCCACGCCCCCCCCCCCCCATGAGGAATCCCAGACTCCCCTCCCTCGAGCTGCCACCGTAGATGCTGCAGTCCCCCACGGAGCATGCACTGCTGTCTGCCAGGAGCCTCATTTCTCCTCTCCATCAAATGTCACCCGAAAGCCCTCTTTCATGGGGCAGACCTCTGTGTTTTGCTTATTTCTAGAAGCCACTTTTAAAAGACAGGAAACATGAAAATGTTAATGGTGATGGTATTCCTTGGGTGATAGGAGGATGGAAGACTTTTTTCTTCTTCTCCAGACTCTCTATATTTCCCAAATTTTCCACAAAGCCTTAGCAATGTGTTTATGATAATAAAAAGAAAGTAGACAATATATTTCAAGTATTGCCTTCGTCTCCTACTGGACATTTTCCTCTATTCTTCCCAAGTTCCCCAATGAGCCAGAAACATCTTGAGAATAGCACTGCTAAATTTTCTGCACAAAACTCGGCACAGCCCCTCATCCACAGCAGATGCCTGGCACAAAACAGCTCAGTAAGTCTTTGTTGGGTGAATGACAAATATTAGGTAATACTTAAAAATGGGCTTTGCCAGCCAAAGGCAGGTAGACCAAGGAGAGAATGGGGCATGCCCTTAATGGACTTGGATTATTTCAATTGTACATCACTGTTAAAAAGAGAGCTTTCAAACAATCAAAGCAGTTAAACCTGAAGACCAGGCGAGCTGCTCAAGGTGATTCATTGCTGCAGTGGTCAACCAAGAACAGGACGGTGAACAAACCTAAGGACTGTGTGCTCCTTGCTCTAACGAGGGCACCCAGAATTGAATTCTTTATACAGCCTCCGAGCTCTCTGCCCCATTAGAAGGCGCATTTTGGCCCTGGTCAGCCACCAAAGTTTAACAATACTCTTTAAAATTAATCTCTGTTCTTAAGATTAAATAATAAGCCTGAATACTAAAGCAAGCAGGGGATTAAGATAAAACCACCCCAACCATGTTATCACGCCACCAAAAATCCTTATCTAATAAGCCAAAGCAGAAAATCTTGAGGATTTATTTAAGGAAAGAGAAGTCTCAAACGCTGGGTTTGGGGAAATGACCGGTGCACAGAGCTTAAGAAGGGTATAATGGATTCACTAAAACTACAAAGCTTACAATTCAGGAGAAAAGTTAAAGCAGTAAAAACGTCTCCTTTTTCACCATGATCTAAGTCAGGGGTGTCAAACTCATTTTCACCGGGGGCCACATCAGCCTTGCAGTTGCCTTCAAAGGACCGTATGTAACTTTAGGACTGTATAAATGCTCCTTAACAGTTAAGAAACAAGGTGCCGGGCTGGATAAAACAAGGTGAAGGGCCGAGTTCGGCCCACGGGCCTTGTGTTTGCCACCTGTGCTCTAAGTGAACTTTTATAAGTGACTTCAATTCTGTTGGATGAATTGAATACGTTTGCTAGAAGCACACTTGATTGCCAAGATTGATCTTACACCTGTTTTGTGTTTTCAATTAACTTCAGTTCATTAATCTCTCCTTAAAAATCTATATATTTCTAATAGGCTTCCAGACTCTTAAAACACTAATTTCAAAACGAAGCGGATGCTGAGCTGATGACAGCATGATCATTTTAGGGCCACAGCCAGAACTCAGTGACAGGACAATGTCCCAGCAGAACCCAGGCTGCAAGATGAGAAAGAAAGTACGTGCCCCAAAATAAAAATTTCTCACATTTCCTGTCTTGCCTTCAGTTGGGAAGTAAAGTAAAAGTGTTCTTACCAGGAAAAAAAATTCTGTGGTTATTACACCCTCTGTGAAGATTTATGTTTATTTCATCAGAACTATAAATATTTACATTTCACCTAGCAATTTGTAGTAGAAACACCTGCAACTGCAGGCCTTGAACTTCTCCAACACATGTGGGCCCGCTGCAAGGCTGATTCCCAGATTTCTGTTAAGATGGTCAGAGAGAACATTCAGTGACAGCCATGACCTTGACTCCCCTGGAGGTCAGAAAATCAAATACAGTATCCAAGAATTTGCTCTAGTAGTCTTCCTCTCCTTCACCTCCTAAGTTTACTCACCTGCCACTTAATTTTTCTTAGTAAAGCCAACAGTAAGAGGTGAGAGAAATGAAAAGAAATGGTGTCACTCCTGTGCAAGCCCTGGAAAAACGTGAACAGATGGGAGTCTGAAAGCTGGGCAAGTGACTAACCTTCCTTAGCTCCAGTTTCATTGTCAGGTAAATGCTGGCATCTATTTCCCAGGAGTTTCATAAGGACAAAACGAAATGGTATAAAAAAGAAAACTAGCACAGAATTAATTATCGGTAAAGTTCAGCGAAAGACATTTACGAGCCTTATGAACTGAGCACTCTGGAGGTCACCTTGACAGGCCCAAGTCCGGCACCTGGTACAGGGGAAACATGCCAAGTGGGTCACGTGCCAGTTCCGGGAAATCCTGATCATCACTGAAAATAGAAGAAAAACAGTTCCTGACTCTCCTCCATGGCTCCACATGGATGAGTGATAAACTGCACACCCAGCTTTAAAAATCTACCAGGCTTTCATTAGAGAAATGGGTGGAGAGCTTCTATCATCAGTGTGGCACAGCGTTTAAAGCAAATTACCAGTTAACCAACAGGGTGATGGTCACTGCTACCCTATTATATGCAGACAGGCTTTCTGGCATTCCAAACAATAAGATATATTCTATGCACACAGTTAAAACAGGAATGCCACTACCCTAGTCCCAACAGATGACTGCACTGGACCATTACTCAGCTCAGTACCTGCTGCAATGCATGTTAATATAGGAAGAAATTCTACAGCAGGAACTCAACATCCTGGCTCCCAGCCAGAGTCCTAGTGTCTATCTTGCAGCTTGTCATAAAGACTGGCAGTAATGTGACATGAAGTGCCTGGCACACTACATACTCAATAAATAATAGTCCACGTTAATCTTATTACTAGGAAGCAACAAAAATCAAAAGGCTGAACCTGCCACGAAGCAACTGTAGACAGAGTGGCTCCTTTTCAATCAAGAAATTAAGGTGTGTGACAACAACAAAGAACACGAGTGACAAGCCTTACAACAATGAGTAAACCAGTAAACAGCAGGTCTGCCGCCCAAGAATAAATGCCAACATGCCCATTCCTCTGGGGCAAATAAACCCACGAAATGAGAAATGGTCCCTATCTTCCAAGAATCCCCATCTACCTAGCCAGAAACCACGTGATTTTACCTGTCTTCTTCACTCCCCCCTTGACTCCAGCTCCTTTGAAGACAAAGCCCACAACTTCCCATTGTCGCGCACGCGGGCACTCGATAAATCTGGTAAACAGATGAGTTCCCAAGCAGGGTTTCACAGACTGCTTAATCTAAGCTTCCCAAACACTGAGGACCTGTGTGCCTGAAACGCTCCCCAGGTGGCACTGACACTCTCTGGAGTCTGAGAAGCACTGACGTCACTGAGCCCCCATGGACGATCTGAACGCCCCTCACTACGACCGCGTCCAGCACGACCAAGCCCCTGCACGCCTGCCACACCTGCACACGACTCTACTAGAAAATCTCTTTCTGGTGCTCATTCAAGTATCTGTATTTATTCATTGTCCTACCCCGTGGATCCAAGGAGACAAAGGTAATTTCACCTCCTTCCATATGACAGATTTTCAAGTCTTCCGACAGTGGATGATTTCCCTTCTGAGTTTTTTCCAGGTTAAACATTCTTGATGAACCAAGTGTTAATTATTTTTTTATATATTTATTTATTTTTAGAGCGATGGGAAGGGAGGGAGAAAGAGAGGGAGAGAAACATCTATGTGAGAGAGATACATCAATCAGTTGCCTCTCACATACCCCCAACAGGGGACCTGGCCCACAACCCAGGCACGTGCCCTAAGTGGGAATCCAACCAGCAACCTTTTGGTTTGCAGGCCAGCACTCAATCCACTGAGCCACACCAGCCAGGTCATGCATTAATTATTAAATGCTAAGCTTTTTAAGCACACAACACAGTGCAACAGCATTTCAGAAAAGGGAGAAATTCAAGTGCGTTATAAAAACCAGAAAGCTATCAGTGAAGGAGGTGGAACTTGAAGAATGAGAAAGGCACAGATAAAACTAGAGTTCGGGAGCTGGTACTGCATCAGAGGGGATATGGAGACAAGACAACGATAAGGGGCATCACATGCAGGGAAGTGGATAAGAGATAAAGCTATGAGTGAGGAACTTAGTAGATTTCACAAACTATTTTAATGGATAAAACTAAAACTGATAATGAACAAAGGCTCAACGGAAGTCACAACAGTTGGGCAGAGAAGAGAGCAGCGGCCCAGCACAGGAAGGCAGAGGCACAGTCCTGAAAAGGCCAAAGAAATCAGATACACTGGGAAGGAGAGACCCAAGAGAAATGTCACAAAAGCAAGCAGCAGAGTGTGAGCTTAATGTGGTGAGGTGCTGGAGCCATTGTAGTTCCTGCAGGGTGGCACCTGTACCTCAATAATACATTAGAAATAATCAGACAAGAAGGGCTGGAGACGGGGCACCAGGTGTCCAGGTGGTCAGAAACGAGACCACTACAGCCACCTAGATGTAAAACTCAAGTCTGTTCCGAGACGGAGCTGATAAAACTAAGGGGAGCAAGCGGAAACGAGAATCAATGTAACAGGAAAAAAAGTTGGTCCCGGACCAGACCAAAGGTAAAAGAAAGAGAAGAATCAGAAGTGATTTCTAAGTATCTAAAAATTTCAGGAAGGAGCAGACAATGCCCAGAAAGGAGAGGCAGCATAACTGTGCCATCGGGTGTACTAAGGGCACTTGTGGATAATCCTGTGCCTCGGTGGCTTTTTGTATAGGAAAGCTTCCAAGTTCACTCCCCACACTACAAACACACCTGGTAATGTGGTTTTGCTACTTTCTCTGGTACCAGCACAGGCTGTAGTTTGTGTCAGCACACAGGGAATATCTGGTTTTGAATCTGAAATCTGTAACTTTACCAACAAAGTTAAAATTCTTAGGAAAAAAAAATCAAATGTGCTTTGACAGAGCGAGGTGAAAGAAGCTAGTCACAAAAGACCACATCCTGCATGACCCCTTTCATGTGAAACAACCAGACTAGGCACACTTACAAAAACGGAAAGATGATTGCTGGTGGCCCGGGAGGGGTGTGGCGAGGTGCAGAGGGGCTGGGGAGAAATGGGAGTGCCTGGGGCCTGAGTGGGGCTGGAGTTCTTCTCTTTGGGTAATGAAGATGTTCTGACATTGTTAATGAAGATGGTTACACAATTCTATAAATGTACTCAGAAGTATGGACTTGTACACTTCAGATGGAGGAACTGAATAGTAAGTAAACTATAACTCAATAAAGGTGCTAAAAAAACTCAGGAGTGCATAAATAAGTACTGTGACTTCAGAAACTTAGACTATCTCCCCAATAAAAATGACTATTAGACTTCAAATAAAAACCATCAGATAATTTGGAAAATATTAAAAGATATTTTAGAAAGTCTGAGTGTTAGTTACTCCTTTTAGAGAGAATCAAGCTTAGGAAACATAGAGATTTAAACTTATATATCCCTGCCCTGGCTGGTGTGGCTCACTGGATTGAGCGCCGGCCTGGGAACCAAAGGGTCACCAGTCCAATTCCCAGTCAGGGCACATGGTTGGGTAGCAGGCCAGGTCCCCAGCAGGGGGCATGAGAAAGGCAACCACATATTGATGTTTCTCTCCCTCCCTTCCCCTCTGTAAAAATAAATAAAATCTTTAAAAATAAATAAATAAAACTCTAAAAAAAATTTTTAAAAAAATAGATAACTAAACATGTATATATTCCTTTAAAATTATTTTTCCCAATTGATCTAAATATTCTAATATGTACTACAAAAGAAAAGACAATGGCACGGGTTCGTTTTCCAACAATTACATCAAGAGGCATTATACTAGACACCTATGGTTCAGTTTTCTAGAAGCTGAAATAAAATAATGTTAGCCAATTCAGTGAAAAGCAGATTATGTAACAATTACCAAGCAGATGAGTAAGTCTGTTTTATGAACTTGAGATATGACAAAAACAATAGCATAGATGTCCTCATTCAAAAGACACCAGAGAATAACCCGAATAATTTCTTCCCCCACCATCCCTGCTGACAAACACAGTTCCCATTACCTGACACGTCCCCTCATTAAAACCACTGCGGCCCTCGCCCCACTGAACACGCAGGGTGCTTGCTTAGAGTTCCCGGCGACTGTCACTCGTCAGCACGCATCAGGCACTCGGAGGCCCACAACTTCACGGTCTCAGTCACATCGCCTGCCCTGGGCACAGAGAGCCGATGCCCGACTGAATCCTGAAGTCCCCTGATTTTCAGCCTCTTCCATCTCACGGCACACATAAGCTAATGGCTGAATTCTGCAACACGTCAAAACGTGTATGTTTTGCCCATCTGAGAAGAAACTAGGGATCATTTTGATTCATTCACACTGGCGGCTATTGTTGTGTTGACCGTTGCCCTTTTTTATTGGACGATCCAAGGGAAAAGAGGCAGCGCCCCCGACTGGTCAGGCATTTGCGTGTCTGCGCCCTGCGGCACCGGGGTGAAAATCACTTTGCCAGACAGACAGACACACAGACAGACAGACGAGGAAACCGGCAGGGCGGGGAGGAAAGAGCAGCGGCGTTTCTGTTTGAGCTGCCTCTCCGGCGAGCAGAACCCAGAACCGGCACCGCATCTCTTCACTGCAGATGTTCCTAAAGCAACCTCTCACTGGTGGGAAGAAATCAACGACCAACAAACACTACATTTTAAGGACATAACTACGTATATTATGACCTCTGAGGAAAAATATTTAATAAATTCAAAATACCATCTGTTGGACTATAAGACTGATTCTGTCAACATTTTCACTTGTATCTTAAATTTTAACTCAGTGGGTTTAAATACATATATTTTATGTATTTTGCCTGCTTATATCAAAGTTTTAAGCAATAAAAAAAATCTAGGAATATACTCTGATAAGCAGGTATTCTGAACCAAGAAACACGGACAGTGGTCTCCCCAGTAATTTTGACCTATGAGACCTTACTTGTTAACCGAGCTAAGTTAAGGAAAGCCTAAAACCATAAAGACTTTGAGAAAGGAAAGGGCCTTTTTGTTTTCCTACTACCATATCCTCCCACCCAAATAAAAGAACTTTCACCTGAAACTGTGTTTATGAAGGGGCGAGTCTGGCGCCACCCCTGCAGTGCTCCAATGGCTACACACAAAGTGAAGCCCGTGACACCCTCCGAGGGACCGAAACAGCAAGTCCTCCAGAAGCTGCCCAGGAGTCACAGAATGGACCCAAGAAATCTTCTGCATCCACTCAGGGAGATAGCCAGCCTTTGGAGGGCAGGTGCCAACAGCCCACAGTTCACTCCGGCCTATGAGTCCCGTAGCTCAAAAGAGACCCCAAAGTACCTAAGGTGGTAACAGTCTACTTTCCAGAAATTAATATCACCACTATAGGATATAACTTTAGAAGCTTTACCTTTTTATTCCTCATTCGATCTCAAGAATTGAGGAGTGCAAACACTTTCCCCATATGTCACAAAGGAGAAAGCTGAAGATGAACAGACCTACCCAGCTGCCAGCTTGTCTTCTCCACCTGCACAGCCACTGGCATCTCATGCCCAGCGTGCACAGATCAGCTCTTACTTCCCCACCCAAACCTGCTCCTCCAGTCCTCCCCACTTCAATCAATGGCACCTCCACTATTCCAGCTGCTCGGGCCAAAAACTGGGGTGCTATCCTTGACTCCACTCTTTTTCACTCCATTCATCTCACCCGTCAGCAAATTACTTCAGCCCCACTTGGGTTAAGTTCAGAATCCAGCCACTTCTCATCACCTCCGCTATTGCTATCATCACATCTCACCTGCATTATCGCTAGAACCCCCGAATGGCTTCATTTCCACTTTCACCTTTGCCTCCCCCGCCCCACTTCATTCTATTCTCTACACAGCAGAGTTTTGTCCTTTAAAAATATGTCAGATCAAAACCCTTTGAACCACCTAGTGGCTTCCTATCTCACTCTGTTCACTGCTGTCCGTACATCCAGGGTGATCTGCTATCTAGAAGGCGCTCAGTGAACGTTGCTGATAAGTAATGAAAGAAAAATGGCCAAATCAGAGCCAGATCTGCAACAAATCTTCCAATGTTCATTAGTGATGATGAGACCAGATTTCCAACAGCCAACACTACAATACACATCAGAGAAAATTTTCATTTTCCTTTGTATAACTGAATCTAATAACATATAAGCAATATTCTGTTGAATTTCTAACAACAAATTTATTGAAAATATCACTTTATAAAGCCACAAGAACTCAGGCTGGGTTATCTGCACATCACATACTTGGCAACATGGGCAACTGCCAGGGAATTATCACAGTGCAGTTGTATCTTCTGTGTAACTTCTGCATTCAGTTCCAGGATGTCACCATATCTCAAGGCCACCACACACTTAAAGGACACGAGCTCTGAAAGATTCGGAACTGAGCAGCTAGAGGTGATGAGCATTTCTAAATCTCCTGCACAGACACTACGCCAATCACCCAAAACAGGACTTAAGTTTCTACGGTGTTACAAATAACAGCAGAAAGATTAGACTCAGAACTGTCTTCTACCAAAAATACAAGGAAAGACTCTGAATTGAGTTAAAATGTTGATTGTTGTCAGATCAGAGTGAAACTAATGCTAAAATTATCCAGCACTGTAGAATTTTCTACTAAAATGTCTTAAGATTTCAAAACAAAGACTCTAAATTTGTATATCTTTAGTTCTTTCAAAAACATTTCTACTATCTGCAAAACCCCCAAATATCACTAAATTGCACTAATATTCACAGAATTTTTAAACAGCTAGCCTTTGGGGAAACTTCTTCAACCCTCAACCTTCTTCCTTTTGCAAATGAAAATATAACCTGGCATATAAAAAGTACACATTGAAAATTTGTTACATGTACAAACAAATGAGCAAATGAAAGAAGACCAAAAAAGGGTATATGGCTCTTTTAAGATCTGATAATGGAAAAACCCAGAATTAGCCAAAACCAGGTTTATAGATTCTCTTAGAGCAGATGTGAAAGAAGAAACTAAGATTTAAAAACCTTATTTGGTTCCTCAGGAAAACCTTAACCACTATTCATTAAAGCCAGTTTCCTTTGGTTGTTACTTAGAAAAGCACTTGATAAAATAAATCTAGCCAATACATATCTCCTTGGAAACCAAAAAGCAGAATTATCTACTGTTTCTTCTTCTACACAAAGAGTATTTAATACAGGCCTATTTTCATAATAAACAATTACCATTGTTTTTAGATCAGAAGTAACATAAGCAGCCTTTGACTAAAAGAAAATTCTAACAACTAAGAGGATAGAACACTGAAAAGGACCACAACAATCCCTAGAACAGAAACAGCCTCCTGAAAACAAGAACCGTGTATCTATCCTTTTTTAAAATATATTTTATTGATTATGCTATTACAGCTGCCCCAATTTTTTCCTCTTTACCCTCCTCTACCTGGGACCTCTCATTCCCTCCAGCAATCCCCCACTTAGTTCATGACCATGGGCCACGCACATAAGTTCTTTGGCTACTCCATTTCCTATACTTGCTCTTAACATCCCCCTGCATTGTCTGCACCTACCAATTTGTACTTCCTAATCCCTACACTGTCTCCCCCATTCTCCTCTTCCCCCTCCCAGCTGATAACCCTCCAAATCATCTCCATATCTATGATTCTGTTTCTGTTCTGCTTGTTTGCTTAATTTTTCTAATTCAATTGCTTATAGTTGTGAATTTATTGCCATTTTAATGTTCATAGTTTTGATCTTCCTTTTCTTAAGTAAGTCCCTTTACCATTTCAAGTAATAAGGGCTTGGTGATCAGGAACTCCTTTAGCTTTACCTTGTCTGGGAAGCACCTTATCTGCTCTTCCATTTAAATGAAAGCTTTGCTGGGTAGAGTAATAATCTAGGTTGTAGATCCTTGTTTTTCTTCACTTTAAATACTTTTTGCCAATCCCTTCTAACCTGCAAAGTTTCTTTTGAGAAATTAGCTGACAGTCTTATAGGAACTCCTTCGTAAGTAACTGTCTGCTTTTCCTTTCTGCTTTTAAGCTTCTCTATCTACCTTTAACCTTTGGTATTTTAATTATGTGTCTGAGCTTCCTGGATTTATATATTTATTTCCTTCATCAAATTAGGGAAGTTTTCTTTCATTATTTTTTTCAAGTAAGTTTTCAATTTCTTGATCTTTCTCTTCTCCTGCCAACACCCCTGTGACGCAAATGTTGGTATGCCTGAGTTTGTCCCAGAGGCTTCTTACCCTTTCCTCACTTTTTTTTTATTCCTTTTTCTTCTTGCTGTTCTGATTGAATTTTTTCTTCCTTATGTACCAAATCATTGATTTGATTCTTGGATTCATCCCTCCACTGTTGATTCCCTGTAAATTTTTCTTTATTTCACTTAGTGTATACAACTTTCATTTCTACTTGGGTTTTTTTTTTTTATGCTGTTGAAATACCCAAGGAGTTCCTTGAGCATCCTAATAAGCATTGTTTTGAACTCTGCATCTAAGAGATTGCTTATCTCCATTTCATTTAGTTCTTTTTCTGGAGTGTTGTTCTGTTCTTTCATTTGGGCCATATTTCTTTGTCTTTTCCTATTTGTTTGTCTCCCTGTGTTTGTTTCTATGTATTAGGTAGAGATGCTTTGACTCCCTGCCTTGGTAGTGTGGCCAATTGCAGAAAAGCACACCTGTAAGTTGGACAGGGCAGAGCCTCCGGTAATCACCAGGGCGGGGCAACCTGTGTGAACCAGGTTGATGGAGTCTCAGATATGGTGTCTCTACTCTGTGGCTCTGTGTGGGGGAGGACTCAGAAAAGGGACAAGGGCCACTGCCTGGGCTCTGGAGTTTTGTCCAGGAGAAAGCTGCCTGGCACTTGCCCTGATGCCAGACACTTCAGTTTCTCCCCATATGCCACTGGTGCCCTTCAAGCTGCTGCCCCCC
Source organism: Phyllostomus discolor (assembly GCF_004126475.2). NCBI lineage: Eukaryota > Metazoa > Chordata > Mammalia > Chiroptera > Phyllostomidae > Phyllostomus > Phyllostomus discolor. The sequence goes on along the minus strand of NC_040903.2, from coordinate 194,152,141 downwards.
CACCTCACCCCAGTCCTAGAGCCCAGACAGAAAGAGTCTGACTTAAGTCCTAAGTCTGTGGTGGATCCTTAAGAGGAGATGCCTGAGAATCCCAGTTTCATCTGCCACCCCAACTCCCACAGGTTTTTACAGCCAGAAGTTATGGGGACTCACCTTCCTGGCACTGGAACCCTGCACTGGGTGGTCTGGTGAGGGGCTGGGATCCCTTGCACCCAAGGTATCCTCCCAATTTTCATGCACCACACATGGGTTTGAGACCACTAGTTACATGTCTCCACATCTCTACCCTTCCTACCATCTGGATGAATGTGACTTCTTTAATTCCTTGGTTAATTGAGCTCCATGGACTTCCATACGGCCTAATTTTTTGATGATTCTGTGTGATAGTTATTTTGTAGTTGAGTTGTAATTTTTGCTGTGTTTATGCAAGGAGGCGAGCTGCTTTTTACCTATGCCTCCATCTTGACCAAAAGTTAGAAGTCAATAAATATTTATGGGATAAATGAACTAAGTTACTGCCTAGAGACCTACCCATGTGAACGTAATTTCATTTGGTCACTGTTAAATAACTCTCTACTACAGGCCTACTATATGTAAGCATACTACAATTCTCCCCTATAGAAATTCTACAAATGTCCCTGCAAGTAATATACCCAATCAAAATTATCCCCACTGTTTTATTAAGAAGGTGAAAAAGTAGGTCTTAAGTGTCCTAAATTATTTATTAAAGCAGCCACTCAATTTGCTGCCGTGGTAAATCTCTCTCCTTCAATTCATCCTACACAACCCAAACAGGTTAATTTTCTGTTTTTTTGCACATTGTACAAATTAAAACAGTGCTGCGGCTAAGTACTCTATCTTTGTATGTGGCCCACTGCTATTCAATGAACAGATATGAAAAATCAGAAACTACCAGACTGGAATAGGAAAGTCAATATAGTGTCAAGGAAAAAATATCACAAGTGACAGTTCTTACAATAATTGAGCCCATTGACAATCTTGACATGACTACTCGAGTCTTTCATTAAAGACTTCCCTACAGCACTGTCACGCAGTTGACACAGATGGTTTTGGGTATTCATACACATTTAAGTACATATCCAATTTTCAAGAGCAATTCAAGGTCCATCACCTTTCTGAAGCTTTCCCAAGCCATTGGCCTAAACATGTGTGAAAGCATTTGTTAACTAGGAACTGCTGGCCCACAGCTCTTACTACACTGGTTGCCAATTGATAGCCTGGCATACATTCTGCCATTTAAATCACATTACCTCATTTTTTTAAGTGTGTCTAGTTCCCTCAAAAAAATGAAGAATTATTTGAATTGTTTTTCTATTGTTGACTTCCCTATTACTTCTCTATTACTCAACCCCTGCAACAGCATAAATTAAAAGCGCCGTTCATACTTCCTGATTTTGAAATATATTACAAAGCTAATATAAAAAAAAAAAAAACTTGGTGACACTGGCATAAAGACAAATAGACCAGTAGAATAGAATAGTGAGCCCAGAAATAAACAGCCACTCAAATGTTCAACTGGTCCTCAACAAGGATGCCAAAACCACTCAGGGGGGACAGGACGGTCTCTTTCACAAATGGCGCTCGGGAAACTGGATATCCACGCGAAAGAATGAAGGTGAGCCCTTACCTTAACACCATATATACAAATTCACGCAAAATGTGTTGAAGATCTAAAATAGGAACCAAAACTATAAATCTCCTAGAAGAAAATATAGGAGGAAAGCTTCATGACATTGTACATGGCAATGATGTCTTAGATGTGACACCAAGAGCACAGGCAACAAAACCAAAAATAGACATACAAGGCTACACCAAACTTAAAAATGTTCCCAGATCAAAGGGTATAATCAAAAGAGTGAAAAGGCAAACTACGGAATGGGAGAAATGTCTGCAAATCATTTATCCCTTAAGAGGCTAATATCTACAATATATAAAGAACTAAAACTCAATGCCAAAAAAGCAAATAATTCAACTAAAAAATGGGCAGACTTGAATAGACATTTCTCCAGAGATGATTATAAATGACCAACAGGCAAATCAAAGATGCTCAATATTACTTATCCTCAGGGAAATGCAATTCAAAACCACAATGAAATATCACCTCAGCCATTAAGATGGCTACTATCAAAAAAAAGGACGTGCTGGCAAGGATGAGGAGTAACTCTTGCACATTGCTGGTGGGAATGTAAAATGGTACGATCGCTATGAAGAACAGTATGGGGGTTATTTTAAGAAATCAAAACTAGAACTACCATACAATACAGCAATCCCACTTTTGGGTATATAACCAAAAGAACTGAAATTCAGGTCTCAAAGAGATGTCAGTATTTGTACACACATCTTCACAGCAGCACTATCTGCAAGAGCCAAGAGGTGGAAGCAACCCAAACATCCATCCACAGATGAAGAGATAAACAAATGTGGTGTATATATACAATGGAGCATTAATCAGCCTTAAAAGGAAAGGAAATCCCATCACATGCCAACATGTACAAACCTTGAAGACATTTGCTAAGTGAAATAAGCCACAAAAAGACACGTATTGCATGATCCCACTTACATGAGGTATCCAAAATACTCAAATTCATAGAAGCAGAAAGTTAAATGAGGTGGTTGCCAGGGATGAGGAAAGGAGAAATGGAAAGCTGCTTAATGGGTAGAGTTTCAAGTTCATAAGATCAAAACATTCTGGAAACCTGTTTCACAATATGACTATACTTAACACTACTGAACTGTATACTTAAAAATGGTTAAGATGGTAAATTTTATGTTATATGCTTTCTTACCCCAATACGGAAAAAAAAATAGGGGATAAGAGCCAACATGCAGCTCCAACTGGATTTACATGTTCTACCTCCACTGCAGGGGTTAAGCAGCCTGGCCCTTTCAGCTGTTGACAATCACTTCCAAATTTCTTCCAAGTCGTCTTTTGTCTCTTTTAATCAATGGAATTAGACAGAGGGTAGGAGGCTCTCTTCTTCTCCCATCCAACATGAAGTTCCCACATTCCCCAGGCAGTTACTTTCTGGTTTAAGCCCGCTCTTATTTACCTATTGTCAAGCACACATCCAAAAATGGTATAAAAGCCACTGTGTTCTCAACTGGGTGGGAGAGAAGCATAACAGAACCACCTACTGAGCTTCTTCAAACCACCTATTCACCGAGCATGCTCCCTCAGAGAAAAGCCTCAGCGTTCACTGTGATTCTCTCCCCCTCTCCACCCAGCACTCACTGCTCCCCCAAACACATCCTACCCAAGCCACTGAAAACCATTATTTTTAAAAACATTTCTTGAAAATGGCCTGTAGAACAATTCTGCACATCTAAAAGCGATTGTTAGGGCTGCGGTTCCTGGACTTATAATAAGTCTTTTCTGTGGATCATGCAGCTCTCGAAAACCTCTCATGTATCTACCGAAAGTTTAGCTTTGCAGTTATTATCCTTCATTTCCTACTACAAAGGATCAGCACTAAGATCCTAACTTTAAAAATAAAGTAATGCTGAGACTCTATGAAGAATCACAGGCATTTCTCAAATTGGAAAAGAGACAGGGTTAGGGGCTACATTCGGACTCAGTCAGGAAAAGCCTTCCTAACGGGTTTTCCAAGGGCGCACCTTGAGCCAGGAGTCAAACATCACCCCAAACACACACACACACAGAGTAAACTCTCTTTACACATGAAATGCCAGCTACTCAGAGGTTAGATGGCAAAGTATATTGGCAGAAACTTCTGAGGTCTTCACTGGCACAGCCAGAAGGATGGATGGTTAGGGGAAAGGGAGGCGTCAAATCAACTTACACAGTAACCCTCACTTCGAGACCAAGAACAGGTGTTTCTGAAGCCTTCAAAAGACAAGTAGCATGGTTCTTGACAAGTCACCATCTTACACTTCTTGCAAAAAACACATGGAAAAATACTGCTTTCCATTTTTTTTCCTAAGTACACACCAGTGAAAAAAGCAATAAAAGTCAGCTAAATGGAGTAAAAATTTTAGAACATTTTATAAATTTGTAATTACATATCTCAAAGGCATCTCCTTATAAGTACTGTCTCTCGTTAAAGGAATGCGATAAATACCATTGCTTAATTATTAGTTGCTTCTCTGCAAGCATCAAGAACTGAAAATAAACTTACAAATACTAATAGTCGATCAGTTCTGGGCATTAAGACTGTTAGAGGCAATGCAAGGATCCCACAATGTATCAAACTAGACTCTCTACCTAGGCAAATAATGGAGAATATGAAAAAAAAAATGAATTATGGAAAAAGAATAGAGGAGCCAAACAAAGTAAAAGACACTGATTACAGTCCAGTCCTGATTACAGGGACACAATCATTCAGCACACAGCCTTCTGCTTTTATTTCTCAATAGCTTTATTCGGAGAAATTCAGAACTCATTCTAAAAGGAAACGAGATGCTAAACCACAAAAAAAAAAAAAAAAAAACAATCAATGGCTACACTTGTAGCTTTGGTAAAAGGCTTTGTGGGAAGAGTGGACAGAGGAAAGAGGAATGACCAACAGTCACTATGGGGTCTGTGAAATTCATTCAACCTGGGCCTGCTCTCTGGGAGGAGAGGAGAATGGAATCCAGTGGCGGCCACGGATGGCTGTCCTATCTGCTCAAGTTGCCTCTGGGCGATCCCTGAGTTTATACAAACATAACTCTCCCTCTCCAAGCTGGCATTCTTCAACAAGCATGCATTCTCCCCCTGCCTCTCCTGAATTGAAGAAAAAGGGAAATCTAACATTATGCAATTGCCCATTTCCCACAGTTTAAAGTTAGGCATGCCAGAAACCTAATTAAAGGGACAACTTAGTGCAACAGGACAAGTAACAAATTAGAAATCTAAAGGCTGGACATGCTCATCACAGACCTCCAGAGGCAAAGAGAAACAGCTTCCCCTGAGTCAGGGGCACACCCACCAAGCATTGCTATTTACTAAGGTCCAGCTGAGGAAGCCCCTGACAGTCCCCCTGTGTAATTTTGGTGTCATCTTTCTGTCTCTTCAAGGAAGCATCCGTGTTCTATTTGCAGCTGAATTCACCTTACTCTCCCCAAGCTTGAATGAAAGGAGAAAATGGATGTGGACTGGCCTCTCTACCCTCAAAAGATGCACCAGATAGACCGTCTTGCCCCTTATGATCACAAACCCTCTCACGCTCATGTGAGTCCATCCCCCCTCAAATCATCCATGTTGAAGAGAGCCAAACAAAGAGAGTCTTACCCAGATTCTCTGACTCACTCCAAGGCTCATCAAGAGCCTATCAAAAGAATAAATTAGCTTCATCTAAGAATAATTAACTTATATACAGTTAACCCTTGGACAATGCAGGGGTGAAGGGCTCCAACCACCCCCCACCAGTGCAGTCAAAACTCTGATTATAGCTTTTGACTCCCCCGAAACTGAACTACTAAGAGCTCACTGTTGATGGGAAATCTTACTGATAACACAGTCAATTAATAAATGTTTTCTATATGCATTATATACTGCATTCTTACAATAAAGTAAGCTAGAAAAACATGAAACATTATCAAGAAAATTATAAGGAAGAGACAAAACATTCTAAGTATTTTTTTTAATCCACGTGTAAGTGGACCCACACAGTTCAAACCTGTGTTGTTCAAGGATAAACTGTATAACCTTTGAAAAACAAAGTGCCATAGAAGTGTGAGTGCATGAGCTTTGTTTTATTATGTCTTTAGTTTGGGGGGGGGGAGTTTGTTCTGGGGTGTTCTTTTTTTAGAGAAAAACAAAAACCCCAATTCCAATGAGGCCCATTTACTTTATACCAAAAAAGGTAAAAGGGCAGTAGACAGAAGACTGGATTGTCAAGTTCAAGTGATAGTGAAACATCCATATTTTAAAATAGCATTGTATGGGGAACCAGACCCCAAGTTCCGAGTGAGCACTGAAGGAATACCGTAAGGCCTAACCGTCCCCGGAACAAGGACAGCCCTCTCCAAAGGGCAGTCACCCAACTGGCGGGAATGTTTCTGGTCTCCTGGCTCAGATTACCCCAGGGGAAGGTAGGGCAGCACCATGTAAATCAGTTACATTCTCAACAGGAAGTTCCTACATTTTCCTGTTTTCCGTGCAGTTATCCTTCCACCTGACCGATCCTCCCCACCCCAACCCCTGCCCCCTGGGGACCCTTACGCAGAGCTGAGACAGAAGATCTACAAGTTGCCACTGTTCCAGAAATGAGGGAGATAACAGCCACTTCTTTTACAAATGAAAAACGAGTTTAAAAAGGGAAGAAAATGGAAAACTGGAATAAATTAAGTTTGGCTTCTCTAAAGAACATACAAGTACATTGTACTTTGAGTCAACAAAGATTCTTTTTCTTTAAAAAAAGCCTACAGGCTCTACCATGTAAATACTTCAACTAACTCATAATTTCTTTTTCCATAACTTTGTAATTTGAGTAACTCTAACTAAAGCTTAGTTACCAAACATTGTATGAATGCTGTTTTCATAGCTTTTCCATCTTTATGCGGATTTTGTTTCCTTAAGATTTGCTGTTCTCATTTCAGACGTATAATGGACACTGAACACTTAAGTGCAAAGGGAAAAAAGTAGTGAACAAATTTTAACATAATAGGCTCTAAGGTAGGGGGAGAAAAACAGGAAACAGGGGAACAGTTCACTCAGAAAACCTGCCTGCCATGAACTGCCTGATCACTGACTAGTTCTATAACCTTCAACAAATCACTTCAACTTTCTGGTTGACAGTTTACCCATCTGTAAAATGGGGAAGATGGGCCAAATGATTTTTGCTCAAAATCCCTTCTAGCTCCCAACAATCTATGAATCTGTCCATGAGAAACTAAGCAAATGAAATTGCAAGTAAGACTTTATGGTTTACAAAGTACTGTCACACAATTTTTGCAGCAAAGCTGTGAGGAAAGTATGGTGCCCATCTCTGCAAAAAAACCTTTTCAGAAAGACAGTTCAGAAAAAGGCTCAATTATTTTTTAAGATTCTCATAGCTGGAAAATTCAAGCCCAGACCTTTGAGAACACACACTATAGTATTTCATTATTTCAGAACTATTTTACAAAAATTTTTTAATTATTTCAAAAATTAATTTAAATAAGTTAAAATTCAAAAATAACTGCCTGTTACTCAAAACCTTTATGGGGCATCAGGGTATCAAAACACCAAAGCAGGAAAGGTTACTACAAATGGCCCCACTGCAAAGAAGTTCCTTGAGGCCAGGAACACACTTTAACAAAGAGCATGCTTTCCAAACTCACTAACTACTGTTTGACTCACCACAAATCTTGAAAGTTTAGGAATAAAGTGAGATTATTGGGGGCATCTGAATTTGAGATATGAACTTGTGTGATTTGAGTCAAAAGAAAGAAAGAAGCATGCGACATCAGAGCTCTAACTCTCCATTAATGGGGATGAATCTAGTTGTCTTCCTCATCTCCTCAGTGGAGAAAGTCCAATTTCATCAGTGAACCAAAGCCTCAAATCTGAAATGTCGCCAGAAAATCTTCAGACTATTCAAACTTCTTATGTGCACCGCTGTGGACCAACAGAAATAATAACGTGACAGAGAGGACCGATAGGAAGCATAACCAAGTTATCATTAATCACCATATACTTTCCCCTAAATGGGAAAGATTCAGGGCACCTGTAGTCTTATACTGTCCCATCTCTTCTCATGCTCCTGCTTCACAGCTTAAAGAGACAGAAAACAGCCATGTATTGAACAACTCAAACTGCAAACCCGAAAATATATATACCTCAACTCACAGTCAACCAAGATCCCCCCACGTCTACTGAATTACTATCTCAAGTAATCTTCAATCTATAACTTTGATGAAGTTACTAAGAGGTAGTTTTTAAAAAGCTGTTTTAAAACGTGGAGGGTGGGACACCAAAATTAAACACCTAATTCAAAGCAAAAGCAAATACAAATGCCAGAAAACAGTGAAAGTTTGAAGTTAAAAGAATCTCAATGTACAATTTCAATGAGTTGCTTTGGAATTATTATCAAGAGTACAAGTCAACTGTGCCATGGAATTCTACAGCTAAGTCACCACTAACACTGCCTGATGCTTCAGATCTAAGCTCCTAGCACGAGAGTTGCAATTTTACATTCAAGGAGCAGTTCCAGCAACTGCAGAGAAGCTAACAGCAACACCTACTGACTGTCTTGAGCCACTTGCCAAACTTGTTCTCTCAAGTCAACTAAGAGAAATCTAATGACAGTCAACTTCTAGAGTCCTTTACTTAAGCATAATGAGATAAAATAAATTATCAGCCACATGAAACCTTTCATCCCCCCAAACCTCTCATTTTGCTCCTTAACCATTTATGTGTGAATCATCACCCAAGTCACTTTAAAGGCACTGTTAATTGCTCATGCTTTAGTATCAATAGTTTATTCTATGGGAAAAATGCCTTAATATTGATATTTTTGTTAATAACTGATGTCATCTAATAGAGCATCAGTGACCATAAACTGCTTTATGTAAACCTTTTATTTGAAACTACTGCTGTTACCACTGTTCTATATTATTCCCATCAGCTTTTTGTTCCATCTTCATAAAAGTGGCTTAATTGCAGCTTTCAAAAGTGAAAGTCATCCAATCAAGCTTATATAAAATAAATAAAATAAAATAAAATAAAACTGCTACAGAGAGTTGATTCCATAGGACTTAATCTTGTACTCTTCCAAAAGATTAAGTCAGAGAACCTTTGCCTAGGACGAAGAGCCCATTGTGAGAAAACAAGAGAAAGTTGACACTTAATTCCCACAGAGTACCAGTCTAAAAACAATTGCTTTAAGAGTCTGAGTCAGAGTTTCAACATGAAAGGTTTGCTTTATAGAGGAAACTGCAACCCCAGTTCATCCAGATAGACCTGGAACCTGATGAAAGTCCACACCTTTACTCTGAAATTTGCATCTTATCCCTGGCTTCCAGTTTAGAAATAGAATCGTTTAGCACGTAGTAATAGTTTAGAAATAGGATCGCTTGTCAAATGGTAACAATTTCAGTGACTGATGTCTCCCGTCATGAGAAATAAGTATCAAGTAAATGTCGTCTACGAGCTATCAGTCCCCCAAATGCTTCCCTTCAAAACGAGTACCAACGACTCAGTTAAACATCTTCCCTGAAAGTGAGCCATTTCCCTTGTCTCTATGTTTTCCAAATGGTGAACCCAATGAAATTTCAACCTGCCCAAACACGGTTACTTGTCCTCCTAGAAATGCCGTGGAACGATAAAAAGCCACGCAAATTTCTTTATGGCCAGGAGGGAAGTTGGAAACAGATGGGGCGAGGGAGGAAAAGTTCTTTTTGCAGTACCCTCACGCCTCCCCAGCCCTCTTGCGGTGTACTTGCAGCAGGTTAGAGCATCCCAAAATTTCACTACCCGCCCCCCAGACCCCCAGGGGAGAAATTAACCACCCACAGAACCCAGCTCCTCTTCTCCGCATCTCACGCTTCAAGCTCTCGGCCTGTCCCCTCTAGCTCAGCCTGCAAAGCGCTCACCCAGGTGAATGAAAGGGAAGGGTCGCCCAGAGGAGACGAGAGCCGCGGAGTGGACACAGTCACCCCAACCGGGGCACGGATCTCCCAGCCTCTCCCGCAGGCGCCAGTCGGACAGTTGTGCAGATTCGGGTTCCAAGGTGCGCGCGCGCACAGCCCGGACTCGCCCCCGCCCGGCTGAGCTATCAGCACGCCACCAAATCGGAAATAAAACTTTGACCGACCTCCCGGTGTCCTGCTCCGGGTCCTGAACCCGAATCCCGGCTAGAAATGGGGTGAGGACTGTCAAGAGTCCTGCATCCCCGCTCCCCTGCCGGGACCCGGGGCGCGGGAGCCACTTACCGCTGGGCCCGGCCTCCCCGTGCCGCCGCGCGTCCCGGGCGGGTCCGCCGCGCGCTCTCCCTGGGGAGAAAAAGAAACCGTGTACACCGTCGGCGCGCGCTCACTCGCCGCCTCCTCTGCAGAGAACCGCAGGCGGCGAGGCCGGGCTGGGGCGGGCGCCGAGCTCTGAGGGGCCCGGGGGAGGCGGGGGCGAATCAGTCCAACTCCCGAGCCGGGCTCTGAAGGGGACCCCGAATGCAGATTGGAGAGCAGCCGGCGGGGGGCATGTTCCTGGCGGAGTAGGGGGCGGAGGTGCCCCATCCCCGGGCATCAACTATTGTCTAGGCTTTCGGGTCCCTGCTCGCGCCGCCTTGGATACTCAGCGCCCCCCATCCCACCCCCACCCTCGGGAGAAAGAGCCGAAGGGGCGGCCGGCGCGGGAAGCGAGTGCGGGGTGTTTGGGGGTGAGGGGTCCAGCGCTCCAAAGTAGGCGCCTAGGAAAGGGGAGGTGCGTGCCTAGTGGGGGAGGGGGACAGGTAACTGCTGACGGGGGCGGGAAGGCCAGGGAAGATCGGTGGGGGGAGGAAACAGAGAGGGAGCCACGAAGGCAGGAGAAGAGAGAGTGGCCGGGGTGGGGGGCGGGGGCGGCCTCCGAAGCCCAGACCTGGCCCTCCCCGGGGACCTTTCTCCCAGGTACTCAGCGCCGCACTGACTTTCGCTCACTCGCTCACGCACGCACTGAACTCGTTCACAAAGTTGCTGGCGGGGGCGGCGCTGCACTCGCCCTTCCCGCCCCTCCCCTCCCCGCCCCGCCCCGCCCCACTCCTTCCCCTCCTCCTTCACAGCCCCCTCCCCAGGTCTCGGGTGAGATCACCGCTGGGCTGCTCGAGCCTTGCTCGCAAATCTCGCGAGAGAAGTGGCAGCTCTGCCCCGCCAACGGGGGAAGTAGGAGTTGGAAGAAGGTGGAGGACCGCGGAAACTCCTAGTTGCTATGACGACGACAAAGCCCTGGATTCCTGTCTCCTGCAGAGAGCAGAGGCAGCAAACGTGGTGGCAGTTCTCAACCTACCCCCTCCCTTACCCGACGCATTAATGGTGGGGAAAGCGAGGGCTAGAAGCGGGAGGAGGATTTTCAGACTTAGAGAAGACATCTGTAGAAGACCACCGTCATGATAGCTGGCCAAATCTGGCAAATGAGGCTAATTGTTTTTAAGAGTTTCTGGGGCAGATTTCTGCCAAAGAAGTCTGTGCATATCTGCACCTTAAATTTCTACCATATATATATTCGATGTTTCAACCACCTCTCAATAGCATCCTTCAACCCCCACCCACTCCATGCCCTCCCCCTCTCTTCCCTCCCCCTCTTGCCTCCCCACCCATCACCCCATGTGCAAAATCTCGCCGCCGCCACCACCACCACCGGGCTGGGCTCCTAGAGGATTTGACTGATTCATCTTGGTATTCTCAGCGTTTCCACAGGCTTGGTATATAGTAGGTATTTACTTAATGTGTGTGTGGCGAGGAACGTGGGGGATGGACGCAATACTCTGTCCCGGAACTTTTCTTTCACCCTACCCTGGAAAAACGCTTAGGCTTAGAACATAAGTTTTTGCTCCACAGTTATGTTTTTGGCTCTACTAATCTAACCTCTCAATTCCGTTCACACAGAATGTGTCTGTTTTTAATCGTTATAATCCCTCCTTTCTCCATCTTTGTTTCATAAAAAAATCTTAATCAGCACGGTTGGGGGCCATTTTTATTTTAATCATTAAGCTTCTTTACATGCTTTCATACCTATTCCAAAATGCTGTTAAGGATGAATATGAAATCTTTTCATTCCAATTTTTTTCTTTTAATTTTAGAAACTTTTCTTTGGGGGTTTTATATACCCACTAGCTAAATAAAGTAGATAGTGTAAGTAGAAGTTAACTTTAAACTTTAGATTTCAAAATGGGTGAGTGAAAATTGATTCCATGGTATATAAATTATAAATCAATTTTAGAAATAGATTCCATCCCTATTTACATCAATATGGGGAAACCATTATTTAACTCAATCCCAAAGAATTATAAACCTAAAAAAGTACATGACTCTTTTAGGTTACTAACGTACAAGCTTAAATGCTACATGGATGAAAGTTTTTATATTAGAAACTTGTGATACGGTGATAAAAAGCACTAGACAAAGTCAGCAAAGTAGTGTTTGAGTTTTTTTCTGTCACTAATAATTGAGTATCTGTGAGAAGTTATTTAATCTTTCTGATTCTTCATCTGTAAAATGAGGGTAGCCCAGATGTTAGGGCATCACAGCTTTAAAATTCTGTAGCTCTTAGATGTAGGAAAAGTTCCAATAAATAACAGATATTTTCTTTTTACATCAAACAGAATAAAAACAACATGAGTGTTTCATTTTATAGAGGTCAGTTTCACAAAGCTCAGCTACATGTTGACAAGTTGATTTTAAAGTTCTCTTGTCTCAAGTATAAAAACAACAAAAATATTGACCATGTTACAGTAATTTCAAAGGAAATCCATTGTTGCTGGTTTGCTTTTACACTAACTCAAAACACATTTCTTATTATTTAATAAGTATGCTAACTCAAACCAAAGACCCAAACTAAATACATCCACACCCCCACTGAAATAACTTTAAGAAGGAAGGAGGGTGAAAAGGAAGGGAAGAAGGATGGCACCAAAGAAGAAAGGAATAAAAGGAGGGAGGAAAGGAAGGAAAAAATTAAGAAAGGCCTTAAATTCACAGACTGTTTTTTTTTAATTGGTTGATTTTAGAGGGGGAGAGAGAGTGAGAGAATTGATTTATTGTTCCACTTATCGATGCATTCATTGTTTGATTCTTGTTCGTGCCCTAAAGCGGGATGGAACTGCGTGCAGTTCCATCTGGATGACACTCTAACCAACTGAGCTAGCTGGCCAGGGCCACAGACTGGTGTTTTTACTATAACATTTTTGGAGCATCACCATCAAGCTGCTGATCTATTTAAGGAACCATCTTTCAATAGTACAGCGCACAATCCGTTGCTCCTTTGCTCTGCCTCAACTTTTAACATAGTTTTGCCCTTGAAAGGATGGCTGCCAATCTGTATCCACCAGACAGTACAATTTCAGGGCCACCCGTTTTATGACTTCCAGGTAGCCATTTGATACATTTGAAATAATTGACCTAAGTGCTAGCCAAATCTATTCACTTTATTCAGTGTTTCTTACAAGCTCAAGAAATGGGTATTGGCCTCAAATTACAAAGATAACTTCCCTAACTTTCAGGCATCATAAACTAGTAGAAACTGTTCCAGAGGAAAAAAAAAAAAAAAAACTGTTCTTTCAAGGGCTATTGTTTATCCCTCAATAGTGGCAGAACTTTCACCAATATTTCTGAAGGACATGAAAGGCAAAATCCACCAAAGTTAAGGTTCCAGCTTCTGTGCATTCTCTGGGCCAGAGACTCCTTCTATATCCTCCATGACCTTCCAGGGGTTTCAAAATAGCAGACAAGGGGCGGCAGAGAAAGGAAATGAAGAGTAGAGAGTTTGCCAAGCACAGATTAGATCTCAGCCCACTTCCTGTCTGCTCCCTTTCTGGGCTCCTCTTATCTGTGCACAACCCCTCCCCCACACACCTAAGGGCGGTGTAACCTTTCTTAGTGATAAGATGAGCGTCCAGTCTTTTGCCGTCTCACTCCCTCTCTGCTCACTCCTTAGTTTGTTCAAGGGTAGCTGGATTCATTACCCTCCGGTTATTCACTCTTACTCAACAACACGCCCTCGCATATTGAATACAGAAAGAATTTTGACAGGGAAGCCTACCAAGCAAGGAAAATTGATATATATTTTTACATAACATAAACATTGATTCACATCTGCATGTTTTGCAGTTAAAAGCTGGTTTATGCATCCTATTATCGCAAGTTCACAACTTCCTGTTCTTGGCTATATATAATATCTATAGGGCATCGTTAACTAATATTCAGAAAAATGACTCAACTATTAAAAAGAACCAAAGTGCCTCCAAATCATCAAAGATTAAATGATATCCAATGCTGTTCCAAGGGTTTTATTGTTTTAGTCCTGTGTGGTATAACTGTTTACCTGGATACTACTAGATATCTTAAAACACCTCAGTCTCTCATCTCCGTAACAGTATTTATTACCTGTTTAAAACATCAGCTATTTTACAATCAATTACTATTCCTCAGCAAAGATAACTCCACTTTCTTGTCCACTCTCCCACTCTCCTCGAGGACTATTTCATAGCTTCTCCTCCTTCAGCAAACCTCCAGCTTACTCACAGCTAACGGCCGTGCTCGTCTTTCGTTGGTGTCACAGAAGCAATCGGAAGAGAACTCAGCACACACTCCCTGTCTACCAACCTACCTGCAAATATCCTTCTCTCCTGGAGCTCAGAATGCACTCTCAGTGCTCCCAGCGGAGATTAACTTCTCCACCTGCGTCCGAGTCCCATCCCCTCCAACTCAAGGACACTCACTGATGGAGAAATTGCCCTTCCCTCTTGCATCAGGAAATCCTTCCTCTCCATTGAATCATGTTAACAGCTCACAAGTGTGCTGTATTATTTTTCCTGGTAAAAATAAAACAGTTCCTAGATCTCATGTCTCCTTCTACTTCACTTTACCACTGGAATCTGCAACATGCTTTTCCACACTCGCCTTCATGTCTTCAGTTCCTCTCCTCCCATTCTCTCGAATCCACTCAGCTTTCACACCCACCACTCCGGGGAGAAGGTAACTAAACTTCTCAGGGCTCTTAGTGACTGCCTCCTTTCAAATCCGGTGGTCGGTTCCCACCCTCGCCTCCCTGTGAGGCTCAGGAGCAGGGAAGAAGCTGACCACTGTCATTCTTGAAATGATTTATTTCTACACGTGGCTTCTGTGTGAAGAGATGCTGAGAGGCCCTGGAAGGCCTTGGAGCAGAGACGTGACCGGGGCTTCTCATCTCACCCAGAGAACACGCCCAAGTTCCCAACCTGTGTGCTGGTCTCTGACCCCTACCTAGAATTCTGGTCTCATCTCCTCCCTCTCCCCTTCCCCCTGCTCCACCCCAGCCACACTGAGTTCTCTCTGTTCCCTGAATACACCAGGCACAGACCTTGCATTTGCTGTTTCCTCTGCCTGGAATGCTCTCTCCCCAGATCACTTTATGACTCATTCTCTGAGTTCCTTTAGGTGTCTGTTCGGAGCTGCTGTATTAAGTCATTTGCCTGCTTGCTCTCTGGCGCCCTCTCTTCCCCTTCTGTGACTGAAACCCCCCCCCCCCAAAACCCTCCCCCCCCAACCCTGGACTCTTTCCCAGGGTCCTCTGTCAGAAGCTTACTGATGGGTTTAGTCTTTGAGAAGCGTGAGAGGAATTTGGACAGCTGGAAGGGGCCAGCCTTTCTTCTCCTCTCTCTGTGCCTTGGGCAGTGTTTAGCAGCAGATGCATCTCCTGGTTGGCCCCAGGTTGCACCATTCCCAGGCTCTGGTCACATCTTTAGCCTATGGGTGGTAGCAGCTGCTATCTAGTGTTAAGAACCTCTGGGTTGCCTTATAATCCTGGTTAGCTTCTCAACCCTTCCACCACCTGTGTAATAGTTCCCCTGGGTTAAAGCCCCTCTTTTTAAATGACCAAGATAGTTTCCGTTCTCCTAACTGGACTTTGACTGTTACAGCCACCCTTTATGAAAGAGCAATCACCCCAATCCCACTCTTCCCAGACCCTCCCCCAACTTTATTTTTCTCTAGAGTCCTCATCATCCTGACATACTCCGTAACTGTTGTTTTATCGTCTGTCTCTCATCTAGAGTGTAAGATCCATGAAAGCAGGAGCTTTACGTCTGTGTGTTAGTGCTATATAGTATTGCTGTATCCCCAGCACCTAGAACAGTGCCTGGCACATAGGAGGCATCCGATACATGTTTGCTGAATGAGCAAATAGGGCTGTTTCTAGAACAAAGCTAGCAGAGTATGGTGGGCAGACCGATCTCCCCACAGATGTGCATGCCCTAATGTTTGAAACCTGTGGATGTTACCTTAGGTGGCAAAGGGGACTTTGCAGATGCAACCAAGTTAAGGATCGTGAAATGGGGAGTTTATCCAGGATTGTATAAGTGGGCCCAATATAATCACAAGGTTCTCGTGAGAGGGTGGTAGGAGAGTAAGAATTAGAGTCAGGGAAGAAGATATGGCCATGGACAGAGCGTCAGAGAGAGATTTGCAGATGCTACCCTGCTGGCTTTGATATTGCAGGAAGGGGCCGTGAGCCAAGGGCTGTGGGTGGCCTCTAGAGGCCAGAAAAGACAAACAAAACGAATTCCCCTCTAGAGCCTTCCAAAGAGTAGAGCCTTGCTTGCATCTTGATTGTAGCCCAATGAAACTCATTCTGGACATCTGACCCCTCGAACCATACGGTAATAAATTGATGTTGTTTTCAGCCACTAAATGTATGGTAATTTAGTACAGCAGTAATAGGAAACGAACACACAGAGTTTTCTCAGTGTGAGAACTCTTTGTAGGCAGGATATAGGTCTTGTTCACTCTTAACTCCCTAGTGTCTATCATAGTTCCTCTCACAAGCAAGGCACTCAATAAATGCTTATGGGATTAAAAAATGACATTTAATAGCAAAACAGAATCAGAGCTCCCATCCTGATAGCGTGGTGACATCACTTAACTGGCTTCACCTGACCTCAGAAAGGGAAGAACACACCTTGCTATGAGGAAGCCTCTTTGAGCTTTTCAAGCCATGAAGACATAGGGGTCCCGGGCAGGGAGAAAACCCCGGGGTTAGGCATCAGTGTCAGCAACAGAAATGAGAGAAGTCACAAGCGACTTTGTGTGATATCTTAAGGAGCTTGGGCTTTATTCTGTAGGCAACTGGGAGCCCCTGAAGGATTCCAGCAAGGCAGAGACATAATCAAATTTGCATTTAGTAGGGATAGCCTATTTAAAGCCTTAGATTTAGAAACTCATGGGTCAGAGAAAAGGTCAGAACTACAGTCATAACTGCAGGAGGCAGGAGCTTATAGTGGCTGACATTTTTGCATTTAGATAACATTTTAATTAAAAGCACCCTCAGAAATAATCTTTCCTTCTCAGAGATATCTTCTTTTGAAACATCTTCCATTGAGCTATGGTTCACACTATTCCTGGTTTTCTGATGATTTTCTTGTTAACACGGGCTCAGTAAAATTCCCACGGCTCCCCAGTCCTTTTGACCTTCCTCTGTGTGGGCAACAGCACATGCTGTTCCAGCTTTAATATTCTAAAGAATTCTTCTCTGAACCATTTCAAAAAATTTTTATTCATCCCTCCAATAGTATTTCCTTTCAAGGAGTTCTTTGCACTGTTTAAAATAACTTGAATATTTCCTCAGGAGCTGGAATTTTTCTTCCAAATAACCCTTGTCTCTACTCCTTTCATCAGATTTCATAGTCGAGAATGTCAGGGAAGGAAAATGGGGAAAAAAGATCTCTCTGCACTCCCTTGTCTTTTTGAAATCCCTAGAAATGAGAAGAGGCTTGCTCATGACTTGGAAGTGGTGGGCTGAGGCCTCCTAGAACCATCTGGCTTGTTTCAGTGCCAGCCTGAGTCAAGGCAACATTCGCAAGAACCCAGGAGCTGCAGGGCACTTGCCTTGCAACTGCCTAACGGCATCCAAGAAGAGCGCAGGGAGAGTCTGCAGGAGAAATCAGCCCTTGCACGTTCCTGAGCTCAGGAAACAGATGTGATGAGAGTGTTTTTATGGGCATACCGAGGAGCATAGCTGGAATGTCGAAGCCATAGAACCTTCATTTAAGGAAAGAGAGGAAAAAATAAGCTGATACTTCAACTATATTTTAGGACCCTAAAACAGCTCAGCACTCACCCTGCTGATTTAAAAATCAGTTTTTAGAAATTAAAGCTTTCAAAAGTGTCTTTCCGTGATATTTGTTCTTTTCATTTGGGGGCATTGTGGTAAGTATATTTACCCAGGTATGAGAAATGGCCAAGGACATTGCATGTAATTTTTTATGTATCCTATAGATACACAAAGAAAATATCACCCCGTGGAGTGGAAGAAACTCTCCTAGACCTTAGGCTCTGGCTTGGGTTTCTGGACTCTGACTCAACCGGCTCAACACTAACAAAGTTATTTAATTTTTCTGGACTTCTCTTTCTTTACATGCAAAAGGAGAGGATTAAGGACCCATCCTTCTATATTAAACATTTGTATGTTGACATGTTGCCATCTCTCAGGGGTCTGTCTATACATGCTCTTAGTCAAGAATCTGAGGTCTGAAAAAGAGAGTTTCCTGAACCTCCCTCCATTCCTATTGGTGCTGTCCTTCCACCCTCGCCTCACCTCTTCTGCCCCCTACCCACATTCCACAGCCCCATCTCAGATGTCAAGGGCAACCATCAGTCCTGCTGGAAGGGTAGGGAGGGGTGGGGACCCCTGAACAATCCTCAGTCACCTCCTTCCTGTAGTGCTCTCCTGGTGGCTGTGGTTGGCGCTGCTACAATGGATCTCCATCATTGCTGTGGCATGGCCAGCCCATACTAGCTGCTCTGGTTGGCAGTGGAACTCTCAGGACTGCTGCACCCCGCTGCTCCCACCTCTGCTAGTTTGCCTCCCAGCTGCTAGGTCCCTAGGCTACTGGGCAGTTACCTGTCACTGGCTCCATACTTCCTCTAGAGGGCAGCACAAATCACAGTCCCTGCCAAGTAGTTGGGGACAACTCAAAGATGCAGGACTGACTTGTGGAATTCATTCAAATCCCCTAGCCTGGGTTGATACTCGGGGGGCAAGAATGAAAGTGTCACACCCACTGGTCTTCACCTGAAGGCAGTTCTGCATGGTGGAGTCAGCCTGGCCACAGGTCCCATTTTCACCTCCGTGCTTAGCAGGTACATGGTTTGGGGAAAAGTTATTTAACCTAAGCCTCAGTTTTCTTACCTTAAAGCAATAACAATAATGATGATGATGATGATGATGATACTTTAAAACACATGGTTGTTTTAACGATTAAGTGAGATAATACACGTTTGGTTAGACTCTGTGGATTGGCTACCTAAAAGCCATCCACTCCCCCTTTTCTCTTGTCCTCATTCTTTCCAGACTTCCTTGAAGCCCCCAGGACTGGCTACAAAACAGGGACTTGATTCTGAAAATTCCGAGTTCTAACAGATTCCCAGAGCTAGAAATACAGTGCCACCCAAACTCTCCCCATCGCTCATGTGTGTGCCCCTCTCTCCACAGCTGCCTCCACAGCATTCTCCTCGTTCTGTAGGATGCTTCTTTGGCATTTTGGTCCACATAGAGAAAATACCTCCTAGGTTCATTCTGAACGCAAACATCTTCCAAGTTTACAAAATACCCAGAGAGAAATGGACCCGGCTAACCCAGTTTTGGATCAGGTGCCTGCCTCTAGACCAATCAGCTGCAACCAAGAGTCCAGGCCATGTTGCATAAAATGACACAGAAGAACCATGACAAGTCTGTGGGGGGTGGCAGTTCCCAGAGAAGAGAAAGAGCAGACAGCAATAGATGTGTAGAGCAGAGGAGTTACATAAGAGGCGAAAGCTAGGTTTCAGCACTTAAAGAGATTATCGTGTAGTTGAAAAACATTAAGAAACATTGAGTCTTCGGTTAAAATTGATTTTGATGCTGAGGGAAATAATGTTTAAAAAAAGAAACAAACCCCAAAACAATCAATAGTGGTAGAAGGAATCTTGTGCTTCTGCAGGTCCAATCAATGAAGCCCAATGCAACAGTGGGTGTGGTGTATAGGCATTGCCCTTCCTCCTTCCTTGGGAGAGAAGAAATAAAAGCACTTCTTAAAAAAAAAAAAAAAAAAAAAAAAAAAAAAAGATGGCTAAGAAACAGGCCTAGTCAGAAACATTTAAAGTGGGACCTACCTGCCCTGGGCAGGAATTAATAGAATTACGCTATGAAGGGAGATTGACTCTACACAAGAAAGAGGTTAGAAAATAAGACAGGATTAAGTAGCATAATTAGAGGCTATGAAAAAGAGATCAAGAAGTTGGGTTCCATGAAGCCAGCTCACCTAGGCCCAAGCAGTGAAGAAGGTGGAGGGACTAGAGAGGTCCTGGGGGTGATACAGTGAACAAAGGAAACGAGGGTGGAGTGAATGTACAAGGCAGCAGCCCTCAAACTGTGGGGTGTACAGTGAAAGCACCCAGATTGCTGGGCTCCTGGTGCAGAGATTCTCATTCAGTTGGTCTGGAATGGGCCCCACAAAGGGACGTGTTAGTGAGCACCTTAGGGGTTGTGCCTCAGGGGGTCTGCAGGGCACAGCTTGAGAACCACTGGTGTCTACACTGTTGCTGCCTACTAGGCAAAAGAAATGGCTTCTCCTTTTGAGTGTGTTCCCTGGGTGGCAGCAGCTAACTACCAGACTATGAGGACCCTTGTGATGGCCCAGGACAGCTGTTCTCAGCCAGCACCACCGTGGCCACCTCCTAGGCTCTTTCATGTCCTCAGTCCCCAGAGGGGCATGTGATCGCCAGCTGATCTGACCTTCATCACACAGCCTGTGATGCACCAGAAACTGTCTAGATGTTGAATGCCTCATAGACAATATTGCTGTTTCTATGTCTCGCTAATTCACTCACTTCTCTTTCATGATCTAACCACAGTTAATGTTTGCATAAACTGAATAATCAGCATTCATATAATAGTAAAAGAGTGATTTGTTTACCTTAATTTCTTTAAAGAAGATTGTTTGAAAAGGAAGAGTTTCTATTCTAAACATCTCAAGAGTTGGTACTATTTATGAATCACATAATGTTTTTTTCTTTCTAAGCCACTTTTTATCTCCTCTCCTGTAGTTCTACTTACATAATTTCTATTATGGTATTATTTTACAATAAGAAACAGAGTTAAGAATAAGTCAAATCATTTTCAAGGTGTTGGGACTGTAACTGAGGTTTCTTAACATCCCACCCAAAGGCTTTCTTATTAAGCCATTATCTTGTCATTATTTTATTCTTGAATTGTTCCCTTCAGTTGTTTTCAGAAAAGCTTTAAATGCTAATAAGATGTTTTTCAGTCACTTTAACCAGAAATTCCAAGTACACACAGAATGATTAGACCTTCTTCTTTCTCTGCTCAAATTAACCTTATTCCTTGTCCTATTCCCCAGTTTGAGTTCTGCAACCATATTTTTCTGGGCCTATCATTGAGACAAGAAAGGAAAGGCATCTGTCTTCTGTTATTATATTCATTTAGTCCAGTGGTGATCACTCTACCATGAATAGACTTTGGGTCTCCTATTTAATTTTTATCAAATCCGATTCTATTAGAAATGTTATTTCTATTCAGTGGTTGACTCTTCCAATAATCAGAAGAAACAACTATGATGACCTGGCTCTCTTGTATTCCAAGGGCCGGACATAATCCTATTTGAAATCTCTGTGTCCTGTTGTTGGTCTGCTTCTCTGGTCTCATCACCAGGAGCACACAAGAGGAGAAACAACATTTATTGGGCCATCACCATCTGCAGTGAATTAGCCCAACTTTTCTCACACATGTGCCATCCTCATCTAGCCAGGCGAATGACAGCTCTAAGTATCTCTGGCATTGACCTCTGGGGTTCTGAGTAATACACTTGAAGCCTCCCCCAGGATTGTGTGCTGATTATTTATCATTGTATAACAAATCACCCTAAAGCTAAGAAGCTTTGAAAAACAGCCTGGGGGGGGACGGGGGGAGCAGGGGGCGGGAGGGGGGTCTGCCCACTATAGATGAGAGTAAGTCTACCAAGATGTGATCTGCTTGGGGAGGAAAGGTGGCCAATCTCTCAGAGGAGAAGGTCCTTGAGCCTGTTCCTCAATGGGCTTTTATTGGGTTTAATTTGCATAGGAATACAGGTAAAGCTCATCAATCATTGTCAGGCAGTAAGGATCAAACAATAGATAACACTCAAAGAATTATGAGGACTTATTCTGAGTCAGGGTCAGATAGCCAAAGGTCCATAAAACTTTGGAAAACAAACTCATTTTATGCTTAGACCCTTATCACTTAAATTAAGGGTATTCTTAGCAAAGCAGGTTTCACAGGATTTTACTCATTCTTTCCTAGGCTTGATCACCTCAGGGAAACTTCTTTTCTAGTACAAGGTCAAACCCACCTCCAGCATTGTTTTAGGCTTAAGTCAGGCAGAGGAAGTAAGGCAGCCAAGAGATTAGGAGATTTCTTACACATAGAATAAGGACTCAGGCTCTGACAAAGCCGAGGGATGAGGGTCCATCACCCCTTTTCTATAGTCCCCTAAGTTCTTCCCTAATGGCCCCTTTGTGACCATGCCTGTCTTAGGTTGTCCCTGCCTTGAGGAATCTTACCTGTCATTGGCTAACCGGTCATCTGCCAGGAGGATAAGCTTTGTCTGCTTAGTGGCTTATGGTCCCAAAGTCTTTTTACTCAGCCTTATCCATGGGGGGTTACAGCTTCTGAAACCAGGCAGGATGGTTCCCAACAATAGCCATTTTATTATATCCCACAATTTTGTGGCTCATGGAATTCTGATAGTGCCCAGCCAGATGATTCTTCTGTTCCAAGTGGCATCCAGCTGGTAGTCTAGAGTCTTTATTCCCAAGTCCACATCTTGGTAGGGATGGGGGGAAGGCTAAACTTTGCTAGGACTGCCAAGTGGCTTCTTCAGCAAAGTAGTCTCGGGGTAGTCAGTCTTACTGGCAGAACTTCCTGAGTGTTCTGAGGCACAGGAAGTGGAAACTGCCAGTCCATTGAGGCCTGGACCTGGAAATGGCACGTCACTTCTGTCATATTCCATTTGTCAAGCAATTACAGTTCTGCCTGTGCAGTAAGAGTGAGAAATAGTAAAGAATATGTGGCCATCTTTAATCACATCACAGAGATTACTCATCAAATGTTTGTGGAGCATGTAGGCTCAGGCTCAGTGTAAGACTCTGGGAACACAGAGGAAAGTCAACTTATCCCCTGACACTAATAAACATACAGTCTAGAGGAGAAACCGACGTGTTACATAGTTTCTACTCACCATCTTTCAGGAATTCTCCAAGACAATAAATCAGTGCAATTAGGGATGAATTTTAGAAGGACATAACTTTAAAGGTAAAAGAGGGAAAAAATCCACTGTCTTCTTAGGAGAAGAGGGAAGCTCCAGTTGCTTATAATTCAAATGTCTTTATCTAATAATACTGGGCACACAAATAAAATGTGATGTGGAGCTGAAGCTTCAAGTGTTAAAGGGAGAAATAAATGGCAGAGACAAGTTATTTGAGGAATAGATCTTCTGCATACTAAGAAGAAATTGCCATCCAAGCTCAGTGATAGAGGAATGAATTCTAAATGACTTTAGTTCTCGTCTGCAAGGTAAGCGGTTAAGCCAATTATCACCCCTGGCAAGCCTGTCAATCACAGAGAAGACTTACTCTTGTAACAGATTGTTAAGATCATAAAGGAAAGACAAAGCGATCACCCATCATCTTCTTAGGAGAAGAGGAAAGACAACGTTTCTAGTGCAGCAGCTTTGCAGCCAGGACGCTGCCCGGCCCCAAAGCAGAGCTCTTAGGCATGAAGCCACTTAGCTTAACAGACTGACATGTCACAATTAGTTCAGGTTTGAGATGTCTAGCAAGAGTTTAGTATAATATGGTCCGACTGTAACACGATATTGTATTCAGAAAGCAAAAATATAGTAAAGATTTTGACTATGGAGTAACTGGTTTAGATTTTGTTTTTTGTGGATATTTCCTGAGGGACATGGCCATCAAATCACTGACCTATAAACTGTTCCCTGAATGCCATGTTCTTTTGAGCGTCTGGCCTTCACCCATGCTGCTGTCTCACCTGGAACCCCTGGGTCATACTGGAAAAGGGGAAGGAAAACATTAGAATTTGGTTGGGACTAAAATAGTGGCCCCAAGTAGCCCAGTATCTGGAAGGCACATGTTTTCCTAGCAGTGATGCAGATGACAACTGCTATTATTTAGACAAGAGACAGATCTGTGAGGACCCACTTGGTGGGGAAAGACCTTTTATAGGGTATATAAGTGTTAGCTAGTCACAGATGTTGAAGAAGATTCCAGGTTGTCAAAATAGCACATGTAAGAAATGAATGTGCCTCCAGCCAGTGGTTTTTGTGCATATATTTCATGGCAGACATTGGCTGCTAAGGAGCAAAGTATGGGACCAGGACACACTCAGGAGACCTTGAGGGGATTATTCCAGTACCATTGTCTACAGGTGATTGGAGAATGTTGGGAGGGAGGGTTAGCAACATAGGCATGGCCACGTTAGGAAGAGGTCTATCTTAAGTCCTCTACTGAAGTTTCCAAAGCCAGTATTCCTCACTCTGGAAGGAGAAATTTGTTGGCTTGCTTCAAAGAACTCAAGATAGATCCCTTTCCAAAGTCATAAGCCATATTTCACAGAAAAAAAAGAATAGTGTTTGCATACTACATATATCTCCGTAATCATCGCTGTTAAACACAATTTCTATATGAGATCAAATACCTACTGGGTCTTGGTACCAGTCCCTGAGCTCACTGGCTGCTTGTTTTATACAGTTCTTCATTTAGACATGATCTGAACTGTGTACTGTACAATGATTTTAAAATGTCATTGGGTTTCTTAGCTGAGCAGTTGTGAAATAAGCAGTAAGCTATTTCACTTGTTGTGTTTTTCTAAATCACATCATTAAAATATTCCATTTACTCCAGGAAGATAAGGCTAGGAGAGGGAAGAGTAGTAATGGGTATCAAGTGGTGTCCTGAAAGTGGTAGATAAGGGTAATCCCTGTCCTCTCTCCTTCTCCCCAGTATCCCCACCTTACCCATCACTGAAGTAAAACTTCCTCCAGGGTATTTGCCCTAACATTTTCATTCCCAGCTGATTCTCTCCCTGATCTCCTCTTGCACATATATAATTTTTAGAAACTAAAACAATAAGCATTTTGAGAATAAGAAGTCGATCCTATACATTTCACATTATTCAAGGTCTAGCAAAGCCAACATTTATTTGGCACTTAACTGTGCCAAGAGCTTCGACTGCACTATTTGATTTTATTCTCACAGTCATCCTGTGGTGCTATCACTACCCCCAGTTTACAGATGAGGAAACTGAGACTCAGGCAAGGTTATATGGCCAGAAATGATGAATTTAGGATTTGAACCCAGGTAGTCTGACTCCAGGGTCCATGTACTCAGCTGCTACTCAAAATAATACTGATAACATTTATTAAATACTCCCTGTGTTCCATGCATTTATTTAAATCATTACATGGATTATTTTATTTATTTTTCATATATATCTATGAGGTAGGTGCTATTATTGTCCCATTTTAAAAGGATGAGAAAACAGAGATAGTGAGGTTTTCTGTTTCTTGTTTTTTTTTATTTTAATTGTTGTTCAAGTACAGTTTTCTGCTTTTCCCCCCATCCCTGTTTCTTGTTTTTGTGAGTGCATCTAAGTTCTGCTCTCTTAGCAAATTTCAGTCATATAATACTGTATTATCAACTGCAGTCATCATGTTTTACATTAGAGACACAGTGAGTTTTAATAGCTCTGTCAAGATCATAGAGCCACCAGGGGCTGGAACCCAGACTGGGACCATCTATGACGGGCTAGAGACCACCACTCTGCTGCCCAGTAGAGCACAGGTGAAGAGTGAATAATACCTCACCTCTGTGGGAACACCTTCCATACACCAACATCCTCATTGCTGCAGTCCTCTTACTTCAACCATCTCTTCCATGAAATGCTTTCCAATGTCTTGACTATATTAGGCTAATCTTAGATAATGTCCATCTTAAAACATGGTCTTCCTAACTAGAGCAAATATCTCAGATGGAATCTGGTTAGACCACGTCATGAGTCTGGTCTCCCAAACAAAATTATAAGACTCTCAAGCCAGGACGATTGCCATTTTTTCTGTGGCCCTCAGCCCCAAGCACATACCAGTTCCCACCTTCTGCCACATGTATGCTCAGTACCCATTTCTGAGTGTGATAATGGTTAGGGTTTCCATCTCCATTATGAGTAGGGTATCAGTTAGGAATGCTTTCTATTGCGAATAATAGAATATCTATCAACAGCTTAAACAAAAGGGTTTATAACTCTTATGTAATAGCAGACAAGACAACAGGGGTTGCTGGCATTATTACAGTGGCCCAGTGATGGCAGAGCTGGCTTCAATTCCCTTGGCCTTTTCTCCCTAGTTATAAGTACAAGCAAGTCAGAAAAAAAAAAAAAGGAGTGAAGGACTGTGCCTGTTCTGTTCCTTCTAAAAGAAAAATAAAAACTTTCTCAAAGGCATCTTCAGCAAACTTCCCCTGTCTCATTGGCTACACTTGGATCACATGACACTCACTGCTGCAAGGGAGTCTAGGAGCCTGGAGAACATGAATGCTATGACTAGCTTAGACCCTTCATGATCCATTGCCTGGGGCTGGGCACGTTGCTGCCTGGAAACAAGGGAGGGAGGAAGGGAGGAAGGAAAAGGTCCTGGATACCAGAGAGGTGTGTAGCAGTGTCTGCCATGGTAGAGCATGAAAGTCATCTGCGGCCCTGTAGCCAATGTCTAAGTTGCTTGAGGATGAAATTAGTTTTTGGGCAGCAATGCATCCTGGTACAGCCTCCCTCCTTCCCCTACTGTTCCAGTTTCCTACTAGACCTGAAATTCAGCTATAAATAGAAGCCACAAATTCAGCTAATTCCTAACAATCTCCTTCTCTGGACCCTGCAACCAGTTTTAATTTTCAGCAAACTCACCAAATGTCCCTGATCTTGGACTCAGACTTGACCCCTAAGAACTAGAGCTTTTTGTTGTTCATGAATATCTGTTTCATGCCCCATTTTACCTTTCCCTATTCAGACTTCTTCATTTTGGACTTGGACTTGGATTGGATTTCGGTCTGGCTGGCTTTAGCTCAAATCCTCCTCCTAACTGGGAACCCCTAGCATGCCTTGAAGCTCAAGCCACATTGTTTATGATACATAAATAGGTTACTAAATAAATTCTTGCAGAATTGCTTTGAATATTTAAATTCCAAGGATGTCAACTGCTATTACAAACAGCAATAGCCATCTGTCAGAAACGCTATTAAGGAAGTGACCTCATTCAATGAAGATTTGTAGCAAGTTAAGTTCAATTTATTAGGCAGTGTGGTCAAAGAAAAATAAAGTTCCGTTTTTAAGAAAAATTTTTGAAAGTTTCATACATTGAATGATGAACCCCAACAACAATCAGACAGTGATAAAACAGAACAAGTCTGAATATATTGGTTGATCTTGTGCAGTATGGCCAATCTGCACTGAAGATTTGATGACTAAGCTTTCAGGTAAAAGAAGTAAAAGCAGAAAGTGAGAAAACTCATAGAAAAGCAGAGTAGCAAATATAACAACATCATGTATAAATCCTGATATGTATATTCCAGAAAAGTGTCTTATATGAAGAGTGGAAATACTTTCTTTTATGCAGATAATGAGAATTATTTAACCTATCATTTTCTCTGTAGCTCAGAGCCGAGAATACTGCACAACCTGGTATCGGTGCTACCCACATAATTCTGCTAAGTTTTTGATTTTCTGGGTTTTTATCAGTTTATTGTATATACAGGCTATAGAAAGCCATTTAACAGTCTTTTTACAAAGATAGTTTTTGTTTCATTTTTGTTTTGAAGGGGGACAGCCCAAAGGGATTGAAGTTAATCAATTCCTGTTATATAAATTTTTTGTGATCTAGCTTCTTACGAAATGTAGCTTATTAGAATAACTAGAGGTAAAGAGGTCAGTGACATGTGACTTTAATACTATGTCAGTTGAGCATTTAACACGCTTTAGCAATACTGAATGGCAGTAATATCAAGGTTGAGCTTTCTGGCAAGAGGTTGTACTACAGACGTGGTGCCTATGTTGCTAACTGGGGGAAATTTCGTGTGTTGTGGTTACTAGGTATGCACATGTCAGGGATGATGTTTGATTATAAAAGTTCGGAAATTCAACTTATTTTTTATTGTTCTGAGGGTCTCCTGACTGCTTAAGATAAAGCTACAATGTTCCTTCAGGGAAATTCAAGTAATTGAATGAATGCTTACCTGAGACCTCAGAGTACCATCCACTGACCCAGCAGGCCAACTCTGATTGAAGTGTAGTTGCTGTGGGCACTGTGTTGGAAAGGGTTCTGAGATTTCATCTAGACTCAGTGGAAAAGATGCTCAGCTTCACTAATGGCATCTGTCAGGGATGGAGGGGAAGTGAGAGTATAGCTGGCCCTTTGTGCTCTGCAGAAACTGGTATCCTGAAGCACTTGTTCAATATTGACCATTTGAACTCTAAGGAGGTATTAGCTGAAGACAGCAGTTTGGAGTGTAGCCTAACTAATTAGAATTGTTCTCTCAGTGCTAATTAGATATTAGGAGAAGCTGCAGATTGAGCCTACTCTTGGCTCGTGGATTGTGTAATCAGAATAGAACAGGACATCTGTCCTCCTGTTTGCTGGGCCTGAGAAATGGCACCCTGCTCATTTAATGGTTATTAATAACTGAGTACATACTAGGCAGACTGGGTTTTGCATATATTATCCCATTTAATATATTATCACATTTGATCCTCATGTCAACCATTTTCCAGATGAGAAAACAGGGCTCCGAAAGGTTCAATAACTCCCAAGGTTTCAGAAGTAGTAAGGGGCACAGCTGGGACCAAATTCCAGGCAGTCAACCTGTAGGGCTTGTGACCTTAAGTCTTACCATAGCCTCCAACTGCAAACCAAGTCAAATTAAATATGTTGGTTGAAGGGGCAAGGACCAGGACACAACCTGGCTTTATAACATTTGAGTCAGACAACAGGTGTTCATAGATGAATTCTCTCCACTGCGATTCTAGAAATCC
This sequence comes from Phyllostomus discolor, assembly GCF_004126475.2. NCBI lineage: Eukaryota > Metazoa > Chordata > Mammalia > Chiroptera > Phyllostomidae > Phyllostomus > Phyllostomus discolor. The sequence goes on along the minus strand of NC_040903.2, from coordinate 194,123,403 downwards.
TATTTTAATGCAACCTTGGTTCACCTGGATTTCCACTGTCCATATCTGGCAAGCCCTTCCACCCCCACGCCAATGACATGTATGGGATGTGTTACCAAAAAAGTTCTACATAACTCATGCCATTGTCAATCACATCTCCTTTTAGACATGCCAGGGAATTGGTTATTTAAAGGAATCTATTGGCAAATGCTCTCCTTGAAAATGAAAAATCTTGTAATGAAAATAATCAACCCATATTCTGTTTTATAAGTCTGATTTTTTTTTAACACCAGATTGTTTTTTTCTTGGCAGGTGGGAGGTGTTTGGTTTGAGTGGGGAGAATTGAGCCCTGAAGAGAAATCAGGAACCAAAACCAGAAATGCATTTGCCTTTTGATCCTTATTCTTAAATCTAAGAGGTAAGGTGGATGGAGACTGAGAGTGGGCATGGTTGCACTGGAAATGAATTTCTCTGCCTGGGTAGTTACTGTCCCCACACTAGGCAACTGTTGCTTAGCTCAACAAGACTCCCCACAGTGGACTCCACAGCAGCCTGGTGAGCACACTGAAGCAGATCTCCAGCATCTGGAAGGCCAGCACCATTCAGTTTTGGGTAAAGATCAAGGAAATGAGAGAAAAAATTCATCAGTTGTCATATAGAAGGCCAAAGATCCTTTGTAACTTTTCCACATATTCACTCAAGGCCGAACTATCAGAAATGTCAACAGCACTTCCTCACAGAGAGCCCTCATCTGGGAACCTTAACAGGATTCTTCTCACGCACTTGAGTTTGCCTGGATTTGGCTCTGTGTATCTAACTGATTTACAGCGCCATTTTGAATTGTGAAAACTCTGGGGCCATGAATAAGAAAGGGAGGGAAGACACAAAACCCAGACTAAACCTTGTGCTCCCAGAATAATTAAGTGCTCTGCTGCACCAGCTGCTTTATGAATCTCCATTTATTGTTATTTAAATTGTGCTTAAGAGCCACAGAATTTTCCCTAAGCTCTACATAGATCAGCATGTCTCTGAAGTGCCTCTACCAGCAGCAGGGCTGAGCCACACACTCTGCTCCTGGCCCCCACACTGTCCTGATGTCCGAGAGTCATCGTGGGAGCCTGCTCAAAACTATGTCTTCCTCAAGATCTCTTTTAGCTAAAAAGAAAAAAAAATTCATATGGATGTTGCACTCCTGCTTTGGCCCTGGGGTGTGGGTTACCTCAGCATGGGAAAATGGGTGCAGGTCACACGTCCACCTGCTGACTGAGCCATCGTGTCAGCCCTGGGTCATCGGGTTTGGTACGACCACATGCCATAGACCTACCTGTACACATCACTTAGATCCGTGTAACTAACCAGACTGTGTGTGCTATGGTCTGAATTTCAGTTCCTTTTTGAAAGACGGAAGGAGTCACTAAAGTCAGGTTACATTGATTATGGTAGGGACTGAGGAGGCAGTAAAGGGAGAGGAGGTGCATAATTTTAGCCTGGATTTGTAAAATAGGAACATCTTAACTCAGGGTTGAAAGGGGGAGAAGGCAGTATGCAACTGACTACGCAGTCACGTTCAGCTTAACAATCAATGATTGTCAACAACGGATGGCTTGTACCCCAGGGATATACCTACCTAGGTTTGTGTAAATAACACTCTATTATGCTCACAATGACAAAGGCACCTAATGACACGTTTCTCGGAACATACCCCCTGTTGTTAATTGTGTGTGACTACATTCTGAATCATAAATATAAAAATATTTTTACAAGGGGGGTTCTGGAGACAGCACGTACATAAGCATTTTAGCCCTTTGCAGTGATCCTACTGGTGGTGAGAGCACTAGCGTGTTACCCCGACTCTATTGTGTATACTGGGAGACGAAGCTGCAGCACTCGTGAAAAGGAGCCCCTCTTTTAGACCCTCCCGTAGATGACTGCCAGTCCCAGCATCTGTCTTCTGGATCCCCGACTGTGTCTGCTCTGAGGCCACGCCCCCAGAGCTGATCCCAGCCAATACATGAGCAGGTGGGCGTACATTCGTGCAGGCTTGCTCCTGCTGGTGGCAGAACTCCCGTGGTGGCCTTTTTGTCTGCAAAGCTTCCCATCTATCTGGTCAAATCTCTCAGAAATGAGCAACAGCAGTCTGGGGCTCCTCCTACTAGTCCTCTTTCCTTCCCCCATCCTTTTCCCAGGCGTTAGACTTGGCATTGTGTTCTGCAGGCTGTCCCTGCTACTCTTGCATCCTTCCCTTTACTTTTCGAAGATCATTCCCCTCCAAAGTCTCTTACATGTCTGAGCCCATCTTGGTGTTTGCCTCCTGAAAGACCTGAACTAACCTAAAAACGAAGGGGACGATTATGAGATATTCTAATTGCTAAGATTCTCTGTACGAAAACAAGGAGATATAATGTAGAATAAATTAAATAAAAACTCTTAGTCCTTCATGTGAAATGGAGGTACTGGCATAAATGTGTGAGGTATTTTATCTTTAAATACCAGTGGACCTCCAGGACGGTCCCCAGCGATTCTGTCCTGGGATGTTCATGGGTTTATGTAGTCCCCACCCCTCGCCTGACCTGCATAGCCAGTAGAATAACTTGGGAATGACAGTGTGGCTTCCAAGGCGAGATCATAAAGGACATTGTGGTTTCTGCCTTGTTCTCTTGGATCACTTACTCTGGGGGAAGCCAGCTGCCACATTATGAGGATATTTAAGCAGCCTTTAGAGAGGTCCTTGGGTGAGGAACTGAGGTCGCCTGCCAGGACCTGAGGTCTCCTGCCAACATGCACTTGGTTGGAAGTGGAGCGTCCGGACCAGCCTTCAGATGGCTGCAGTTCTGGCCAACACCTTGACTGCAGCCCTTATGAGGGACCCTAAGTCACCACCACCCAGGTAAGCTGCTCTGGAACTCCTGACCCACAGAAACTGTTTGGAATAATAAACGCTTATTGTTTTAACCAGCTATGTTTGGGGATGATTTGTTACGTAATACTAGATAACTCACATACACACACACTTTATAACTTTGTCCATTTACTGACAAGGCATAAAAACAATGTTTCTCCTAGGAGGCGCCCCTGGTGCTCAGGCTGGCCTTGAAATACCACTTTGCTCTAACAGGAGCCAGGGCTTCATGGAGAAGCAATTTCAGGTCCCGGGTAGGAAAGAAAGAAAATGAACCCAGCGATTTCAGGTCCCGCGTAGGAAAGAAAGAAAATGAACCTGAACACACTCTCATTCCAGCTAGCAAGGGAGTTACCAAAGACTACTAGGGCCCCCTCAGAAGAACTTAGGAGTCAGTTCAGGTGACTGGCACTAACCCAAGGCAGGATGTTTCAATAATAATAATAATCCATGAATCATTATGATATTAAAAAATAATCAGTCCCCTTTGGAGGATAATAGGGAATGAATTTATAATCTTCAAAACTGGTTTTAAAAAATGGGAAATAATCAAGTATTTATATTACCTTTCTATATAAATTGTACCACTGTATTAATAGAAGAGTGAAACATCTCTTTGTGAAAATATTGTAGCTAATAAATGAAAAAGAAATGATAAAATGAGAACATCATTATTTTGCAACCACTAATGAATTAATGAATCTAGATATTACTAACAGCTTCTAACATCACAAAAGGAGACACAACCATATATTCTGTGCCTCCTGAACAAAGAACAGAACGCCACCTATAGTTTTCCCAGCAAGATCACAGTGAAGTCTAATTAAGCTTCTGGATCCCGCTGCCAATTTGCAGGGAATACAGAGGACAGACGGATATGTTGAACTGCACTGGTGCATTCAATCGGCAGATTTGAGTATTCAAATGTAAACAGTGTGTTAGTCAGCAAAGTCAAACTGTGGGAAACTTTACAGGTCACACAGCCTGGGTTCTTTAACAGATAAATTGTAAGGAAAGGAAAGGAAATGGCTGGTTGGGAAACCTTTAAATTAAGACAGAAGACACAGTAAATCTTAAAAATAGACAATGGACTGGCAGGGGTGTCCAACCTGCGGCCCGCAGGCCACATGCAGCTCAGGATGGCTGTGCATGCAACCCCACACAAAATCATTAATTTACTTAAAACATTATGAGGTTTTTTGGCGATTACATGTCGTGATATATTTAATGTGTAGCCCAAGACAACCCTTCCAGTGTGATCCACAGATGCCAAAAGGTTGGACACCCCTGGCAGTGTTTAGAGATGCACGTTTTGGTGATAAAACACAAGGAAGTGATTAGTATAAAACCACAGTTCTCAAACTCGAAACACACCAGAATCACATGGAGGATTTTTCAACACACTGATCCCCAGGCCCCACCCCTGGAGTTTCTGATTTAGCAGCTCTGGGATAGGGACCAAGAACGTGCATTACAGTCAAGTCCCCAGGTAATGATAAAAGCTCTGGGCCACAGACCACACTGCTATACATCAGGAGAGTGGTGACTTGGGACAGGAAGGTGACAAAGAAATGAGGACAGGGTTCTCTCTCTTTAGTGTTGGTTATGAGAATATTAGCCTTATTATAAACCATTTAGCTATACATTTTAAAATGGGTTTTTTTGTATCTGAGTTTTATTTTATAATAACGAGGTTAAAAATTAAAATTTGGCACATGAAGCAAATATATAGACTTCTAATGTTTACAGTCTGATTGAGTGATTTCCTCAGGTTCCAAACATAGAATCCAGGTGTGGCACACCTGTCCCATGTATTGCGTACACAGTCTGTAGTTTAGTTTTAGACTCACTGCAGGCTATCACATTCCCTTCTACAGAAATTAGATATGTCATTGAGAAATGGAACAATCTCACAGATGAGAGACATTTAACAACTTATTTATAACTAGACACATCTCATTTGTATTGACCAATGATATTTCTGAAGCACCAATACAAGTAAAGCACTCTACTCGGTATAAAGTATTCGGCGTTAGAAACAAAGTAAAACAGAGTGTGGGTCGGTGGCGCAGTGGTGGGCACAGCTGCCTTCCAGAGAACACATGGATCTCCAAGGCATTTTGGGCTACTGGGGAGAGGCGGATTTTTTTTTAGAGCTTCAAATAAAGCCATATAAAATTAGAAACATTAACTATACTTTCATTGCTCCCTTCAATAGATTTTATTTTCTTTAAAAATTTACAACAGTATAAATTTAGACGTCATATTCCTATCCCAAGTCCAAAACTATTCTTAAAATATTTATGACAAAATTAAGTTCTAGTAAAACTTTTATTGGTGATATCTTTGTAGTGTCTTATTTTTAGATCATCTTGATTTTTTTCTTATCATCATCAAGTATTTATTATCTTCTCTTTGTAAGATACTGTATTGAGGGTGTTACAATAGCTTGATAATTGTTAAATTAAAATAGCCTGGGCGCATTGCCATTTAGCTAGGGCGAGAGCATAACATTGACATGAAGTAATCATCTTCCTGTCTCTTGTTACTTCAACGTCAACAAGATATTGTTCAGCAGGATGTTGTCATGGTGTTCAACTTCTCCTTTTCTATTTCCTCCCTTCGAATTTGGTATTAAATGGACAATGTGGGTATTGTGAGAAAGTGTAGTTTCCTCCAGAGCCCTGGTACTTCTAAGGAATGACCAGAATGAATGGCTTGATGTCGAGAGAGAAGAGCAGGAGCTGCACGAGTAATCGCTCAACAGGTAGATGCTAAGGGCCTCCGTTATGGCTTTCAGCTGTTTGTTTTGCTCCCACTGTCGAAAATCAGATGAGAGCTGTAGACTTGCACCTCAAAAGATGCCCAAATGTACCCCAAAACTCCACGACACGTCCAGGCTGTTTGCCAGCGTGCACGGGTTTCCCGCCGGGTTCCAGGACCGGGTAGAACAGAGCTGTCTTCACTGTGCTGTGCTCTGCTGAGTGCTGGGACTAGAGATGAGTAAACAAACGGTCCCTGCTTTCAACGAGTTTGCATCCCAGTGAAGACCAAAGTAGCAAAATATTTGTATTGCCATAAGATAATGTTTTCATTGAACTATGTACAGGTAAAAAGCCTTTTGGTAAACACCACTATTATTTTTATATGTGTACACTTTTTCTGAAAATGCCTTAGAGCTCTTTATAAACTACATTTCCAGATGGAATGCCGGGGGGGGAAGAGAGATCCTGAGCTTGCCAAATATGACTCAGCAGTCAACGGCATACCTAGAAATGGAAATGAGGAATGAAACAAGGTTTCAGCAATCTACCTTGAAACAAGCAATCTGTCCACTAACTCAGCACTGCAGCTCAGGGAGCAGCAGCAGCTCCGGCGCCGGAGGAGGAGGAAGCCAGTGAGTCAGCTCCGTGTGGAGAGAGGGTTTGAAGAGGCCTCCTGGGTAGAGCAGTGCAGAACTCTGACTCCTTGCCTGAGTCACTTCCTCCCTGGTGCCTGGAGAGGTCCCACCAAGCTTTATGCAGCCACATTACCCTGCCACCTCTGCTGTCTTTGATCTATGACACAGAACCTGTCACTTAGGATTTCTTAGAATGGCTCCTGTTTCCTGCAGGTAGACCAACTGGCTGGTGGTTGAAGATGAAGGGAGTTTTGGTCTATGGGCTCTGCCCTGCAGACTGTTGGGGGGGGGGGGCGGTGCAGGGGCAGGGGGGGTGGTTGGTGCAGTTGTCTTGCTGATCCTGAGAGCCTCCTGGTGAAAACCCCTCCAGAGGAAATGATGTGTTTTTGCCCCCAGCACCTAGCCTGACTCTTATGTGGATGCTTAATAAAGATGTGTCGTAAAACTGAGTCATGTAAAGTCATAAAATCATGTAACCAATTTACCAGAATGTGCTACAGTTGCATGCTTAGTATTGCCTACTAAGTTGTGGTTTTCTGAAAGGCAAATATGACATTTACTCATTTCTGTATTCTTAATAACTGATGTGTGGCCTGGAGTTCTGTAGATGTCCAATCAATGAGTGAATGCTGAATTATGGAGAACCTATATGATGATAGTTTGTGATGTGGGGTAGGTACAGGGAGCAAGGATTCAAATCAAATTGTTAAAATAAAGCTTTTTTTAATTTCTTTTTTTAAAGATTTTATTTTATTTATTTTTAGAGAGGGAAGGGAGGAGAAAGAGAGAGAGAGAGAGAGAGAAACATCAATGTGCGGTTGCTGGGGGTCATGGCCTACAACCCAGGAATGTGCCCTGACTAGGAATCAAACCTGCAACCCTTTGGTTCTTAGCCTGCACTCAATCCACTGAGCTACACCAGCCAGGCTTAAAATCAAGCTTTAAATGACAAAGATAAAGTTGAGTGTGTATTTTAAAAAAACTAATTATGAAGGATACTTTTATTAGACTAGTGCTTATTATTTTAAAATTCAAGCTAAAACCAAAAGTACAAAGAGCAAAGTAATCACCGCACCCAAATTGCCTGAGCCCAAAAGTAACCATGATTAAAACTGGGTTGCTGTCATTCCAGGCATCTCTTACCACATAGGTTCATGAACAATGTTTTAAAATATTAAACTGACCCATTCTAATTCTCTTAACTGGTTCCCCGGTGTCCTTCCATCATCAGTGTTGAGTTGTAGAAGTTAGAAGGCTTATCATTCCTCGGAAATTACAGATACTATCTAGAACAGGGAGATCCATCACAACCGATTTCCTTGACCTCTTGGTTTCATGAAAATATTCGTGAGAGCCTGACATAATCAGGAGAGAAAAGGATTTTTAAGCCATGCCATCACCCCCTTCAGTATCAGTGCTAGATAACAGAGCTTCTTCCTTAGCACAGCGGGGAATCTCTCCTTCCCGTGATGGTCGTGCCCTGAGGCTGGCTGCTCTAGGAAGAGGATGTGAGAAGGAGGATGTGCTACAGTGGAAATGGAAGCCCTCAAATCCAGCCAGTTTTGACCCCAACAACAAGAGAAAAAGAAAGATCAGAAAGGGATTAAGGTCAGACCTGAGGTTCTGGTTTTCAACCTGACTCAGAACAAAACTGGCATGTACAGGAGAAGGTTTAGCATGTCCAGATAACAGGGAGGAGTCCAGGAACTTGAGGGCTTCCCCACCCATCCTGCAAGGAGGTCATTGGTCTCTAGAGCAGGCCTGAATGCCCCCACCTCCAAAAGAGCACACAGCAATATTGCAGGGCATTGGTGGGGTCCAGGTAGGTAGTTCAACCTGAGGCATCATTCCCCACTTCCCACAGCTCATGTAGGGCCTGCAAGGGGCCTGGGAATTCCCGCATACCTGCAGGCAGGAATGCAGAGGGGTCAATAGGGTCTGTGGACAGGCAAAAGCCTGATAGTGTGACCAGGATCATGTCTGCCAGGGGTGGATGCCTCAGGAGCGACTGGTCCAGGAAAGAGTCTACAACAGCCAGTTCAAAGCTGAGACCTAGGTGATCAGAGGGTTGAGCATGGATTTGAGAACTTTCCCCCCACCCATGAGTTCATATAATCCACATTACCCTATAAAGACAGATCCCACCTTGGAGAGAAGCAAGGAGAGAAAGAGGAAATCTGAGACTGAAAATTTACTGAAATGAACTCCTTAAATCACTTCATTCTATTAAGCCAGGGGTGTCAAACTCATTTTCACCGAGGGCCACATCAGCCTCGCAGTTGTCTTCAAAGGGCCAAATGTAATTTTAGGACGGTATACATGCAACTACTTCTTAACAGTTAAGTGAGAGCTCAGCACTGCTGCTGGGTCAAAACAAGGTGCAGGGCTGGGTAAAACAAGGTGGAAGGCCAGGTGTGGCCTGTGGGCCTCATGTTTGCCACCTGTGGTTTAAGCTCACCAGATTGGAGGACAATTCAGATCCTTTTTTCCTTGCATTTCACCTGGCACAACAACTGTTACCATATAGCAGAAGGAGATTATAAGCAGCATTAGAACATTTAATTTTTAAAAAGATGATGACTTTTCTTTGTACAAATGAGTATAGTATATTTGTAGCTCTGTTATACAGATACACAGATAGAAGTATCGAGAGGCAAATATAAACAATTGTATCAACATGTGACCACATCGCACGTGTTCATTAGGATTCAGTCATACACAGGAGAAACACTTGCAGTTTAGGCAGACAGGGAATTGGGTACAAATACAATTATGGAATTGCAGGGAGGAGCAGGCTTGGGCCTCTAGAAATGACTTACAGAACCTTCCATAACTGATTTATCAGGCAGTGTTTACTTCTGCCACAATCAAGAAGCTACCGTCCCAAATTCAAGTTCCAGGATTATACCACTTGTAGCAGACTGAAAATGCCTCCCCGCCCCCCATGAAGATATCTCCATCCTAATCCGTGGCACCTGTGGATGTTACGTAGAAACAGGGTCTTTGCAGTTGTGATTAAATTGAGGATCTTGAGAAAGGATTATCCTGGATTATCAGGGCAGGTCCTAAAGGCATTCACAGGTGTCCCTGTAAAAGGGGGTGAGGCAGATTTAACCACACAGGAGAGGAGAAGGTGATTGAAGATGGAGGCAGAGACTGGAGTGATGCATCCACAAGCCAAGGAATGCTGGCAGCCTCCAGCATATATGTGGTGGAGGCAAGAGACTGATTTTCCCTGAGAGCCTTTGGAGAACATTCCCATTGCCATCACAGCCCCTGAAGAACAGGAAGTCCCCGTAGACTGAAATTGGAAGAGATGTTAAGTAATCCATTGTATAGATCACACTACCCACGATATTTTTAGTAAGCTATTAAATTTAATATGGCTTTTAAAAAGAAAAGAAATTGAAATGAAAAGAAGTGCAAGACTTCAGATTAATATATTTTCACCACTTAAGACAGTGCTTCCTACAAGAACCACCTATAATTAAGAAGAAAAAAATTATTAAAAACAAAACAAAATGTAATAGATTAGAGTGTTTCTAAACAACTGTCTCATTTTTAGACAAGGTATTTTGACTTTCTAGTATATATTTATAGCTTGTTCCCAACTCTCTTCCTAATACTGGCAAATTTTGATTATGTTAATTTTACTTGTCAAGGTTTTAACATTTGTATTCACTTTTAAAAGATTTTATTTATTTATTTTTGGAGAAAGAGAGGAAGAGAAACATCAATGTGTGGTTGCCTCTCGCACGCCCCCCACTGAAGACCTGGCCCACAACCCAGGCCTGTGCCCCGACTGGGAATCAAACTGGCGACCCTTTGGTTTGCAGGCCTGCACTCAGTCCACTGAGCCACACCAGCCAGGACCATTTACATTCACCTCCATAACATAAATTCCATAGGATTCAAAGCTAATGTCTGATTCTTTTATCTTGGCCTGTCCATTTTTTACTTCTTTATTTTGATTTATCTCTTATCTGCCTGCATTTCAACTTTATCAACAGGTTATTTTTTTCAAGAAGGATCCGTGGTAATCAATACTGCATTCTTGCATGCTTGAGACTCTACCGCGCCTAGAGCCTGCATTCTTATCTCAGTGAAATTCCCAGATCACAAGTCTTTTCCCTCAGAACAGGGCAAACATTGTTTGACTGTTGCCTAGCATTGAGTACTGTGCCAATTTTTTCTTTTAACTACAGTTTACCCATTTATCCCCTGGCTAACTTGACTTTTTTCTTAAGGCTTTAAAAAAATTCTGGCAATAAATTATACTTTTCTCCTTGTTTTGTCACTACTAGTAAAGTTTATTTGTATGTTTATTTGATGGTTGGTTATTTTTTGTCTCTAAGAAGCAGATTTTATTATTTGTATATCATTGCATATTAATCTCAAAACCAGTTCTTTCTGCCAGCTTTACCTGAAACTTGAAGAATTAGTGTAAGTAGCTCCCTTTGGTAAGCAGGTCTTAGCGCCCCCATTGGTCTTAAATGTTGAAGACACACAAAGCCAGAGTGTCCCTGCGGCTCGGTCTGTCTTCCAGAGCAGAATGCACTCCCGTGGCAAGCAGTCATCTGAGAGGTGGACCTTCACATGTTTGAAGAGAGCTCTGCTGTTCTGCCTTCTCGGTCCCAAGATAAGTATTCCCAGGTCATTTCCACACCCTCTGCAGTCTTGATCGGACTTCTCTTTATCACCACCCATCATAACACGTGATTCCCAGAATGAACACTACGGACATGACAATGAACACTGCAGGGCCCAGCAGGCCTGCGCCGGCCTTTGCTTTGGATCCTCTAAGTCTATGAATAGGGCTCAAGTTAATAGGGCTCAATAAATTCATCATATTAATTCATGATGAATTTGTCTTTAATGAAAACCTCTGAGACTTTCTACATGTGCTGCTGTTAACCCATGTCTCTCCCACTTTCTGTTTGTGTAGCTGCTTTTTTGCTCTCGTTTTTGTTTTAGACCTTCAGTTACTCATTCTGTTTACCATCATTATTTTAAATCAGGTCTATCACTTTGAACTGTTGATCTTTGGGATAATAATGTTGTGCTCTGATGCATTAGCTATGCTGAAAGTACATGTCTTGAGGGTGTCACCGATGTCCTGCTCTGGCTATAGTGAGGTTTTTGGAATGTGTTAGGCACGGGTTTAAGTCTTTGCTTCCCTACTCGCTAGTTAGATGATATTGAACAAGTTAATTCTCCCTTTGAGCCTCAGTTTTCTCATCTATGAAATAGTGATAAAAATTATATCTACCTTTAGGATTAAACAAAGTGCTTGGCATCTAATAAAAGGCAGTATTATCAGAATCATTGATTGAAGTGCCAAAAAGGCGCTGCCGAGAAAAGAGCTCCGTGGCCCGCCATTAGAAACACTGCCAAGGTTTGCATCGTGTCTTTGGCCAGCGGCCTTTGAGAATGGTCTCCATACTGCTGCACTCACCTAATGACACCATCATAGAAACTTGATTTTGTGTGCAAGGTTATAATGAGAGATGCTGTCTAATACATTGCTCAAATCTCTATGACTGATACTGGGGCATTCCACCCACGGCCTATGGAAAAGGAGCTGAGCTGGGGGTGTCCCTAGGCTTCCTGTTCCTATGACACCCAGAGCATCTCTGCTTTGACAGTTTTCTATATCTGTGTTCCAGAGATTTAAATTGCATCTATTTAGAAAAGGGCATCAGGAGGGATCTGAGAGCCAACACTTGAAAACAACTGATCTTAGGTATTTTGAGATCTCACCTTTTTCACTTTTTGCTCCTCTTGAGTTTAAAAACAATGGTCCAGTTCCTTATGGTCTGTCAAAGATCAATCACTAAGAATAGGCAGCAACTTGATCTCCAAGTTCTTTCTGACCTCTGGGACATAAATCACTCGGCCTGAGAGACTCCAGTCCACCTGAGATGCACAGAGCTGTTGACCCTGCTGTTGTTCCTCGAGGCTCAGCTCACCACCTTCTGCAGCATCCCTTCAGGGCGGACAGCTTCCTCCCTGCTGGGGAGGCAGGAGGCCGGGACCCAGGAGCTCCATGTCCTCTGGCATCTGTTATCATGACACATCTTGCCCCCGAGCAGAGAGACTGTATCTTCCTTGTTCTTTTTCCTCCTATAACTGAAAAAAGCTCTTTTCATTGTCTTAGCTTGTTACACAGGACCCAGCTGTTTGGGGGTTTAGAGTCCCTGTGGCTTTTACAAGCTGAGTTGAGGAGAGAGTTGTTTCTCTCTCTCCCCACCCCCCCCTCCCTCTCATTTCCATTCTTGCTCTTTTGTTGTTATTAAACCAAGTATACGTGCTGGTATTTCTAATCTTCTTTAGGTTTTTAAGACTTTCTTTTCTTCCTTGTGTGTGTGCTTTTGTTTTTTGTTCTTATCCTAAGTTTCTCATGGTGGGTCCTGTATCATCATACCTAATTTTTAGCTATCCTCCCATTTCTCCTCACCAGTCTCCTTTATTCACTTAGGAGAACATTCATCAAGCTTGAACTGTGTGCCTGACACTGGCTGAGCCCTGGGGATACAACACAGAGTCCCATTCTCAAGAAGCTGGGTGATACGGACAAACGAATAGGCAGTTACTGAGCAGTGTGATTGAGAAAAAAGGAAAAAGAACTCATGAACATGGACAACAGTGTGGCGATTGCTGCGGGCAGTGGGGTACAAGGGGACTAACTGGTAATAGAAAAACAACACAATAAAGATCAAATCAAAAAAAGACTGGAAACAGAAAGAGAAGTAGAATATATTAAGCGCCAACTGCATGCTCAGTGCTAAGCTAGGCCTTCAACATGTGACACATATCTTATTTATTCTCCACAATTACCCAAGAAGGAGCTATTATAACCTTCATTTTGCAAGTGAAAAAATTCAAGTTTAGAAAACCCTAAGGTCCCACAGCTATAATTGAAAACGTTAGGATTCGTATGCAAGTCTGTCTTTCCAGTATCTTTGCAGTAGGTTACACAACTTAGCCTCCACTGGAACAGTGCCTTTGAACTTCTGCGTCTCCCCTTTACTCATCCTCCATCTCTCACCCCCTAGGAGCTTAGTCTGGCTCGGAACTCGCGCCTTCGAATAGACGTCACTAACCGCCCCAGAATACTCTTTAATTTCACGCAAACCCTCTTTGGGGCTTCTCATTATGTCGCACTAGTTGGCATTTGCTGTACGGCTGTTTCGGCAACATTTCCCGTTTATGTACCTGGCTTCCCTAACCGAGTCACCGGTTCCCGGAGGGCTGACTTGACCTCGTGCGGGTGGCTGGCGCGAGGGGTCCGAAGGTGCGGACTGCCACCTCCTGCAGACCCGGTCTCCATCCTTTCCTTCCTCCCCTCCTTCACTGGACTTCTGTTCTTCGTTCTTTTTCTATCACTTATTTATTTGTCTTTTAAGCCTTCCGAATGTTTAACATTTAGGTCTCTGTTCCAAGTGCAAGGCAGGATGGCTTCAGCAGTTGTCTTCGCAGGCTCTGTCCACAGTGAGGTCAGTGGGGGTTTTGGCCCCCCAGCAGCGGGGAGGAAGGACAGAGGCCAGAGCACTCGTTTCCCTCCTTCCATAGAGCCGTGGGCCTCCTAGAGTGTAGCCGGTGCCACTCGGCCCTGTGGCCCCAGCTCCTGATACCCTCCGAGGCCACACCTAGTGCCCTGATATACTCAGAGCTCTACTCTCTGCTCTGTGATCAGCCCCTATCGCTGAATAGCAGCCACAACTGCTGCTAAATTCATGAGACTCACAGCACTATCCTATGGAACCCGTGAGCTTTAGTCCTCTCCCCACTTTTTTTTCATTCACAAACATTTTCCAGGCCTTGTCCAATGAGTGAGGCCACGACGTTCATTGCCATCCCTGCAGGCAAATGCCTCCGAGGGTTAGAGAACAGGTATTAGCATCAGATGACATAACATGCTGGAGTTTGCTATTTTTTCCTTGTCTTGTTTCTGCAGAGTGCACTATCCTCACTGCAGTCTGTGACTCACTCATCTTGCACACATGGTCCTAGCCCCTGACATCACTGTGTGGCAACATGGCCATCATCCCTGAGCTAGGACTAAACAAGTAGTCAATGCAGGGTGAAGGGTTAGCGCTCACACCACCGCCAAGCTTCTCGTCAGCCCCCAAGCTGCCAGAGGAGGGGGTCACCCCACACTGACAATCCTGGGAGCAGGTGTGTCGGCAACTGTTGCCCATCATTCTGCAAACAGGGAAAGTAAAGATTCTGGATAAGAATCATGTGGGCACGATCATGTCCTCATTTCACAAGTGAGAGCGCTGAGGCCAAGAGAGACCAATGGCTTGCCCCAGATCTGCAATCTGGCACGTGACAGAGCCAGGGTCAGAAAGAAGGCAAGCAGTCCAGCTCTAGAGTCTGTGCACCTGACCGTCACCTTCTGCAAGGTCTGCGCTTCACTTCACAAATAGGGAAGCAAAGCCCCAAGGAGGTTAAAGAACTTCTCCAGCCACAGCTGGAAGTCATGGCAGAACCATGGACAGAATGGAGTAGAAATGGACCCAGCCATCCTCTGTGGGCAGGAAATGGGTTCAGTCCTATCCTGACAGTTTTCTGGGAAATGTCAGGAATCAGATGCCTCTCTACTTACCCATCTCTCTCCTCTCCCGTCTAAATGGATGTAAAGCCTCTCTCCGCCCCAGGCCAAGCCTGACCTATCACTTGTCATTTCCAAGTGTCAGGAGCCCCAGAAAGCTGCCCTGACCCTCTGGTGTTAAACTTTACTTAAGACAAGGAGAAACAAAGGGAACTCTGTTTATTGGCTTGCACTGAGCAAATACGGGTATGTTCACCCATTTACTTTCAAAGTCGCTTTGTTTACCAATAGAAATTACCTGGGCATGTTCTTTACACTGAAAGTAATTTCTTCGGAAAGAAAGACGATAAAAGACACTGAGCCGCTGACCTTCTGTATTAAAGGGTCCCGACATCTCCTCAGAGTGTGGCGCAGCCCCTGCAGCCTGCGCAGCCTTCTCCGACCCTCGCATTTCCTCTTCTCAAAAGCTGCTTCTAATTGTCCATTTTAAGTGCTGGCCCTATGGCCCAGGGGTCTATTTTCTGCACAAAGAGACAAATTAGTGAAAAAGTGGAGTGACCGGTGCTACAAGAACATTACCAGAAAATGCAAGTAAATGTAACACCCAGGGGCACTGTTACTAAAAATAAGAAGCTATGTGCAGAAGCCATTCTGAGCTGCTCCCCTCTTCCCCAGACCTTTAGAGGACTCAGCAGTTGAATGCATCATCGTGAAGGAAGTGCTATTAAGCCAGGTGCTGCTCTGGATGTCAGGGGCACAACGGTGCTCAAAATAGATGACATTCCTGCTCTCGTGGAGCTCGGCTTCTAGAGGGGAGGAGACAGGCCATCAACAAATGAACCAAGAGGTACAGAGTTTGTCATGTGGCCATAGCGCTGTGAAGAAAAAGAAAACAGGGTAAACAAGAGACACATATTTAGTCTTTGTCCCCAGTTCCTGGCACAAACCTCCGGAAACCTTTGGGATTTTTTGAGTGAATTTTTTGAGTGATTCATGAGGAGCCCCGCCAAGATAGCCTGGGGATGGAGTTGGTCGCTGGAAGGGCCAGTGATTAGAAGGTTGGAGATTTCAGCCCCACCCTCTGACCTCTGGGAAGGGGAAGTGGGGGGCTGCAGATTAAGCTCTATGAAAACTCGTGAGCAATAAGATTTGATGAGCTTAGGGGTTGGTGAGTGCATCCCTGTGCCAGAGGGTTGTGACCTTCAGTTCCCTGGGGACAGAAGCTCCTGTGTTTGGGATCCTTCCAGGCCTCGCCCTACGTATCTCTTCATCTGACTGTTCATCTGTATCCTGATAATAACCTTTATAATAAACTGGTAAATGGAAGTAAATGTTCCTCTGAGTTCTAGCAGATTAATCAAACAGAGGGGGCAGTTGTTGGACCCTAGCATTTATAGCCGGTAGGTCAGAAGCTCAGGGAACAACTTGGAATTGTTAGGATCTGTGTCCCAGATGGGGGCAGCCTTGTGGGACAGAACCCCTTCACCTGCACGATCTGACGCTCTCTCTAGGTAGGCTGTGTAAGAATTGCATCAAATTTGTAGGACACCCAGTTAGTGTCTACGGAGGATTAGTGAATTGCTCAGTGGTGTCGGAGTTTGATAGGTGGGCCACGAAGGCTTCCCTGACAAGGTAACATTTAAGCAGAGACCCGGAGAAAATGAGGGAGTGATGTGGTTTTCCTGCAGAAGAAGCAGCACATGCAAGCGTCCTGAGGCAGGAACATGCCTGCCATAGTCGAGGGAGAGCAAGGAAGTTGGTGTGGCTAGCGCAGAGGAAGAGGGAGGAAAGAGACAGAAAATGTCAGACCTTGTAGAGCTTCAGAGGCCAAACAGATTTTAAAGTTTATTGAGAAAGTAAGGAAGCCACTTAAAGTTTTGAATAGAGGAGTGAGCAGAACTGACTTCCCTTGGAGAAGGACCTGCTTTAGAAGGCCCCCTGGTGGCTGCGGGGGGAGCGCGGGTTCCAGAACTGAGCATTTCCCACCACAAGCAGAGAGAAATCTGATGGCCCAGTGGGGAAGACAAGTGAAGACTAAATGGGAAGAGAAGAGCAGAATGTGTAGGAAATCTCTAGCATCTGGTCTCGTCTGAGGATCCGAGGGAAGGCTTTCTGGAGGAAGTGATTTTCAGCTGAGATTTAAGGGGTGAGCAGAAGTAGAGGAGATAAAGCAAAGAGGGGCAGAGCTTTCCTGGGATGGGGAGTGCACATGGAGAGACCCCGGCATGACAGAGCACAGGCTTGTCGGGGGAACTGAAATGGGACCAAAGGGGCTGAAGCACAGTAAGCCGGGGGCCAGGCTGGTGGGTTCACGCTAAAGAGGGAGGGCCTGTTCCTACACGACTATGTCTAGCAGGATGAGGCCTGGTTGTGATCCTAAAGTTACAGGGAGCCAGTGAAGGGTTTTCTTTAAAGGAGTTACATGATCAGATTGGTATTTTCAGATGAGCTATGCTTTTTGCCCTTGGGCACCTGGACAGATGAAGATGCCACTCCTGAGAGGGGGAAGCAGAAGCAGCTGTGTGGTTTGGAATTCTAGGGCCTTGGCCAGCGCTGGTTTCTCCTCTTGAGCAAAGCCAGTGCTGCCCTGCTCGGAGAACGTGCCGGAGTCAGCTTGCAGCACCAGCCAGTTGTCCAGCGGGGAGCTGAAATCGGTTATGCGGGGACAATTCCCACAGTGGGGCAAACGTGACACATCACAGGGTTCTTCCAGCGAGTACTCCACCGTCAGCAAGGAAACCTGGCTCCGGTTTCAGGCTCTTCGGCGATTAGTTGTTGGTACTTCAGTTGCCAATTTTGTTTGTTACAGAATGTTGACCTTCTCCAATTTTGTTACGGAATGTTGACCTTTCTACTTGGATTTAATGCACAGGCACTGCCTTACGTACAGATGGAGGATCCTCTCCAGGCTGTTGCCAGAGTTGAGCATGGAAGCAGCTGTGGGACATCGGAAAGAACTCTGGGTAACCTGGAGGCACTCCCAGGAAACCAGTCTCGGCTGCTTTTCTGATTTATGGCTTTCTGGACTTACTGCCTGGACACCTTGCCTCCCCTTGACCTTTTATCTGATGCCAAGATTCCATAATTCGCTGGATATTGGAGAAGGAGGCAGATACTGGAAAGCACAATAGGCAGGATGCCAGGAGATCCATCCACCTGCCCATCCAACAAATATCTGCTGAGCATCAAGTCTGTGGCATATGCTGCCTAGTGCTGGAAATATAAAATTGAAGAAGTCTTCTGGGGTTATTGACATCAGTGGGGAGAGAGATCCATAAAGAACCCTGGTGCCAATTTTCATCAGGAGGCAGGTCAGGCTTTTGGAGTCTCTTATCCGAAAATTTTTAGGACATGAGGAAATGCAAAAGAATGGTATTTTGTAAGAGAGTCAAAACAGAAGGAAAGTAAAATAGATGTTCTGAGAGTAAGAAGTAGGGATTAGAAGAGGTAGACGAACTTAAGAAAAGAAGGGGATGGGAGGAGACAGAAAGAAATGGAAATGGTTACAATGGGAAAGAAGGATGGTCCCTTCCTCCTCTGAGACAGGAATGATCAAGGCGAGATGAATTGTGAGAAGGCGGAGCCTACACCACAGCCTCTGTTCCCCGTGGGAAATGAAGGGGAAGTGGAAATAGAACTGCAGTGGCTCAGCCAAGAAAGGGTTTGTTTTTCTGGCATTACATGAAGCAACAAGAGGTGGCCAGCCCATGGCTGACACAGAGCCTTCACGATGTTGTGCCCGATGCCCAGACTCCTCCGACATTCCTACCTGCTAGCCTTAGTGCGTGACTTCTGTCATCATACAGGTAATATGGCTGCTGACCCTCCGGACACTCTGCCTGCATTTCAGGAGGGAACATGGAGAGGGGTAAAGAAATCGGGTGCCAGACCTGGCCAGGTGGCTCCATTGCTTGGAGCATCGCCCCATACACCCAAAGTCTGATCCCTGGTTGGGGTGCGATTCTCTCTCACATTGATCTCTCCCATTCTTATTCTCTCCCCCAAGCCCCCTGCCGCCTGCCTCTCTCTACAGTCAGTGGGTGTGACCTCTGGTGAGGAGTAAAAAAAAGAAAGAGAATACATGCCAGCTATATCCCCCTTTTTAAAAAACAAATCAGGAAAACAATAGCTTTCCTGAAGGACCCCATCCAGGAGATTTCCATTTACATCTCACTGGCCAGAGCTAGGTTTGGCTGCGAGGGATTCTGGGTAGTTAGTGTTTTTAGCTCCTAGGAAGGAAAAAAGGGAGAACGGTTATTGGGTCAACGACTAGCTCTGCCTGTTGCGCTGAGACTAGAACGAATTCTCAGGACGCAGCTGGGCTTTGAGAACACACACTGGGGTCCCGCCATCAGCCAGTTGGGCGATGGGGGTAGTTGTCTCACCTTGAGGGCCTCAGGTTTTCTCATCTGTAAGAGAAGGTGGTTTAGGCCTATTATTTTTAAGATTTAAAGAAAAAAAGCCATCCACAATTCTAAGGACTTATATAATATCATTTTTAAAACTGACTTTCTTGGAAGTGTGAAAAACCTTCTTCAATAAAGCTAGCTTCTTCAGAATGACCCTGTTCAGAACATAGGAAAAATACTCTCCACAGGTATAATATGTTTGAAAAGGCTAATTAGCACACCAAATTCAAGTTTTTCAGAGTTACGTAAATATACACCTATGAATAATTCTCTAATATAGACACCAAGAAGTGCAGGTGCAGGCTTGAAGCCCATGGGATTGAAACAATTTAACAGAAAAGATTGAATTACCCTCCAAAAGGGCTGTACCAATTTATATTCCTACTGGCAATGTGCCAGAGGAATATAAATATTTCCCTATTTTCTGCTATACATGTAAACATGAAGAAATAGTGTTATGAATGCTTTTATCCTTTGTCAGAGACTGTCCTATGCCCTTTACGATCATTATTTTACATAACTCTTCTGGCTACCTTATGGGGTAGATGGCATTATTGTGCCCATCCTACAGATGAAGAAACTGAGGCTCAGAAGAGCTGAATAGCTTGCCCAAAGCCATACACTTAATTAAGTCCAAAATTAAGACTGGACCATAGGTTTGTCTTAACCCATTCTCTTACACCCTGAACTATACTGCCTCACAATTTTTCCCTACTGGGTCTGCAGTCTACATGGAGAAACATAGGAAGATCTCCCTACCTTGCCTCAAGATTCCGCCCAGATGCCCTAACACTGCCAAGGCTAGAATTTGGTAGACAGCGGTGCTGCTTAGAATAAGTCTGAGACACCACAAAGCCACAAATGGCAATCTTCACTGACAAAACCTTCAAGAAGGACAAGGGGCCTCCCTTTGATGCTCTTCAGCAGTGTGAATAACATAGGGATAAAGGAAGTTTATTTCCCCCCTTTCTTTCCTTTATTCAGTAGAAACTAACTGTATTCTGATTGCATTTTTAAAGAACATCTTGAGCCTTTCTCGTTCTTTGTCATAGACCTAAGGTGAGGCTCCCACAGGTCCCGGTCTCTGCGGATTTGATCCTCTCTGGATGTGCTCTCACTCACACATGCAGGTACTGAACTTTGTTTTGTTGTAACACAGAACCGCCGCAGGAGGGAAAAGAAGCCGCTGAATGGACTGCCCCGTGCTCCGAGTATGGATTTTCTTGTAACAAGGTCAACACACTGCTGTAGCTATTAGTCCCTGACTAGTTCTTAGAATCCTGCCAAGACAGAAATGGCAGCGCAAGTAAATCTTCCATTTCACCTGGGACTTTTTTAAGTGCATAATAAAAAGGAGTAGTGGCAGGATTGCCTGCTTATTACAAACCGTGGGGCACCTTAATGAGAGGCAATGACACAGCCTTTGAAAGGTGGACACTCACAGAGTGGAGAGGTGGGGTGGGGGGTGGGGGAATGTCACCGTTATCAGCCAGCAAGAAAGACACTTTGATCAGTTTGAATAAAACTAAGTTAAAACCCCCTATTTCAAAGCCCAGAGAAATGGCATTGGCTGATATCATCATACTTTTTAAAAAGTCTGTTCATCAGGTGGATTATATCGATTTGCTTCTTTTAAAGCTTAATTGAGGTATAATTGCTTACAATCAAATTCACCCATTTTTAAGCATATAGTTTAATGAATTTTCTCTTTTTTTCTTTGTCAGTCTTGCCACTTTCACCACTTCTAATAATCATTTCAAAGAACCCACCTTTGACCTTATTTTTTCTGTTGTTCATCTGACTCTACTTCATTGTCTTGTGCTCTTTATCATTTCCTAGTTTTTACTTACTTTGGGTTTAATGCGCTCACTTTCCAGTTTCCTATAGTGAAAATCTAGATAAAATTGTGGGGTAACAGCTTTATTGAGATAATTCACATACCATTCAATTCACCCACTTAAGTATACAGTTCAATGGTTTAAAGTATATTCAGAGTTGTGCAACCAACATCAAATAAATTTTAGAGCATTTTCATCACCCCACAGAAAAAATTCTATACCCTTTATCAGTCACCCCACCCCTTGCTAGCCCCTTCTCCCAGCTCCGAACAACTACTGACCTAACTTCCATTTTCGTGATTTTCCTGGTCTGAACACTTCCTGTGAATGGAATCACACACTATGTGGTCTTTTGTGACTGGCTTCTTTCGCTTAGCATGATGTTTTCGAGACTCATCCATGTTGTAGCATACATCATCCTTCATTCTTTTTTATTGTCAAATAATATTCCAGTACAGATATACTACATTTTATGTATCCAGTCATCAGCTGATGAATAGATGATTGATTTTAAGTTTTCTTCATTCCCAGTATAAGCATTTAAAGATCTGAAATTCCTTCTGAACCCTCCTTTGGTGCATCACACATTATAATCCCATTCAAGTGTTTTCAAATTTCATTTGTGAAATAAATCGTAGATTTTTATAAGCATTAATTTTCAAATGTTTGAGACTTTTGTCTATGTTTTACAGATCAAATGATTTCTATTGATCTATCTTCAAGTTCACTGTTTCAACTGCCTCAAAAATGTTTAAAACATCCAATAAATTTTTCATTTCAAATATTGTACTTTTTAACTCTAAAATTTCCATTTGGTTCCAACCAAGCTGCTATGCTCTAATCAGAGGTCAAAGTCTGGCCCTGGCTAGTATGGCTCAGTGGACTGAGCACCAGCCTGTGAACTAAAGGGTCGCTGGTTCGATTCCTAGTCAGGGCACATGCCTGGGTTGCAGGCCAGACCCCCAGTAGGGGGAGTGTAAGAGTCAACCACACGTTGATGTTTCTCTCCCTCTTTCTTCCTCCCTTCCCCTCTGTAAAAACAAATAAAATGTTTTTTAAAAAGAAGTCAAAATTTGTTTTTAAAGAGTTTTTTTTAAAAAAGCACAACAGTTGCAAAGATCTGATGGGGAAGGGATCTAGGTATGACATCTCCTAAGAATGTGCTTTTAGAAAGAATCAAGATTTACTAGGAATATTATCAAAATTAGGGAAGTATAAATCTATATGGAAAATCACACTGTTCTCTCTGAGGTGCATGTTAGTTTTCCAAAGGGAAAGAAAATGGAAAAGGGAATAAGCAGCCAAATTATCGTGTCAATTTTAAAATTGGTATTTTTCATAGAAGACTTTGTTTAACACTGAAGATATTTATGCATTGCTGCATTTAATTCAAAGGCTCAGATTTTAAACAAATCAGGACCCATTGGTACGTTAGATGGCTTCTGGTTGGATCCCACCTCATTCATCTCATAAATGACAAATCACAAGCATGCCCAAGGTTGTGACTAAAACATGTGCCACACAACTAATGAGGCGGAGGGTGGTGGGGTGCAGAGCGATCCCAAAGACCCAAGGCCCTGGCTGCTGGGGCCTGGGGTGGGGAGGGGCAGGCAGAGGGAGCAGCAGTCGCACATCAAGGACCGGCCTGTTTGATGAGCAAAGGTCATGATGGATTTTGTCTTCACTGAAAAACTCAGGATCACTCCCTGGCAGGAAAATTTTACAGTAAATATCTGGGGCAAATAAAAAATTTAACATCACATAATCGAAGCCAGTCTTTCAACCAGGTGACTGGTTTATGGATTAGTAAAATAAGCCAGTTAAGGAAATCAATGCCACTGAATTGTACGCTCAAAATGGTTACAATGGCAAATTGTGCTATATATATATTTTATCGCAATAAAACTGTTTAAAATAAACAACAAACAAGAAAAAAAAACTCCACTGTTATCACTGATTCTTATAAAAATGAAGCTCCTCTTGCACGAGTTAGAAGATCTTAACATTTTGGAATGACACTATGTGAAAAATCTTTCCCTCTCTGGAATTGTGTTAGAGCAACATGAGACTATTGGGTTCAAAGTACCGTAATTTTTGTCCTGAAATAACTGACCCAATGACCCTAATTTGGATTTTTTTTTAAAGCCAGTTCACATGATTCAATGAACCACCAAGTTTCAGAGGCAGCCAAAGGGAGAAAAGCCTGATTCTCAGAGGTGAAGTGAGACCCTGGCTCAAGCGATGGGAGTGAACGACGAAAACATTATGAAACCGGAGCAAGAGTGAGTTAGAAGGAGACAAAACCAAAATTCAGGGTCGTCTTGAGAAGTCACCAATATTAAAAGTTCAAAACATCATGCCATGTTATTTTAATTGGCCAGTGTATTGCTGGCATTTAAAAAAAACTATAAGTTTTAAAAATTAGACAAAACACGTAATAAAAAATTTGTCGTTGTGACTATTCTTCAGTACACAGTTCGGTGGCGTTAAGCACATTCACAGTGTCACACAACCGGTGGTGCCTTTTAAACATCGTAACTGTTACCATGGCCACGTGACAGCATTTGCTAAGGCCTGCTTTCTCTAAGCTAATGGTTTTTCTTTGAGGAAAGAAGACCCACCCAGGGAGAAGACATGCCCGCTGATGGGCGAGAGTAACAGGGAGGAAGAATTTGGCTCCACATGAGAAAGAACTTTCCATATTTAGATCCGACCCACAGAGGAACAGGAGGCCCGGGAGCTCCCTTTGAAGATGAAGAGTGTTCACACAGGGGCCCTGAGGCCACCTGTTGGGTGTGTTTGGGAAGAGATTCCAGTCCCCAGTGGGAGAGGGGCCTCTGGGCTCCCCTCCAACCATGAAACCCTAGAGTTGAACTGACTTACAAATTGCTCTTCACTCAGGTTTCAGGCGAACTTACTGGAGTTCAAGTGTACTAGATTTGGGCTTTAAAATAGTCACACTTAAAACCACTATTCGCAGGTTTTATCCTTTCCCTGGCAAGTTGGCTCCTGGTTAGGTCTAAACTATGAAGAAATAATTAAAAGTAAGGTACTTAGGTCTCAGCCCCAATCCAGCCACTTATTAGCCAAGGGGTGTGAGGGAGGTAACCTTCAGAGAAAGCCATTATTCACTTAAATGGGCCTTCGGGTTTACCCCATTCCAATCCATTTCCACAGTGTGGTCAGAATAATCTTTCTTGGATGTAAATCTGAGCATATTACTTTCTCCCACTTAAAAAAATATTCAGCCCTGGCTGGTGTGGTGCAGTGGATTGAGTGCCAGCCTGTGAACCAAAAAGGTTACTGGTTCAATTCCCAGTCAGGACAAATGCCTGGGTTGTGGGCCAGGCCCCCAGTGGGAGGCACGTGAGAGAAAACTGATCTATGTATCTCTTGAACATTAATGTTTCTCTCTCTCTTTCTTTATCTCCCTTCCCTTCTCTTTAAAAATAAATAAATAAATAAATAAATAAATAAATAAATAAATATACAATGGTACCCATTCACTTTCAAAATAATGTTCAAATCTCTAAGCATGGCATCCAAGGCTACTCTGGTCATCCTTTGACCTTTGTCCCCTGTCATTCCTTCTCTCATGTGCTAGTCTTTGGCTGGAATTAATGATTTTAATCCTCCAGATCTCATTTGTCTCACTAACTTATACATAGTCCTCAAGACTTGGCTCAGGTGTGGCCTGAGCCAAGTCTTTTTCTTTTATAAGAAAATATGCCTGTGTTCCCTTACAGTTTCACCAGGCTTCATTACAGCTCCCTCATCATCTGTGACCATGACCATGACCATGACCATGACCGTGAGCATTGTAGAAAAGGCACCTTTGCCATACTTTCAGTTCTGTGGGGAAAAAGATAAAATTAGATCCCTACCTCAGTCCATACATCACAGTAATTTCCCAGTGGGTCAGAAGATAGGAGGACTAAAAATAATCTTGGAGTGGCAAAGTCTATGATGTAAAACATAAAAGCCACTTTAGAAAGACTAAAAGCATTAAATTCTCCATGTCAGAAACATCATTAATAAAATCTAAATCCAAATAATATAGGGCAAAAACTTGAAACATATTTCACTTAGAGACTCTACAAATCAATAAGAAAACACACATTAAAATGGACAAAGGATATAAGTAGTATGCATAAAACTGTTACATATGGCATCTAAAAATTGAAAAGGTAAACTTTATTATTCATAAGAGAAGTGCAATTAAAACTGCAATGGAATTGAAATAAAACAAAACAAAACAAAACAAAACAAAAAACTTGAACAATGATTGAAATAAAAAAAACTGCAATGGAATACAAGTTTTTATTGCTCATATTAGCAAAGATTAAAAAATTTTGAAAACATTGTTGGTAAGAATACGTGGAAACAAGCATTCCATTTATACAATGTGGATGAAAGTATAAACTGGTACGAAACTTTATGCTAACGGTGATCAAAATTACAAGTGCACATTCCCTTGACTCAGCAACTTTCTTGCTGGGACTTTATCCATAAATTTGTTAATGAGCAAAATGGCAAATTGAAGATGAAAAAGGGGGAAAAAAAGAATTATCTGTTCCTTTAAAGTCTCCTAAAACTTACATGAAACACATTTGATGCTTGTAGATGAAATTACTGATTCACTTTCTCTAATGGGTATGCAAGTATTCTACTTCTTAGGTTAATTTTGGTCATTGTTTCTTAGAACACACTTTATCTAAGTTTTTAAAACTTAATGGCTACATTCATTTGTATTATTATATTCATGATTTTAATATATCTACTGTATCTGTTATCTCCTCTTTTTAGTTAATATCATTTATTTGAACTTTTAGAATTTTTCTTTCTGTCTTTCTAGATATTGTGTTATTTTTTTTTTAGATTTTATTTATTTATTTTTAGAGAGGGAAGGAGGAAGAAAGAGAGAGAGACAGAGAGACATCAATGTGCGGTTGCTGGGGGCCGTGGCCTGCAACCTAGACATGTGCCCTGACTGGGAATCGAACTTGGGACACTTTGGTTTGCAGCCCATGCTCAATCCACTGAGCTACACCAGCCAGGGACTAGATATTGTATTCTTTAATCAATTCTTTTTCAAAGTAAAAGTCCTGGTTTTAGTGAATCCTTTATTGATTGTTTTCTGTTTTATCTACATTTGCTCATATCTTAATTATTGACTTCATTTTATTTCCTATAGACTTGCTCTATTATTCAATTATTTTAGCTATTTGAGCACAGGAATTTATTCATTTATTTAAAATCTTTCCTGTTTAAGGCTATGAATTTCCCTTAAATACTTTAGTTGTTTCCACAAGTTTTAAAATATAATGTTTTTGGTTTTCATTTTAAATATTTTATAATTTCATCAAACTTTCTTATCTCATGAGTTATTAAATTAAATTTTCCCCAACATATTACTTTTTAAAATTTTAACTTTATTTTGAAAAATTTCAAAACAATAGGAAAATCGAGTTACTTATACAATAAATCAAAAGAATAATAAAATGAATACCTGTATACCACTTACTTAGATGTATACATTCACATTTTGCTATACTTTTTTCTCCATTAACTTTTTTATTGGTGAGGCATTTAAATGTAAGTTACAGACAACATGGTACTTCACACTTAACTAAATATTAACAATCACTATTTTTGGCAGCACTTTTATTTATTGATTTTGGAAAAAGAGAGGAAGGGAGGGAGAGAGAGAGATATCAATTTGTTGTTTCACTTATTTATGCATTGATCCGTTGCTCACCATGTGTGCCCTGATCAGGGATTGAACCTGCAACCTTGACATATCAGGTTGAGACTGTAATCAACTGAGCTGCCTGGACAGAGCTGGTAGGTAGGCTTTTCTCTCTTTCTTTTTTTTATATTTTATTTTATGTTATTAAAGATTTTATTTATGTATTTATTTTTAGAGAGGGAAGGGAGGGAGAGAGAGAGAGACATCAATGTGCGGTTGTTGGGGGTCATGGCCTGCAACCCAGGCATGTGCCCTGACTGGGAATTGAACCTGTGACACTTTGGTTCGCAGACCACGCTCAATCCACTGAGCTACGCCAGCCAGGGCTATATTTTATTTTTTAAAGAATTTATTTATTTGTTTGTTTATTTTTAGACAGGGGAAGGGAAGGAGAAAGAGAGGGAGAGCAACATCCATGCGTGGTTGCCTCGCACATGCCCCCTAATGGGGACCTGGCCTACAACCCAGGCATGTGCCCTGACTGGGAATTGAACCAGCAACCCTTTGGATTGCAGGCCAGCACTCAATCCACTGAACCACATCATCCAGGGTGGCTTTTCTTTTTATTGTTGTAAAGTATAACTCTTAAAACCTATTAAACTCTTTTTATCTAAATTCCATTTGATCTGCTATCAATCTTGCTAATAGGCTTTCTTTTGATAAGCATTTGCATGGTAATCTTTGTTTACTTAATCATGTTCTTAAGTTATATTTACTTGGGTTTTGCACTAACAATGAAGTGAGAAAGAAATTTGAAAAACAATCCCATTTACAACAGCACCAGAAAGAATAAAATACTTAGAAATAAACTTAACTAAGGAGGTGAAAGACTGGTACATGGAAAATGATAAAATATGTTGAAAGAAATGAAAGAAGACATGAATAAATGGAAAACATCCTGTTTTTTATGAATTACAAGATATAATATTGTTATATGTTCATACTACCCAAAGCAATCTACGTATTCAGTGAAATACATATCAAAATCCCAATGGCACTTTTTACAAAAATAGAAAAAAAATTCTAAAATTCATATGGAATCACCAAGGACCCTGAATAGCCAAATCAATCTCAACAAAGAACAAAGGTGAGATTCTGGTTAAGATGGAGGTGTAGATAAACACAGCGCATCTCCTCACACAACCACAGCAAAACATTACAACTGAGCTACAAAAAAACTATCACCCAGAATCATCAGAAAATTGAGCTGTATGGAAGTTCAATAGCCAAGGAATTAAATAAGTAACATTCATTCAGACAGGTATGAGGGGCAAAGACACAGAGATGTAGAACAGGCAGTTCCGCACCCACAAGTAGTGGATAAAAATTGGGAGGATATCTTGGGAGCCAGGGATCCCAGCCCCTCACCAGACCACCCAGCCAAGGGTTCCAGTGCCAGGAAGGTAAGTCCCTATAAGTTCTAGTTGTAAAAACCTGTGCAGGTTAGGGTGGCAGATGAAACTGTGGGATTCTCAGGCATCTCCTCTTAAAGGACCCACCACAGACTTAGGACTTGGGCAGACTCACTTCTCTGGGCTCCAGGACCAGGGCAGCAGCTTGAAGGGCACCAGTGGCATATGGGGAGAAACTGAAGTGTCTGGCATCAGGGCAAGTGCCAGGTAGCTTTCTCCTGGACAAAACTCCAGAGCCCAGGCAGTGGCCCTTGTCCCTTTTCTGAGCCCTCCCCCACACAGAGCCACAGAGCAGCGACACCATATCTGAGACTCCATCAACCTTGTTCACACGAGTTGCCCCACCCTGGTGATTACCTAAGACTCTGCCCCATCCAACTTACAGGTGTGCTTTTCTGCAATTGGCCACACTACTAAGGCAGGGAGTCAAAGCATCTCTACCTAATACATAGAAACAAATGCAGGGAGTCAAAAAAATATGGCCCAAATGAAAGAACAGAACAAGACTCCAGAAAAAGAACTAAACAAAATGGAAATAAGCAATCTCTCAGATGCAGAGGTCAAAACAATGCTTATTAGGATGCTCAAGGAACTCCTTGGGTATTTCAACAGCATAAAAAAAAAAAAAAACCCAGGCAGAAATGAAAGTTGTATATACTAAGTGAAATAAAGAAAACTTTACAGGGAATCAACAGTGGAGGGATGAATCCAAGAATCAAATCAATGATTTGGTACATAAGGAAGAAAAAATTCAATCAGAACAGCAAGTAGAAAAAGAATCCAAAGAAACAAGGAAAGGGTAAGGAGTCTCTGGGACAACTTCAAACATACCAACATTCAAATCAGGGGTGCCAGAAGGAGAAGAGGAAGATCAAGAAATTAAAAACTTATTTGAAAAAATGATGAAAAATTTCCCTAATTTCATGAAGGAAATAAAATACAAGTCTAGGAAGCACAGAGAGTCCAAACAAGATGGACACAAAGAGAGCCACACCAAGACATATCATAATTAGAATGCCAAAGGTTAAAGATACAGAATCTTAAAAGCAGCAAGAGAAAAGCAGATAGTTAACCTGCAAAGGAGTTCCCATAAGACTATCAGTTGATTTCTCAAAAGAAGTTTTGCAAGCTATAAGGGACTGGCAAAAAGTATTCAAAGTGAAGAAAAGCAAGGACCTACAGCCTAGACCACTCTATCCAGAAAAGCTGTCATTTAGAACGGAAGAGCAGAAAAAGTGCTTCCCAGACAAGGTAAAGCTAAAGGAATTCATCATCGCCGAGCCATTATTATGTAAAATGTTAAAGGGACTTATTTAAGAAAAGGAAGATCAAAACTATGAATGTTAAAATGGCAATAAATTCACAACTGTCAATAATTGAATCTAAAAAGCAAACTAAGCAAACAAGCAGAAGAGAAACAGAATCATAGATATGGAGGTCATTTGGATGGCTACCAGTTGGGAGGGGAAAGGGAGAGAATGAGGAAAAAGGTGCAGAAATTAAGAAGTACAGATTGGTAGGTACAAAATAGAGAGGGGGATGTTAAGACCAAGCGTAGGAAATGGAGTAGCCAAAGAACTTACATGCATGACCCATGGGCTTAAACTAAGGGAGGGTTGCCACAGGGGATGGAGGGTCTCAGATAGAGGGGCAAAATGGCAAAAATTAGGACAACTGTAATAGCATAATCAATAAAATATATATTTTTTAAAAAGAACAAAGCTGGAGACATGATGGTCCTTGACTTCAAACTATATTACAAAACTACAATAATTAAAACAGTATAGTACCAGCATAAAGGTAGACATATAAACCAATGGGACAGAACCCTGGCTGGTGTGGTGCAGTGGATTGAGTGCCAGACTGTAAAGAAAAAGGTCACTAGTTCAATTCCCAGTCAGGCAACATGCCTGGGTTGCAGGCCAGGTCCCCAGGAGGGGGCACATGAGATGCAATGACACATTGATCTTTCTCTCCCTCTCTTTCATCCTCCCTTCCCCTCTCTCTAAAAATAAATAATAAAAATTAAATAAATAAATAAATAAACAAACCAATGAGGCAGAATAGAAAGCCCCAAAATAAACCCACACATACATGGTTGACTGATCTTTGATGGTGACAATAATATATATTATGGAAGAAATAGTCTCTTTAATAAATAGTGTTGGGAACACTGGGTATCAAAATGCAAAATAATAAAATTAGACCATTATTTTATAAAATATACACACAAAAATCAACTCAAAATAGATTAAAGACTAAAGGTAAGACCTGAAACTATAAAACTCCTGGGAGGAAAAATCATAGGGGAAAAGCTTAATGACATTGTCAAGACTAATGTCTTTATCGATATGACACCAAAATCACAATAAAAAAAGCAAAAAATATACAACTAGGACTACATCGAAGTAAAAACTTCTGCACCGTGAAGGAAACAACAGAGTGAAAATATAATCTATGAAGTTGGAGAAAATATTTACACCTTATAAGGAATCCTTACAACTTAAAAACCCCTCATAACCCAATTTAAAAGTGGACTAAAACTTGGGTAGACATTTCTTCAAAGAAGTCACACAAAATGGCCAACAGATATACATGAAAAGATGCTCAGTGTCACTTCATCAAGGAAATGCAAATTGAAACCACAAAAAGACAATAAGTGTTGTGGAGCATATGGAGAATTTGGAAGCTTGTACAAAGTTTGTAGGAATAGAAAATGGTGCAGCCACCATGGAAAACTATGAAGATACCTTGAAAAATTAAAACTAGAACTACCATATGATCTAGCCATCTCACTTCAGGATATTTATCCAAAAGAATTGAAATTTGGATCTCAGAAAAATATAAGCACTCCCGTGTTCATTGCAGCTTTATTCACAATAGCCAAGATGTGGAGACAACCTAAATGTACATTGATGGATGAATGGATAAAGAAAATATGGCATGAACATACAATGGAATACCATTCAGGTTTAAATTCTGCAATATGTGACAACAAGGATGAACACTAAGGGCATTAAGCTAAGTGAAATAAGCCAGTCACAGAAGGACAAATACTGCATGATTCCACTTCTGTGTGATGTCTGACATACTGGTTTCCAGGGGCTGGAGGTGGAGGGGAGGGAGGAAGTAGAACATTGCTAAATCAATGAGCAAGCATAAAGTGTCAGTTTTGCAAGGTAAGTTCTAGAGATCTAACACTGTGCCTACAGTTAACAATAATGCTGTATTGTATACTTAAAAGTTTAAAGGGTACATCTCAGGTGAACTGTTCTTACCACAATGAAATCTGTTTTAAAATGCAATTTGTTAATGTCCTTATTTTAACTGTGGAATTAGTTAACTTACATTTATTGCTATTAGTAATATATTTGGAATAATTTCTACCACTTTATTTTGTACTTTCTGTTTGCTATGTTTTTCTTTGCTTCTTTCTTTCTCCTTTTCTATTGTCTGTGGAATATGACAAAGCTGAGGATACTTTTTTCCCCCTTCTGCTGGATGGGAGTAGATTGCATTTCTGTCCCTTTCAGGATTACTGTTATTTTTCTTTACTGGCTCCAACAAACTATGCCATGCATGTTTATTCAGGTGCTACTATTCAATGTCTCTAAATCACTCATTGCCAACTCCAAGCAAGAGAAAACACAGAGGTTCTGCAGTGCTTGATAGATTTTGTTTCTCATGAAGTCACCACGTGTTCTGTCTATTACTTTCTCGAAAATATTCTTCCTTTATTTTGAGGACAGACACCATGGTTATAAATCTTTGTATTTGTCTACAAATTCTTTTCCCCCTTGCTGTACAATTTGATGGGTTTTAACACATGCATGCACGTAGGTAATCTATATCTCCACCAAGATAATGAATATTTTCACCACCTGGGAAGTACACTTGTGTGAAAAATTTCTTCAAACTAGATGAGTTTTGCTGTCGTAAAACTTTATATGAAAAAACTCATGCAGTATGTACTCCCTTGTCTCTTTGCTCAGCATAATGTCTGCAAAATTTACCCATGTTGTTGTGTACCTCAGCAGGTTTTTGTTTTTCTGCCAAGTTGTATTCCATTGTGTTGATGTACACAATTTGTTTATCTGTCCTCCTGGGATGAAGATTTGATTTGTTTCCAAATTTAGGCTATTATCAATAAAATTGCTATGAACAATTTTGCATACGTCTTTTTGTGGACATGTTTCCATTCTCTTGATTATTGTGTTTTGCTGTGTATAATGCTCACTTTTTTGTCTAAATTTTTGAGGAAAAAATAAGGATGTCCATTATACATGGGTAGTCTAATTCTGTATCTATATAAGTACTTTTAATTTTTTTTTATTTATGCTTATGCATTAAAAGTGTAACTCTAACCCTGGCTGGTGTAGGTCAGTGGATTGAGTGCAGGCTGCAAACCGAATGGTCACGTTTGATACCCGGTCAGGGCACATGCCTGGGGTGCGGACCAGGTCCCCAGTGGGGGGCTCATGAGAGGCAACCACACACTGATATTTCTCTCCCTATTTCCTTCCCTTCCCCTCTCTCTAAGTATAAGTAAATAAAATCTTTAAAAAAAAGTGTAACTCTAGAAAGCAATAATGATATCTATATGCAAAATAATACTCTGGAATACAATAATAAGTTTTGTTTCTAAATATAAATAGATAAATAATTGAATGAAAAAAATTAAAATGAAAGATTTTTTTCTCTGAAAGTTTGGGCCAAAAACATGGGGGCACATTATACATGGCAAAATACAGTAATTAGTTAGGAATAGAATTAATGGCCCAAAGATAAGTGTGTGTTTAACTCTCCCATCCAGGTACTAACCAGGCCCAGCACTGCTTACCTTCCAAGACCAGACAAGATCGGGAGTGTTCAGGATGGTATGGACATAGACTTAACTCTCTAAGAATTATTGCTAATTGTTATGTCTTCCTTATGAGTTATAACTCTTGTTATTATGATATGTCCCATTTTACTGCTGGTAATACCCTTTGCTTTAAAGTCTGTTTGTCTGATTTTAACTTAGCCACTCCAACTTCCTTATGTTTACTATCTGCAAGATACGCCTTTTTCATCTTGTTATTTTCAAACCGAGTTTTTACATTTAAGGTGTGTCTCTTGTAGACAGAATATAGGTATGCCTTGATCTTTTCTTTTTTAATCCAGTCTGATCATCTCTATTTTTTAGTTGGAGTGTTAGTCTATTAACTAACACTCTGAGTCTATTGATGTATATATGGAAATGACTAGAATTATGTGTATCGGTTGCTATTTGTTTTTCATTTGTCCATCTGTATTTTTGTTCATCTTCCTTCTTTTCTCGTTTCTGTGGGTTAATCAATGTTTTTTAACTATTTGATTTAGTCTTCTGTTGGCTTTGTAGCTGTGCTTCTTTGCATTATTGATTATTTTTAGTGGTTGCTCTACTATAAATATGCATCTTTAACTTATCACAGCCAACTGAGGGTTAATATTATACAGTTTCGCCCTCCTTCAAGAAAGCTGCTGTGAGGAGAGTGGTTGATGGGCAGCTTCCAGCCGAGGCACTTGCAGGTCAGCTACAGCATTCATGCACAAACCACAGCATCCCAGGCTGCTCCCAGCCAATGACGGCATAGCAGACATCCTAGAGGCAGGCCATTCTTGATGACATGGGACCCCTCTCATGGGTAATCTTTGCTCTGGAGATTTGACTTGGCCTGGCCAAGACTGTCTAAGAGCTGCCCTTCAGTAAAGGCTTCTCCTACACAGTCCGTCTCCCCCTCTCCTTTCACAGGTGTCAGACCTACACTGTCGGAAGCTCTGTATCTTTCATGGCGTTTCCCTCAGTAAGTCTCCTGCATGTCTAATTCTGTTGTGGCAACTGTTTCATGGAGACCTTAAACTGATGTAGTCTTTCATATATACCATGTCTTTATTATTTCTGAGGCTCTTCACTTTTTTCTGTAGATGGTAATTCCCAGCAGACTCGCCCATCCCCACACCTACTGGGGGAAAATATACTTTTAACAAGACTCCTGGGTGATTTGCATACACTTTGTTTTTGAAAAGCACAGTTCTAGTTATTGTCCTACTACTTATCACACTATTGTGATGTTTTCTTTTTTTCTGTTTCTAGGATACAAGATACATAGAAACATTTTCTTTTATAATTCTATCCCTTACATCTACACAGTAATTGGTACCGAGTAAACGGTCAATAAATGCTTAGAGAATGAATAAAATGGAGAAAATACACCTACTAAGAGGTTGTCTGCCTTCGCTGAGGGCTGCACCTGAGGCTGGTGGGTTGTTTCATCACTAGGTTTGCATTAATTACCCCCCTCCAGCAAATAACTAGAACAATCCCACATCGGACCCACCAACACTGTCACCTCCTAACAACAAAGCAAAAACCTTTTTTTATAAAAAGATTTTATTTATTTTTTAGAGAAAGGGAAAGGGAGGAAGAGAGAGAGGGCCTCTCAGGTAGGGACCTAGCCCACACCCCATGCACTTGCTCTGACCAGGAAGTGCCCCAACCAGGAATCAAACCGGTGACCCTTAGGTTCTCAGGTCGGCACTCAATCCACTGAGCCACACCAGCCAGGGCACAAGAGCTTCCCTATCTCTTAATGAAGCTGTTGGTGAAAAATGGAAATCAAGAGATGGCTAACATTTCTGTTTAATTTGAGAACATGGTCAGGGGATACTAAGATCTTCAGAAAAATCTCCAGGGACATGTGATTGTGAAGAAAGCCAGAGCCTCCATAAACAGCTCCCTGTTTATATACTGGGAATTTTCAGATCTCCGAATATCTCCTTGTGAGTGTCAATGGTCTACTGAACAGGCAGCCCGCTCTCACTCACAGCTAGCCTGTCCTATCCCCTAGATCTTAACATTCCGCTCTTATGCTCTCTCTCTTTGGTTCCCAAAGCCAGTGCTTGCCCTTGAGCCTGATCCACCCCTCTCACCTTTCCCTGTATCATTGACATGTTTTGTTATTCTTTCTGCCTCTACCATTATTCTTTCAGGAACACCCCAGTGTTTAGGAATCCAGCAAAGAGGACCCATGTTGTCATGGGTACTGTAAATCCACAGTGACAGCCCTAGATACCTTTTGTGTACTTTTTTTCAGCAGTATTATGGGTTAAAATGCTGTACTAGGCTGACTTACGAGTGTTATCCCCGTGGTCACATCATTTCTATGGGAACGTGTGCTAGAATGCCAAACAAATAATGTAAGATGGAATACAACCTGTCTCTAAGCTGAGGCCACCTGCAGCCCCGTAAGGGCAGGAAGACCGTTTGACAGACCCCAGCTGCTTTGGTGTTTGGTGCATAGCTGGAATTTGTGGGTAGAGCTATAGTATGTCACTGTGTGTGCACGCATGCGCGGGTGCAGGCACTCACGCAGGCATATCATGGTGGGGGAGGGCAAGGAGGGCAGGAAGGATCATCATAGTTCACCCACTGTTCAGATTCGAACATTTGACTTCTCGGGATTTTGGCTTTTGTAGGCTTCAGGTATTACATTTCCTTTCTCTCTAGTTATTGGATGTCATCAGCGGCAGATAGGCAACCAGCTAAAGAATATCCTTTTTTAAAAAAGCCTCACTTGAGAACATGCTTATTGATTGCAGAGAGAGGAGAATGGCAGGGGAGAGGGAGAGAATCATCAATGTGAGAAAGAAACATTGATTAGTTGCATCTTGTACGTGCCCCTGACCAGGGACGAAACCCACAACCTAGGCATGTGCCCTGACTGAGAATCGAACCCATGACCCTTTGGTTTATGGGATGATGCTCCACCGACTGAGTCACACTGGCCAGGGCTGAAGAATTTCAGAAGAAATTTACCTAGTTCACAGGGCAACAAATCCAGGCATGGGCAGACTTCTCAAAGCTCTAAACCAGTGATTCTCAACCTGTACATACATGAGAAT
Source organism: Phyllostomus discolor (assembly GCF_004126475.2). Classification (NCBI taxonomy): domain Eukaryota; kingdom Metazoa; phylum Chordata; class Mammalia; order Chiroptera; family Phyllostomidae; genus Phyllostomus; species Phyllostomus discolor. Next base: position 194,087,237 of record NC_040903.2, on the reverse strand, counting down.
CAACAGGGAGCTTTTAAAACCTACCAATGCCTGGCACTATCTCAGACCAATGGAATCAGAATCTCCAGGGTGAGGCGCAGGAAATCAGTGTGTGTGGGTATGCGCACACACAGCCCCCTGCTGATTCTAATGTGCAAACTGGGTTGAGAAGCTCTCAGGGTGTGACACTCAAGCTTGTACCTCTCCGAATGTGATGCTAAGACCTAACAATCTTATCTGAGCAAGGATCCTACACCACTTCTGCAGAGCAGGCTGTTTATAGACACTATTTTTTTTTTTTTGGTGACATTACAGGCACCTGATACTTTAGAAGGGAACTGGATCTCCTTTTAAATAAACAATGTTCTCTCTTTCAAGGGAAGAGGAGGAGGTAGCATTGAAACCCAGTAAGATAATTGAAGCAACTCCAGGAACCGATGACAAAAGGCTCTTCCGCATATTCATTACATAAAGGCAACTGCTGCTTTTAGAAGAAACATAATTTGTACTAAATCTTCCTCCCTTTGGAATTATCTGTAAATCTCTAAATTAACTTGTACTTGCTGAGACATTTCTTATTTTTGAGAGAACACCTCCTTCCCCTGTCTCTGTCCGCCCGCCCCCAACGTGTTTTCCTTTCATTCCCTTTGCTACATGTTGAGAGCAGGAGAGGAAGTCCTTTGGTGTTTATTTAAAAGGCAACACGCAAATCTTACCAACACAGGAATCCAATTAAAAATACTTTCTCTTCAACTTACTCAGCAGTTGAGTAAGGGGTTAGCAGGGAAGGGATTTAAACATGAGTTCCCTTGAACAGAGTTAGTCAGCATCCGGCATACCTGTGATGAGTCCAGCTGCTTGAAAAGTGTAATTTGTAGAATTAACAACGAGGAACCAATACCCAAGGTCTTCATCGAAATTGGGGGCTATATCAATTACCGTCTCAAGGTAAAAATCGAGTGAGGAAAACTGATCTGCTTGAGAAACTGAACTGGTTTTGTCTTGGGGCTGGGGAATGCGCTCCACCCAGTAAGGCTGGGCTGTCTGGCTGGATGTGCTGATTCACTTCACCTGACTCCACAGATAGGGGCCTTGGAGCCAGGAGAGGGGGAGGAGGGCAAAAAGCTGAGGCAGAGGGGAAAGGGGAGGGGGTTACAGGGGAAAAGGGTGAAGGGTGTGCAGGAACTATTACAAAGGACACATGGACAGTAACAAGGGGGGTAGAAACAGGGGACGGAGGTGGGGATGGCTGGAGTGTTGTGGAGAAGGGTCGGGGTGAAAAGGCAGAAAACTGTACTTGAACAACAACTTTAAAATGTTTTTAAAAAAGAAGAGACAGCCCAGGTAAAGAACGAAGATCACTACAATTAACGACAACAACAAAAAGCTGAGGCGGTGGGGGGTGGGGGTGGGAAAAGGTGAGGAGCAGCGCACAGCAGGAGCAGGAGTGTGAACGGGAGCTGTGAGAAAGGTGCACGTTTAAACATCCACGCTCATGCGATCCCATCTATAATTCATCTACACTCATTGCACAATGACTCTTCTCTGAGCTCGAAGAGACTTGCATGGACTGCAGGTGCCTGGCTCTTGAGTTCAGAGCAGGATAGTGACCTGTCATCACTCGCTGGTCATTGATGAGTACAGGGAACCGAGTGTGGCTGTGCTGGATGGTCAGCTGGAGTCACCATCCCTTCAGGAAGAACTACTCAAGAGACAATCACAACGGACGCTGTCATCATAGCAGAAGACAAAGGGCCGTCCACGGTGTCATTACCACAGCTTCTGTCGGACTTGTTTATCGAGTGTCTGGCTACACTGACAGGCTGGTTTAGTCAGAGTGGAAGAACCTTTTTGGCACAAAGACAGGTTGAGGGGGCGGGCATAATGCATTTCCACAGGCAGGGAGATCACAAAACCAATGTAAACACACATTTCACAGCTTTCCTCAGAAAGATGGATTTCAGTAGACAGTCACTTCTCCTTTAGCTTGCCTTGCTCTCCAGATGAGAGGAGAGAGGAGAGGAGCGGGAAGGCTGGAAGCCACGCTCCCTACCACATAGTTGAGCGTGCCATGTTTGTTTCTTATGCACAGGACATTTCACTTTTCTCTTTTCTAAAACCTAACATCAGAATTCTGAAAATACAAATAATATCCATTTATATCCATATCTGGCAGTATATACCAGGCACATACAACTGAACTGGCTATTCTCCTTTATAATACTATCCCCCCACCCCATCCATTCTCCATCCTTCTTTCTCTCTTTGGCTTCTCACTGGGTTTGGTCAAAGTAGGGGAAAGCAATGGAGATCAGCGCATTGGAGGAGAGAAAAATGGGGGACATTTGTCTCCTCTGCCTTCTTGTGCTCAGCCTTCAGACCAGCACTGTTTTTTTGGTAGACCTACAGGATTCTTCATTTATTGCCATGGTTTGCTCACAACTCTGCCTCCCACAAAAGAACTCACATGCTAAAGGAATTTGGTGATTAATTAATGGGTCTAGAGAAATGAAGTAACTGCCCACCGCCTTTCAACCAGAAAATGAATTCAAGAATAAAACCAAGTCTGTATGATTCCGAACCTCTTGGTTTTTGCCAAATGACAACATTTCATTATCATCACATTGGATATGTCTCAATTTCGTGGCAAAATAAGTTTATTCTGACCGGAATAACACTATAGAGCAAATGAAACTAACAGACATATTAGAACATTCCAACCAACAACAGAATATACAGCCTCCTGAAGTGTACATGGAACATTCTGCAGGATAGGTCATATGTTGGGCCACCAAGCAAGCCTTAACAAAGTTAAGAAGACTGAAATTATGTCAGTATCTTTTCCAATCACAATGGTATGAAACTCAAAAGCAGTAATAGGAGGAAAACAGAAAAAAATAAAAATACATGGAAATCAAACAAATTCCTGAATGACCATTGTGTCAATAAAGAAATCCAAAAAGAAATCAGAAAGTATCTTGAGACAAATGAAAATGAAAACACAATATACCAAAACATGGCATGCAGCAAAAGCAGTTCTGAGAGGGACAGTTATAGCAATAATTGCCGACAGTGAAAAAAAAAAGATCTTAAATAAACAACATAAATTTACATTTCAAGGAATTAGAAAAAGAATAACAAACTAAGCTCAAATTTAGTAGAAGAAATGAAATACTAAAGGTTAGAGCAAATAAATAAAACAGAGAGTAGAAACACAATAGAAAAAGTCAATGAAACTAAGTTGGTTCTTTGAAAAGCTAAACAAAGTTGGTGAAAGTTTAGCTAGACTAACCAAGAAAAAAAAGAGAACCCCAAAAAAATATAAATAAAAGAGGAGACGTTACAACTGATATTCCTAGGAACAACTACACACCAACAAACTGGATAACCTAGAAAAAATGGATATATTTCTAGAAGCGTATAACCTACCAAACTGACTCATGAAGAGATTAAAAATATGAACAGACCAATAATGACTAAGAAACTGAAGTAGTAAACAAAACATCCCAACAAAGAAAAGCCCAGAACCAGATGGTTTCATTGATGAATTCTACCAAGCATTCAAAGAAGAATGAATGCCAGCCCATCTCAAACTCTCCCAAATGTTAATGAACATTCCCAAACTCATTTTATGAGGCCAGCATTATCCTGATACCAAAGCCAGATAAGTACACTATAAGAAAAGAAAAGGCCAATATAAGAAATATTGAAAAGAAAGAAAAGATTCAAAGAATCAAAAGATTTCCTTTTCTTTCTATAAGAAAAGAAAGTATAGGCCAATATACTCAATGAATATAGATGTAAAAATTCTCAACAAAATTATATCAAATTGGCCCTGGCTGGCGTAGCTCAGTGGATTGAGTGCGGGCTGCAAACCAAAGTGTCACAGGTTCAATTCCCAGTCAGGGTACATGCCTGGGTTGCAGGCCATGACCCCCAGCAACCACACATTGATGTCTCTCTCTCTTTCTCTCTCTTTCTCCCTCTCTTCCCTCTCTAAAAATAAATAAATAAAAATCTTTAAAAAAAAGTTTATATTTAAAAAAATATACATCAAATTGAATTCAGCAGCATATTAAAAGAACCATACACCATAATCAAGTGGGATTTATGCTAATACAAGGATGGTTTATCATATGCAAATCAATAAGTGTTATACACCACATTGATAGAATGAAGTATAAAAATCATATGATCCTCTTAGTAGATACAGAAAAAGCATTTGACAAAGTTCAACTCCCTTCCTCAACAAACGCTCTCAACAAATTAGGTATAAAAGTAACATCCCTCAACATAATAAAGGCCATGTATGAAAAATCTATACATAACATCAAACTCAACTGTGAAAACTGAAAGCTTTTCCTTTAAAATCAGAAACAAGACAAGGTTCTCAACTCTCACCACTCCTATTCAACATAGTACTAGAAGTCTTAGCCAGAGCAATTAAACAAGAAAAATAAAACAAGAGACATCCAAATTGGAAAGAAAGAAGTAAAATTTTCTCTGTTTTCAGATATCATGATTATATATATAGAACACCTTAAAGACTACACCACTGTTAGAACAGATAAATGAATTGAGTAGGGTTTCGGGGTACAAAATCATCATACAAAAATTAGTTGCATTTCTATGCATTATCAATAAAGTATCTGAAACAGAAATTTAAAAATCTTATTCACAATATCATCAAAAGCAATAAAATACTTAGGAATAAATGTACTAAGAAAATAAAAGATCTATACACTGAAACTATAAGACATTGCTAAAAGAAATTGAAGAAGACACAAATAAATGAAAAGACAGCTGTATTTTTATAATAATTAATATTGTTAAAATATCCATATTACCCAAAGTCATCTATGAAATCAACGTAATCCCTATCAAAATTCCAATGGCATTTTTTTCTCACAGAACTGGGAAAAACCACAGTAAAATTTTTATAAAACCATAAAAATACCATGAATAGCCAAAGCAATCTTAAGAAAAACAAAGCTGAAAGCATCATATTTTGTAATTTTAGACTATAGTACAGAGCTACTGTAATTAAAAATGTGGTACTGGCATAAAAACAAACACAAAGAACAGTGAAATAGAATCAGGAGCCCAGAAATTAATCCATGCCTAACCTGCCAACTAATATTTGAGAAAGGATCCAAGAATACTCAATGGATGAAAAGATAATCTTTTCAACAAATGGTGCTGGAAAAACTGGATATTTACATGCAAAAGAATGAAATGGGACCCCTATCTTACACCACTCATAAAATGTACCTGGAGATATTTAAAGACTTAAATGTAAGACCTAAAACTCCTAAAAGGAAACATGGGGAAAACCTCCTAAACATTGGTCTTGGTAGTGATTTTTTGGATATGACACCAGAAGCACAAGCAACAAAAGCAAATATAAATAAGTGGGATGACATCAAAATAAAAAGCTTCTGCACAGTGAAAGAACCAAGCAATGAAATGGAGAAGCAACTTATGGAATGGGAGAAAATATTCACAAACTCTACATCACATAAGTGGTTAATATCCAAAACATATAAGGAACTCGTACAACTCAATAGCAAAACCACAAATAATTCCATTGAAACACTAGCAGAGAAGCTGAATAGACATTTTTCCAAAAAAGACATATAAATGGCCAATAGGTATGTGGAAAGATGTTTAACATCACTAATGATCAGGGAAATGCAAACCAAAACCACAGTGAGATATCATCTCACACCTGTTAGAATGGCTGTTACCAAAAAGACAGATGAGTTTTGGCAAGGGTGTGGGGAAGAGGGAACCCTTGTCACCTGTTGGTAGGAATGTAAACTGGTACAGACATTATGGAAAACAGTACAGCGGTTTCTTGAAGATTAAAAATGGAACTACATGATCCAGCAATCCCATTTCCATGTATATACCTGAGGTCAATGAAATGACTATCTCAGAAACATATCTGTACTTCCATGCTCATGACAGCATTATTTACAATAGCCAAGGTATGGAAACAACCTACGTGTCCATCAGTGGATGACTGGATAGATAAAATCTCTCTCTCTCTCTCTCTCTCTCTCTCACACACACACACACACACACACAGCCTAAACAAAAAGAAGGAAATCCTGTCCTTTGTAACGACATGGCTGAACCTTGAGGGCATTATGCTTAGCAAAATAAATCACACAAAGACAAGTACTGTATGAAGTCACTTACATGTAGAATCTGAAAAAAGCCAGACTCATAGAAACAGAGAGTAGAATGGCGTTTGCCAAGGAATGGGAGGATGTTGGTCTACAGGTACACACTCCCAGTGTAGGATGAGTAAGCTCCAGTGGTCCAATGCACAGCGCAGTGACTACAGTTAACAATGCTGCATTGTGTGCATGAAAGTGGCTAAGAGGAGATCTTAAATGTTCTTAACACTCACGAAGATAATTATGTGAAGTGATGGGTATGTTAACGCACCTATTGTGGTAATCATTTTGCAATATATATGTGTACCAAATCATTGCCTTGTGCACCTCAATGTTACACAATGTTCAATATCAGTTATATCTCAGTAAAGTAAAAAAAAAATATCTGCCTTGCCTTGAGCCTTAACTGAGATGGTTTAGAAGGTTACCAAAAAAGAGCCCTGGTGTGGGGAAAAGGGCTGAGTCGGGGCGGTGGGGTCGGGGGGCGGTGTGGGAGCTGTCTCTCCCTATCTGAGAGGCCCTGGTCTGTCAGTTCATCTCACAGCCGAGCCTTGGCTCTCTGAGGACTCAGCACAGCGGCCCGGCAGGCCTGGCTCGGGGACCCCACTCTGCAATCCCACCGACATTACCCAGAGCAATTAATTCCGGGTGCAGTTTGAATCCTAAATCCATCTCCTTCACAAACTGAGTCCCAGGTCTGCTCTCCCTGCCCGAATGGCCAGGCATGTCAGGGAAAGACCCCACAGAAGGAGTGGTCACTGGTCTCAGCCCCTGTGTGTGTCCAGTGCTGCCCTTGGCAAAAGACAGCTCTGGACAGTCACACGGCCGTGCAGCACAGCTGTGGCTGAAAAGATGGGTGGTGGTAAGAGGGGCACTTGTGGGAAGGGATCCCTTGCTCTTGAGAAGTTACACAGGCAGGGGCTTTGTTTTTGAACAGTCTTGAGTATTACTACTTGCAAGGATGCCTAAAACTGCAGAAGCCGTGAGGAGAGCCATCCCATGGAGACAATCTGAGGATGAGAAGGGGGAAAATGGAAAGAACTGGGTCCTTGCAGTAGGTACGGGGTCCCCGAACGGAAGAACCCTGGCACTGCCCTGTCTCGCCCAACTTCTTGTGTTACGAGATGATAACTAGTCCTTATAGTTCAGACTCCTCTCTACTGAGTCTTGTTTCTTGTGGCCAAAAGTACAACAGAGACAGATACATACAGATTGTGGTCCTGGTGTTAACTTCCAATATCCAAGGACATTTTCTAAAGGAAATAATTCTGTCCTGATCCCATGTGGATCCTCTTATTCCATTCACTGTCCTTGTCCAGACTTCGATGTAGTGCTTTTAAATAGTCTCCCTCATTATACGAGGTCAAGCATCCTAGAAAAGAACCCCAGAAACTGAACACTCACTATCTTTGTTCTAAATCTGCTGCCTTTACCCTCTCCTGCCCCAGATTCTCCCAGCTTTTGACTTCTGTTTCCACCAGCCAGCATTCAACTCCCCCTCTTCCTCGGGCTTGACCTTGAGCACTGCGTTGTCCACTACGGTTTTAACTTCCCACTAGTTAAGACTCTGTGTCTCCCCGCAAGGACGCAGCCCCAGCAGGACCCAGGGAAATGTCTCTGCAATTTCTTTTTCCACCTCATACATCACTTGGGTCATCTCAGGAGTTTTGCTTCTTGCCCTCTTTGGTTTGAGGTTCTCTCCAGGTTCTACTGCGGCCCTGTCTACTTACTCAGACCAGAAGTGTTTATGCACTGGCTACGGTTCCTCAGCCTCTCTGTCTGACCTGGCTCAAAGTTCTCCCGTCAAGTCCTGAGCAGGCTTCAGCTCTGTTTCCACGGATGGTTGCTTCTCTTCAGCGTGCACCATATGGAAAAAGCCAGCTGCAGCTGTGACCTGGGCAGAGCTCCCCCTCCGAGCAGTTGCCTCTGCCTCATCTCTGACAGCCAGGAATGGAAACCTTGCTGTGGCTGGTTTGGGTGGAAAGGGAAGCACTTTCAAGCTGGACACAATTCTTCATTGTGCCCCCAACCCTTTCCTCATTCCCAGGTTTAGCAACCAGGGCTTTTTCTGTTCGGTTGTTCAGGCCCACAGTGGGAAGTCTGTTGCACATGAGGGGCTGAGAGGTATGGGAAGATGTACAAAAAGGCCCTCTGCCCTTGTTTGAGTAGGAGTTCCTGCCTACCTCGCAGGTCCATTCCAGACTGTAAATTCCATGCTTCCACATAAGATAGTAAAAACGCAACTTTTGGATTGCTGACAGAGTCTTGGACTGAAGCATGAGCCACCCCCGACATGCTGGATTGGATAATAATTCAGAGAACAATGGTGTAACATATGCAATGCATTGTCTTTCCTTTTTAAAAACTCATTTTATGAAATCCCTTAATTGAATCAGGCTTGAACTTCCTGTGGCATAAAACCAAATAGAATTACACTGATGCTAAAAATGTAAATGTATCCCAGATACTGCTAAATGATGCATTCACGGGAACATTTAAGCCTGAAGTCTTGCATGCACACACTGTGATAATAAAGCAGAGCCCGGAGACCAGGCATTTGAGATATAAACATGTATGGGAATGTTTTTAATTCACGGCTTTCTTAGGATTGTAAAACTTGTTTTGACCTTGGAATCCTGGGGCGACCTTTAAGAGATCACTGGTTCATTCCCCAGGTGGTAGAAAGGAGGCCTGGAGGGGTAAAGAGACACACTTGAGGGCACTCAGTGAGCGCACAGAGCAGGCCAGGCTCAGTCCAACAGGCTGTATTAAGCTTCCACTTTGCACCTATCACTGATCAGGGTAAAGTAGAAACAACCACTGCCTTCGAGGTAGCCCCAAGTGTCTGGATGTCCAAATCAGACCTGTTTCACTTTCTTCCTCATTCTGAATAGATTCCTTGAGAAACAGGGAACTCTGTTTAGCAGCACATGACTAAGAGACTGGGGAAAAAAATAAAAGGCTATCTCCCAGGCTCTCTGGTCTTGGGCCCTACTCCTCAAGCAGAGTCCTACGTTTAGTCGGAGGGTCAGTGGGCTCCGCCCCTGGCAGCTTCGTCTCTGTGCCTCTTGCTCCGCTGCAGAAACTCATTTCTTATTATTCATTCATAACATCGCCACGGACAGCCACAGCCGGGTGACATGTTGGTATCAGTCTTCCTGCTTGGTGGCAGGTTAGGGGGTATTATTTAGAGAATGCAGGCACCAAACACTTCTTTTCCTTTCCTTTTTTTTTTTTTTTAAACAGTATAGTCCGCTGACTAGGGAAGAAAATGTGCAGTGCGGTGCAGCCACCAGTGTGAAGACTCTGGCTCGGATGTTGGGGTCTGGTGTTTCTTTCCTGGTGCTGTTGCCAGGCAGACTTGTCACTGACATGCATTTGCTCCCTGGGAAGTGAGCTCTCCCGCCTCCCGGCTTCATTATGCCTGCAGCCGGAGCTCTGCTGCAGAGGAAGCCACGCCAGACACCCTGATTCATGCTCCTAAAATATCGGCCCGGCCTGGGTATGCGAATGATGTGATAAATCTGGAAAATATAATCAGATCTCTCGGTGCTATATCTGTTCATGCACAGAGGCTGCAGCAGGCACACCGACGTGCCCTCCGACTCTCTGAGGGCCACACGGAGGAGGAGGTTAAAGGACACTGCTTCCAGACCTGGGAATGGTGAGCGAGGGGGTAAGGAGCTGACACACAGGAGAGGCCTTCAGACTATTGACACAGAACCCCCATCCCAGACATGAGACGGAAGTGGAGCTCAGCTTCAGAGATTGTGGGGACGAGCTAGAAAAGGGAGCCTAGGAGAGGCCCCCATGTGAGCAAATCTTCCAATGCAAAGAACTTGGAAAGTCCCCGAGCGTGGACATACATCAGAGGAAAGGCTGGCTTCAGCTTCCCTAGGAACCCGGTCAAGATGGAAAATCAAATACGCAGAATCAGCCAGGTTGGCAGATTCCTTAAAGAACACTCTGGAAAAAGCCAACCAACTAAGTCTGTCCTTTGATGAACAAAGAAAAGTGCCTCCACTGAGCCACTTAATCATCCCAAGGCCCTCAAAAGAAGGGCCTTGTGCACTGAGCTGAGTACAGGTTACTTGATCCCAGGGTTTCCTGACTGGGGCCTGGGGACAACTGGCTTGATACAAATGACAGTGCTTCTCTGGGTTGGGCATGTCAGGACTTCGAGTACAAAAGTAGTTTTAAAATCATATGAAGCCATTATGCCATAGACCTTACATTTACACAGTGCTGCATGTCCATGATACCTCAATACAACTGGAAAAAATGAAGATTCCTATGAAAGTAAGAAAAGTTCATGCCTCAGATTCCTAACCCTCAATCGTTGCTTTGCTAGGGTTAGGTGCTTCTGCCTCAGTGTGACTTTGCACTAAAATCAGATCAGATTCTTTGGGGCTTTGGGCCAGGAGTACAGGAGAATAACTAGGGGCAGGCAGGAGACACAGTGGGATGAGGTGGGAGGTGCTACCGAGGAGCAGCATGGAATATAAGTGAAAGGCAATTAAGGAGCAATTAGTGGCCCACCCGAAAGTGTCCAAGAGTTCTCTCCTGGGGAGCCAAGAAGGAGCCACGCCCAGACGAGCTGGTGGTGGGGCCGCTGGCTCCCTGATGGCAGCAGATGAGTGAGCCCAGGTGTTCAGGTGAGGGAGACCTTCACTGGGCAATGACCTAAGATATTGAGAAATTAATTGTAGCTTATCTTTCTTGCTAATGGAAAGATAATTTTCCCCTTTCCCTTCCAAGAAAGGCCGCCAGGACTTTGTGTTCCCAGACCTGGGTGCCGTGACCTCAGGCGGGGAATTTCCAGCTCTTTGTGAGTCAGGCCCACCTGTGGGAACTCAGGAGCCTTCCAAGAGGGGGAGAGGGGAGAGTAAGAGAATGTTGTAAGAAAGTGTCAGGGCCTGACCCCTGAGAGGTGGTTGAATCCTGGGAACTTGGCAAACAAGAAGGGGTGAGTTTGTGCACTTCTCCACGTAGCCTGTCCCCTAGGCTTTGTGCCCCAGCCATGGCCAGGGGAGAGATGGCTGTGGATGCTCACAGATACTAGACACTGTTGGGTCCTTGGGAGCAGGGTCAAAGGTCCTCTCAGGGGGCCCTGGAGATGTGTAGAAGAGTTGTGAGGACCATCCTGGTGGTTGTCTGGGCCAGAGGTACCCGATAGGAGGCAGGGGACTAGCACATGACAGAAGCTTCAAAGAGCAGAAATAGCCATAATGAACAAGAGCGACACACACCAGCTAACTATGCGTATGAGTTGACTTTGACGATCTTCCAGATCCAAGGCATATAATTCTACATGCCCTCTGTCTCCCTTTGGCAAGCTGATCTCCCTGCATCCCACGACTCAGAATGACTGACACAGCACCCACGGATTTCCAGCTCACAAGCACGCTCTGTTCTCCCTTCAACCCAGGCCAAGGCGCTGGTTGTAAGCTGTGCGCCATTTCCATGCCCTCATCTCACATTAAGTCCTTGCACGTGGGTATTGCAGGAAGATGTATGCTGAAGATTGGCTAAGTCCCAGATGTCAACGTAAAACATCACAAAACTTTTGGACTTAATGAAAAAAGCTTCTATTTCTTTTGGTGTTGGACTACAAAACCAACAGTTGCACTCAATCAGGCACCAACATGCAGGGAGACATCTCCCTATTTACACAGGAAGCCCTGGCATGCTCCGTGTTTCCCTAGAACTGCACCACCCAGCCAGCCATGGTCTTAGCTCTGGCCCTGACCCAAGGCTGGCTTTGACCTTCCTTTCTGAGGTCAGCCCACTTCCTGGGTCATCTCTCCAGAAGAGACAACACTGCCACATGCAGGCCTGAGCTTGCCTTCCTGCTGGCCTTCAGCCAGCCATGTTCAGAGGCCCAAGAGGACCTGTGACTGGGCACAGGCCTCAGGGGACGGCCCTGGTGGGTCAGCTGGTCTCCTCACATCCCAGCGCTGTCCCCGAATCTCTCTTTATCCCACTTTCTAGTGTGTCCCCAACTTTCGCCCCATCTTCTCCATTAGTAAAAACTCTTACCTGTTCTGCAAGGTCCAGTTTAAACGCCACTCTTCTGGGAAGCCTCTCTAAGTGCCCAGGTGGAATTCACTGCTTGAATCTCTACACTCGGCCCACTATTTCATTTCCCTGTGGACTGTAGTTAATTGCTTACCTGTCTTTCCCATTTATTAGACAGCAAATCCTTGGAGAAGAAAAGCCATAGCTTATTAACCCCTAAGCCTTGTGTAAATGGGTATAGTAAGTATTTTTCCTCATGGCATTTACAAATTTATTTTACAAGGAATACTGTATAGATAGAAAGCCCAATCTAGTGAAATATCTGCGATTTGAAGGAGATCACAGCTATCCAAGTCAAAAGTTCTCATAACATTGCCTGTGGAAAGATAAATTTCCTTTAAGAAAATTATAGTAAAATATACATAACAAAATTCACCATTCTAACTATTTTCAGGTACACAATTCAGTGGTATTAGGTACATTTACATTGTTGTATGACTTTGACCAACACATAGCATCCATCTCCAGAATATTTTCCCCTTTCCCAGTTCAAACATCGTTCCTGTTCAACATCACCGCTCCATGTCCCCCCGCCCCAGCCCCCGTCAGCTGCCACTCCACGTCCGTCTTGACAAACTGGACTCTTCTCAACACTTCAGCGAAGTGGAATCATACAATCTTGGTATTTTTGCAACTGGCGTATTTCACTAAACACAATGTCCTCAAGCTTCACCCATGGGCATGTGTCAGAATTTCTTTCCTTTCAAGGCTGAATACTATTTCATCATATATAATGCCACATCTTATTTATTCTTTTGTGTGTTGATTGACATTTGGGTAGCTCTCACCTCTGGGTTCTTGTGAACAATGCTGCTCTGAGCATGGGTGTGTACAAAGAGCTCTTTGAGACCCTGCTTCCCATTCTTTTGGTTATAAACCCAGAGGGTAATTGCTGGATCACGTGGCAATACTATGTTTAATCTTTTGGGGAGCCATCACGCTGTTTTCCACAGTGGCAGCGTCACTGTACGTTCCTCCGACATGTACAAGAGTTTTAGTTTCCCTATATCCTCGCCAACACTCGTCAGTTTCTGCTGTTCTTCTTCCATAGTAGCCCTCCTAACGAGTGTGAAGTGGTATCTCCTTGTAGTTTGATTTATATTTCCCTAACATTCAGTAAAGTTGAGCAAAAAATAAATTTCTTTACTATGTCTTTTCAGATTATTAAAAAATACATCATGTACTATAAAAAAATTGAAAACTACAGAAACAAAAATTAAAGTCCAGAAACATACAAGAGGAAAAAAAAAACCTCACTTGTAATTTGCTTAGCTAAACATAAACACTGTTTGACATTTTCGGAGTAGCCTTCCAGTCTTTTCTACTGTGTAAATGATTTTTTTTTATGGCCAGGCCACACCCCTAAAAAGTGAGATCAGAATCTCTTGAGGGTGGGACCCAGCATCAGTGTGTGTGTGTGTGTGTGTGTGTGTGTGTGGTGTGTGTTTTCCTGAGAGGGGCAGGGAGGGAGACAGAGAGGGAGAGAAACATCAGTGTGACGTACATCAGTTGGCTGCCTTTCATACGCCGCCCAACCTGGGACCAAACCCTCTGCCTAGGTATGCGTCCTGACCCGGAATCAAACCCGCAACATTTCAGTTTATGAGACGAAGCCCAAACACCTGAGCCACACTGGCCAGGGCTGTAAATGAATTTTTATGGCAAAAATTAATTTTCTTATGTAGCAACTCCCCACCCAGCTCTGCCCCAAGAAGAGACTTTTTTTATTTAGTGAATTATTTGCTAAGTTCCCTGAGGAGTGTGTGAAAAGAAAAAAATATTTTCGTGGTGTTGGGTTTACTACCAGGTGTTTGTTGGCTGAGTGGGCGCATTACAAAGGGCAAGAGCCGAGTTGCTCAGGCAAGGAGGAGACTTCTAGGACTGGTGGTGGTGGAAGGGAAATGTGTAGCCAGAGAAGAGTAACAGGTGAGGAGAGACTGATGACACAGGAAGAGATTTTTGGAGGGGAGAGCAGGAGTTCACGGAGGAATTATACTTCTGTCTCCATACAATATCTTCAGTAACATTGTTTGCAAACACAGGACTGTCATGAGGGTACCAGAAGCAGAGCTTGGCGGGAGAAGAGCAAGAACAAAGGCTTGCCATAGGGCTGAAACTGAAAGACATTCCCTCCGCACTTCCGGACACGGGCCGGTAGGAAACCTGGGCTGATGACTACGCACGCTGCTCTGTTAGCATTTTCTCCTGTAATTTAGTGATCTCCTCAAGTGTTCCATCTAGTTACCAAAAATCCATCTCTTCCTCCTGGGCTCCTTTGCGGTTGGACAAGGCCAGGCGACTTAGTTTTAGCCAAGGGAAAGTGGAAATGGTTTGTGCCATCTCTAGGCCAAGGCTTTTAAGAAGCAGGGGTGCCCCCTTCCTCCTCCTTCCCCTTCTGCCAGCTTCATGAGGAGGATGACAAGGCCCTGAAAGGTGGGCAGGCTGAAAGGGAGAAGGGGCCTGGTTTCCTGGAAAACCAGCTGAATGCTGTGGAAGAGAACTGAGCGCTGACCAGGAACCCTTGCTTCAGACTGTTCTGCAAGTGAAAAGCACATTCCTACGTACAGCAGCCTAATCTGTCCTAGCTAACACACCACAAATGGATGCAATTTAATGACCCAATATGCTACAATTAGACAGAATAGATAAACTGCTTTTGAAGGTATAGTATTGCATTTTAGTTCAACTGCTCAGTAGCTAGGTGTATATGGTATGCTAGTAACAAAAAAAACCTCAATGAAATTTATAATCAAGAAGGGAGTTATTGGCTAATTGGGAGTCCAGATGTACAGTGAGTGGACTGCATCAATTGCTAAAACGATGAGGAGACTCGATTTCTTTTTGCCTCACTTCTCTTCTATACCCAAAGTGGGTTGCCTCCCAGGGCTAACTTCCTGGTGATCGAGGGAGGAGTGGCGGCAATCAGGACTACAAACTGCCTTATTCCCACAAAACAGGAAAGGTTTCACTTGTGATCAGGCAATGGCAACAGAAAGCTTTGTGCTGATTGGCTCATCCCTGAACCAAATCCTGTGACCCTAACAATTAGATTGCCAGTGGCCTAGACCAATCAGGGCTATCTGCTGGAGCAGAAGGTAGGCTTGGTCCCGCCCACACTACACAGCTGCCACCAATGACACTTATTTCTGTATAGGGATGGAGAGACTGGGTTGCCCAGATACAGGGAAAAAAGTCAACTGATTTTATTTCTCTGAAACAGAGAAAGATCTTTTAGAGATGCTAAATAAAAGGCAAATAATTTCCCCCCTTATATGCATTAAAATATGGCTTTGGAGAAATTATTTTCTGCAAAAAAGAGAAGATTGAAATTGTGGAAAAGGTAGATGATTTAAAGACAAGGACATACAGCTGATAACCTGGGGGAAATGAAATGACTTACAAAGTCTAGATGCTTCAGAAAAAATATTTTATATGAGGTACTTTCATGGTGGGGTGGTAAAAGGTGGAGTGAAAGAGACAGTGGTGTATCCAGATACCACGTGTAGGATATTTAAGTTCAAATTTGTTTCTCAGATGGCCCCCTTTCTGTTATTGGAATACTTTGTCACTCATCACACGTATTAAGCATTACTGCCAAGGGCACTGTCTCAATGCTAAGGTCGGACTAAATATGCTGATCTCAGTTCTTCCACCAAAGAGTGTAAGTTAATTTTCCTGGACATCATACCATGGACTAGAAGTAAAAATGAGGTAGTTAGCTGGTGCTTTCTTCCTATACTGCATTGCTTTACCTCTTAAATGAGAATTAGATAGGTTTTACTCATTGGTTCAGAGAAGACTTGGGCCAATTATTTTAACACACACAAAAATAATTCCTTTCAGCACAGATGCTCTTTGATTGACTTAAAACCCCGCGTGTAAAATCTACACAAACAAAAGAAATGTGCGGAGATCTGCTATAATAAGATTAAGCTCAAATGGCAAGGCAGGTGTGGAATTTAAAATTAATTGTAATGCCAACTACAAAATGGTCCAATTTTCCTTCCCACGGCTCTGCAGAAAACAGAAGCAAGAGAACCTGCTCTGTTTGTCCTTCTGCCCTCCCCCTGCCCCCAGAGCAGGCCTCATCTTTCCAGTGAATCCTCAAAATCCAGTCCAGCTCCCACGTCCTCCATGGAATCTTCCAGGACTGCTCCCACTCCTAACTCTAGACTTCCTGGCACTCACTGAAACGGTACTAAAGA
The DNA here is from genome assembly GCF_004126475.2 of Phyllostomus discolor. Taxonomy (NCBI): domain Eukaryota; kingdom Metazoa; phylum Chordata; class Mammalia; order Chiroptera; family Phyllostomidae; genus Phyllostomus; species Phyllostomus discolor. The sequence continues at coordinate 194,070,790 of NC_040903.2, read as the reverse complement.
ATAGGGGTTCGAAGCTGAGACTGTAACAGGGTGCAGCCAAGAGGGGAGCCCCAAATAGGCACTTGTAATAAGATCCAGAAGAGCTTGGAGATAATTGGCTCCATGCCACAGGGACACCGGCCCAGAATGCTGGCAGCTGTGGCCAATTGTGGGAGGAGCCGGAAATGGGGCTGCAGAAGAAGATTGGTGCTGGGATTTAAACCCAGAGAGCCAGCCATTTGGCATCTCTCTTTTGGGACCACATCTCTCTATTTTGGGACCACGTGTCTGTTTAGGACCATGCGGCTTTGGTGTCTTGGTTGGGACCATGTGGCTTGGGTGAGAGTCAGGACCACAAGGCTTTGGAAGTGCTCCCTTTTGCCACGTGGAGGGTGCTGGGAGGACTGTGTGCATTTGTGGGGAACTTTAGTTTGTGTCATTTCAAATGGATAATAAATTCCTTTCCTTTTCACGAATCTCTGACATTGAGAGACGTCTTTCTTCTAGCGGTGGACATAACAAACCTGGGGGGGTTCCTTTTGGTAACAGTATATCGTCCCAGGCCCCCCCTTGTTGTTCTGTAACAAGACTGTGATGTCAGACCTGCCTGTGTAGATCCTCAATCTGATAGCTGGTAACTGGGGCTCCTCCCCTCTGAGCCTGCTTCCTCTGAAAAACTGGGACCAAGAGGGTGACAGGGAGAATGAAATGAGATGATGCAGGCAATGAGATAATGTCTGATGAGCAGCAGGCATTAATAAATGTGAGCTGTTATTAATACGTAATATATTGTCTCCTCCCCACTACTTGGAGCAGCACAACATTGGACATGTAATATCTGATCAACCCGTCCCTGTTGCACTGAACTGAACGGGAATGGAAATGTTTTTCAAGGGGTGGGTGCTGTGGGCCAGGTTGGGACAAGACGGCCGGTGACTGCAGGGCAAGCGTCACACTGTGCTTGAGTGGCCTGCGGTGAGTCTGCCATAAACAGAGCACAAAACAACCACCAGACTCCAACCAACTCGACTGAAAGAAACTCCAGGGCTGCTGTTATCACAGCAAGAACGTAAGTAGGGACCATGAGCATCCATGCATTGTCCGAAAGGGCACTGCAGGTCAGAACGCTCTGCCTGATGGCTGGTCAATCAGAAATGTGGGTCTTGTTGGAACTCAGAAATGAGCCAAACTCACTTGTGAAGATTTCAGTGGTTAGATCCTAATGGGGTTGGATGGAAGAGGCAGTGCTTAACATTCTTAAGAGAACAACCATTCTCAATCACCTTTAAAAAAAAAGAGTCAACAAATGAGCCACTTAGAACAGATCTTTATGGATTTGTTCATTGAAACAAGTCCATTAGGCCCTGAACTGAACAACACAAGCCAACCGGCACTTGCACTTGGCATGATGGAAGTTTACTTCTTCCTAAAACACAAACCTCCATTGCTTGTTCATGGCCCATGGTAAGAGACTGGACCACAAAGTCACGTTAGTCAGCACCGGAGCTTGGGCTCTGCTCCCCACTGGGCACTATCTTGGGAAAGTCATGTGAGTCGTCCAAGGATTAGTTTCCTCGTCTCTGAAATGGCACTAATGACTCTCCCTCCCTTGAATCACTGTTGTGAGGATTAAACAAGCTCATTTAGGCAAAAAACTCAGCTTCGTATCTGACATATAACAGATATTCAACAAACGTAAGTAATTATGGTAATAATTGTTCCACAATTCAAGTTTCCTATTATTTTTTCTTCTGCATTGTCTTCAAATGCTGACAACTTTATCTGACCACATCTTTGCATGAAATTTGAAGACAGCACTATGCCATTTTATAGAATTTGCATTTTTTAGCCAATAAATATTCTGAATAGTTCTCTGTGGATATCAGGAATAATAAGGAGCTCCGGCTGGTGTGGCTCAGTGGATTGAGCGCTGGCCTAGGAATTGAAATGTTGCCAGTTCACTTCCCAGGCAGGGCACATGCCTGGGTTGCAGGCCAGGTCCCCATTCGGGTCCCTGCAAAAGGCAACCAATCAATGTATCTATCTTTCATACATCAATGTTTCTCTCCCTCTTTCTCCCTCCTTCCCCTCTCTCTGAAAATAAATAAAATCTTTTAAAAAAGAAAAATAAGGATAAGGGCTGTCACTGAAAACTTGTGTAGGAGATAGAAGAATTAGACCCAAAGGTGAGGGAAACTGATATAATTTACAATTACTTATTTGAGAACTCAGTTCCTCTTCCAAATAGGCTTGCTTCCCTAACCTCAGCAAAACATACTTCAACTTCTTCTCTGGCTTGAGAAAACTTTGATAAATTAAATGCCTTCAAATTATCGATGCACTTGAACTGAATCTAGGAAACTGTGAGTTATGGTATCATATACCTAATACAGCAAGAATGAACTTAAAGCAATCTCCTCAGAGAGCTTCACAGAATAGGCTGTCCTTTGTGCATATCTGGGGGTGATGTCATTGTCTCGCTGTCACTGGGAGGCTGCCAGGAGTTGTGATAGGGCTGGGCCCCGGGCAGTGATGGATTGCACCTCTCACCTGGACCCCTCGTGAACAATCACCCTTTTGTGAGGCCACTGCCCAGGCCTTCCTGCTTGTGAAAGGAAGCACAGACACTTGACCTCCACGACGACTGGAATTCCCATCAGCCTTGTTATAAGAAGGCCAACAGGACTAAATGCAAGCCACAGCTTCAGACAGGCACTGGCGAGCCACGGAGAATTCCCTGAGCAGGACAGACATGGCTGCTGCCTTCCTGGAGCTCACAGTCGATTGGGAAAGACAGCATGTTGAGTAATTGGGCGAATGTGAATGAATGACAGTTGTAATGAGCCCCACAAAGTGCAGAGCAGCATTGGACTTCATACTGGGGAGGAGGGAGGGTTAGGCATGACATTGAAAATGAAATTTTTATATCAAAACAAGCACGGATACAGGATGTAGAATACAAACTTTGCTTCCGTTTTAAAGATAAAGCTGGAAAGTACTTACGTGCCTGGGGCATGACTCCCCACAGTGACTGCAGGGTTAGGAATTCATGATCAGGTCAGCCCGGGAAGTTACTTTCCATAGAACCCCTTTTTTGTCCACAATGCCACTTGGCACATTTTGAATTAAAGTTACTTAAGAAATAGCAGGTGCGGAAAGGACACTGACCAGCCTCTGTCCCTGGAAGCAGGCAGTAAGTCTCCTTATCGGCAGAGACAGGGGACTCAGGGCCCAGAGGGCCGTGCAAACAAACTGCTTAGATTCTTCACTAATGAAGCACCCAAGCCTAAGTTTCTTTGTCTTGTCAATTCCTCACAAATTTATGATTTCTTGGCCTAATAAGTATAAAAGCTGCCTGCAAAATAATATTAACAATGATGATAAAGCTGGAGACAGCAGAGAATCACCACATTTGCCTGAGGTGGGGCTGGCTACGCCTCTGCCCAGGTCAGGGGTGAGGCTTCCAGCTGCTGGGGGTAGCTGAGGAGGAAAAGGTTGAGAAGCCCTGGCCGGGGCACCGAGGGCTTGGGCCCCAGCGGTGAAGCCCTCTAAAAAAATGAGAAGCATACCTACTGGCCAGCCGGAGGACAACCCGTGGCCTGATGACCCCTGGCCCAGATGGTCAGCCACCACCGATTTCACTGTTGTGTCCTTAGCCTAGGCTGCCCCTCTTGTTTTAAGTTGTTATCTTGTCTTCCCTCAAGGGATTATGAGGCTCTCTGTCTTGGGACTCTGAGGAGCTGGGGGGGCTCACACACGAAGGAGAGGTTGGGTGTGGGGGACAGGTATCTGCCCCCCTCCCCTCTCTTCATCCCTCTCTTTGGGTCACTGTCAACTCATGTGTTAATTACTGGTTTAAGTCCATCCCTGGGACACAGTGGACTCAAAGGCTGCAGCCACATGCCATCAGCTGCCCCTCTCTACCCCGACCCAGCCCGGCGCCTTCAAACCTCTGACTGGATTGCACGAGGCACCTCTGAGGCGTGGAGAAGGATTGCCACAGGGTGAGGAATTACTGATGTGAGAAACAGAAATGGCGGTAGAGAGGGCAGGCTCCAGTTCCACCGAGCAGGAGGAATGGGAACACTTGGAAAGATCTTACCCCCTTGCTCCCCAGGGTGGTACCGGTTGCAGGAGAATCTGCATCTCTGGGACCAGGGAAGCACCACACAGAGGGACCTGAATGTTTGCAGGGGCTCACCTCATCACCATTAAGTCCTTGAATTCTGAACATCATCAAACCTGTAAAGGCCCTTAGTGACACATACTAAAGGATAACTGAAAAATTAAAATAACCCCTTAAAAACCTTAATGATGTATTCCTACAGGACTCCAGTTATGTATAATGAAGTTTTGTGCTCTTAGATCCCTTGGCATGCATCACTAGCAGTGGTCTTGCTGTCAGAAGGCTTTCTCACAGCTCAAAGGGTTTTTACCTGTGCGACAATGATTACAGTGAGCAGAGAACACCTGTGCGGATGCACAGATGCTGGTTATTAACATCATGGTCCCTGAGTTGTACACTCCTGCGCACCAGCTCCACCACAAAGTGTGATGCCTTAGGACATAGAACACATTTTTTAAAACACAGAATTTCCTGGCTGGCGTAGCTCAGTGGATTGAGTGCAGGCTGTGAACCAAAGCATCGCAGGTTCGATTCCCCGTCAGGGCACATGCCTGGGTTGCAGGCCACAGCCCCCAGCAACCAACTGCACATTGATCTCTCTCTCTCTCCCTCCCTCCCTCCCCTCTCTAAAAATAAATAAAATTTTAAAAAATTTAAAAAAACACTGAGAATTTAATATATGGTGCATTTCAAACCAATTAGAAATAGTAGGAAATATTCCATAAATGGTATCGGCTGAATTGCTGCCTGCCTGGATCCCAGGTAAGGTAAACTCCCTCTACCTCATCACATACCTTACCCAATAACTAATCCCTCATGATTAAAGAACCAAACACAAAACAAAATGAACACCTACATATATAGGAGAATTTTTTAGAAATAATTCTGAGATGGAGAAACTCTCGCGAAGCAAGACTCCAAATCCAAAACCTTAAACAAAGTAACTGACAGATTCAATTACATGAAAATGGCAAACTTTGTCAATAAAAAGATGCATGAAAAAAATTAAAAACAATAGTATAGCCATTAGGGAGAACAATGTGGAGGTGCCTCAGAAAATTAAAAATAGAACTAGCATTTCCACTGCTGTGTATATATCTTAGTGAGATGAAATTACTGTTTCCAAGAGACGGCTGCACTCCTATGTTCTTTGAAGTGTTATTCACAGTAGCCATGGTAACAACCTAAGTGTCCATCAGCAGGTGAAAAGATGCAGTAAATGTGGTACACATATACAATGAATATTACTCGGCCATAAAAAAGGAGGACATCTCGCCATGTGTCCACGGGTACTGTGTGCTCAGTGGAACTCCTCGATTCTCTAACACTCAGACCTCACAGAGCAGACCTATCTCTCCAACAGAGCATGTTTGGGGCCATGAGTATGTGCAAAAATTTATTTGTGCATCCTCAAAACTCATTGAATCATTTTTTGAAAAGTAGCATTTGTATGAGGGGGCAGGAGTTCTCCAGTTACTTTCCAAATATGATGCAGGAATGTCAGAATTACATGCAGATGTCCTGAAAAGCACAGAATGTCCACAAAGTGATGGGTGTTGAATGTGGGTGCTGCTCACATTCACTGTTCGGTCGTCAGGAAGCAAGTTTTGTGCATCTGACACTGAGGGATTTATTACACATGCAGACATGTTTCTGTGTTTTAGGGAGTTGATTGGTAGTGATGGTTGACAGGAAAGGGGCTGCTGGTTTACATTTTAACCCAATGTCTGGTTTTTGGGAAGGTTCCTGATGGTAAAAGAGAGATGTTTGTATTCACAACCAGAAGTACAGAGAAAAGATTAATGTTGAGGAGAAAATATGAAATAGCTCATTTAAATGTGAAAGAAAAAGCAACCACTGGGGAGTAGGGGGAGAACGGAAACAGACAGTCCACACACGGCTAATTGTGAAACTGCCAATAAATACAAACAATACCCAAACTCACTAATAAAAAGAAAATGCACTAAGTACATACAAAACAATAAACTACTGTTTTAAAAATTCACTAGATAGATGAAAAAGAAAAAGGTCGATAATATTAAGAGTTGTTGAGGATTTAGGAAATCAGGCAATTTTTACATTGCTGATGGCTGTGTGCATTTTTCAAGGCAAATTGGCAGTATCTATTAAAATCATAATGTACATATGCTCTACTTTAACTTATTTTTAGAAACCTATTATTCAGAAATACACAGGTACTCAAAAATATGTGCATCCAAGTGTAAATATCATGGCATTGTTTGTAATAGCAAAAAAATTTTGAGAAGATCCAAAGGTATACCAAGAATTAAAATACATTATGAAATGCAATGCCATATAGTTGGTAGAAGGAGTGGAATAGACTTAAATATACTGATATGGAAAGATCTTCAAGGCATTTTAAGTGGACAGAAAAAGTTGCAGAACAATATACACAATATTCCACATTTATATGTATGTACATATGTGTATGCAAATGAGGCCTATTCCAAAAAAGTCCAGCCATTGTTAATATAATGAGAATGGTTTACACAACATGGATGTAACCCGGCAGCCAAGGAGCATAGACTGGAAAGCCCATGTGTGAACAATGATGACTTCACTGTACTAGTCAGTGGGGCCAGTAGACACTGTTGAGTGAGCATGTGTGCTGTGTGGCCATCACATTCAAAATGACTGGGTGAGTAGAGAAACAAGTTGGCATCAAATTTTGCATTAAGCTTGAACATTCCTCCATGGAAACTATTCAGATGATTCAGAAGGCTGCAGCTATGGGCAACTGGTGACTGGCAGCTTCATCACGACAACACTCATGGGTCATGTCTCATGCAAAGTTTTTTGACAAAACATCAAATCATGCAGGCGACTCAGCCCCTCTACAACCCAGATTTGGCACCCTGAAACTTCTGGCTTTTCCCAAAACTAAAATCACCTTTGAAAGGGAGGAGATTTCAGACCATCAGTAAGATTCAGGAAACCATGACAGGGCAGCTGGTGGCAATTTGGAGAACTGTGTGAGGCCCCAAGGTCCCTACTTTGAAGGGGACTGAGGCATCATTGTCCTATGTACAATGCTTCTTATATCTTCTTCAAAACATATCTCTATTTTTCACATTACATGGCTAGATACCTTCTGGACAGACCTCGCATGTATTTATATACCTGTGAATATTGAATACATATGTTTGGCACGTACGTAGGAAGGAGGCTGAACTGTTGAGAGCATTACCTTGGGAGAGAAGGCATCAGAGGACGAAGTAGCGAAGACGAGCTCTTGCTCGCCGAATGTTCCAGTTTCTTTCTTGCAGTGCTCCTCTCTGTGCGAAGACATAGTCCCATGCTGTGGAGCTCAGGAATGGTCACACAACTTGCTTTCACCAAAAACAGTGATGTGGGTCGCTTTTGTGCAAAGGTTTAGAGGCCAGGCCATCATTCGTCTTGTCTCTTTCTCTCTCCCATGAGACTGACAATGTTCCCGATAGAGGTTGGGTTTTCCCATCAGCTTTGGTTCTGGAGTGAAAAACGCAAGAAGCAGGGCTGTAGCCGACTTGTGAAAAATGTGTAGGGTGAACAAGAAATAAACATTTGTTGCTATAAGCCACTGAGATGTGGGGGTGTGTTTGTTACTCTACTGTAACGTGGCCTACCCTGACTGATACAAATTAAGCAAGGTATCTCCAGGTTTTCTTCTGTTTCTCTATTGCATGAGCATCTGCCAATACCATACACCAATGTATTACTTACAAATACACTAACTTTGAAAAATTGCCATCTTAAAATTACAAATGACTACGTGTTAAGGGCCTTTGAAACTGTTAACAAATAGAAACTGCAAGGCTAAATTCTGGGACTCCAAGGGCAATGTTGATGTGCCTGCCTGAGACCTGAAGGCCAACACACCATGGCTGTGACCTGTAGTGCTGAAAAGGTAAAAGGTGTGTCATCAAACCAGGGACGAAGAAATGTGGTGGTTAATCAGACACGTTAGAAATCTTCTTGTGCACCTTCGTGGAGGCGGTGAGGACCGCAAATGTGCTACCCACTGCACCCCAGGGTAAGGGACATTCTAACCAACACTGGACCACAAGGGCTGCTTTTAAAGATTTTGGGAGACCCTGTTCTTCAGTAAGGATTTCATTGCACTTCAAGCTGATGCACAGCTGTCTGAATATGTCGGTCCCCTAGGATGTGTCCTGAACACAAAAAATTGAGAATGACTGGCTCCAGGAAATAGAGCAGGTAACCGCATGTGGACTCCTGTTTCCTGGTGGCTGCTGCCCCTGCCTCAGATTCCGGACTCTCAACACTGACTCAGTGATTGAGCACCTCCTCTGTATCGGGCACTGTAATCGCCATCAGCAATACAGGTGCAAAACTCAGACTCAAAGCCTAGATCAGTAATACATTCCTAGAGGCAGGGCGAAAGCCGTAGCAGTAGTAGCCATTTCTTTGTGGCTGGGGAGGGGTAGTAGTTTCCCAGAATCGTACCAGGTCTATAATTTCTAATTCTCTAAAAAGACCCTACACGCCCATTGTGATCACCCCTACCTTTTTGGTATGAGGACACTGAGGCTGAGTCAGTCTCCAGTCCTTTTTGTTGTGTACACCCAGTCACCTCCTCTGCAAAGGGATGAATAAAGAATAGCCTTGAGCAGGGAGTGAGTAAGTCTTGAGTCAGACTTCCACCTGCAGAGCAGGGTGCACAGATCCAGCTTTTGGTTCATGCTGTCCCCAGAGTGTGACACAGAAGCTGCTTAGAGGCCAGCCTGACGCTCTGACCTGGGTTAGCTCTGGCTAGCACTCCTCCCAGTTTTGCCCCCAAGCCCTCCTTCTGCTAGTGCTGAAAGGAAACATCTGACTTGCTTGAGGCAGGAGGGTGGGGGCAAGGAGAAGTCCTCACAATAGGTCTGCTGTTAGGCAAAAGGATTCTCCAAGAAGCAGAGCTAGGTTGTGGTGATTCAGAAGGTGCCAAGTCCCTTCTGTGACTGAAGCGGTTGGGGAATAGGTCACGTATTTACCGTGAACTCTAACATTTATCCTGGTTTAAGCCCTCAGCATAGGGAAATGCCCTAGGACAGGGGTTCCCAACTTCTGGGCCAAGAGCTGGTACCCCTCCAGGCCTGTTAGGACTGCTCCTACACCCCCTCACCCCTGCCACACATTAGGAGGTGAGCTTGAATGTAATGCGCTTGCATCATCCTGAAACCATGCCCCGCCCCCATCCTACCTACCTCCCACCCCTGCCTCCATCCATGGAAAAAATGTCTTCCATGAAACCAGTCCCTGGTTACCAAAAATATTGGGGACCACTGCCCTAGGAATTCTAACTCAGACCTGTCCTTGGTTACTTAAGTAAGTTTACCCTGAACGAGGTATAGCAGGGCTCCCAGCCCCAGGCCCTTTTCCCACGCTGCAGGTGAACTAAGAACAGTGAAAAGAGGAGGTTCACCAAAAGAGCCCAGAAAGTCCCAAGCAAGAGACACTGGAGGTGGTCTCCTTTCCTGGGCTCTGCTTCTGGTGCTTCTGGGCTGGGGTCCCAAGGCTCAGCTGGCCTTTGTGCCTAAAGACTGTCATAGCCCGGTGGACACTCATGACAGAGCCAGGGATTTTTAACCAGATGAGCGATTCGGGACAACCTGCAGGATGGCGAACCAGGATGCAATGAGCGGCTCACCTCTATGTTGTGGGTGGAAGTAGGGAAAAAGGAGGTTCATGAAATTCCCTCAACAGCCCTCCAGCTGGCGCTCCAATGACAAATGGAGAGACAGAGGTGAACAGGGTATGAGGAGACCCGCAGGGAGCCCTTCTCCCTGGGATATGAGAAAACTGTGCCAACATGTTGATGGAACCGCAGCAACCAAGGTTTCATCCAAGTTATGATTCAATGAAAAGGGACAGAACTCCTACTAGGGTCCAGTTTTGATCTTCAGAGTGTTAAAAAGCATTATAAACCTTTACTGATGGAATCATCAAGGCTCAGAAGGTGTCACTTGACCTTATCTGTTACACTCACCTGCACTGTTTAGGAGAAATGTTGTGCCCTTGCGAAGCTGGCAGCTGGGGCTCCAAAACATGGTGGTGTAGTGTGTTTGACTGACTATCTCCCTAAACTGTGTGGGTACCTTGAGGAAGAAAGTATCTTCTATTTTTTTTAATCCTTACCCGAGAATATGTTTTATTAACTTCAGAGACAGAGGAAAGGAGAGGAAGAGAGGGATAGAAACATCAATTGGTTGCCTCCTGTACCTGCCCTGACCAGAGATCAAACCCACAGTCTAGGTACGTGCCACGACAGAGGATCGAACCACCACTGTTTTGGTGCACAGGGCAGTGCTCCAACCAACTGAGCCACCCGGCCAGGGTGAGGAAGAAAGTAGCTTGAAAAAAAATCTTTGTTTCCTCTGTGCCTAGAAGGACTCGAAGCAGGATGAAGTGGGGCGTGCAAAACATCAGGTGCCCCCCCCCTCAGGGTCATGCAAAGGAGCCCCTCCCTCAGCTCTGGCCCCTAGGTGCCTCACTGGCCACACCCTAGTTCTGGCCCTGGAGGGGAAGCGCGGTGCCAAGAGGAGACGAGGAGCCAGTTGCTGAGCGGATAAACAAATGAGGTGCACGGAGAAGGACACGCTCATTGGAAAACTCCAGACACTGGATGTTTCGCAGCTGTTGGACAGCCTGCTTGCCAGAAGGTTCGTGTTGACACAGATGAATGGGACCTTTTATAGTGGAATTGTGTTAGCTGGGGCTGCTATAACAAAATACCACAAGCTGGTGGCTTAAACAACAGACATTTTTTTTTTTTTTTACCGTTCTGGAGGCTGGAAAAATCCAAGATCAATGTGCTGGCTGGTTTAGTTTTTGGTGAGAACCCTCTTACTGGCTTGAAGACTGTCTCACACTGTGGAGACAGAGCCCTGGGCTCTTCTGCTTCTTACCCAGACGCCAATCCCAGCCTGGGGGCCCCACCCTCATGACCTCAGCTGAACCTAATCACCTCTCAGAGGCCCCACCTCCAAAACCATCATACTGGGGCAGGGCTTCCACACAGGAATTTTAGTGAGACAGAAGCATCCAGCCCATACCAGAAGTGTGTTACAGTTACCTGTTTTAGGTCTCAGCTTTTGTAAGAAGTCTGATCCCTGAAGTAGACAAAAAATTCCAGGATGGCTCCAAGGTTCCTGGGGTGCACACTCTGTGTGGTCCCCACCCTTGAGGTGAAAGGGTCCGACCCAATCAGGTGAGCCTTTTAAAAGAGGATCAAAGCCCTGGCTGGCGTAGCTCAGTGGATTGAGCACAGGCTGCAAACCAAAGTGACGCAGGTTCAATTCCCAGTCAGCGTACATGCCTGGGTTGCAGGCCATGCCCCCCAGCAACCGCACATTGATGTTTCTCTCTCTCTCTCTCTCTCCCTCCCTTCCCTCTCTAAAAATAAATAAATAAATAATCTTTAAAAAAAATAAAAGGCTTTGCTTATAAAAAAATAAATAAAAAATAAAAGAGGATCGAGAGGTCAGAGATGGAAAAAGTCGGGGAGGTTGGTTGGAAGCAAGAGAGGGATCTTCCTGGGGCCTTGAGGGAGCCAACAGGTCTGGGTGGGAGGGGCCAAGAGCAGTCCCGGGCAATACTCAGCAAGAAAGTGGAGACCTCAGGCCCACAATCCATCACAAGCAGCTGAATTCTGTCCAAAGCCACGTGAGCTTGGAAGAGGACCCCACATGTCAGATGAGGCCCCAGCCCGGCCAACACCTTGACTTCAGCTTTGTGAGACCCTGAGCAGAGACCTGTGAAAATTAATTTGTGTTATCTTAACCCACTTTTTTACACTGCACAGAAAACTAATAAAATCTCCTTTCTGCAATAGATCAGACCACATCACCTGGGTCCATTTATTTAAAATAGCTTCTATTTGGCTGTTGATTACATTTGTCTCTTGTATTAATACACGACCTCCTTTCTTCTTTCTTTCTTTGTAGCTTCCTTTGGGAGTGTACACAGTAATGCAAAGCTACTCTGCCCACATTGTTATTTTAACGCAAAACCATATCACCTTGTCCCCCAGCCTCCACAAATCATCTCCAGGGCACATCCGCTGGTGAGGCTACTGTTTTCGTCCTTCCCGGCTGGTGTTCAGGGCTTCCCAGGCTTAGCACTGCGCTCACCACGGAACAGTGAGACACAGCCCAAACAAACCGCCGCCGGGCTTCTCAACAGGGCAACAGCAGAAATCTCTCCTGCTTGATGAACAGCCTCTCCAAATATCTCCTCCTAATTCCAGTCCTTTTCTGGCCTATAGGATGGGAAGTCTAAGAACGGCTCCGCAGGTACTTCCAGACACTCACAGGAACCCACCCCTGCCGCCCTGGCCAACACTGGGGTTTGAGGCGGCACAAGTGGGGAGGGAAGCCAGAGCTCCGGGTTGTTGGGTTTGCAGGCAGCCTTTCGAGGAGAAGTGCCGGTGTGTGACCTGCTCTCAGGGGAGAGAATGAAAAAAGGCACAGAAGTGGAGCCCCCCAGGCTGGCACCACAGTATGGGGCTCAGTGGCAGGGCTGGCCCTCCCTTTGTTCCCTTTTCTGATGGGCGGGACCATTAGCAGTTGCATTCATCTGGAGGACTCTGTTGCATTAAGGGCCCGCTCCATCTGGTTTAAGAATACTGTTTCTTGGCTTGGATAATTGGTTCCCTTTGACCCGCCCAGTGTTGGTTCCAACTTCACCAACTCCCCACACAGTACCCCCCACCTCCCCCACTCCCACCCCAAATCTCCAGCCCTACCCCATGGGGAAAGGGTGCCTCTCTCCTCTGTTGTAGCCATCTGCCCTGTGCCAGCAGGTCAGGCTTGGGTCACATACCCTTCTCTTAAATCAGCACCGTGGCTAGGGAGATGGAAGTCACCATTTGGCCGGGACAGGGGCACATGGCCACTCCTAGAGCAGGAGTACGAGGTCACATGGACGGGGGTGGGGGTGGGGGTGGGGGAAGGGTGAGTCCCCAGAGGAGAACAGGGTGCTGTTGACAGAGCGGCTGGAATGGACACTGGGTGGGCCAGAGAGGCCCTTGCCCTCCGGCAGGGCAGTCTGACCTATGCTAACGAGGGGTGGAGTTGGAACGCTGGAGACCCGGAGAGGCAGTCAGCAGTGGAGGGTTTCTCGCACCCCTGGCTTCCACGGAGCCGCCCGAATCCTAATGTGCCTCTGTCTGTGTGTATGCATGTCACCCAAGTCACAGCCTAGAAGCAGAGACAAGGTGTGGGTTCGTAGCACGTTCCTCCGCCCCAGGCCCTCGGAGTCCCACTCTCGGCTCCAAGGCGCCCCTGTGCCCGCATTCCTCTGACAGTGCACAGCTTCCCCTCAACACACGAAACACCTGGGGCCACAGGAGGCCTTTGCCCTGGCGGCCTGGCCTGCCGTGTGTGGGAGGCTGGAGAAACCCTAAGTCCCAGGCCTGTGGGAGCCCACACTGCCCCGGAGCTACCGCTTCTCTCCATGGGTTCACAGGGTCGATCCGTCCCCATTCATGTGCTATCAGGCCTGCACCTGGCAGGACCCTCCTGCACCCACTTCCTGTGGGCTCTCCCTCAGACACCTACCTGTCAGGAGTACTGGGACCCCTGCTTTCTGGGTTGGGGTGAAGAGAGGGCTCTCAGAAGTTGTTGCTAAGCTCTGGCCTCACCACTCCCTGGGACAGACTGACTCCGTTTCTGCTTTGCTAGTAAAACTTCCCTATTCCATCAGAGGGTTCAATGACATTTTGACAGCCAGGCAGATTTTCATTATATGGGACACATATTTGGAAACTGAGCCCCTAGCAGCTGGGTATGCCGTATGCCAAAGAAACAAGCCAGTTCGTTTTGCCCAATTTTATGAATATTGGGGTCTATTATGAAACCACTGTAATGTATAACAGTATATCTTAAAATGAATCCCAGTGGCATTATCAATTTGATTATTGGTACTTAAATTAATTTTATACTTAGCTCGAGGAATATTAATTTGGTTGAATGATTCATTTATATATTAAACCCGCATTTATTGAATATTTACTAAGTGTAGGGTCGTGAGCCAAGGGATACAGATGTTTAACACTGCTCCCGAAGCCCACAGTCAGCTAGATGAAATAAGCACACAGTACAAAGCAGCTAAATGTGGTTCTGCCTCAGAGCCGGTCAGTTTCTTTAGAAAGTCAGCTTACTGGCGGTAGTCAACGAGATGGCGTTGCACAGTCCAAAATTCCTTGAGAACAGATCTCACACGAAGTGCTCTTACCGCTAAGTCAACACACAAACGAACAAAGAGCCGCAGGGGAACCTGGGGAGGTGTTTGATGTGTCTGTTACCTTGATTATGTTGATGGTATAGTGGGTGTTTGCATATGTCCAAACTCATCAAATTGTATACATCATATATATGCAGTTTTTGTATCTCAATCAACCCTTAATAAAGCTGTTTAGGAAAAAAAGTCAGCTCACCCTAAGCTCACCTAACTCCTAAACCCTGAGGGGATTAAGTGAAGTTAGCTGAGGTCTGGCTCAGGCGGCTGGCATAAAAAGGGCCACTGAGAAGGTCTGAACACTGGAGCAGACCCGGGAGCCTGGGGAGAGGCTGCAGTGTTGAAAGGAACCCTCCTGCTCCCAAATGAATCAGGCTCTTTGGACCGCGCTGAAAGAAGCTGTGTGAAACCCAGCGGAGAAAGTGACTAAATCATTCTTGATCATCTGGCTTTTAACAAGAACAAGGTGGGAACTTCAGATTATCAATGACACATTAACTATGTGGAGAAGCTGCCGGTCAATACGTCGTATAAGACTCCATGAGAGGCGATTCATCACGTTAAGTCAGAACAGGTAGCAAGCACTGATTGACAGGCTCAGCTGGCATCGCCATGGGCAACCTGCCTCAACAACTTGGATCCCAAGTTTAAACATCTCTGAGAAGGGCCCTGGTCAGCCTATCTTTGGTCAGGTGGCACCCTGGGACCGGTCAACTGGGGCAAAGCTCATGTCATAGGACATGGCTGATGATTCTGTAGCAGCCACGGCTGTGCAGGGAAGGGAACTGTGTGGAGAGTATAGCGATGGGAGGAGCTGGACAGACAAAAATACATGGCCGGTATGCCTGACGTCAGCCAGAGAGATTTTCGTAGCTCAATTTTAATTTCCTGCCACTGAGCATGGACTTATTGCTGTTACTTCTATGATGCAGATATTAAACCTTGGTCCTGAAAAATGAACTGTGGATGAAATAACAAATCCCCACCGGAACTGTTGAAACTGGACATTGTCATTCACCCCGCACCACACAAGAGCTGGACCCGTGGGGCACTGGGGTCTCTACCCTGAAGCCGGCCTATGCCCCAAGCTGCTCTACCTGCTGTAGACTTCCGTAACACGAACACACGAATCCCCGCCTTCTCCTGGATTCCCAGCCGCCATGCATTAAGCCCCACGTCTGACCCCCTCCCTGGGGTGGTGAAGTGAGCCATAATTACCACCCCAGAAAGGCTGCCTTCAAGACAAAGCTCAGTGCCAAGGCTGGGCAGAGCACCGATGGATGAGTGTAACCGTCAGAGACTGAGAGTTAACCTTGCTGCAGGCGGTCAGCCCCAAAATTGTCTGGGAGAGCTGGGCAACCCCAAAAGACCATCTGGGGAGTTGCTACATTTTTCCCGACTGCCTCTTCTCTCCATACTCCTGGCATAGGGAATTCAGGCTGGCTGGAGTGAGTACATGAGGTGACATATGAAAAAATAAATCAAGACTTGAGAGAATAACAAAACTTTACTATGGATTCTGTTGTAAGTACATTTGACTAGTTTATAAAAATGCTTGGAAACCACACGCAACATGCAAATCGCAGGGCAACCAACAGATGGCCATCTGGTGCTTCCCGTTTTCCTGGAGGTGACCCTTCAGAGACGTCCCCGGGGCCTCTGCCATCTCCTGCCCTTCCGGGGGGACCGAAGGGTGAAAGGAGGGCAACACGTGAAGCTGGCCAGTAGCCTGGCCGCATGAATCGCTTCATAAACCAGTGAAACCCCGATACAAAGCTGTGGAAAGACAGCCCAGCATCCGTGCAGTGTCCAGGACTCCTGGGATGATGCCTGCGACAGAGGCCACTGCCCAGTTGTCAGACCAGAATGCTAATGTGGTGGCATCAGAAAAGATTTCTCCTATTAGTTGTGGGTAAAGAAATGATGAAAACATCCAGTTTTTAAAACCCTAGTAATATGAGGAGACAATGATCTCCAAGTCCCTGGTCTTTAGAAGGAACCACTAGAGTTTCTAATTGCTACAGCTGTAAACATTTCTATGTTCTTTTTTTCTTCTGAGTGTAGACAGCCAGCTGCGAGCTTTGCGGGAGGCAGCATGGCACAGTAGAAAGAAGATGGGCTTCGAAGGCAGGCAGCCTAGGAGGGAACCCCGGGGGCCCTTCCTTAGCTGTGTAGCCTTGGACAAGCTGTATAACCTCTTAAGCCTTAATTTACTTATCTAGAAAATGGGCATAGAACCTCCCTGATGTGAAAACGTATGTGAAAGAATGCACACAAACCCTTAGCTCATTGCTTGGCACACAGCAGGCTTGGAGGAAGACAAGTGTTTGTGCGGGGAGGGGCAGAAGGTGGAACAGGAGGAAGGCAGGCATCGTGGGAAGGTGTCCTGGCTGGGCCACACCCACTTGACAGCGAGCGCCTTAAGGTTCTGTCTGTGTCCTGCTCATCCTGGAATCTCCGGCACCAAGCACGGGCCGTGTGTAACATGGGCGCTCAGGAAGTGGTTGCTTGATGGAATGGAGCCATAGCTGGGCCCCAGGCGGGAGAGGTTCCCAGAAGGGAAGGGAGGCAGGTGAGAGAGGAGAGGACAGAGAGGCAGGAGAGCGGCAGCTGGTGGGGAGGAAGGACACAGATGACGAAGCCTGAACGAGGGAGATTCCAGATGATGAACTCTAACTTTGCCCTGTCATTAGGGCCCCTGTAAAATTAATGGACTTGTGATGGAACGGTTTCAAAAGTGCTTTGGAAGCCAGACGGGAAGCTTATGTCATTGTTTTCACTTGCAAGCTCAACTGAAAATAACGAGCCTGGTACTGCCTGCAGGGAAGGTCCAGGCATCCTGCCGCCTCTTCGTCCTGCACTGCGAAGCCAGAGCCTCCCCACGGCCCTGCAGGTGCCCTCTCGAAGGGGTATGGCTAATGCAGCTGGCGTGGGGAGGCGCTCGCTGTGAAGCAGAATGGGGCAGGGGGAGGCAGACGTTCCGACCTCACAACAAAACACATCCCACGTCTCCTGGCAGAGGCGAACAAAACACTGAAAGCTAACCAAATTCTGAGGCTGGGTGCCTGGGCAGGGGGCTTTTGAGCCTTCAAGAGAAGCTGTATTACAGTTACGCATGAACACTGTTGGAAACCAGTAAGCTGCTACATGAATAAAAGGCTTATTGGTCATTAGTGTGGGGACAAGAAAAAACACCAGACGAAGAGAAATGGCAGGGTCCTTCCACTCATGTTGCAACCCACCCTGTCTGACAGGCCCCCTAACCTCTCTGGACCTCTGTCTTTTCACTTGCAAGACAAGGACAGCTTCCCCAACCCCACTCACAGTCCAGAGGACCCCTGCTTTCTCTGGGCTCCGAAGGCACGTAGCCCAGCTTTGTGCTTGACATGTATCTCTATCTGACATGAGATTTTTTTTTTATACATCAGTTAGTTGTTTACACAACTCTGACACAGCAGATTATAAGCTCCATGAAGGCAGGGACTAGTGGGAAACACAGTCAATAATTATTTTCAATCATTCATTTAACAGGCCTTGACTGAGCCCACTTGGCACTGTAGTAAACTCTAAGAATACAGCGGTGAGCAACCCATAAAATCGTTGCTCTCTGAGAGTTTGCTTTCTAGTGCAGAAGGTAGATAACAATGGCAAAACATATCATACCATATACAAGAAAAATAAAAGCAGGACTCCCGCACTGCACATCTCCAGGGGGCGCTATTCCTACGGGACACAATGTTAATGGTGCTCCCTGGATTGTGCAAGAGCAGCTGCCCTGGTGATGCCATAGCCCCAGGGTCTGGCCCAAGGCCTGATATGTGGTAAGCATTTTAGAAACAGTATTAAGGAATGAGTGAATGACATAGTATGTGGTCTTTCTCGGTGTGGTAATGTGTTTTAATGTCCTCCCCCCTCCCCACTTTCTGCATACACTTCCTGGCCCCTTAAAGTCAGGTAGGGCCACGTGACTAATTCTGCCCAGTGAAACATCAGTGTGGTGGGATTCACCCCACCTGGCGGGCGTCTGACCTCCAGCTGGTTTTTCCTCCTCCTGCTGACCAAGGCAGCTACAAGATGCCGATTCTCTATCACCCAGAGCCCCTGAGCGATGCTGTGGAGCAGAGCAGACCCTCACTGACTATGAAGCATTTTCAAGATAAGCCTTTGTCATGTTAAGCCGCTGAGGCTCTGGAGTTTGCTTGCTGCAAGCTGCAGCCTGACTAATGCTCTCACCCTTCTGTGAACTCTTAGACATTGGCCCCGGGGCCATTGACCCAGCCCAGCACAGAGGTATTCAGTAAAAAAAGAACCGAGAGATGAGAGAGCAACTAGTAATCACAATTCACGAGTGGTATCAGTGCATTTTTTTCCTCTGCAGACATTCCTCAGCTCTTAGGGAACGCACTCCTGGGGGCCCTGGGCCCGTCCTCAATGGCTGGACTGTTCGTTTCCAAGGGGTGGGCTTCCTCTTACACGCAAGGCCATCTCTGTGGTGAGGTAATGCTGCCCTTTCCACACGGGACACAAATCAGCCAGCTTCTTTCCATGTGATGCAAACAACCCAGAGAGAGGACACGATTTGGGACGTCTCTAGGCCCCCAGAGTTGAAGCAACGGGGGTCACTGCCTACCCAAGCCTCTCCGTGTGGCTCGCACAAAACAGAGACACTTGCAGCTGTGCTGTGAGTGTAGACAGAGGTGTGGACCAACGTGCTCCATTCCCCACAGGGCCGGAAACGCACCGCTGCAGATCCAGGGCTTCTCGAATCACCTGGAGGGCTTATTCAAAACCAGATCGCCAGCCCTTGCCCCCAGAGTCTGTGACTCCGCAGTGTGTCTGGGGTGAGGCCTGAGACTTCGCATCTCTAACAAGCTCCTGGGTAGACAGTGCTCTGCCTCTCAGCATCAAGGTTAAATGCCATGCCACTAAGATGAGCACTACCACCTGCTGCCAGCCGTGAAGGATACAGAACAGGCTCACTTCTATTCAGGTTGCCCAGATCAGAAGTGGGGAAAGGATGGAGGAAAGATCAGCTGCAGGGAGGGGAGGGGCTGGGAAAAAAAACCCCATTCGAGGGTAACTGCCCGGAAGGAGGGCCAATGGGTGTCACTAAGGAAGGTCCCGGGAGGAGAGCAGGAGGACACTGGGGCCAGTACGAGTGCAGAGGTGGTCAGGGGAGACAAGTTTGAGAGCTGATCATGGGAGAGTGAAAAGAGCACTGCACTTAAGAGTCCAGAAACCTGCAGTCCGCTCCCATAAGGCCTTGCAGCTGCTGGTAGCAGCTAAGACTAGCTGCTCTGAAGTCATTGAGGCAGATCTAACAGCACTCACGGATAGATGCTGTGAGGTTGCTGGGTGGGTAAGCCCAGCCCAGGCCCCTATGTCCAGCGTACTATCTGTACCAGACCTGAGACCCAGGACAAGAAGCCACCAAGCACTGCAAAGCACTTCCGCATATTCGCACTGACTTACTCCCCGCGGTCCCAGCAGGGTTGTGCGGTGTGGAGGGGTAGTGTGGGCGGCCATGACTCACTCAGCCTCGTGAGCAAGCAGATGCTGCCACTGCAGCCAGCCGCCACAGACACAGGCTACATCAATCTCAGATCCCTGCAGGGGGCAGAGAACAAGCCGCCTGAAGCCAGTGAGCTGGGACTGCTCTGGGTGCAGGCACCAAATCAGTGAGCACAGCTCGTGCCGTGCTGGCCCCTGAGCTGTCTGAGGAGCTGAGCTGAGAAAGGCAGGCACAAAGCTGGGGCAGGGACTGGAGCATGTGACAAGCAGCAGATGGGAGGCTGTGGTGGTGGCACGGGAGCATCAGGCTGACTGTGGAACATTTGTGTGTCAGTGGTGGGGTGGGAAGAGGGGATGAAAGCACCCCTCCTGGCTCTCGCCCTGACCTCCTGCTTGGAAAGACCTAGCGCCTATGGAACTGCTCCCTCGCCAGACAATGTGGACCTGCCCTCCATCCCAACTGGCCAGGAATGTACCTGGAGAGAAAGGGGAAACCGGGGCCAATGGCCTAAGCAAAGTCCCACCATGTCCAGAGGCAGAGTCAGACAGGGCTCCTGTATCCTGTGCACTAATCCCTCATCGTTGGAATATTTGTTTATCCTCACCCGAGGATGTTTTTTATCGCTTTTAAAGAGAGAGGAAGGGAGAGTGAGTGAAAGAGAGCGACAGAGAGAGACAGAGAGAAAAACATTGAGGTGAGAGAGAAATATCAGTTGGTTGTCTCTCGTACATGCCCCAACCAGGGATTGAACCCACGACCTGGGTATGTGCCCCGACCAGGGATTGAACCCGCCACCGTTTGGCTTATGGGACAACACTGCAACCAGCTGAGCCAGGGCACTCCTTCATCGTTTTCCACTGGACACCTGTCCCGAGGAAACAAACTGATGGGCCTTGGGAATTTCCCTTGCCTTGAGTATCTGCTCTCCGAGGCTGTGGGTGCTGCCATTAATAACATGCTCTGCTTTTCCCAAAGGCAACAGGGCGTCTCCAGCCAGCTGTCCCGACCTTCCTCACCACCCCACAACCCAGGTCAATGAGTCTCCACTGGCTCCATCAAGCAGACAGCAGAAATCCCAAGAGTCTCCAGGTGTCCCCAACAGCTGTCATTACCGGGTGGGGGAACAGAGCCAGAGCTGGGCCTGCTGGCTTTTCACAGCACCCCTTTCCAGGGTAGGTGAAGGTCTACACTCACCAGTCCCATCTGGGGGTTCTCAGGCCGTGTCCCCAGCTGTCCCCTCGGTTCCCAGCTGAGGCTCACAGCTGGCTGTGGTGGCGTGGGTGCGTCTTCACACCTGGAAGACCCTCCACCCTGCTCAGCCCCCACCTCCCCAGCCCCACCACAGCCCTCAGCCCTTCCTTCCCCTTCCTCACCCGCAGGTGGGCAATGAGGGACCTTCCCCTTCCATTTCAAGGATGGGCTAAAGGCCACTAGCTGGGCCTCACCCTCCAGTTTCCCTCCCAGCTCCTGTTGAAAGAAAATCCCTTTGCCCACCCACCTGCCTCTTTGATCCATTAGTGATCTCCTTTCTCCTGATTGTTCAGCTTCTGCTCTTCCGTGAGCTCCTCTGCCATCTATAAGCACAGATGGCTCTGTCCCGTGTGAAAGAACAACCAGGCCAAACACGGGCTCTCCTCTGGCCACTCTCCTGCCCCAACTGAAAAGCGGCTCCTCGGAGCAGCTTGCACTCTTCTCTCCCCGTCCGTGCCTCCCAAGGGGCCCAAACCTCTGTGATGCTGGCATCTCAGCTCCTCCTCCTCTACTCTACGGCCCCCATCCCCACCTACCAGGGACAGAGTGGCACCTGAGGCTGCCTCCAATGTTCCTAACAGGTCTAGCCCCCAGGGCACCAGAGGGGGTTGGGTTCCAAGTAAGGGGTTGAGCAGGGCCCCCCCCACCCCACCCCAAGCAGTTACGCCGGTGCTCACAGTTTCCTGAATGGCCGCTCCAGCTCCAGCCCTTGCCCTCCCTACCCACTCCCCTTCTCAAACTGGCTGCTGGGGTGGAAGGCCAAGTGTGTGAGAGCGGAGCCCAGGCTGTGACTTTGCTCTGTCCCCAGAGCTGGTCAGCGGCTGGTCAGTATGCAGAAAGGCCAACGTACTTCCAGCCTCACATAGATTCTTCCCCAAGGCCTTCTACAGCCACCAAAATGGAGACTCTCACGTTTCAGAGGAACATCCCGGCCCAGGGCCCACCCCTCTCACTGGGGACAGCAGGCAAAGGATCAGCCTGTCTGGCTCGAGCAGCTCCCAGGACAGAAGGCTCTCCTCTTGACGAGGGAGTCTCTGCGGAGACTTCGGCTGATGGAAACATCTTCCTGATTTTGATCTGAAATCTGCCTCCTTGGAACTTCCACCCATGTGGTTCTGTTCCCCTGGTCCTTGGAAGAAAATGTCTCGTCACCTAACTGGTCTTTCAGCTACTGTAGGAGGTGAGTGTGGAACTTTTTGCCTCCGTTATAGGAAGCGGACACCTGGGGAGGATAAACAGCTTGTGAAAAAGTTCAGGTGGAGGTGGAAACAGAACCCAAGTGTCTTTGCTTCCCAGGCCAGCCCTCCTTCCCATTACTCTGTGTTTCTCAATCTTTGCCCATCGTGATTGAGTGCCTACTGTGTGCACCTGGAGGAGTGGGTAGGCCGAGGCACAGGAGACCTCGCTCCTCACTCCAAAGTGTCATCGGTTCCAGCTCCAAAAGCACACCCCCACACTCACACACACACTTTGCAGCACTTGCTCAGCCAGCACACTGGGTGGCCTCGCCTCCATCCCAGAAACCCAGGCCTCTTCCTTACTTTCAGCTGCTCCCCGAAACAGCACAGGCCGATTGGTAGGAAAGGGGAAAATGCAGAGGAGCTTCTCTTAACCAGAGAAGAGAAGAGCCTGCACTTGAAAGAAAGAAGAAAGGCCAGAAGAAGAGTTTGGAAATGATAGCTGTCAACACCAGGCTTGGGAAGCCCGCACAGAGAGCTCGGGGGTGGGTGGGTGCGCGGGCGGGATGCTCACCAGGTGCCAGAGCTGAGTCGTGTGGCGGAGGGAAGGGAGGGTGCAGGGCCGGAGCCGTGCCAGCACTGCAAACTGGACGGCCAAGACCTGGTCTCAACAAAGGCAGGCTCTGGCACATTCCAAGTACCTGGCTCCGTGGGCATGCTCCACCCCCGGAGATGTGTCTTCATCTTCATTAAAGGCACAGCACCCGAATTCCAGTGTCTGGCTGAGTATCCGGCCGTCAGCATTAGCACTAGGCACTCCAGGCTTCACTTTGTCTCCCCCGGATGGCAGCGTGCATTCCACCGAATCCTGTGGGTGCAGAGAGACCCAGGCCCTCTTCTCTGAAGCTTGTGGGTGCACGTGATAACCGACATCTTCTGGTACGGATTGAATGTGCCCCCCGCCCACGAAGTTCATAAGTTGAAGCCCTGACCCCAGTGTGATGGTATGAGAAGTGTGATTAGGTTTAGATGACATCATGAAGGTGAAGCCCCCCGCCACCCACCCCCCCTGTGATAAAATTAACGCCCTTATAAGAAGACAGACCAAAGCTTCCTCTCTCTGCCCTGCGAGGACACAATGAACAGGAAGCCAGGAAGCCAGGAAGCGGGCTCTCACCAGGAGCCAAATCTGCTGGCACCTTGATCTTGGACTTCCCAGCCCCCGGAACTGTGAGAAGTAAATATCTGTGGTTTATGAGCCACCCAGTCAGTCTACGGTAGATTGTTACAGCAGCCTGAGCTGACTAAGACATCCCCTAGGATGGTCAGAGGCAGAACATGCAGATATCTGATAACCCAAGCAGCGTTTACGGACAAGGCAAGACTTGCCGAGCTCGGCTTCTCTGGGGGGCAGGGGGCGGGAAGGAGAACCGTCACCTCTGTGAAGGCTGCACTTGGCTCAGGATCTCTGAGTGTCAAGCTGAAGGGCTGGTGTTGGACTCCAGGGCTCCCAGTGCGGATCTGATGAAAGACAGTCCCCAAGGAGATGACGACTCCTACCAGTGAGCTGTGGGGTTCCAGACAAGTGGGAAGTGAAAGGACGATCTGGGCACTCACCCTGTCTTTGCCGCTGATAGCTGTGTGGCCTTGGGAAATCGCTGCACCTCTCTGAACCTTGGTTACTTCATCTCTCGCAAGAGGATAAGATCTGATCTGCTCTACCCCTTTGAGTGTGGTTGCAAACGGGCATATATGAAAGAGCTTGGAAAAATTTAAATCTAAGGATGAATTTTTATTCTGAATGAAATATTCTAGAAGTGTTCAGGCAAGGTCATGTGATGAGGAATTTTCTCTATTCCTGAAAATGTGCTTAAATATCATTTTACTGAAGCAGGCTGGGGAACGGGGGACCCCTCAGCACCCCGGCGTGCCATAGTCTTCACGGGAAGGATGAAGCCTGTGAAATGCAGCTGGGGCATTTTGGGGTCAGGCTGGCCAGTCCAGTGACCCTGCTGGAGTTGTGGCAGAAATCCAGGGCATCCTGCAAACACTCACCCTGCTGGGGTGCTCAGTGTCAGAGTTTTGGCCTGCCCGAGAAGCGCCTGGGGTGCCGTGGGTGAGACAGAGACTCCCACAAAGCAACATGCCATAGGAACCGTAACAGGGGCTTATGCCGATCGCTAAGTGAGTGCAGAGCTGAAGATCAGTTACCACTGAAGAAACCAGGGAAAGCCTCAGGGAAGAGGAGGCAAGAAGCTGGATGATGCCTTTCATGATGACAGGTTCCTCTGGGCCAAGGCCAGGGCGGTGAGTTCCTGAGATTACCGGAGGAGCCAGGGACACGAGGAGGCTAGGAGTCAAAGGGATGGACAAAGAGAGGCCCACAGGACCACAGCGCTGCAGGGGCACAAGCAGATCCCTACCCTGGAGAGGCCAGGGCCAGAGACTGATGTCAGTGTCCCTGCACCCAGAGCCCAGACCAGGTGAGAGGGGGATCCACCTACAAACAGCGCAGGAGCAACTAAGGCCTCCAGGTGTATTTTTTACTTGGTTTTACAGACCATGGAGTGCAGGGCACACGGGATCATCCTACCGATTTAAAGGCTCAGGTTCAGTGCAGGCGGTAAGGAGGGTTTCAGGAGATGGAGATGACAGGTGATGGGCAGGAGGGTAGGGGTGAGATTCCTGCAGCAGGCGCAGTGTGAGGACAGGCCCAGCGGTGAGGAGGTGGAGTCCACGGGCAGCAGCAGGCACTGCTGGCAAGGCAGGTTGGGGGCAGGGGGAACTTCGGCTGGTTTTGGGAATGTCTTAACATTGCTGATTACCAGCAACAGTGTGGGGAAGCGCAAGGCAAAAAAAAAGACCACTTGGCAAGCAGTGATAGAGACCTTTACAGAACAGAGGCAGCAGAGAATGAAAGACAGATCTGAGAGATCGTGGAGGTAGAATCAATAATACTTAGGGATGGGTTGCACATGGGAGCCAGGCAAGAGGAAGAAAGCCAAGGAGATCTCAAGCTCGTGAAGAGAAAGATGGTGATGTAAACAAAACAAATACAGAACTCAAAGTCAGGAAAATGGCAAGGGTGACTGCAAAGAAACTCCATTTCCTTAACAACACTTTCTCCTCTCTGTCCACTGCCTTCTTAATCATTAAGCGCAGAGGACATTAGATTCTGGTCAGTATCCAACTGTCTTAAGAACAAAGCCTCAGGTGTGTTGCCACAGAAACCGACTTTGGGTCGAGCTACAGGTAACATCCTGACTTCAGCTGTGTTTTGGCCCCAGGCCCGTGAAAGCAGGATGACCCTGAGGACAAGCCCCTCATGAAACCACACAGAGCAAGGCCTTGCTGACAGCAGGACCTGAGACACTGCCCAACTACCTCCTGCCCTGGCCCTGGTCCATCAGAGAGCCCAGGACCCAAAGTCCTTTAGCCACCGTGACTGACCATTTTCCCGACATGGCCCACCCCCTGGAAGCCACTGGGGCACCAGGTCTGTGAGCACCAGCTCACCTGGGACTCCGGGCTGGGTGCTGTGTCTTCAGTGAGTTAAACCCTGTCCTTTCTTGGCTGCAGATTCCTGTTCATGTTTGATTGGGCTTTGATGTGTGCAGACAAACCTCTGGTAACAAAAGTATAGGATGTGAGCCCTGGCTGGTGTAGCTCAGTGGATTGAGCATGGGCTGCGAACCAAAGTATCGCAGGTTCGATTCCCAGCCAGGGCACATGCCAGGGTTGCAGGTCACGGCCCCCAGCAACTGTACATTGATGTTTCTCCCTCTCTTTCTCCCTCCCTTCCCTCTCTAGAAATAAATAAATAAATCTTAAAAAAAGGTATAGGATGTCGAGGAGAAATATGATGAAGTCAGGTTTAAGTACACTGAAGTTGAGGCGTGGATTGGGTCATCTACATGCCAGCATTCGCTAGGTGTCCAGAAACACAGCTCTCTAGCGAAGGAGAGAGGTGTACGGGAGACAGATTTGCCCTGGGTCTCCCGGGATCATGGAGATAGCTGATATGTAAAAGGAGAGCATAAGATGAAAAGAGAAGGGGGCTTGAAACAAACCCTGAGAAGTGCAGAAGTGGAAGCTCAAAGGGAGGGAAGGAGGCGGAAGGGAGGGGTAGATGTAGGAGGCAGAGCTGCGGTCCGGGAAGCAGGAGACCGGAGTCGGCTGTATTCTCACTGCCTGCCGAGGACGGAGCTTCAGAAAGACCGTGAACTGTACCAGTCAGGATGCCGATGGCAAGGGCGTGGAAACCAACTCGAACACAGACAGGAAGGAGACCTATTGGCTCAGTAACCAAGCAGTGGGAAGTAGTGGTGCTGGCTGCAGTGACCCTGGTTGTCCTGTGGCCTCTATTTCTGCTCCCTTCCTACCGGCACGCGGGTTTGCTCTTGCAGCTACTCCTCCCTGATAGACACGGTCTGGCAGGGCCCAGCCCTAATGAGGAGCAGGCCTGTGCCTCCAGCTGGGCCGGTCTACAAACACTCCCTGGAACTCGAATCTGGAACAGAATAAAACAGAAAGACAGAAGGGTGGGATTCTCGCGGCTCCAGCATTCTGTCTGAGCAAACTGTTCCACCATCAGACCTTTTTTTTTTTTTTTTTGGTCTATCATGCTTGTTTGGCCTTGAGGTGGCCCAGATCCCCACCCATTCCCAGCCTGGCTCTTCAGACTTCTATTAATTCTGTAAAAATCTGGTATCCTTCAAATAAATTCTCTCTGGACAGGAAGAACAAGGCTGTTTGCAACTGAGGAATCCTGACGGACAGACCAGCCTAGGGACACGCTCCACCCTCTTTCTCCTTCCCTCCGGACACCCTTGTTCATTGGAATCTGACCCGCGCAGCCCCAAGGCCAGGGAGAAAACGCCAGGTCCGAGGCTCTTGTGTCCATTGCTCAGCCTGGGAGGTGAAGTCGTGATGAGAAAGGACAGCACTCCTTTAAAGTGGAGGAAGGAGCTGTTCCCCAGGCATCTGGGTAAGGTGCAGGTTGACTTTGTGGGGCTGGGCACGGGCCCAGAATGCTGCATTTCAGACCCACTTCTAGTTGTGGGATCCCTGCTGCCGGTGCCCAGAGACTTGCATCCCTGAGAAGCAAAGCTCTGTGGGGCCTAAACGGGAAGGCTTGGGAGGCTGGAAAGGAGGCATTTAGGCACTTTACATCTCTGGTGATCAGACAGCTGCTTCAGCGGACTTCCTGGGGCGAGAGCCAAGTTTCTGTGAGCGGAGGCACAGGGTGGGAGTCGGAGGGAGGGAGAGCAGATGACAGAGGGTGTGGAACGCCTTAGCACATGACAATACCTGCCCACCTCCTGTCACCTGCCCACCTCAGGATGTCAGAAGTGTGTGCTTCTCGGAGGAGCACTCCGGGAAAGTACAAATCAATGTTTGTCGGAGGGGAACGGGAGTGGGGAAGCCTGTCCAGCTCACGCCTGCCCGACCTTGTCTCTGGCCCCTCCCAGCATCAGCCGAGCAGCACCCCGCAGGTCTCCGGCAGCACAGCCCCTCTCCTTTGCACGTCGGGTGTTCCTGACCCCTAAAAGGCTCTCCACACCTTTCTCCCCTCCCTTTCCATCCTGCCCGATGTCTTCTCATCTTCCCCATCACCTCACAGAACCCCTCGAGGTAGAATGGAAGATTAGACATAAGTCGTGTTATTTTCTTGCTCAAAACTCTCCCATGGCTCTCACGTTACCAGCAAAAACCCAAATCTCTGCCATAGCTCCCCGCACCTCACGTGACTGGGCTGCCCATTTCCCTCAGCCCTTGTCCCCACTCCCACCTCACTCCCAGCACCGCCTCACCTTGCCTCAAACACACCCCTCAGGCTCCCAACTTGGGGCCCTTCCACTTTTGTGCATAGTGGTTGCCTCATCTCCGGCACATCTTTCTTTAAACGTCACTTTCTTTATACAAAAACTCGTACTCAGATGTTCACAGCAGGATCATTCAACAATCACCAAAAGATGGAAGCAACCCAAGTATCTGTCAACAGATGAATGGATAAACCAATGCTGTATATCCATACAATGGAATATTATTTGGCCATAAAAAGGAACAGAGTATTGATACGTGTTACAAATTAGATGAACTATGAAAGCATTGTTACGTGAAAGAAGTCAGTCACAAAAGGCCACAGATGGTGTGACTCCATCTGTGTGAAGTGTTCAGAACAGAGAAACTTACAGAGACAGAAAGAACCGACTGCCTAGGGAGGGAGGAATGGAAAGTGAGAGCTGATGAGTACAATGTTTCCATGTGGGATGGTGAAAATGTTCTGAAATTGATTGAAATTGTGGTTGTGCAAACCTGTGAACAGACCCAAAGCCAGTCAGCTGTATATTTTAAATGGACTATGGCATGAGCATTACTTCTCAATAAAGCCGTTACCCAAAAAAGCCACCTTCTCAGCGGGTCAGCCCCGACTGCCCGGTTTAGGCTGCAGGCCCTTCCTCACCTTGCTTCTTCAGCCCTGCGAGCCCTGCTCCGCTTTTTCCATAGCACTTAACGCCTTCTAACAAACTATGCAATTTACTTACTTTTTAACTTACTTTTTGCATTTCTTGTCTCTCCCCTAAAATAATTCCAAAATACTCATGATCTGTCCTTGTATTTTTCTAACCCAATGCACAGAACTATTGTCCCCGGCTGCCATGGTCCCTCTTAAAGCCCTTGGGGACAGCCCGCCCCCTCCAGGCCTGCCTGTTCCCTTCCCCTGCTCACGCCCTCGGACTTCTCTGCGGGACACTGACACATTTTCTCGGTAAAATCTCCCGGCTTCTCTCATCTCTCCAGTTCACTCCCCTCCCCCCATGGCACCAAGAAAACCATTGCATCTGAACAGATTCTCTGTTGAATTGTCACAAAACGAACACACCTGTGTAACAAAACCCCCATGAGACAGAATGGCGTCATCCCGCAGAAGTACCGCCATCCTCCTCGCTCCCGTCCTGCCCCAGCCCCAGCCCCAGTCACCGCTGCCTGGACTTCTAACAGCGCGATTAGCTCTGCCTATTTCTGAACTTCACATCAGTGGAATCACACGGCACATTGTTCTTTTGTGCCTGACTTCTCTGCGGTAACGTAATTGTGTGCACTTAACCAGCCCTAGGCCCACAGCAAGACCCTCCCAGCAGGCGGGAGTGCAGCCCCTGCAGGCAGCTCTGAGGCTGCTGAGAACAGGCTTCATTCCAATGGGAAGTCAGGAGATGTGGACTTGGGCCTTGACCCTGCTGCTTACCGGCTGGGTGTGTGGGGACCACCGGCCTCACAGACTGGGCCTCAGATCGCCCTCAATATAAAGGGGTCTCCGATGTCAGCCCCTTCCGGTAGTTTCCTAACAGTCTTTGGAACCAGAGGGAGGCCCCAAGGCCTTTGATCTGACCCCACAGAAGCAGGAAGGGGAGGCTCAGTTGCCTGAGTTGTCGTCGTGGTGGCCGACATTTGCTGGGGACACCACCCCCAGCTCCCGGAGGACCCACGTTGGGTATGGAACTACTGGATCTGGGACAGGGGAACACAGCTGAGGAAGAATGAGCAGAGCTGGGAGGGTCTAGATGCTGATCACACGCCCAAGCTTAGCAAGGGAGGGTGGGTGGCGGGGAAAGGAGGTGGCCAGTGGGGAGGAACCGCTGAGTCCCCCCCTCCCCTGCAAAGTTTCTCCACCCTGGCCACACACTCCGCCCACCTGGGCTGCTTTCTCAAACACCCTCACCTGGCCCTGCCCCTAGAGAGACGGACTTGGTCTGATACGGGACTACCCAGCCCGCCATTTAAAAGTCCCCAGATGGTCCTGGCGCGCAGACGTGACTGAGAACCACTGTGGAAGAACAAGGCACCCCCAGCAAGCTGACAAGTCAGGGCCGGTGGGGGCCACTTTGTGTCTTCGTGAACAGAATGGAGGGGCTTTGCCAGACAACCTCTAAGCGTCCTCTGACTCTAGCCTATCATTCCAAGCATCCCCTCTGTTCTGGAAGCTCCCTCTTCCTTCCCCCACCCCTCTCCAGTTATCTCTTCCCTGGCACACCTGCTGTCCCAAAGACAGTCATCACACCGAGGTGCACATGCCTACGAGGCTCAGTGCGTTCCAGGGACTGAAGCAACCCGACAGGGGCAGCCCCCGCGGCCTAGCGAACTCAGAGGAAGGGCACTGGGCTGGGAGTCAGAGCACCTGGGCTCCGGGCCTGCGACCGCAGGTGAGTCACTCACCACCCAGTCTACTTGAGACTAGACAGTACCTCAGGCCTTCTATACCTGTTTTGTTTCCTTCTTTAGTTGCGGTAAGTTACACATAACGTAACGTTGATCACTTGAACCATTTTTAAGGGTACAGTTCAGTGGCATTAAGTGCATTCACGTTGGCAGGCAACCATCACCACCACCCACCTCCAGATCAGTTTCGTTTTCCCGCTGAAACCTGACGCCCACTGAACGTAACTTCCGGTGTGTGGGAAGCTTCAGGACGAGGGGGAAATTTCTAACTGGAGTTTCTGGGGGTCTTCGAGGGGAGAGGGCCCTCTGCAGCGTCCCTCAGTCTGTGCCCACACCTGCGGCTGGCGCAAACCCTGCCTCGTAAAGTGGGATGCACAGTCAGTGTGGGCTGCTGTCCTCCCCCCTCCGTAAGGACTGGGGCTGTGTGTCCCCGTCCCCTCCCATGGCCTTTGGCCTTTGTGTCCATCTGGTCCTTGGCTGCCCAAACCCAGCTGGGTCACTGACCAGGAGGGTCTGTCACCAGGGCTCAGACTGGGGTGCATGTTGGTAGACTGACCACGTTCCTGATAAGGGAAGGGGGCTGGGGACACCCACTGTTGCTTCTTCTCCCACTGTGGCACCAGAGACCAGCCCCTCGGTCAACAGAACTTCTTGTGTCCTTGTGGGCAACACAGAACCCCTGGCGGCTGCCTGTTCCATCCAGGGTCACAGCTGAGCTCCCTTTGGCTTCGCCCCAGTGAAGGTGGAGCCACTGAGGAGGAGTGGTGGGAGCTGCAGCCCCACATCACCTGGACCCTGTCCTGACCCTCAGCCCCCTGCCCAGCCCAGAGGTCACCAGTGTGAAACGGGTTTCGCTGGGCTAAAGTCAAGTTGTCAGAAGGATGGCATTCAATCCAGAGGCTTGGGGAGGCTCTGAATCTAGGGGAGGATGCATTTCCTTGCCTTCTCCTGCTTCTAGAGGCTGCCCGCCTTCCTCGGCTCGTGGCCCCTACCATCTCCACACCCAGCTGTGCTTTCCAAGCCTTTCTCATGCTGCACCCCACTAACATGGACCCTTCTGCCTCCTCCTTCCACATTTAAAGACCCTTGTGATTGCATTGGGCCCATCTGGATTATCCAGGATAATCTCCCTAGGTAAAAGTCCGATGAGCAAACTTAATTCCATCTAACAGCCTTACTTCCCTTTTGCCACGTGACCTAACAGTTCTCAGCTTCTGAGGATTAGGATGTGGACATCTCCTGGAGGTTCCTATTCTGCCTACCGCAGTGTGGTGGGCCAAGACAGACCCCAGGGCCCCTGCCCCAGAGAGGGAGATCGGTAAGCCGATGAGCCTGCAAAAGGAAGGAGGGTCGTGGCCGGCTTAGTTTACTCAAGGTTCATCATCTGAACCTGGTCCCTTTGTTATCTCAGATAAAACTGGGGTGCTCTGATCAAGGAGAAGGGTGGAGGGATGGACTGGGGCTGGCTGCTAATCACCTGCCACGGCAAGGTGCCGCTGACCCAGCAGATCTCCCCGGTCACGGGCCACGTTTGCATTTGGTGATGAGATGGGACGTGAATGTTTCCAGGTTGTGCCCAGACCCTGCACATCCCGGCAGACCCAAGCTCTGCCAGCCAGAATGTCACTCCCTCCCCTTTTTCTGCCCCCAGTCCTCCAAAGAAAGAATCTGTCCAGACAAAAGGGTTTTCTTGGGTGTCGTGAGCAAAGAGGAGTGAATTGCAGAGATGAGAAAGACAGGGGAGATTTTACTGAGGAAGTGGTCAGCGTCCCACAGAGAAGTCCGACAGCATGAGCGGGAAGAGAACAGGAGTAGGCAGGGTGGTCCGGAAGAGGCGGGCTGTCCCCAGGGGCTTTAAGAGAGGCCACAGCAGCCAGGACTGCAGTTCTCATCACTGGGCTAGACAAACAGAAGGACAGATCCCGAGTGTTCTGGAGTTACTTTGGGCTGCACAGCTGACTGTGACTCCACTCTGGCACTCGACCAGATGGTAGGTTCAACATAAATTATTACAAGTAACCGCACCACCCCCTCCCATCCCCCTGGCGCCAACGTGATAGTCAGTAGTGCTAGTCAGTGTCTGGCAAAGAGTTGATCCTGGCCTCAGAGGCTCACCCAGGCCAGTACCTGTACAACAGGTATTTGGACAAGAGGCTCTCTGAGTCCCCTTCCAGCTTTGATAACTTATCACCCTGTGATCACCATGTGGAGTCCAGGACAAGCTACGTTTAGTAACCTCAGATGTCTGGGGTATCACTTCCTTGCATTCTTAAAGATAGGCTCAGAACACAAAGAACACGTAATTTGGAACCTCACCATCCATAAGGTCACTCCACTTCTCTGCATTTCAGGTTGCCCAAATTCGAATGGCCCCAGTAATCCCCGACCTGGGGGGTCAATGTGAGGGCTGAAGACGACACGTGTAAGGTGTGTGAACATGTGTAAGGTGTGTGACACATGGAGGGCACTTGAGGAACTCTGGCTCCTAAACCACGAAGGTGTAGAAGACGGAACCTGACGGCCTGTGATCACAGAGGAAAAAAACTGTAGTCTTTTGGGTGGTGCCAAGAAAAGATGATCAAACGCAAACATCTTGAAAATGTTTTCGTTCTGAGTCTCAGGACTCGTCCATGTCTTTCTGTTCTATCCTCTCCACATCCAAGCGGACGGGTCACCCCCGCATCTGATAACTAACCGGTTTATGAAACGCACACCTACCAGCTGGAGAGGGGAATACTGTTTGCTTGTCCCCCTTCAAAACACTGCGTGCGATTCTCCCATTGTGTATGGCCAGGGTCCTGTCAATGTCGAATGAGACTTGAGGAGCTGTTTTTGTGCTCACAGGGTTGTGTAATTCTTCATTTCGATGCAAAATCCCGGAGCCCTGCACAGCCCAATACTATAGCCACTAGCCACTCATGGCCATTTAAATTTAAATGAGTTGAAATCAAGTCAACTTCACAGTTCAGTTCCTCAGTCGCACTGGTCGCATTTCAGGGGCTTGACAACTACATGTGACTAGTGGCTGTCCTGTTGAATGGAGCCCGTTATAGAACATTTCCATCACCACAGAGAGTTGGAGTGCAGACTGATAATAAAACAGCCTTTAATAAAAATAAACCTTGAAAAACAAAACCCAGCCTGGCAGATGAAATAGTAGCCTCGATAAAAGGGCTATCTGCTGCTCCGGGGAGGACCATTTTCCCAGGAACCCTGTGCTCGGAGTGGAGTCAGCCCGGTGACCTCCAGGTGGGTGAGATTCTGTAAAAAGCCCGTCACCACCCCCCCACCCCCCGCCCCAGGCTCACAAGGGCTCCACCGGGAATGCCTTTGCAGTCTGAGTTACACACCAGCAGCTGAGTGACTGATAGCTGCACCACTACTCAACTCCGTGACCGATCGCTCAGATCCGGGCTGCAGATGGAAACTGGGGTGTCCAGTCAAAGGCCCCTCTGCACCCTCCCCGGAGCAGTTAAGAGCTGCTGGCATTCCTCACACTCTTCCCAGGCCACTGATAAGCAGACAGGCACGTTCTCGCCACATTCTCTGCCTGTCAGAACCTCGCCAGTCTTCTCCTTGTTCTGAAATGCCACCATCTCCCAGGCCCTCCTTGACTCCCTGTGAAGCCCCTCTTAGTACTTTCTTAGCAAATCACCACGGGTGCTTATGGACTGTGCCTTGAACCCAAGGGGTCCGTACACCCCCTCTTCTCCCCGGTGTTAGACAGCAAACTTCTCAGAGGGCGAGATCCTGTGCCTGTCACCCAGCCCAGATGGGGCACCATGTGTGGACAGAGCAGACATTAATTAGCAGGGCTTGATCCCTGTAAACTCTGGCGGGTTTATCCTGGGAGTTCTGTGGACCGCCTCTGCCCGATACGCTTGTCACAAAGCAATCCTAATCGTGGCCTCTGTGCTCGCCACTGATGCAGCTTCATTCAGCCGTCTGCCAGCACCCTGGTCTCAGGAGAAGCACCGCGTGACTCAGGCTCAGGTGCCACCTCTGCCTCTGACTCACTGGGTGACATCAGGAAAGTTATTTCACTTCTCTGGACCTCACTTTCTATAAAATGGGGGTATCAATAGTATACACGCTCTGGAGTTGTCATGAGAAATAAAATATTGCATCTAAAAATATCTGGCAAGTGGTAACTACTCAATAAATCCTCTCTATTGCATCATGGTTATCAGTCTCTGCAATGGCCTAATTGTTCTAGGGAATAGTTTCCTGATTTCATCATGCCCATATGTAGTCCTGTCTTTGACCTTCAATTGCATGACCTCTGTCCTTAGTTCAACCACGTACCTTCCAGACCTCACTTGTCTCGCCTGCGTAGCCACCTCGTGGGTACCTACCTGCCTCTGGTGGGTGTGGACCTTACATTACCAGCCTCTTCTGGACACAGTCCATCTCCACACTGGAGAACGGTGCCTTGCTCAAGCTGAGGACGCTCAATAAATGTTGGCTGGCTGTGACTGCTGTTCTAGAAAAACACTAGCTCTCTGCAAACATTGGGCTGATCTCTGAACACAAGTTTCCAGGGGGCACACCACCCCCAGCTTCCATGTGTGTTCCAGGAAGAGTAGGAAGGGTGTTAGGGAAGTGAAGGGAGTGAGCCTTCTGATGGGGCACCATGGGAAACAACAAAACATAGGCAATTCTGAAAGCTTTGACTAAAATGGCAATTCGGAAGAAAGGATTTGGGACCCATCGAACCGTCGATAAATCAGAACCTCATAATCAGTGGTTTATGACTTTGAGAGGCATTCCATGTGACGGGTGTTCTCTCAATGATGGACCACTAAGATGTGGAAAGAAACATGATAATATTTATCACATTGCCCATATCCTTTGAACTACAAAGATCCTTCCAGAAATACAGTCAGAGATATAGTCAAAATTTTTATGCAAGAACATCGGTGACAGCATTGTTTACAAAAAGAAAAATTTGGAAACAACCTAAATGTGCAGCAACATTGAAATGCTTTTGCTTTTGCATCATGGGCTAATGGAATACCGTGAAAACACATCTAATCTCTTCTGTTGCCCAGGTAACTCAGGGCCCAGGGCCTTCTTGGTCCCACTTCAGGCCCCCAGCTGGCCAAGTTCTTCACACAGCAGAAGCAGCACCTTGAGCCTCACACACAAACCCAGCCCTGGCCAGCCTCAGCAGCAGATGTCCTCTGTGCTGTAACTTGCAGAGCAACTTCTGCTTGGAGAAACTGTGGCTTTTACACCCCCCTGCCATTAGCTTATTATCACTGTTTCCTGGTGAGGGATCACGGCTCCTTCTCCCTAGTTTAGCAGGATACAGAGGAGGGAGGGCTGACCTACCTCAAGGTCATGTGCAAGTGAGTTCCAGTCTCAGAGTGGGGACAAAGGTTGTGTAATGCCAGCCCTGCACTGAAACAATACTTTTATTCCATGGGATCAAACTTTCTGTCCAATCAGGTGGCAATTGAGAGATGCCGAGGAAAACAGAGAGGACCACGGGTAACTTGGCTGTTGTTAACCCCAGAGCATTTCAGATAGAGCATCTAATCCTCACAATAACCCCATAACACATGGGGTCTTTGACCCATTTGAGAAAGGAGAAAGCTGAGGCTTGCCCAGGAGACTGCCAGTGACTGTTCCCGCCTTGGGTCTGGCAGGCCTGGGGAGCAGCAGCCGGCTCACGCCCTCCCCACTCGCGTTCAAGCCACAAGCCACCTAGCGCAATTAGCGGAGGGAGAGGGCTGCTGGCAAGGCAGGCTGGGACTCAGCAGGAGACTTGTTTCCGGCTCCAGGGCGCTCCAATCTGTGGGCTCCTCAGGCACTGAGGCTCCCTCCAAAGCTCCCAAATCTTAAAGGTCCAGCCAAGGCCACCGGATGGGCAAGCCCTGCAGCAGAGCTGACTGTCAGACTAAATTTGCAATGTCCGGGCAGCCCTGCAGGCAAGGAGCAGAGTATTTGCCTAGGCACTGTTTTTCCTTTGCCAGTATTTTACTCTAATGATGTTTCATTAATTAAATGGTTTTCATTCTTCTTTTACTCACTCAATAAGATTTTACTGAATTCCCCCTCAAGGGCAGATCTAGCATATATCTGGGGACGCCCCCATTGAAAATATCAGAAGTCAAGGCACTGGATAGGAGAGAGCTGATTCCTGGCACAGGACCATGCCTGGACTGAATTGGGAGGGTGGAGTGTTTGGTAGGGGGGTCCAGTGATGAGGGGACCCACTGAGGAGTGGATTGCTCAGGGGCTGCAGAAAGCTGCACTTAGTTTTGTCCAAGCGCCCCACCTTGGCAGCCCCCTTGGGTGGCCATCAGAGATGGTACAGGGAGCAGAGACCCACACCCTACCTGGGGGTCTGCAATTACCCGCATCCCCTAGACATCTCTGTCGTCCGTTTCTCACTTCCTTTTGGGTCTCAGAATTCTGGCAATTTGCAGGCATCAGCCCCACCTCCTGCCCCCAGCAGGTGGTTGCGGATGGCAGGTGGAAGAGGGAGGCCAGATGGCAAGTGGCAGGGCTGACCTGCTCTTGCTCCGGGGCTGCTGGGGGGCCTGGCTGAAGCTCTCGGAGAACCTCCTGAGTCAGCCCTTGTGTGTGCTTTGGGCCGAGCTGAGGATGAACACAGGGAGGCTGGAAAAATTCCCATTTGAGTCGGCTGCTCACTGCGCATGCCACGTGCCTGGGAACACCTGTGCG
Organism: Phyllostomus discolor; assembly: GCF_004126475.2. Taxonomy (NCBI): domain Eukaryota; kingdom Metazoa; phylum Chordata; class Mammalia; order Chiroptera; family Phyllostomidae; genus Phyllostomus; species Phyllostomus discolor. The sequence goes on along the minus strand of NC_040903.2, from coordinate 194,033,589 downwards.
GGCGCACGCAGGCAGGCCTGCTGCTGCAGCGGAATAGGAGGCAGTGCTAAAAATAACCTCAGCTCGCAGGGCTGCGACACTTGACAGTTCTCAGGGAGCCGGGATGCTGCAGACACCGCCTCCCCCTCCTCCTGCAGCCTGGACACACCGGGCTGCGTCGGAGAGCACTGATTGGATGGAGGGAGGCAGACAGACAAGGCTTTCTGCGAAATGAGAACAGAGTCAGAAGTAAAATGGCCATGTGACTTTGGGCATATGATTCAACCTGTCCAAGCTGTAGTTTCCTTCTCTGTAAGGTAGGGATAAAATGTTGTCTACCCGAGTGCACCTGGCTGTCAGATCTTGGTCTCTAGAATTATTCTCTAGTATAAAAGGAACCAGGGCTCCTGAGACAAATGGCTGACCTCAGGCCTGGTGCAGGAGATACCCACGAGCCTAGAGCTCCTGGTGGTGCCAGAAAGTAAGGAAGTCCTGAGCGGGGGGGGGGGGGGGAGAACCACCCACAATGACAGGGCTGGGGGCTGGGGAGCTGGGGGGCTGGGGAGCACACTCTGTCAAAGCAGCACAGGAGGGAACAGAAAGAGCACCCAACAGCAACAACGGGAACAATCTGAGCTACAAAATTGATCAAATAGTGTTAGATCATAACCCAAAGTACAAAATAAGTATCTTCAGTCTATACTGATATAAAGAAATAATGAGAAAAATAAAGAGGAGTGAGAAGAGACAAATCTTCCCTGCAGAAGAATTCCAAATAATTTGCGTGGCTGCTCCGCCCTCATGCAGGCGTGGGTTAGCACAATGCCTGCCCCGCGGAGCACAGTGTGGGAGCGGGGAGAATGACCTCCTGGCGGAGAAACCCGACAAACCCCGCCACAGCCAGGGGACCAGGACGAACAACGGTGATGCCTCACCTTAGCAGCCTGCACCGCTGATGCAATGAACACGGCTCGCACCTCTGTGCTCTCCCTGCCCCCTAAACTCCTTAAGCCCGGTCTAATCACAAGCAAAACATGAGTCAAATTACAACGGAGAGATGATCCCCTACCCAATACCAGGTCAGCGCTCCTCAAAACTGCCGAGGGCGTCGCAAACAGGACAGTCCGAGAGGCTGCCACGGCCAAGGGCAGTCTAAAGGGGGTGTGGCATCCCCGCTATCCTGGTGGGACCCCGAACAGAAGAGGGTGGCACGTCAAAGCTGAGGAACGGGGATGAAGCAGCGACTCTCGTTACTGGCAGTGTGTCGGTGTCGTACACAGGGACTCTCTGAGCTGTCGTTGTCCTGCTGCTTCTATAAATCTAAAGTTGTTCTAAACTAAAGCGAGCTTATTTAAGAAGTAGTATCTGCCTCATAGGTCGCGAAGATTAACTACGACAGTGCGTGAAAAGCGCTTAGTGCAGAGCCAGGCAGCTGGTAAGTCAACAAACGGCAACTCGGTTCCTGTTAGGCACCAGGTAGGATAGAACCCAAAGGGAGGGAATGCACCAGACGGTGTATGAACATAGGAATTAGGACTCTGATTCCCAATTTTGCCCACAGCACCTTGTCCACACCTCGGGAGAGCGGCTGACCTCCAGAAAGGGCCCTCATGTCTTAACATGTCAGTGTCACCTAAGTAGCATCACTGTAAAAACCTATAGCTCAGTGGGGGGCGGCGGGGGGGAAAAGGTGGCAGGGCCTGCTGATGCCCTACTCATGGGCAGGATCAACATATTAGGGCTTGCTGATTAGCCCAGAGCCAGCCAGAGTGCAGGTGTGAAGAGCAGCAGCCCGGGAAGAGGAGGTACCCGGCGAGCTCTCCCCACTGGGCGGCACCGGCTCCCCCTGCAGGCTGCCGCTGCCTCTGATCAGGATCACCTGCTCTAACTGAGTCCTTAACAGCAGCTGTGAAAGATCCCAGGCCCCAAATGGCATCACCTGGGCTAAAGCGCAGGACACGAAACCTGGATGTGATAGCTGGCCTGATTGCTCTTTCCACCTCTCCCAGAAACGTGATCTTATCCGTCGGTCTGCAGTTTTCTGGTCCGTCTTCATCCCCCATAGAAAGAAGAGGCAAGCTGAACGATTTTTAAAAAACCTTTGCCATTCTCTTCCCCACAAAAGGAGATGTTCTGGTCTAAAAATAATTTTTCTTTTTTGTGAATAGCTCCCTTGCTCCACCTTACTTTCTATAAAAAACTTTCCATTGTGAAGACCCCCTCCGAGTGCCCTTGTAGTTGCTAGATGGGATCCTGACCAGTTCATGACTCACCTAATAAAGCCAATTAGCTCTCCAGTTTACGGCAGACTTACCCGGTTGAATTTTGTCCTTTAACACAGCCAACGATGAGGTCCTTCATGACAGCCACCTGCCAGGAGGAGAAGCCATCTACAAGTACCAGGTAGCCTGTGTCACCTCAGGGCTTAGGCCCCTGCAGCTCTGACAGTCCTCACCCCAAAGGGCCCTGTGATCCAGGCCTGGACCGGAAACATCAGTGAAGGCCCCGGGGCTGCGGACCCGCTCTGAAGAAATTCAGGTCATGGAGAAACAAACCCAGAGGCAAGAAACCCATTACTCTGTGCTATTTGCATACTTGGGGGCCAGTGAGCCCCAACTCAGCGAGGTTAGGGGTGAGGGAAGGAGGGGACATTGGTTAGGAAGACACAGAGATTAACTCACCCAGTCAGGCCTGGAGACACAGAACTGGGTCTGCTCCGAGGACCCCCAGTGGAGCCAGGATCCGGGGTGAGGAAGAGGCACTTTCTGTGGGTTTCTTGTGTCTGCTCCTGCCCCCACCCCCTGGCTGGCTGTGTCCTCTCAGGCCTGCTTTCTCGGGGCACAGACAGCGTCCACACTCACCCTCACCCCACTTCACCAACAGACAGCAGGAAGAAGCCACTACCCCTCTCCCGGAGCCAAGCTTCAGTTTAAACACTCACAGGGGAGGACTCTGATTAGCCCACCCGGACGGACCTGCGCACCTCCAGCTGGGTCAGGGTGTTTGCTACTCTACGGTGCTTGCTCCCATTCAGGCCACACATTGAAATCACAGCCGTTACCTGAACACAAAGAAATGTCTGTGAAGAATTCCTATGTGTGTGCAAAGCTGTTAACAGGGTAGCTGGAAAGGTAAGAAGAGGACTCCAATGCATCACAGATGGAGCGGACCAGGACAGGACCAGCACGGAGGACTCAGCACTCTGCGGGTAGAAGGGTGTCTGCTGCCGACGAAGGTCCGGGAAGCTGGACGGTTGCTCCTGCCTCACCCTCCCTCTCCCCTCTGGCTACCTGTTTCCAGTCCCACACAGCCCTGCCTCTCCCTCTCTGCTACTCCTGTGGCTGGTGGCCTGAGGGTCAGCCCCAGGAGCCCTGGCTGAAAGTCCTGTCCTCAGCGCCACTCGCCTGTGCAGCCTGCACTCTGGATTCCCATTCCCGACAGGGATTAGGGCCTACAGCTGTGGGCTGCTGCCACCTTTCATCCAGCTCTGCAGCGAGGCCAAGGGCTATGGCTCTGTGTTAATAAAGTGGGGTACTGATTCTTTTTCTGCACTTATCATTCTTCTGTGTCTAAAAAATAAGACATTTGAGCATTCTGGTCTCCTGCCATAAACCCATCAAAACACCATCCAAGACCCCATGATAATGCCTGAGAGCTGTGGTCTCCAACCTTTTTGGCACCAGGGACTGGTTTCATGGAAGATGATTTTTCCAGGGACTGGGGTGGGGGCATGGTTTCCGGATGATGCAAGCGCATAACAATCAAGCTCTCCTCCTGCTGTATGGCCTGGTCCCTCACAGGCCTGGTCCAGTGCTGGTCTGCGGCCCGGAGGCTGGGGGCCCCTGCCCTGGAGCATTCGGGTTGAACTGTCAGGGAGTTCCATCGCAGCAGGTGTTGTTGCAGGCAGACCCTGGGCCTGCAGGGGGGCGGGGGGTCTGATCGCTCACTGATGAGCTGGGGCTTGAGTGAGCTGCGCTTCATATTCAATGTGCATATGTGTGACTTGGGAGAATCTCCCCAAACACAGGTCCGACCCAGGAGCTCAGGTGGCGCCCCCAGTTCTCCTTCAGTGATGCCCGAGCCGCTGGTCCTGGGACCACAGGCTGAGTAGCCTGCACCTCAAGCTTCTCTGCCTGAGTGCCCAGGCCTCTGCTGTCTCTCCTGGAGCCTCCACCTCCAGGGAAGGGGCAGTCTTTTCTGGGCGGAAGCGATGGGCGTCCCTGGGCTCTCTGGGAGTACACGGAGGGACGCTCGCCTGTGCATCAGGCCCAGGCTCCTGGACCTGGGCTGGCTGTAGGCTGGGACAGCAGCAAAGCCCGCAGCTGCCTCACCCACTCCACCCCACCCCTGACAGCCCGTGATAAGCTGCTGATTAAGCACGAGGATGCACCCCAGCTGAGATCAGCCCTTCACCACAGCTCCCTCAGTGTGGGGGCAGGCAGGTGCCTTGTGTCCCTGGCTCAGCACCTTTGAAGCCGCCTCCTGCAGGTGATGGATGGGCCCTGGAGCACTGCCAGCCACAAATAAGAAAGAACTTGCTGCCAAGGCAGAAACGACCGCCCCCGAACTCACGTGGCTGTTCTCGGAATCAGAGAACGTTTGTTTAGCATCACTGGGCACAAAGCACGGCCTCGAGCAGAGAGGGAGCAGACCTGGCCTGCTCGCCGGGGGCCCCTCCCTCGGGGCAGAGGGAGACGTGCAGGGCCTGCGATACACCACAGGGTGAGGAGGCGGCCCAAACCTGGAGAAAGCCTGCTTGGAAAAGGAGACCCAGTGTGAGCAGGGAGAAGAAACTCCCTCGGAGGCCGTGGCGTTGGAACTGAGTCTGAAGAACTGGGCAGGGCCGTGGTCAGGGGAGATGAGCAGGGAAGAGGACCACAGCCCGAGGGGCGGAGGAGGGGGGTGGAGCTTGGAGTACACGGGCAGAACGGATCGGGTGCCTCCGATGAGACTCGGAGATGTGGGGTCGATCATGACCATTTAGCTTTTTCTAAGTGCCAGACACTTTGAAGCTGGTATAGGGGCTGCAGGAAGTGACAAAAAGCAAATACTCTAGAAACAACCGCACGTGCACACGCTCTGAAACACACAGAAGCCACGGGCAGAAAGGGCCACGAGGCAGGTGCAGAGAGAGCAGCGTCGGGCCCCACGAGGGACGTGCTCTTCTTACCCGAGTTCCACACTGGAGTGCAGAGCACAGCAGTGACACACACACTCCGCCCTCCACCCTTACACCACCGTCGGAAATATACGTGATTAGTATCGTGCCCATTGGAAACACACACACAAGTCTTTGTTCAGCAAGAACCAGTTAAAAGCTGGTCGGTTCTATGCTCACCCAGTCCTGGGCATGGGCAAGGGCAGTAAGGGCAGTGGGGCAGGGGGTGGGCGGGAGGGGATGTGGAACAGTAGCCTGGAGGAGAGCAGACGGACTGGCCGGAGGTGCTGGGCAGGCTCTGTCCAGCAGTGACCCTAGGGAGCCTTGGAGTGCCTGAAGGACACTCCAGCTTCCTGGACTCCCGACATGCAGGTTTGAATTACCCTTGTAGAACTCTCTAAGGGATGATGGCCCCTGAGGGCTGGGGAGCGGGGAGCCTCTGAACACAGGAACTGTCTTGATGTATCGCATCCTGAGTATGTGAGAAGTGCCGTGAACTTTACCTGCACTGCAGGTGGGGTTGGGGGGGCTGTTGTTAAAATCTAGAACAAATACATGAATCTGTGTTTGTAAAAATTCAAACATTTCACACAAACAAATGCGTATAGAACAAAAGGCGAGTCTCCCGTGACACGGCCCACCTTCCTCATCCTCCTGGCCTCTCCTGCCCCTCGGCACAGACGGCCCCGGTCTCACGGCGGGCGGTTTGGTGTGTGTGTGGGTCCCACCCTGCTCCCAGGCAGCGATGTCCGCGCGGTAACCAAGTCAGCGTGTGTAAGTGCTCACCAGGAGCATGCATATGGTGAGAGCTGGTTAGAAGGATGAGCAATGGAACATATAAGTTTCCCGACTGCCCTTTTCATTTTGTTCTGCAGCATATACTTCCACCCCATTTACATAGATGTAGTTTTAAATTTTTTTATTTAACAGTTTGGCCACACCCTTCTCTCACTTTGTATGTCTTGGGCAGCTTTCCTGATTAGCAGATACACAGCTTCCACACTCATTTTTAACTGCTGTGTAGTATTCCACTGAACAACCGCACCATCTATTCAATCGGTCTGCTACTGGTAGGCGTCATTCAGCTTGTTACTAGGGCTTTTCCAATTACAGAAACGCTGTAACAAACAGCCTCCTGCCTACATCTATGCCTCTGTATGTGAGTGTCACCTCAGAGGTTGCTCAGTGACCTCTGTTGCCCAACCTGCTCCACGTTCTTTAGCCACACGGCTCCTGCATTTCAGTAGGCATGGGGCTGCCCAGAACAAAGAAGGCATTTCCCAGCATCCCTACACTGAGCGATGAACACGAGATGAAGTTTGATCATCAGGATACAGCACAAGTGACGCCTGCAACTGTGGGACTGTGGCCTTAGAGGGAAGGGGTCTGCCCCGTCCCTTCCCCCGCTGGCCCTGGCTGCACTGTGGACGTGGTGGGAGCTGTCTTCTGCCGCGCAGGTGAGGGCAGTGCGCTGGGGTAGCAGAGCGGCCCCCAGTGCCATGGCATCACCTCCTCCCTCAACACGTACCACCGGAGGCCTACATCCATTAAGCTGGGCTTTTTGTTCCACAAAAGAAATACATAGTACTTCTATTTTGTTTAATTCACCAATATTTGGAGCATTATAACAATCAATCCACTACCCTAATTAAAATGACTATATTCACAGGATAAGTCCAGAGCAGAGGAGTAGCTACATCCAAAAGTATTTGCGGGTCCCAGCCAGTGTGGCTCAGTTGGTTGGAGTGTCATCCTGTGCACCTAAGGGTTCTGGGTTCAATTCCCGGTCAGGGCACATGCCTGGGTTTTTGGTTTGACCCCCGGTCAGGGAGCCTACGAGAGGCAATCGATTGATGTCTCTCTCTCTCTCTCTCTCTCTCTCTCTCTCCCTCCTTCTTCTCTAAAGCAATGAAAAATTGTCCTCAGGTGACATTTTTTAAAGTATATGCATTAAAATATTGACTTTAATGCCAAATTTCCTCCCAGAGCTATTGTACAATTTACACTCCTACATACAGTATATGAACACACTTGCTTCAACACACCCTTGCCAACATTGTGCACGACCCAGCTTAAAATGTTTGCCCATGAAGATGACAATAACTCATAATTAAAAAATTTTCATTAGTCTAATGATGACGGAAAGTCAGGTCTCTGCCTGTGTTCATTAGCCTTTCACACCTTGTCTTCAGTCTTCATCACAGCCCTGTGGCACGTCCCTGTCCCCGCTGAGTTCACCTCTGAAACATCCAGTGACTCGCCCGAGATGGCAGAGCTGGTGAGTGGTGGAGGCAGCTTTGCGTTCAGATTGGACTCAGCCCAGGCCAGAAACCAGAGCTCTTTTCCCCACACCCCACCGTTGGCCTCCCACCTCTCCCCACCCCTCCCCTACATGGTTACTGAAGAGGTACCTGGGGGTCCCTGTACACCTACAGCCAGCACACCAGGTGCGGCTGGGCCCCTGGGAGCATGCACGTTAGTGCCACCAGCCCTGACTTCAGGTGGCTGGGACTCCTGAACTCCGGCGCACACAGAGGTAGCCGTGCGGCCTCTCTGCTTTTCTCATTCAGCGGGAAGGTCACCTCACGAGCACCTTCAGAAGTCCTTTTTTCCTTTCACTTCACTGCGTCTGACACCAGTGGAGAACATTGTCTTTCGGAGTAAAAGTTGTAACCTCATCATCAATACCCTACATTCTAAGCAAGGAGGACAGCATCCTGACCGAAAGAAGAGGCGGCCTTTAAGCTTCAGTCTCCTCATCTCCATCTTTATATGGAGACTAATTATAGCCTCCTATCTATGATGAGAGAGAGAAAGAGAGAGAGAGAAGAAGGGAAAGGAGGGGTGAGGGGAGGGGAGGTAATAAATGCAAGGTGCTGTGCATACAGGAGAAACTGTGTAAACTGGGCCTTCGTTTTCATCGTCAGAGCCCCACACCACTGCACGCACGCCGGCACACACAACACGAGGCTGCAAGGCACACACATCTGGGTCCCGTTTTCCAGCCTCATTCGCTCCTTCATGCAGAAAATACTTGTGGCTCAGTCTGGACATCTTGGGCCTGATGCGAGGCTAGCAGTCGCAATGTTGGTGACACATGCGTGGTGTTCACACAGGCCGGGCACTGCTCTGTCCTCTCCTTGTGCCGACTCACTCAATCCCACAACCACAACCCGCAGCTGCAGGCTTCAGATCCCCGAGGGTGGTCCCTCTGGACTCCCACAATGTGCCCTCACTCATGCATGTGTGTGCACGTGTGGGCACACACCCCTACGCCCAGGGAAGGTGCTCTCGCTCAGCCCACGGAATTCCTTCCCACGTGAGCTACAGAGTCTCTTCCAGGTTGTCCGCGGCACCTGTCCCCAACACAGACCCCTGTCAGGTGCCTGCAGGCCTCACTCTGTGGAACGGAGGACTCGGGGTCAAACCATTCAGACGGACGTGAATTCAGGCCTTGACAGAAAAGCAGGTCAAAGCCTTTGACAAGCGGGCTTCCTTTCCGTCTGGGGAGGTAAGACGAGCCGAGCGGCAGAGTCTTTGGTTGCTGCCCGGAACTGAGGTTTCTCTGGTCCGACCCTCTCCTGTGACAGCCCCGGACACCCAGAAGCTACGGAGCCCCGCCCAGAGGGGTTTGGGACGGAGTCAGGACCACACCCAGGTCTCTCCTCTCATGGCTCCACTGTGCTTTAAAAAAGTCTGGCTTTTGTCCCAAGGGAACTATCACACTTTGGGGACTCAGGGATGTTTGGGCCGGTGCTGCTGGCATCCAGCCGAGATCGGGGGTGCCACTGGATGCAGCGCAGTGCATAGGAAGCCCACCGCCAGGAGCCGTCAAGCCCGACTGTCAGCCTGGTTGGTTGTCAGTGGGTGCAGGTAACAGTCTGGCTTCCAGGAGTCACCTCACCTCCAGGAAACGTGGGATTGTGAAAGGGAAACGTTTTAGTAGAACCAGAGTGCAGTTTACCAATCCCACTGTGAGGTAAGAACAGGTAGGCTGTGCCTTTTATTGACACCAAATCTGTGGAATTTTTCTCCACACCAGCGACCAGCAATCCAACACGGGCCAGGTGCCCAACACTGGAACTCAACCCTGACTCTCCCGGGAGCCAGCACACACCCCACGGGTCAGGGCTCAGCCCCACCAGGCCGCCTCCACGTCGGGCCCGGGCTCAAGCGCCTGCGGCCAACTGTCCTTCTGACCGAACCGCTGCAGGTGTGAAGGTTCCCATGGCCCCTCCTCAGGTTCAGTAATTCGCTGGGACAGTTCACAGAACTCAGGAAAGCACTCTACTTACACTTGCATTTATTAGAAAGGTACAACTCAGGACCAGCCCAGTGGAGTGGGAGGGCGGATAGGGCAAGGGCGGGGCGCTGGGGCGGGGTGTGCGGGGAGCTTCCGTGCCCTCTCTGGGTGCACTGCCCTCCCAGCGCACCGAGTATGCACCAGCCTGGGAGCTCGCCCAGACCCATCATCTGGGGCTTTTAATGAAGATGCATTCATTACATAGGCACGATCGATGGCATCATTGGCCATTGGTCATCAAACTCAATCTCCAGCTCCTTTCCTCTCTGTGGGGTTGGGAGTGAGGAGCGGGAGCCACAAGTCCTAACCCTCGAATGAGTGGTTGAGTTTCCTGGTGACTGGTCTCTATCCCGAAGCTATCGACTCCCCTCCCCAACACACACACACACACACACACACACACGCAATGAATCATTTCACTAGCACATGAGACAGTACATTCGGAGGGTTCTGAGGGACTCGGTGTCAGGAACTGGGGACAAAGACCATATATTTCTTTCGTGTTATACCACGACGGGTCAATGCCAAGCCCCGAGTCTCTCGGGTTGAAGGGGAAGGAGATTCTGTAGTCGAGACACACGAGCATGATGCTGGCTGGTGTCCTCTGTGTTCACACTCTCCCACGTGGTTCAGCGAGCCTCCGACACACAGGAGGCTGGTGGTGCAGGCACCACGGGATCCCCCAGATGCCGGGCTCTCTGTACAAGGTGGAGAGAGGGCAGAGCAAGCTTCCGTTTTTATCCTTCTCCTCCTGCACCTGCACCGCTGCCGCTGGAAAGAAGAACTGAGTTTGCCTTGCTGATACAGAGGGAGGGAGAGGGGGTGGGAGGGTCTGCCTTCTCTCCTGGTGTCGGTGGCAACCGTGAAGCGAGCCGACCAGGTGGCCTCCCTGGTTGTGAGTAAAGACAAGGGGACTGTGAACACAGGTTGGTATGTTTACTGTTGTCAGTGGTGGCGGGGTTTCACAGGGGCCTTTTCCTGTCTCGACTCAGACTGAAATGCACTCACACCGAGGGAAGTGGTGAAGCCGTGGCCCAGTGTGTGTGTTACAGATCTGATGTTTGCAAACCCGCAGACGTGAAGCGCCAGGGGCTTCTCACAAACATCTGGTACACAAGCGCTGCCCCGCCAGGGAGCTGACTCATCAGCAAGGGTGGTGGACCTGCACGTAAACCTCGAACCACAAATGCTTTCCCTCTAAAATGAGTAGACTTCGTGAGACATTTCGGTTAAGCACTCTGTGAAACAGTGGAATAACTGGTTTCTCTCTCTCCTCCCCACAGTGACTACCTGCATCTTTTACAATACGCCCATGCCATGTGGTCAGCTGGCAAGAAAGAATTCCTTAATGTGTCTGTTGAAGGATTCTTTTTTAAAAAATTTCTAATGTTGAAGGATTCTTAAATGGGAGGTCTCATAGGAGTGCAGAGTGGCTCTCCTGTTTGTAGGTGCGCACCAGACCGCGTCCCCAGCCAGGCACCTGGGTGGGCTGGTGTGGCTGCCGATGGTGGAGTGTCCTATGGAGGGCCCAGTGATGAGGAAATCTCTCCACCTGCTGATGGGACCCAGGCTCTCCGGGGATAAAATACACCTCAGGGTTGATGGGAACACCAAGAAGTAATCATTCTCCAGTTCCCAACACTCCTGCCTCATCTCTCCAAATTTCCCACCAGACCCAGCCCCCCGCTGAGCAGTGTGGGTCCAAATCCATCAGATGGCAGCAGAAGGGGGTGCCTGCCCTGGCTCGAGGAGAAGGGCTGGCGATGGCCGACAGCCGGGTCTCCGAAGCTGACTGCCCGGCTGGGGTCCCAGCCCTGCTGCTCGCTGGCTGTGGGGCTTGAGGCAAGTTACTTCACCCCCACCCCTTGTGCCTCAGTTTCCTTCTAGCCTGATTCTGTCACGAGCTGGGCGGCAACTCTGCCCTCCAGCACAGGTCCGCCTCCATGGAGCTGCGGGGCTGGGGGCTGGCCTGTCATCTCTCAGCTCCAAAACCCCCTTCGGAACTTCCCCAGACCTCTTTGGGGTCTGATAAGAGGGGCCGGGGCAGACTGGAAGGTGGGAGGGAGGAAGGAGGACTCCTTACTTTCAGCATCACTCCACCAAAAGCCCTTGGGGCTCCTGTCAGTCTTAGCTCTTTTTCCTGCCCTCCCAGGAAGGACATGCCACCTCAGAGGCCCCCAAGGCTCCAGGCAGAGCCCCCTCCTCAGAGGTCCAGGCTGCAGCTCCCGGAGCCCCTTCTCTAACCAACGGGGTGCTGAGAACCCCCACCTCTTCCTTTCGCCCACCGCTGCCCCCAGCCCAGCAGGAGCTGTTTCCTGTAATAACCAGCCCTGCTCCTTCAGGGGTCCCTGTCCACTGTCTCCCCTCATCTGTTTAACCAACGCTTCCTATTCAATTCTGTTGAACCATCCAGCATGGCTTCTGCCTGCTGTCCGACAGAGTGGTATGGGTGGGGCATGCCTGCGCCCATCCCCCATCCTGCAGGTCTACCGCACCGGGCTCCTGCACGGAGGTGCTGGCTCCTACCCTGTCATCAGAGGACTGCCCCGAACGAGAAGAGTCATTCTGAGTTAGAAGAACAGCAGACACTCGGCTTCCTCCACTACAGCACATTCAACATGTCACTCACTGTCACTCGTCCCCACCTGTCAAGGTGGAAGCAGGCAGGTTGCTGTTTGGCCTCCACAGGTGGCCGCCTGCTTGCCCTCCCCTGAGGGAAAGGCTGAGCGGCTGCAGACTCACGCGAGTTCCTCTCCGCAGTGAGGGGCACCAGCTTTACCCCCAGGTGAAGTTTCTCGGAGGCACCGTGAAGCAAGGGCAAGGGAGCAGCGTGCACAACGCAGCTTCGACGAGACCGGATGTTTAAGGGGCAATCTTGACGTTCAGGTTTGTGACCGCAGGGCCCGTACCTCACCTGAGGGGAAACTCAGATGGGCCGACTGTAAATAGGTACAGCAGTCAAGCCATAAAGGTGTGCGTCTGGGAGGGTGTAGGAAATGGTGTAGAGACCACCGGTTTCTTAAAACGTCAGGGGGCCCTGGCCCATGTGACTCTGGGTTGGGCATCATCTCCCAAAGCAAAACGTCGCCGGTTCAATTCCCAGTCAGGGCCTATCTATGTCTGGGTTGTGGGTTTGGTCCCCTCAGTGGGTACATCTGGAAGGCAACCCGTCAATGTTTCTCTCTCACATCAGTGTTTCTTTCCCCCTTTTTCTCCCTTCCTTCCATTCCCTCTAAAAGAAAAGGAAAAAGGAAAAACAGAGGAAGAAAGAGACCTTAGGGGGATCACCTTGTAAATCACGATTGTCTAACCACCATGCCGTACACCTGTAACCACTGTGAACTAATCCCGAAAGTCAGCTGTAATTTAAAAATAATAGTTTCATATGCCCTGAGTTTATCTCATTCTCAGATCAGGGTGTTACCAGGTTTGGCATTTTCTCATGCACCAGTGATGCCTACATAATTGTAAAATTACTTGGATTACTAAATGTTAATGAGACATCTCTATGTATTGCTTTTAAAAAATAAAATAAAATCAAGGGGGGAACAGAAGGCTCCAGAGCCTTGTCACTCAGTTACCTTTTTGTTTCTCACGCCTCTTCTGGACGGCGTGTGTCAGGGGCACCAACCAACTGCCCCCCAGCCCGCTGCCCCCACGCACCCTCTCCCCAGTGTGGCTGAGCTCCTGCTGCCCCCTTGTGGCGGTTTGTGTGAGGGACACTAGCCTCTGTTCCCGTTGGTTTGTGGAGATATGGCAGCTTTCCTGCCTCTGCCCTCACCATTTCTTTCACAAACAGAAGGAAAGGTCACTCCTCCACACACCGCTGCCACTTGTGAGGGTCCCACGGGCCCTGCATGGGACTCTCCAACCATCCGAGATTTCCCATCCTCCTGTGCAAGACCAGTGCGGTGAGCTGGGGAAGGGGTGCGTGGGTCACTGCTGATGGGGCAGGGAGGAGCGGCAGGATGGGCGCTAACGCGGGCTCTGCCCTGCAGAGTCTGCCAGGAAGAAGTTGTCACCTTTTGAGTTGGGGCTTTGGGTGTCTCTTGTGGAAGCAAACATACCGGCCAAAAGCTGATTTAAAAAGCGCCATCACATCACAGAACTGTCTTGTCTTCTTGGCCGCATCCCACACTGGTGCTGCAGACCGAAATCCGGGCACTGTCTGCCTCTTCCGTGGGCCTACGGTTTCCAGCTGGGAGCTCCTTGAGGCCAAGGACCTTTCCCGTCCCTAACCTGCATCTGGCACGGCACACAGCACAAAGAAGGCATTCAGTGTTCTTGAACTGAAGAATGCTATGTGACGGGGTCCTCATAGCCTGTCAGGTCTTCTTCCAGAAGTCGTCCTCTTATCGACAGCCCTCCTCTTTATGCCCAGGGTCAGCGCCATGGGTGCTGTGTGCCACCCAGACTTCCCTTCACGGTGAGACACCTATTCCCCTTGATGGTCCAAAGCTAAGTCCCTCCCCAGGAGCTGCCCTCCTTCCAAACAGAGCTACTCACCCAAGGTGGCATCTCCTCCTGGGGGCAGCCCACCTCCACGAACTGATGGGCGCTGGCAGGGGCGGCACCAGACTCTGCTCCTCAGCTGAGATAGCCCTGGAGGGGCAAGGCTCCAGAGGACGGGCTGAGACCTTCGCTGCAGCTGCATTGCATCATGGTCCATCCTCTCCCATGGCCCCAACAAGCGTCCTTCACCCCTCACGGGCCCAGGGCTCTCGATGCACTGAAGAGAGAGAGACAGCAAGAGACTGATGGCAGTTGCTCCCCTCCTTGGTAGCAGATAAAGGCATTCTCATCTCCTTCAGCCAGAGGGCAGAGGCAGCTGGAGGCTGGGCCAGAGCAGAACAGGAAGGGCACAGAGCTCCAGGGAAGACTGGATTCTCAATGTGGGCATGCCAAGGGGAGGGCTCTGGCGGGACATTGGAACTTGAGATGGGAATCATGGCAGCTCTGGAGTTCCCTGGGCACTGGCTGGTGCCTCTGTTGTAACTTGACGCTCTTGAGAACACTGAAGTCCCAGACCCCACCCCCCAACACTGGCCTGCAGATGTGACCACCTCCCCTTCTGGCTGTCTGTCCAGTAACTGGTCAAGTCTCAGCACCACCTGGCCAGGGAAGTGCTGGGTCCACTCAGGGAGGAAAGGGACCACACGTTGACGGGGCTGTAAGCCCCTCAATGTGTACGGGCAGAAGCATGGAGAATATATGCGGGACCGGATCTGCAGGGTGATGAGTTGAGAGAAGCGTAATACAGTGAGTAAGAGAGAATCTAGCTCCGCAGCCAGTCCAGGGTGCAAGCAGCCTTGTAACTTGGGCCACACAACCTGGGAAACCTCATGGTATTCAAAGCACCTATCCTATGATGGGAGAAGATGCTGTGGAGCTGTACGTAAACCCAGCTGCAGAACCTCAATGCAGAGCCGTCGGGGTCTGGAGTAAGCCCATGGCGTTCACGCAGAGAACCGCCACTGGAGAACAGCTCCTGGTTTGCTGCTGGGCCGTGGGAGAGCGTCACTGACCTGTCAGACACCTGCCATAAGCCAGAGCAGGCCCAGCGGCAGTCCCTCCTAAGACAGGAGTGGGACACGGGGCATTAGACATGAGCAGGGACAGAGGACATAAGCAGGCTGCACGGACAGGTGGCCCTGACACCCTCCATGTCATCCGCTGCTGTTGCTCAGGTGCCTCCTCCGCAGCACACACCCATGGCCAAGGGAGTGGGGTATGTCCCTTACAACCTACCTACCGAAGAGGAAGAAGGCCAAGTTCAGGCCCCGGAGGGCTCGGTCTAGTACGGAGGTGCAAGTTGGGAATGGGCTGCTGCCGCTGCTGTCTAGCTTCCCTCAGGGGGCCTTTCCAGACCGTGGTGACAGGAAATAATGGCAAGGCAAAAACCAGGCTACCTGGTCAACCCCTCTGTGTGGGAATAGAATAGGCCTGAAGCCAGAAATCACATAGACTCACGGGAGTAGCAAATGGCCCGGCTGGTTGGTTGGGGCCTCGAAGGAGAAAGATGAGGTCAGGCGCAAGGGTAGAGACACGTGGGTGGATCTGTGGAAGTGGGCGAAGAGTGGGAAGATCTTTGAACGCACGTGAATGCACTCCAGCGAGCATCCGCTGTGGAGGAGGCACCCAACAACCAGGCAGTCCGAACGATGTGGCCCGCTGATGTCCTCTCCATTGGCCGCTCCTGTGCCGGCACAGTGGGTATGTGAGAGGAGTAGCTGTGGTGGCAACAATGGAAGCCACACGATGGGACTCCATCCTGCAAGGCCGTCTGGCTACTGACGCTGCCAAACTTTTAACGTGAGTGCTGCAGGAGCCGCTGCTGAGCCCTCGGCGCAACACCCATCTCTCAAGGACAGCCATCCACACCAGGGTGAGTTGTCCAGATTGGACCCTTCCTCTAGATGGGGCGGGTATTTATCTTGACCCAAACTGACACCTGCTCTGGGTGTGAGTCTGGCCTTCCCTGGTTGCAGGGCTTCAGCGCTGTGCTCGTACGAGGGTTTACAGTGTCGGATCCACCGGTACAGAACCTCATGTAGCACTGAGCCAGAACAAGGAGGGAGCAGTGGACACATGGGATCCACCGGTCCTGTCACGTACTGTAGGAGCTGCTGGCCTCGCAGTACAATCAAGTAGCCTTTTAAAGGTGCAGCTCAGGCACCAGCTTGGAAATGATGTCCTGTGAGGAAGGGGGACCATCATTCAGGGTGCAGACTACCTCCTAAATCAACGACCATTCTAGTGGTTCTGTGGCCCCAGTAGGCAGAATCCATGAGACTGGGAACCAGCAGGTAGACATGGGGATTGTCCTGCTCAACATCTTTACCAATGACCCACTTGGGAATCTGTGCTCCCTACACTGACAATTTTAATCTTTATGGGTCTAAAGAACCTGTTTCTGAAGAGGGACAACTCCTACCTGTGGACACAGCAAGAGTCCCATTCAACCTTAAGCTGTGGCTGTCACCCAGTTACTTTGGGTTCTTCGTGCTCAGAGACCAATGGGCACAGATAGAGGCCATTATCGTGTTGGAGACACTTGACCCAGATCATCAGGAGGAAGCAGGGCCGCTGTCACACGACGGGAGCAGGAGAGAACACACCCAGCATGCAAGGGATACACTGCGGTGTCTCTTGGTCACTCCCTGCTGACCTTGCATAGAAAATGGTCCGTTAAGTACAGCAGTCACTGCTTGCGAGGGGCATGGTGGCCAGGGACTCAGGGCTTTCGAGGATGAGTCTGGGCATCCTAGCAAGGAGGCCTAGAGGTAAGAGCAGGTAAGTGCCTCGACTAGCAGAGGTGTTGCTGGTCATGGGAGAATGTCCCACAAAGGAAGGAGAGAAGAGAGACAGTGGATATGGTGGTGCCTTGTCCCAACTGCACTTCAGGATGGAGGAACACATCCCCCAAGCTACCAGGGGCATCACCCTCCCCAGTTAAGTGTTCTCAGCATCTTGTTTTCATTCAGAACATCTCAGAAGAGCCTACCCGGGCCCAGATCTACCCACGGATTTCAACTCAAGTCTTTGTTGTAACTGCATCACAGTTCCATTTCTTCTCTGTTCAGCCCAGTGTCTTGTGCTCCCTCACACGTTGCTGCTAAAAGCCCTCCCCAATGAGCTTCCTGTGCAGCATGTGAAAATGTACTTGAAAGCCCTGGAGGGCTGCTACAGTAACTATGACCTTCAGGGCCCAGACCCCAGAGGTAAAGGAAGCCCGGAGAGGTAGGACTGCTATTTGGTGCCATATCGCCAAGGTGAAGGCAGTGGCTGAGCATCTGAGAAGCTGAGTGGAGCTCCTGGATTCTCACAGGGCCCTTGCCATAGTTACAGTTTAGGCCCACCCAGGGTGAGACCCAGGCTTTACGTTTGGCACCTGCAGGCAATGCCAATAAAGGGGACCTGGAAATAGACTGGTCCTCGGGAGACCAGAGTCAACCTTCCATCAGCTCAGTCTCTAATTTTTGACCCTGTCTGCCAAAAGTTGAAGTAAATCTACTTGGGCTACATGATAACACTCAAGCCTCGATTATCTATACATTTTCTTTTTATGTATTTTATTTATTTATTTTTAGAGAGAGGGGAAGGGAAGGAGAGAGGGAGAGAAACAGCAATGTGTGGTTGCCTCTCACGCACTCCCTACTGGGGACCTGGCCCACAACCCAGGCCTGTGCCCTGACTGGGAATCAGGCTGGCAACCCTTTGGTTCGCAGCTCCACTCTCAACCCACTGAGCTACACCAGCCAGAGCTATACATTTTCATGTAGTATTTTATTTCATATCAAAAATACGTATGCAAACAAAAGACAAAAACTGACTGAGACACAAGAGAAAAAAGACAACTCGCCTCCCCACAGATGTTCAGGAGATCCAGATATCGAAGTTATTAGACATGAACTCTAAAATAATGATCATTAACATGTTTAATTAAATAATAAGAGAAACCATCAATAGTTAACTGAAGGCTACATGAAAGAATCGGGAATTCTGAAACTGAAAAATACAAAAACTGAAATTATGAATGCAACAGATCAGGTTCACAGAAGATTAGACATAGATAAAGGAGCAAATAAACTGGGAGGCATGCAGAAGAAAATATTCACACGGAAACATGGAGAGACTAAAGACAGAAATTCATAGAAGAACACCAGAGACAAAGGACACGGGGAAAGGGTTAAGGTATCTGTAACTGCAGTGTGAAGGGGACAGAAGGACAATGTGGTAGAAGGAATACCTGAGGAGATAATGGTCAACATTCAAGAGAGAATAAATTTGGAAAGACAAATACCAAGAAATACACGTAAGCTAAATACGAAAAACCACTAAAAGTCAAAGACAAAAATGAAATCTTAAAAATAACCAGCTGAATAAAAAGCCATTGCCTTTTTCTCATCATCAACTGAGGATATTTTTTATTATTGATTTTGTTTTTCTTATTGAGTATAGGGAGAGGTAAGGGGGAAGAGAGAGACAGAGACAGAGAAAGACATTGATGTGACAGAGGAGCATTGATGGGCTGCCTCCCATATATGCCCCAGCCAGGAATCAAACATGCAACCTTTTGGGTACTGGATGATGCTCCACCAACCGAGCCACCCATCCAGGGTAAAAGCCACTGCCTTTTAAAAGCACAGTAGGACTAAAAGGAAACCCTGAAAGCCAGAAGACAATAAAATCATACTTTTGAAGTGCAAAAAAAAAAAAGTAGTTGCCAATTCAGAACTCTATATTGCACCCAAAAAAACTTTTAAAAAGCCCTGGCTGGCATAGCTCAGTGGATTGAGCGCGGGCTGCAAACCAAAGTATCACAGTTCAATTCCCAGTCAGGGTACATGCCTGGGTTGCAGGCCATGACCTCCAGCAACTGCACATTGATGTTTCTCTCTCTCTCTTTCTCCCTCACTTCCCTCTCTAAAAATAAATAAATAAAATCTTAGAAAAAGAAAAGCTTAAGATTTATTAAAAAAAACTTTTAAAAAGAGACGTTTCACATTAAGAAAAATAAAAACTCAGGGAATTTGTTACCTACAGACCAAGAAATAGTGAAGGGAACTTTTTGGACAGAAGAAATATGACCCTAAATGAAAACATAAAACTATAAAGATATAGAAGGGAATCAAGAACAACGGAATGAGTAAATATACAGTAAAAGTAAATTAATGCATGTCTTACTAAATGATACTAATGTCTTTGAAGTTTTAAATATACAGAGTTGAAAATGCATGACAATACAAAAAATAAGTAGTACTGGAACTAGTCCAGGAGGTATCAAGGTACGAGGTAGACACGTTGTAATTTCAAGAACCACTAAAAGGTTGTAATAAAAAATGTATACCATTTACAACAACACGGATGGGTCTTAAGAGTAACATGCTAAGTGAGATAAGTCAGATGGAAAGGGACAAAGACCACATGATTTCACTCAAAGTGGGATATAAAACTAAACAACAAATGAACACACAAAACTCACTCACAGATTCAGAAAACAGAATGGCGGTTGGAAGGAGGGTGGGGGGGAAATGAAGCGGGTAAAGGGGTCAAATTTATGGCAACAGAAGGAGACTAGACCCTGAGTGGTGAGCACACAATGGAATATACAGATGTTGTGTTATGAAGTGGTACACCTGAAACTAATATAGTGTTATTAACCAATGTCTCCCCAATAAATGCAATTTTTTTGAAAAGATGTATATGTAATAAACAAAGGGATGGGTATAATAATGCATATGTGGCAAGAACACATTTAAAAAATGTGGCAAGAAATGATACATAGAAGAGATGGGACAAAAAAACAAACAGTAAAATGGTAAATTTTAGCCAAAAATACCAATTATTATCTTAAATGTAAATGGACTAAATACTCCATTTAAAAAACAATGTCAAAAATAAAGATGGATAGATACACTTTGCCTCCTCCCACAAATGAAAGAAGGACAACAAATCTAAAAACAAAACAATAACCACAACTGCCAGAAAATTGAACTGTGTGGAAGTCCAGCAACCAAGGAGTTAAAGAAGAAACATTCACCCAGACCGGTAGGAGGGGCAGAGATGGGCAGCCAGGGTGGAGAGGACTCACAGCAAGGCAGCAGCTGGCAGAGCAGGTGATCCCACATTTGCATGCTGATAAACCAGGAGGAAAACCTGAGGAGTGAGATAGACCCCACAACACAGGGTTCCAGCATGGGGAAATAAAGCTTCCAAACCTCTGGCTGTAAAAACCTGTGGGGGTTGCAGCAGCAGGAGAAATTCCCAGCTTCACAGGAGAGTTTGTTGGAGAGACACATAGGGTCCTAGAACATACACAAAGCCACTCACCTGGGAACCAGCACCAGAAGGGCCCGATTTGCTTGTGGGTAGCAGGGAGGTGACTGAAAGTAGGTGGAGAGTGGAGCAAGCTGCATTGCTCCCTCTCAGACCCCTGCCCCACATACAGCACCACCACCCAGTGAACACCTAAGGCTCTACCCCTTACTATGTAACGGGTGCCCTGAGACAAAAAAAAAAATGGCCCAAATGAAAGAACAGATCAAAGCTCCAGAAAAAATACAACTAAGTGACAAAGAGATAGCCTACCTATGAGATACACAGTTCAAAACACTGGTAATCAGGATGCTCACAGAAATGGTTGAGTATGGTCACAAAATAGAGGAAAAAGTAAAGGCTATGCAAAGTGAAATAAAGGAAAATGTACAGGGAACCAACAGTGATAGGAAGGAAACCAAGACTCAAATCAAGGATTTGGAGCAGAAGGAAGAAATAAACATTCAACCAGAACAGAATGAAGAAACAAGAATTCAAAAAGATGAGGAGAGACTGAGGAATCTCTGGGAAATCTTTAAATGTTCCAACATCTGAATAAGGGGTTCCAGAAGGAGAAGATGAAGAGCAAGAAACTGAAAACTTATTTGAAAACATAATGAAAGAGAACTTCCCTAATCTGGCAAAGAAAATAGACTTCCAGGAAGTCCAGGAAGCTCAGAGAGTCCCAAGGAAGTTGTGCCCTTGGTGTGCCCACACCAAGGCACATCATAATTACACTACCCAAGATTAAAGAGGAGAGGATCTTAAAAGTGACAAGAGATAAGGAGACAGTTACCTACAAAGGAGTTCCCATAAGACTAGCAGCTAATTTATCAAAAGAAACCCTGCAGGCAAAAGGGGGCTGGAAAGAAGTATTCAAAGTCATGAAAAGCAAGGACCTACACTCAAGATTGTTCTATCCAGCAAAGCTATTATTTAGAATGGATAGGCAGATAAAGTACTTCCCAGATAAGGTCAAGTTCAAGGAGTTCATCATCATCAAGGCCTTATCATATGAAATGTTAAAGAGATTTACCTAGGGA
This sequence comes from Phyllostomus discolor, assembly GCF_004126475.2. NCBI lineage: Eukaryota > Metazoa > Chordata > Mammalia > Chiroptera > Phyllostomidae > Phyllostomus > Phyllostomus discolor. The sequence continues at coordinate 194,012,288 of NC_040903.2, read as the reverse complement.
AAATAAGATGATCACAAATATGAACAGTAAAATGACACCAAACTCACAACTATCAACAACTGAACCTAAAAAAAAAACACTAAGTAAACAACTAGAACAGGAACAGACTCAGAGAAATCGAGATCACATGGAGGGTTACTAGTGAGGAGGAGGAAGGGGGAGAATGGGGGGGAAGTTACAAGAAATAAGCATAAATGGTAGGTACAAAATAGACAGGGAAGGTTAAGAACAGTATAGGAAATAGAGAAGCCAAAGAACTTATATGTATGACCCATGGACATGAACTAAGTTGGGGGTGGTGGTGCTGTGAGGGGGTGCAGGGTGGGGGAGAATAAAGGGGAGAGAAAATGGGACAACTGTAATAGCATAATCAATAAAATATAAAAGATAAATAAAAAACAATGTCAAAATAAAAAATCCTAACTATATGGTGGTTTATAAGAGTACACCCTGAATATAATAGGGTGTATATAACTTTGAAGAAAATTTGAAAGAACGCATAAAGTTATACTACACAAACCTGTTAAGCTATATACCAACATCAGATAAAGCAAGGTTTAGGGCAACTATTACCAGAAATGAAGAGGGCACTTCACAGTGCTTAACAGTGTCAATTGACAAAAGAAATCTTTCAAATTTATATGCACCTAATAATGTAGACTCAAAATATATAATTCAAAATTTGATATAAGTAAAAGAGGAAATCAATCTATATAGATTAAAAAATCAGTAAGAATATACAGCATCTGAATAACAAAACAAAACAGACTTAGTTGATGTATTTGGTATGGAATACTTTCATACTGCAGAATACACATTATTTTCCCAAATGCCCATTGGAACATTTATCAGATTGACAAAATACTGAGCCAGAAAGCAAGGCTAAACAAACTTCAAAGGATTCTATCATACAGAGTTTCTCTGGCCATAGTTATTAAGCAATAACTAGAAAATCACCAAGTATTTGAAAATTAGTCAATATGGGTCTAATTAAACCATGGGTCAAAGGAGAAGTCATAATGAAATTAGGTAATTAGAAATCATAATGAAAACTGATAATGATTGGGAATGAAAATATGACATAGCAATGCTTGTTTGCTGCAGTGGTGGAAGAGAAACGTGCAGCCTTAGAATGAATATGAAAACTACAAGGGCTAAAAGCCAAGGAGCTGACTGTTCATCTCAAGAAGTTAGAAACGGAGCCCTGGCTGGTGTGGCTCAGTGGACTGACCACTGGCCTGTGAACCAAAGGGCTGCTGGTTCGATTCCCAGTCAGGGCACTTGCCTGGGCTACGGGCCAGGTCCCCAGTAGGAGATGCACAAGAAACAACCACATACTGATGTTCTCTCTCTCTCTTTTCCTCCCTCTTTTCTCCTCTCTAAAAATAAATATCTTAAAAAAAAGAAATTAGAAAAATAGCAAACTAAGCCAGAAAATGAAGAAATAAATACAAATGTAAAAATAAATAAAATTAAACTAACAGAAAACAAAGGATGAACAAAGCCAAAGTCGGGCCTTTGAAAAGGTAATTTTTCCTTAGGCCTAACCAAGAAAGAGAAGGCAACAGAATCAGCATAAGGAATGAAAGCAGGGACATCCTTACAGACGTGACAGACACCACAAACATGAAAGATATTAGGAACCACCTTATGCCCATGAATCGGAAAATGTGCTGGACGTGTTCCTGTAATAGCGACTCTCACAGTGTGGTTTGCAGACGCTCGAGAGTGCCCCAAACCCTCTCGAGGAATCCATGCGATGAAAATTATTTTCTTAACACTAACTCATCATCTGCCTTTTTTGCTGCATTAAGCTTTCCAATGATTTGCAAAGGAAGTGGTGAGGAACCAGCAGATGCCTTTTTTATTTAGCAGGAATCGAGGCCACAGTGCAAAACTGTTCTAGTAGCCACTGTACCCTTTACCACCATGAGGAAAAATCAGTGTCCTTGATGAAACAGTAGAACACGTTTTCATTAAATCCCGTTCCTCCAAGACATAGTTTTAATATTCTGTGTGGCAAAATGGGAAGTATGCACAAAGCATTTCTTCAGCACATCGAAGCAGAGTCTTTTTCAGAGAACAGCCCGTTGGTGGCGGAGTTACGAGCTGAGCTGGTCACGTGTTTTCATGAAACGCCATTTTTCCCTGAGAGAATGGCCAAGGGGCAAACTGTAGCTATTCAGACTTCAGCATTTGACATTTTCTCAAAAATGAAGTGAGCCTGCTGCTTCGAGGGAAACAACTGACAGTATTTGTTACCGATGATAAAATGAGAGCTTTTGACCTAAAATTAGAATCTGCCCCCGTGAGCTTTATAGCTTGCAGATAAAAGTATAGCTGATTAAGCCAAAGTTGATATGAATAAATGTGTTTTTTATATTGTAATATAAAATTTCTCAAGATTTGGAAGATCTGCATAACTCAGGGAATGATTCCTGTCTAAGTAATCAATAAATGATCTTATAAAACCACAAACAGGTGAAAGATCCATTTCAAGATAAACCAATGGATTTTAATGTAATCCAGTACAAATGGGATTCTACAATGCAACTAACCTTTAAGAAACTACCACTTGTCCAATTTTATGAAAGCACAATGTAGCAAAGCAAGAATATCAATTAATTATCTGAAAAGGCTATTAAAATACTTCCCTCTTTTGCAACTGTATACATGTGTGAGGCTGTTTTCTTCATGTGTTTCAACCAAAATAACATAATGCAACATATTGTAGGTAGACACAGAATATTCAGATGTCATATAACTCTTCACTTGGAAGCATTATTTTAAATAAAATTTTAACATGTAATGAGTTATTAGTTTACTTAGAAATAATATCTTTCTAAGTAAAGATATTACTGGTTTTAATCACATGGTTTAAAAGATATCACATGGTTTTAATTTCTAATGCAATAAATATCGATGCAAGCCACATAAATTATTGAGGGGCCTCTATAATTGTCTAAAATGTAAAAGTATTCAAAAACCAAAATGTTTGAGAACTGCAATCCCAGAGAAACTCAATTTACCAAAACCAACTAAAATAAGAGTAGAATACATGGATAGTCCTTTGAAACCAAACCCATATTTAAAAGCCTCCTAAAGATCATTCTAGATCCAGATAATCCTGCTGGTGGACCTCCTACATGAATTCTAAATGAAATGCCGTATTTCTTAGGTGGTCCAAGCCTGTTTCTTGAAAACAATACTCAAGTTTTGGAAATGTACACAGAGATCAGTTGTCGACATGTGGTCAACTCCTTGCAGGCAACCACAGTTTGGGGAACGGACTCCAGGTTCCTAGCGAGGCTCTGATTTCCAAGCCAATCACGGTGGTTTTGTTCCTCCTGTCAGTGACTAGTTGAGAAAATCAGGACTTCGGGGCAAGTTAAGGATCTTGCATTTGTCAAATCTTGTATCAATGAAATGCAAGGAATAACATGCTGAGGCTTCTGCAAAATTTTAACACTCAAGACAGGGAACAGGACGCATTTTTTTCCTGAATGATGATGTGTATGTCCTAAGGTCTGGAAACAGACACCTGGGCCCAGCCGGAAGAGAAAGGCAGCAGACACAGGAGGGCAGAGTTGAGAAAATTACAGACGTACAGACCTGGAGTAACACCAATAAACCAATCCCGAAAAACCTGCCTCTGAGCCAATGTCTGTCGAACTGGGTTCTCTCTTTCTTGTAACTATAAGCCTCCCAAGTAAACATTCAGAACTATTTTAAAAAATACCGTTTCTATTGATTTTTACAAAGAGCCACTCCCAAATTTATAAGCTAGACGAATCTCCGTTTTGTCTGAAGATGCCCCTGACTGTTGACACTCGTGCTACGCTGTGGATTCCCTTTGGGACTTTCGTGGCACACTGCGTCGCCCGCTGCGAAGTGGCGGCTGGGGAGAGCAAACCCGCTAACCACGGTACAGCTGACCGCTGAATAATGTGGTGGTGAGGGGCGCCAACTCCCACGCAGTCGAAAATCCACGCGTCACTTCTGACTCCCCCAAACTTCAGCCGTCCCTTGCCATCTGCAGGGAATTGGTGCCAGGACTTGTGGACGCGTAGTCAGCCCTCTGCATCCACCCACCCCCAACCAGGGATCGAAAGTACTATATTTTCAACCCACTGTTGGTAGAATCTGCAGATGTAAAACCAGGGATACAGAGGGCTGTGCATTTATTGAAAAGTCTGCACAGTTCTTACCTGTTTTGCTCAAGGGCCGACTGTGTTACACACAGAGGCACTCCTCGGTATCTGCTCACATCTAGTGCTGTCCCGGGATGTTAGCTTTATCCGATAGAGGCAGGTGGAGAGAGCGCATGCCCAGGGTTGGATCTGGAGACCAGCGCATTCTGGTGTGGGCCAGTTACTCTGTATTCATACAGTGTTCTCAGAAGCAAAAAGGAACCCTGGCCTTAAGAATGACGTTTCCTTTTGGGGACAATTTCCTGGGCAACTAACACTGAAGGGTTTCTTAAAAGGCTTCCAGACAAGATGGATTCATCTCTTACCATTTGTTAATGTATATCCTGAGAAATTACAAAGCAACCTAGGGGCCCTCTTGTACCAAATTACATTTCCCCAAATATCAAGTTTAGTTACATATAGTTTCCTTTAATAAGCACGTATGAAGGGGAGATAAAGAACAACATCTGGTCATGGCCCTTACTTTACAAGGTGTGTTACTTTTCCCGGAGAACGCTTCTATGTGGTGAGATTCACTGGCTACAGGTTAGCAGAACATTTTTGGAGCCTTCAGGAGGAAAAATCTAAAGTAAACTGTACTTTAAGAATAACAAAGAGATTTTAAGGGACCCGAATTTCATGTCAACCTCCCTTTGAATCTCTGGGTCTAAGATTAATGTGGCTTACAAACACGGAGAATTCCTTCTTTTGAAGATGTGTTTCGTATTTCCTGTCACTAGAAAAAAATACTGTCCTTTAAGACTAAATACCACTCCACCTGCAGTTGTGCCACTGTGGTCCTGGGCAGGAAGACAGTGAACTGTTTGGGACTCGGGGTTATAACTTACAGTTAAAACGACTCACTAAAGGCTTAATACGTGATCTAAGCAAGAGTGTATCTACTCTCATTTTAAGTCGGCTTGCATTTCCTGTATTATATATCAAATCAGTGGGTTAGTACACACCTGTTAGCATCTGCCTTTGATGACCATAATCTACATTTTTGTGTGTGCGCACTGTAATTCGGTGTAATATAATGAACATGAGGCCTGTCCAGGAAAAGCCCGGCTATTGTTAATATATGAGAACACTTTATGTGACATCAATGGAACCTGGCAGCCAAGAATGGACTTGAATGCGCATGCGTGAACAATGACTTAACTGTACTAGTCAGTGGGGGCGGTAGAAGTCATTGAGTGAGCATGTGTACTGTGTGGCTGTTGCATTCAAAATGACTGAGCGAGTAGAGCAACAGATCTGCATCAAATTTTGTGTTAAGCTTGCATATTCCTTCACAGCGTCTATCCAGTTGATTCAGAAGGTCGCAGCTATGGGCAACAGGTGACTGGCAGCTTCAACATGACAGTGCTCATGTATCACATCTCATGCAGTTTTTTTGTGTAACATCAAATCACCCAGTGACTCAGTCCCCCTAGAGCCTAGTTTTGCAACTTCTGGCTTTTCCCAAAACTAAAATCACCCTTTGAAAGGCAGTGACTTCAAACCATCAATGAGATTCAAAAAAATATGATGGTGATTGAGAGAACTGTGTGAGGTCCCAAGGTGCCTACTTTGATGGGGACTGAGGTGTCATTGTCCTGTGTACAGTGTTTCTTATGTCTTCTTCAATAAACGTCTCTTTTAATGTTACATGGGTGGATACCTTCTGGACAGACCTCGTATATACACTTATCATCCTACATGCTCCATCTAATATTTTATCATTAGTATGACACATTCAGATAAATTTCATAGATGTAAATGATCACCTTTTTACCATAAAAAGATATCCTTTTAATATGAAATATATACATTTCTATGGTAAGATGAATTGTATGTTTACAGGCCAAAGCTTATTATTTCAGAATCAAGTACATATTTTTAAAATATGCTATGCAGAGCTTAATATGGCATACTCTCATTTTTCTTAATTTGACAAAAGTGGACAGAAGGCAAAATGAAAAAACTTTTATTTCCTCAGTGTTTTATCTGTCAATGCTGTATTTTTGATGCAATATATTTGCAAGGAAAAAAGAAACAATCTCAGCTTTTATTTTTCATTTTAAACAACTACAGTATTTACAAACTTGAGAATAACAAAACACTCAAGACACATACACACTCGCAGACACACGCAAGTACATACACCCTTCGCTCTGGTTTCTGCCGAATGCTGGCAGAGGCGGCCAGCCTGTCAGAGCCTGTGGTCAGAGAAGAGAGAGCCGCTGTCTGCCCTCACGCCCACCTTCCTAGAACCCTCACTGGCGCTCCCCCTTCCGTCTCCTCACGTACAGCTCGTTGCCAGGCTTGTGTATCAGTTCTTACAATTTACTTTTATTTAAACTACAAGCTTCGAAGAAGCATAAGCAGACATGATTTTGCCCCCATTTCTATTATTTGGGTATAGAATTAGAATCAAGCTCTGTAATGTAGAGAACCTCATTTAACACAAGTACACTGAACCCAGGAGTCCCCGGGGGCAGCAGCCTCATTCTCTCCCGCCTCTCCACTGTGAACTCCCGGTCATCACCCCGTCTGTGCTGGCAACACCGGGACAGCCATCCTCATCGCGACCTCGACGCCCTGTGTTCCTTACCTAGCGTGGCTTCATGGAATCACACCTTGTCAGGTATGGGGCTGAGGCATGAGACAAAGAGCACAACCCCATGAAACAGGCCTAAGTCCTAGGACAGAGCTGTCACGCAGCCCTGTGACGAGAGTCAGCTCTGGCTCCCCCGGGGCCATGCTGCTCTCACCAAGTGGCAGAGGAAGAAGTCCGGCTCCCAAACAGAACTTACTTACTCTACTCCAGAAAGAATATGTGGCCGATAAGCAATGAAAAGAAATTCTGATCACATAGGATTCTTTACAGATGTTCTGATGAGGTGATTCAAAGCAGAAGATAAATGCTGGTTTTAAGCAAAAACCATACTCCAGTCACATACCTGGCAGATCTATCTGTATAATAAATTCCTTCTCAATCACAGTTCTTGCCTAAATATTGAATAAGGTAAAAATGAGAAGGTCTAGATGTTTATCAGCTAGATTGTTCCTTTAAAAAGAAAGAAAGAAGGGCTGGTTTTCTAATATTTGAAAAAAACCCACTATACATATCCAACATATTAAAATTTATGCTGCACCAATACATGGTAATATCTAATTTTCCTCTTTCTCCAGATCAATAAAATCAATTCTACATGTGACTGAAACAGAAAGCTCAAAGTTCATTAACAGGTCCCAAGTATCATCTCGGCCTGGATTGATGCTCTTTTCTCCCCTCTCCTTGGAATTAAAGGAGAAGCCTCTAAATAAAAAATGGATGTTTTATATCTCATTTGAACAACGTATCCTATCAAAAAATATCTGACTGGGTCTGTGTCCAGGCAAAATAATTTTATGATATCACATTGCACTGTTAAAAAAACAACTATGAATGAGTACTGAAGACTTAAAAAAAGGGGGGAGGACTTTGCCCACACTCACGAAAAAGTAATGAAAACAACCACGAAAGCAATCGCCAACCTGGGCTGCAATTTATAGCTTAGTACATACAAATGCAAAGAATTCTCTCTCAAAATCACTAGGTCATCTTTTCTCAAGTCACATATTTAGGAGGAAGGATTTTTGAAAGTTAACTAAAAGCACAAGATGATTTTAGACTCAGAAAAGCCTAAATTTAAAAGACCCAGCTCTGGATGAATGACTCAATGCAGCGATCCACTAATGAAAAATCTCTGAGACAGGCAGAAGGATGCTGCTCAGAAGCAAAGTAGGATTTATTAAGGCTAAGCTACACTTGCTTAGATTTGAGGCTGTTCTTTATATTTCAAAATGAAATGTGAAAATAAACCAACCCAGGAAGAAAGATAACATTTTCTTAATGAGATGTAGTTTCCTATATAAAAATTTGTACAGTATTTTCTTGTTTCTGTACAGATTTTACTTATTTTTAGAGAGACAGAAAGGGAAGGAGAGAAACATCAATGTGTGAGAGACTCATCGACTGGCTGCCTCTCACATGCCCCCAACACCAGGGACCTGGCCTGCAACCCAGGCATGTGCCCTGACTGGGAATCGAGCCAGTGACCCTTTGGTTCTCAGGCTGGCGCTCAATCCACTGAGCCACACCAGCCAGGCTGTATAGTATTTTCATTGCCTGACATTTAGTACAGAGAAATTTTCCTTGGAGTATCTCACTCACTGTCTCCTTCTGTTTCAAAGATTAGTAGTAGTTTTTCAGGTATACTTGAACTATTTTTAAAAATACTTCAAACCAAACAGAAGTTAATCTTCCAGCAATGGAAACCCAAAGAAGGTAGAATGCTGATGAAATTGGTTCAATGGTTTCCTGAAAGGTAACTAATCTCCTCTTCCCATAAGAAAACCCCTCACCACCTCTTCTCCCAAGACCCTTAAATACCAACGAATTAATCTAGGCCCTTAACAAAATTAAGAGTTCTTTAGAAAAAAAAGTGACCATTTAAAGTTTTATCAAGTAAGCAGGAAGATTAACCAAAAGCTTAATTTTGAGTTATAAAATTATTTTTGCCACTGAATGAGAAGAAACAAAAAGAGACGCTAACAATTTATACCCATTACGGGACTCTCCCTCAAAGGAAAAAAAATAAAATCAAATAACAAAAAAAGCCAGATATTAATGAAGCTCATTTGAAAGAAATGAATAAAATGTTAGTGTTTCAATGACCTATTCTCACTTTGAATTCACGCAACTCCAAGAGCGTCGGCGACGGTGCACGGAAGAGCCCATTGCCCGTGCGTGCGCCGGGGTCTCTCATGCTAACGGAAAGCGAGGCCGGGCGCCTGACAGGTGGCTCACTCTTCTGCGGGTCCGCGGAGTTGAGACACGTATGATCAATTTAAGTATGTGTATTTCCATGGGATAATTTAGGTCAAATTATTGTTAAGACACAAATTTTTCTTTAATTATCCCTATTTCCCTTGACGTAATTATTAGAAAAGTATTATAATTTTTAAAAGACCATCAGTTTTAGGCTTAAAAAATAAGAACAGGGTTCTCCTTAGGATTGTTATTTCATGAACACTCACTACAGGGCTACCAGTTAACAAAATTCAATTTTTTAGAAAAATGTCCACCAGTTGCTGCCCCAATACATGTATGTTCCATATAAAATCTAGTTTGGCATTTGAAATCTGACTTTTGGAGTGTGTGATATGTTTAACAATTGGGTGTAGGAGGTGGAGGGCTAGGAATAAAAATAACTCTAGCCCTTCAGATTGAATCATCTGAAATTCAGATTTTTCTCCTATACAGGAAAATGAATTAATTTCCCCTTAAGACTGAAAAAGGCTCCACTTACCCTCTCACCAAGGCAATGACCACAGAAGGACCACATTTGTTTCTGAGGGAACCAGCAGCAGGGAGCGCAACTCCTTTGAGAAGATTTTAAATAAATATATATCTATACAGATAGATAATCATATATTCCGTTTCAGAAGACAAAAGAAAAAGCCTGAATCTTAATGGCATACTACAGATTTGCCAAAAAGAGGCCAATACACAATAGAATGATACTATCAGGAAAACACACTTTGGTCAATTTAGAAAGGGCACCTCTGAGTGAAGGTTCAGAAAACCATCTGACGTGTTTGAACAGCGAATCTTGCAGAGCGTGAAGTCTGGAAACGTCAGCACAAGGCACACTGGGCTCTGAGGAACGGCCGCAGTTTTAAATTAGAACAAGGAAAGATAAATAGGTTTCGGGTGGAAATGCAGTAAGATGCTCTACGTTAACCGTTTCATTCCTTCCACTGGAGTGTTATGCTGCACCGTACAACGTGCACCACAGTAGAACAACAGTTTCTCTCTTCTGTCACCTCATCAAAAAGATCCTTTAAACCTATGCTGTCCAGTACAGAAGCCAATGGGCATGTGTGGCTAGTGAGTACTTGGAATATGGCTAGTGTCACATGCCGATACAGTTAACACGTGGGATCTATCAGATGAAACAAAATGTTTGACGAAGATCAATTTCGCCTCCATTGTCATTCAGGAGGTAGAGAGATGGCTGCTCCTGAACGCTCGGAGGAAACATACAGTGTTCTTTTTCACTTAACAAGGTCAAGTTTCTGAAGGATTTTAAAAATGCCAACAGTTGACAAATATAAATTGCAGTTCCCACCTAGCCCAATTGTAAATCTGGGTTATATATTTCCCTGAATACATGCATTAAAAAAATAAAATTTAAGTTATGAGACAACATATGAATTAAGTCAATTTCAGTTATAAATATTTCAAATTACAGGTAAATGCTATAAATTACAAGAAATAAAATTCAAGTAATAGAAAAAGGAGAGAGAGAAAAATAAAAGACAAAGCTATGAAAGAGGGATATAACAATAAGAACTGCACCATTTGGATAATTTTGTTTGAAAAAATTTTACTTGATTAACCCAACTGCACGTGAATAACTTCAAGAGCTAAGAACTCTTAAAACAAAAGGCAATCAATCCTTTCTTTAAATAAATTCCTGGACGTTCATTTTCTTCTTTGAAAAGCACAGGTGTTTTCTTCCCAGGACCGACCCCCACAGAGCTGGCCTGGTGGGGGAGGGCGGCAGAGGGCCCGGGCGCTCACCGCACGGGAGCCTGACTGCGGTGCAGACACCAGACCTGGCGGCAGTGTCCACAGGACGGGCTCACGGGTGCCGGCTCCGGAAACACCCATGATGAAGCTACGTCTCTCTCGAGACTCAGTGCCCATCGTAAAGAAAGCATCCACTGTGCTGGCGTGAAGTGCGGACCACTAACGGAAACGGGCAGCGCGGCTCCTGCGGTGTGTGTTTATGAGGAAAGGGAAGGGGCTAATCCCGAAGGCAATTTAAATAATGGTATTTTATTTTTATATATAAATAAATGTTCTGAGAACTCTCAGACTTTAGTGCATTGTTGTAAAAAAATTAGTGCAGTTTTTTTTTCATTAAAATTTTTAGCGCTCAAGGAATAAGATAATCTGTTCATAGTCTTTTTCACTGTACATTAAACTTTCATACTGCTGTATGTCAAACAGAAGGTTTCTACACTGGTCTGTTTTTAAAAATCAAGGTAAATGGATTTTGTGTTCTATGACAAAACATGGCAATTATTTTTGGCAAAGAAATTAGGAAAATATGAGATCATAGTTAGAAATCAAGTTTGTTGATTTAAAGCATAGGCAATGCATAAGAAAAAACTTTTTTAAAGGATGTATTTTAACAGAACTTTATCCTTCATGCAAAATGTTTTCTCGGCAGCTAACTTAAAAAAAATATTTCAGCTTTATTTGGGGACGAAGACAGTGACAGGAGCCAGGGCGAAGGGCAAAGGAGAGGTGCGTGACCGGGCCCAGTCTGCGTTCCAGTCTCTCCTCCGCAGGACCTCAAGGACCCCTGCAAGCATCTTCTGCGCTCTCCTCTCTCTCCAAAGTCTTGGCATTGAGAGGGACAAGAAATGCAGTTATAAAGCACGGGCTCACACTTCAGCCCCAAGCTCTAGGACCCCGGTTTCAATCACAGTCACGTATTTATCATCGATCTGGACCAGGAGCACTGTCTTGTCGATGTGGGATCTAGTGCCCGGATCCCTGCTGCAAGGCACCCATCGGTGAATCACCTAATGATTCAGAGTGAAACGAGGAGTTAGTGGCAGAGACCTTGAACACATTCAACAAGCTCTTCTCCTTCACTTAAGATCAGAGGCAGCAGTTCTATCAGGTAATTAAACATGAGGACATAAATCAACTGAAAACATGGATACAAGTCCATCAGCTACAAAACGCCAGTGCCCCGTGACTCAGGAGAACTGAAGCCCATTCATGGGAGAACTTACATGGCCTTCCATTCCCTCCTGCGGACTCCAGTCCTTCCAGCTGTTCCTCCCGGCTTTCAACCGGATGCCCTCGTCAGGCCACTGCAGCTCTTTTCTTTTGGACAGGTTGATCCCATCCAGGATTTGAGTGGGATCCACAATCTAAATTATAAATAAATTTAGATCATTTACAATTCATTTTTCTCTTGAAGATGAAAAATTGTATCATCCCCAACAAATTTCCCAGGACTCTGTGCCTCTCAAGTTCTCCACTGTCTATAATGGAATAAAAAAAACCCTCAAGACCCACCTCCCGAATCCCTTCAGCCTGCTGAGCAGACCTCACTGCAATGGCCACAGGACAGCGGCAGAGCAGGGGCCAGGCACCAGCACCGAAACACTGCTTGCTTTCAGTTTACCCACTGCAGAAGCTTTTTTTAAACGTTCAAAAATGTTCTAGTGTTCAGACTAAGTAATATAAGACGAGTTTTCACAAGAGTCCTTTACACAACAAAGAAATAAAAGTAAGTGTGTAGGACAGTGCAAGCAGCAGCCTGGGCTTACTCACTTGGACTCTGTAAATCACCTCCCCCTTTTTGGCGTGTGAATTATTGGCAGGACTTAAGGTGTTGCCTGGCGGTGCATCGGAGGTGCTGCTCTGACCCCCGTCTGTCCCAAGAAAGCCCACGAGGGTGTGGTGTTTGCAGGCTGGGATGCTTTGGCTGGAGCTGCTGGAGGAAGGCAGGCCGTGCTGCAGGCAGGCTGTGCCACCCTGGCCGGAGGGCTCCATCTGGTTCACCATGGACAGGCGGGACTGGATGGAGGATGGCAAGTTTCGAAGCGATATCTGACTGGTGGAAGAGCGCCGACAGGGCACGAACCCCGTGGTGGACATCCGGAGGGAGGAGTGCCGGCTGCTGTAGCAGTAAGACGACTGGCTGGCGACTGAGGCCCGAGCCGGGGACTGTCTGACCAGGCTTGACTGCACAGAGTGGGAGCTGTGGCTGGTGCCTGGGGAACGGGAAACATAGCACCCATTCTAAGTGGGATGATCCAAACACGGGTATTTTTTTAAACAGATTCTAAGACTTTCTAAGACTATTTCTCCAACTATAGTATTAATATCCTTAGGACCTATCCCAATGACAAGCTACACTGCCTACAGATGGTGACACCGCAGTATAGTTTTCGTATACACTAAGGGGTTACGTATGAATTATCAGATGCCGAATAGGTTTTTCTGTGTCCTTTGTCAAAAGGCTTGGAGAGAAGTTAAATAAATTATTAGCCTTTAAAATAGATACTTTGAAATAAATATTTTAAATAATATACATATTTATTTGTATAAAATGATTAATATAAATACATAATAATGTCCAACTGTGAATCAAACAAAATATTCAATTTATATTACTTCCAAGCAGGTAACATGCCATCCTCTGCACACATACCCTGAGCCCCATGACCAAGAGGTATTTGCACCATTCTGTTCCACATTACCGAGTGCTGGAGGGTAAGATGTGACGGGCGGGTGGAGTCCTGCTCCGGGCCCCTGGCCTGAGTTTCCTGTGCTTCCTGGGGACACTGTGCTGTGAGGATCGTTGGCAACTGTTGCATTGTTACTGGTGCAAGAAGTTCCGCCTCCAGTATCAGAATCTTCAATATTGCCACCGCTGTTACACCCAGCTCCACAACCTTTCCGTAACCTAGGAACAAATACCAGAGCGGGAAGCATTATCCCAAGAGCACTTCAAATTAAGGTATTTTATTCATTTTTAGCTGTCCCGAGTGCTTAGTGCTATTCATGTTCACCGTGGAAAGTCTCTCTGGTGCCATCAACGTTAGAAACACAAAGTCTGTTGTGCTTTCCTGCCCTCCCCTTACACTCACCGCCTCGACACTCCCCATCCATTTCACTATTACACCCTCCATCTGTCACCTTTCCCGCACCTTAATCAAGAACTGCACGTGACACAGTCGTACCATTAAGGTCACAGCTGGAAACAGAATTCTTGCCGGTGTCTACTCAGCGCCTCTGAAGTATGAAACAGCCCAAAACCCAATTTATTTAAACTAAACCTAATTTATGCCGCAGTGCATCTGAAGGGAGCTGCTGCAGCGACGCCTCCTCCTTTCTTTTATTTTTTTATGTGGGAGGGGACTGACTATCCCATCTCCCACAACTGTCTTGGTTTCTGCAGTGAAAATCCAGCGTCCCTCGTTTGGCCCTCAGTCCTGGGCAAACAAGGCAATTCCATGGCAATGCCTGTTTTCTAAAGAACTTCTGTGAATACTACCCTGTTTTGTGTCCTTGCTCCTGTCTGAATGGGGACTGATGTTAAGACGGTGAAGCCTTACTCTTGAATACTGAGTATTCCCAGCAGAATTTAAAAACACATATTTAGCCCTGGCTGGCATAGTTCAGTGGATTGAGTGCGGGCTGCGAACCAAAGTGTCGCAGGTTTGATTCCCAGCCAGGGCACATGCCTGGGTTGCAGGCCATACCCCCCAGCAACCGCACACTGATATTTTTCTCTCTATCTCCCTCCCTTCCCTCTCTAAAAATAAATAAATAAAACATTAAAAAAAATAAAAACACGTATTTCAGAGTTTATTGCTCTAATCTCAGATCCTGTTTTTCTTAAGCTCTGATTTAAGGATCTGAACAATTCTTAAGGAACTGAAGAGAATACTCTGCGATTTTTTGATCACCTATCACCAAATCAGGATGCTCCTACACCACACGCCATGATTCACTAGACTAAATGCAGAGCAAAGACGGATGCCCATTCCTGAAGACACACTGCAGATCTGAGATTTGAGTGATGACTGGGCCGTGAAAATGGCAGCAGCCTCTGCCTGCAAGACTGGAGTTGTTACGTGGGTGGAGTGCTCCCCCTACTGCCAGAATGGAATAAAACAGAAGTAATTAATCTGCACAAATTTCTCATGTTTTTCTCTAATTTGTCTTGTTTGCTGACCACACATTCTAACAGCAGCAATAGGCTGCAAATAAAAATTAAACAAAAGGGGTTAGTCAAGACTGTATTAAATGCTAAAGCAGGGGCTCTTAACCAGAGTTGTACATTAGGTTTATCTAACAAACATTTGAAGATAAAAATGCTCAGACTCTACTTCCTAAAGTTCAGATACAATAGATTGATCTTGTGCCGTGGAATGTGTATTTTTTCTGAAAACTTTCCAGGTGACGCTAACACACAAGGCCTAGCTCGAGGGTCAGGATACACCACTGCTGAAATGTGCAAACCCATAGCTCACCTGTGCCAGGTTGACACTATGAAGTTTCTGATATTTCCCAAACTGATAGGTCCCCCAAGAATTTCTTTAAGCTGTTCATGGCTGTCAGAGTAAGAAGTCGTCAGTGGTGAGACAAAAATTGGGTAGCCGATAGGCTGATCACAAGACGAGTTTATCATGTTTCTCAGAGCCTGCTTCGCATTCTGGATGCTGCCTCTCTCGGGGTTGCGGTTCCGCAGAAATACCAGCTCCTGCTGCTGCCCTGCCCAAAGGCCACGGACACACTCCTTATTCACCTGAAAACCAGAGCACACCGGAATGACGTTAAGAGGCTGGGAATGAAATTCACATAAACACAGAAAGGGGAGGGATACAAAAGACGTTATGACAATCAACTGTGAAAAGCAGGAAACAAGTAGAAATAGGTCACATTTGAACAGGTTAGCCAATTTTACACTGCCATTAGCAGGCTGTTAAAAATAAGCACCTACAGAGTATTTCTTCTGTATTGGAAAAATACAGAGTAAAATTTTAAAAATTTTACTCTGTATTTTTCCAATACAGAAACAATGCCTTTATAGCATATTAGAAAACTTCAGAGGACAGACTAAATTATTGACAAATAAAATTAAGTGCTTATAAATAATAAATACTAATGTAGTATATGCTTATCTTTTTTTTATAAGAGTTTCAACTACTTTTTAAAAGGCTGGATAAAATTGTAAGTTGCAGTTTTTTCAGATGCCAATTAATGCCTCACAAACTTACTTTAATGACCCTGAAGCTCAGGTAGCGTCTGTTGAGCATGATGATCTTATACTCGTTGGTGCCGTCATCCATGACGTGCCGCAGGGCGAGCAGAGAGGGAGAGTTGGCCAGCACTGCGCTCCGCCACGCGGGGTCCCCTTCATGAGCTATCACGAGGTTTTTTTCATGAGACACAATAGCTTCATAGAGCACAGTAGGGTCATCGTACTCATCTGGAGAAGTGAAATGATCCTGTACACGTAAATAAAAAATTTATCTTTTTTAGGAAACAAAAAGAATTACTTCCAGGATGATAAAAACTTCTATGACTAAATCATTTACTAAATGAAAATTTCAAATCAGCATGTTATTATTAGATGTAAACTATGTGAAAAATACTCTAAAATGTGTTTAAGTCCTAGTATTACCATCTAAATCTAGGAAGTAGCTAAGATTCTTTGAGCTTCCATTTTGATATTTGTGAGTGCCAGTAACACCTGCTTAACCTACTTGACAAGGTTGTTTCACGAGTTACATGAAATAGTGTCTCGGAGAACTCTTTATATTACCATTAAACATCATTCACGTGCACAGTGAATACTTTTATTATTCTCATGTAGCCCCACCTCCAGACTTGGGTGTACGTCCTTGGGGATGCTGCCTTCCTGCTCCCTCTCAGCGCCCCTCATAGAGAGCACGCTCCTCCTCAGCTGGCTTGAGTACAAGTCCGTTACTTTACCTGGATATGAAAACTTATCAACCTCTCAATTGTAAATATGAAGGCAGCCAATGCAGTATTTGTCTTTCCTTAGTAACACACCATTTCAGAAATTCAGATTTGTGTTATGGTTAGCTGGGTACATGTCCTGAATCTTCTGTTAATTTACAGGTTTCTGAATGGAAGATTCATTTCATATACTCCTCTGTTTCAACTATGCTGCCTGCCACACAATCTTGCATATGGTAGACAGGTATTAAATACCCATTTATTAAATGAATGAGCAGTTATGAAGACCAAGAGGTTTTTCAGGGAAGATTCTACCAGCTTGCCTAGGACTAGGACCCTTACTCTGTCTGCAAAGCTCATGGCTTTGAACCATATCTCAACTAGATGAGAGGCAGGGTAACACGGTCCATTAGCATCATTCTAGAGACATGGCTTTATGAGGAAAGTGCCTGGTTAATAAAAAACACAGTCTTAGAGACCATTTATATAGTTTTAGTCTTCCATAACTAATAACAGAGAAATACCCTTTAACAGAAAAAAAGATTATATAAAGATATGAAAACCAACTTAAGTGAGGAAAACAAAGAAAATGTATAAAAACTGGAAATCGTATTTGTTTAGGTAAGGGTTAGAGGACAGGGTTGGACTGAGGAATTTACAAAAGTAGTATAGCAGTAATGAGCTATATTTTAAGCTCTCCAGGAACAGAACCATTTTTGAACGTCAAGTTTGAGGTATAATTTATATACAACAAAGGACAGCCACTCTACGAGTAGTCAAGTGCTCTTTGACATCTATGCACACCCCTGTAACCACTGCTGCAGTCGAGGTACAGAACATTTTCATCACCCCAAAAGTTCCTTGCTGCCTTCTGGCATTCAGTGTCTACATCCCAAGCAACCACTGATCTGCTCTGTCTCCGTAGATCAACTTTGCCTGTTTTAAATTTTATCGAAATAAAATCATACAATGCACCCTTCATGTGTCTGACTTTTCTTGCCTGCATAATGTTTGAGATCATGCATGCTGTGGTGTCCAACAGTAGCTCGCTCCTTTTCAGTGCTGAGCACCATTCCACCGTGTGGCTATCCCGTCAGTTGTGTGTCCGTCCACTGACGGGCATCTGAGTTGTTTTCAGTTTGGGGCTACATGAGTAAAACTGCTGTGCACACTTGGGTTTAAGTCTTTGCACGAACATGTACTTTCGTTCTCTTGGGTAATGTCTAGGAGTGAAAGCGCCGGGTCACGTGACAAGTATGTGCTAATCCTTTCTTTTAATACCTAAGCCTATCGTTCACTTTTGTAGATGAGCAGTTCTGATGCACACATTTATCTTCTCTTGGCTCAACAGTCCCCCCATGGACACTCCAACTTCTGGCTCCAAGCAATGGTCAATAAATGGCTGTTGCTTGTTACTTTGTAGGTCAATCTCTACCTTCCTCAAAGGCCTATCAGAATTACAAAGCTTGTCCAGGTTGCACCTGAATTCTCTCTCACTCCCTCTGACCCTCCCCAACCCTCCATGGCTCCCAGGCTCCCAATCCCACCTCCTTACACTCCTGTCTGTCACTGTTGTGTCAGTCACGGCTAACGGTGAGCTTGTGCTGCACCAGGTGGGCTGGGCCTGACTACAAGGTAGAGCAGCACCGTCACAGGCAATGATGCCGCAGCCAAAGGCACACGAACGGAAGTGGACCTGCAGCCACAGGCGAGAGAACTTCCACAGGGAGACTAGAGGTGAAGACCTAAGGTATCAGAGGCTCTGGACCTTGTGCCCCAGCTTCCTCTCAGCCAGACAGAGACGACGTATCTACCATAATGTTAAGGGTTAACCAAAGATGTCTGTCAGGAACTGTTAGATAATCATGCCACGTACAACAGATGACTTCTTACACAGCAGATATTTCATCGGCACCTTTTGAGAAACCTGAAGTTTCAAAAACATTTTAGGGGCATTTGAAATCTTGCTTCCCAGCATTGCCGTCAGTTTGGCTCTAACAGAATCTCCTAAAACTTCCTTACAGGCTTAGATGTTTCTTCGGACATAACAAAACAAAAGGAGAGCTACCAGACAGAGAACAGCAAAATAAGAAAACAAATTTTAAATCCACTGAGTTTTGTCTTGAAACTGTAAAGCTGCTCTGATGACAGACAATTCTGTTTGATCCCAAATAAGTATTTCCACCATCATCCTCCAAATGGTATTCTATTCTTTCAGAAATCTTCAAGTAATAGATCCCTTATTAAAAATGCTCTTAAATAACATGGGACATTAACTTCATTCTAACATTTTAGATCACCTGAAGAGCGATTCACCTCTTATTTGGGGAAAAACAGATTCAATCAGATTTGAGCACAGCAGGTGCATTTTAGTGAGTCCTATCATGTGGTCTCCATCCTCAGACCCGGTAACTGCTGCTGGGTGGAGTTATTAGACGAGCAAGTGCCAGTACGGCAAGTCCTTGAATAACGACGTCGTTTTGTTGTAACGTTGATGAAAAAAAAACACAAAAAAGTCAATTCCTGGCCAGGGCCATGGTCCATGTAGTCTACACGCTCTCCCCATGTCTGCATATTTTAGGACATGACATTTCCTCCCATGTCCCAAAGCTGTGCATGTGAGGTCAACTGGCATGTCCACATGGTCCCAGTCTGAGTGGGTGTGGGTGCTGTGATTTAATGGCATCCCATCCCCGGTGGGTGCCCACCTTAGCCCTGAGCTGCTGGGAAAGGCTCCGGGCACCTGAAACCCTGAGTTGGAATAATCGGGCTGGAAAATAACTACCTTACTTGTTTTTATTTATCTATCTTAAACACATGTATAGTTCAAATTTATTTCAATGTTTAACTTTAGAAGTATTTTGGATCTTTATTTAGAAGTCTGGCTGTTTCTGTGACCAGACATAGGCTATAGGAACTAAACAGGTGTTTATAATAATTAGCCTATAGGAAAACTGGTTTCAGCAGATGGTGTTTCGTTTAAACCTGCAGTTTCCAGAACCTACTGACATTAAGTGAGGTCTCATTTTACTTAATTTAAAATACATTCTTAAAATGATACAGCCCTGGCTGGTGTAGCTCAATGGATTGAGTGTGGACTGTGAACCAAAGCGTCACTGGTTCAATTCCCAGTCAGGGCACATGCCTGGGTTGTGGGCCACAACCCCACTGGGGGCTGCATGGGAGGCAACCACACATTGCTGTTTCTCTCCCTCTCTTTCTTCCTCCCTTCCCCTCTCTCTAAAAATAAATAAATAAAACCTTTGAGAAAAAATGATACACGGCGCCCTGACTGGTGAAGCTCAGATGGTGGAACATCATCCCGCAATGCAAAAGGTCATCAGTTTGATTCCTGGTTGTGGGTCTAGTCCCTGTTTGGGGTGCATGTGAGAGGCAACCAGTCGATATTTCTCTCACATACTCATGTTTCTCTCTCTTTCTCCTTCCCTTCCCCTCTCTCTAAAAATGAATAAATAAAATCTTTTAAAAAAAGATTAAGAGCAATATGCATTTTGGGGCGTCATTTTAATTTTTCAACTCTACTGGGATTAAACTAAGATTAATTCTGTCCCAACCGTCTACTTCTCAACGTAACTTGCTAAACGAAACTCACAGCTCAGTAACAGCAGCACCTCCAGGACTCCTGAGACGCTGCCACACTGCACCGAGCGGCACCTAACACTCGCTCACGGCAGAGGCGTGACTTACAGTCACCTACAGTCAAAGCAAGCATTACAGGGCTGGGGTACATTTCTCCTCAGGGTCATGCCCAGATCACACCCTAGTATTAGTATCCAAATTCACTGTTAGAGACCCAGGTTCGGGATTCTAAGATGCTGCATCTTGCCATGAATCATGTTTCCTTTGTTTGAAATCAGAATATTTCTCAAAAGTTTTCTAAGAAATATAATTTGGAAGTCAAGTGAAGAAGCACCATTAAATAACAGCAATAAATGAGAAATTTCCTCTCCTTACCTGATGAAGTTTGATGGACATCCGGATCCCAGGGACCACCACTTTTCTCAGTAACTCCATGTCAGCAAAGATCCACTCATCTCGAATTGAAGAAATACGAAAATCGCCCTTGAACAGGGCATGCAATCCATAGAGGAAGGACTCTAAATTACTGTTGAGAGTGGAGATAGAAGTTTACATATTTTACAAGGGTCTTTCATTACACCGACTCTTACATATGGCAGTGCATCACAATCATGAGGGGGCGTTTTAAGAGCACAGACCCAAGAACTAATGTGAGAACTAATCCTGAAACCAGGATTACCAGGGATGGGGCCTCCTGACCTGGGACCCATGGCCATGAAACACTGTAACACTGAGTCCATGAGAATGAACAACAGACAGAGGACATAGGTTCACAAAACTGAGGGCCCAAAAGATGTAGTAATCAGAAAAAACTTAAAATATATGGTATTTTTAATTCTAATTCTTTTGGATGAGTATATTCAGAAATCTAGTTTATATTTAGAGTTCCAAAATCAAATGCACAACTACATTAAAAGTGTAAATTCTCTGGGCAAAAAGGAAATGTAGAAAAATTTAAAAAGAGGTGAGTTGTTAGAAAAATAGATGTAGACTGAGAGGAGGCCAATCAAATGTTATGGGCTATTTTTTAAAATGCCTCAAATCTGTTAGATTCTTACTATCAGTAGTTGCCCACATGTCAGTTTTAAAAGCCAGTTTTGTTAACTGCTTAACAGAACGCAACTATGTTCAGCAAAAAGATCTATACAATACCACATCTGAAGAGATTTTTTGCAATAAATTAGCATAAAATGCTTCCACGAGAAGTGATTCCAGATTCTTCCGAGTTGGATCGCACAGCTTCCCACAAGCCCTCCCGCAAACAGAAATGCCTTTACCTGGACATATGGTGCGAGGCCGTCCCCAAGGCCCTTCGTCCCAGGACACATAGTCCGTAACACAGAGTCACCAGGGAAGAATCTTTGTCCACATCCAGTGGCTTCAAAAAACAAACAACAACAGAAACAAAGAATAGGGTGAAGGAGATCAAAAGGTAGCAAATTCCAGTTGTAAAACAAGTAAGTCATGGGAATTTAATGTAGTAACTATAGTTAGTAATATCACATTGCACATTCAAAAGTTGTTAAGAGTAGATCTTAAAGTTCTCATCATGCCCTGGCTGGTGTGGCTCAGTGGACTGAGTGCTGGCCTGCGACCTCAAAGGTTGCTCAATTCCCAGTCAGGGCACAAGCCTGGGTTGCAGGCCAGGTCCCCAGTGGGGGGCACATGAGAGGCAATCACACACTGATGTTTCTCTCCCTCTCTTTCTTCCTCCCTTCCCCTCTCTCTAAAAATAAATAAATAAAATCTTTAAAAAAAAGTGCTAATCATGAGGAAAAAAACTTTGTAACTGGTATGATGATGGTAGTTAATTAGATTTATTGTGGTGACCGTTTCTCAATATATACATATATCAATCATTATGATGTACACCTGAAATAATGTTGACTATCAATTACACCTTAAAAAAAGAAAAACAAAGAACATTAATGATTAGAAAGCCATATAAGTACTTCTCAAATCAGAATATATCTATTTAACAAATCAGAAAGGTTAAGGAACTCAACTAGTTTCTACCTCCTCAAATAAAAGTTTCAATGAAAAGAAACAATAAAACACTAAGTGAAGTATTGATGTATATGAGGAGGTTCTTTGGAATCTTTAAATAAAATCTAATACTTCATAATGATTGGATATACTAAAATAAAACCCTAGGTGTAAGTGCTTTGAGATGTTTAGCTAAGATCCTAATACTCTACAGAAGAAATTCCATTGCCATACATAGTTACAAAATTTTTCTTCCTCAGGATGAGAGCTTTAAAGATCTACTCTCCTAACAACTCAGAACAGTACTGTCTTAGTAATGGGGAAAAATCAGCTCCAAACAAAAGACTGGTCCCTCCTAAGAAGGCTTAAAAGCAAGCTCTGAAACGATCAAACTGTCCCCAAGGAATTTAGCTGTGTCACAGAGCAAAAGTCAAGAACATTTGTAGGAATACAAAAATATCCAGCACCTATCAAAGTAAAATTCATAAAGTCCAGCACTCAATCAAAAATTGCCAGGCATGTAAAGTAGCAGGAAAATATAACCCATAAAAGAATAATCAATTAATTGCTCACTCAATCAAAACTAACCCAGAATTGACACAAATGTCAGAATTAGTCAAAAAGAACATTAAAAAAGTTATAACTGTTCAAAAGATAGAGAAATGACATCATGCTAAGTAGAGACATAAAAGATTTATGAAAAAACAAGTTGAACTTCAAGAGATACAAAAAAATACAATGTCTGAGATTTAAAAAATACACTGGATGAGATTAATGACATAGTAAACAATGTAGAAGGAAAAAATAATGATCTAAAAACACAGCAACAGAGACTATGCAAAATTAAAAACAGAGACAGAAGAGACTGAAAAACCACTGGTGAGCTGTAGGACAACATCAGGCAGCCTAATGCAAATGCAACTGGAGTCCACAAAAGAGGGGAGAAGACAGAAAAAAGCACTGGGAAAAAATTATGGCTGAAAAATGTCCAAATCTGATGAAACCTGTACACCTAAGACTACAGCAGGTGCTACGTGTGAAGACGGCCAGTGTGCACTTCCCAGACCGAGAGAACGGTGCTGGCTGTCAAGGTGGCCCACGATGCTCTGGGACACAGAGTCGTCCTGTACCTACAGTGCTGGTGGCTCAACCACACCAGACTTCTGCTTGGAAAGCAGCAGTGGTGGTAGGAATCAGCTTTGGGAACCACAGGCCTTGGTGGGGTGGTGTGTTACATGGAGCCTAAGGAGGGGAGTAATAACACAGCCACGGGAGCCACAAGACCTAGAAGGAAAGCAGTAGTTGATAAGGTCTATAACTCGCTTTAGTTACAGGATACAAGTTATCCCAAAGCGTGGATTAGAAACCAGCTGAATTACAGTCACCAAGGTGATATAGATTCTGGACCCCCAGCCTAGACCCACAGAATTAGAATCTCAGGTGAGGCCTAAGAATCTGCATTTGTACACATTTCTAGCTCATTTTACCCATGTTCACACCTGAAAGGAGTCTAGATGAACTCTGTCCAATATAGTAGCCACTAGACCACTAGTCCTAAACTTAAGTCAATTAAATTAAATAAAATTTAAAATTGAATTCCTTAGTCATACTTGCCATATTTCTGGCATTTAATAATGGCCACATGTGGTGGGTTAGTAACTACCATACTGGATCAGCAGAGAACCCTTCCATCACTGCAGAAAATTCTATTAAACTGTGCTGGTTTAGACTTCGAATTTGAGACAAAGATATGAAATTGTCCTTAAATGTGGCATGTGGTGGTGTGGGTAGGGGGTGCTCCAAAGTGCAGTCTTTAAGAAGGTGTTCCATGTAATCTGTAACCCCCATTTGTGTGCGTGTGTGTGCGTGCATGCACAGGGGGAGGGCAGGCTGATCGGAGTACAAGAGCATGAACCGCAGTTGAAAGCACAAGGCAGGCCACTGCCTGTAACTTGACCGGGCTAAGGTGGCTGGTCTGGCCCAGTCGTCGGGAACCGGGAAGGTCAGAAAGAAAAAGGCTGGGAAAAAGTGACCTCAAAATAACAAACAGAGATACCCTTTCCATACCCTGTCTTTAGAAAAACAGGTTCAAAGAGGTATAAATGAAATAAACTCTACCTTTGCCCTTCGGGAAGAGCAGTACTCTATCCAGTTGAGGTAAATCACACAGAAACTCTCTCTGGATATGCCTGCTAGCCGGTGGTCATAGTCTTCGTCAATGTTCGGGTTGAATGTCGGGTCCACGTCCACGTAATTTCGGTCAGCACACAAGCGCAGTCCCTCCTGCATTGTCTCATTAGCCAGCCACTCCTCCAGCTTTGAAGAGGTTGTGACATAGTAAATGATGCCCTGACAAGGAAGAGAGTTTTAAAAAAATTTAAGCTAACTCACAATTTCAATTAACTTCAATCCTCAGCAAGCACACTCCAAGTATTTATTATGACAGCACAACTCAAAAATATTATTCTGGCTCAATAGAATAAATATACAGTATTTTTCGGACTATAAGATGCACCTCCCCAATTTGGGAGGAATAATGTGTTTTTTTTCCCAAAGTCAGTCCCCTTTATTAAATGCTGTGTTTTGTGTGTTTTTTTGATTAATGGTTTTTAATACTGTTGTTGAGTTCTGTTTACATTTACATTGGTGAAATATTACGTTATCTATGTTATTAAATATTTTACCACATTTTTTGCTTCAAAATTTTTTTCCTTTTTTCCTCCTCTAAAACCTAGGTGCATCTTATGGTCCGAAAAATAGGTACATTTTAAGAATGCTATAATAATCTTCAGGACTTCGTGGATGGAAAACATGTAGTACTTTTAAAATCACAGCCATAAATTCAGCAAGGCAACTTCAAAAATAATTCTAGTTTAAAAAATAATAATTCTAGTTTATTGGTTTTAGAGCTTTTGAATTTAGGATCTTTTAAGAGAGGTGGAAAGCATTTATTATGGTGCATTTATTTTGAGAAATTTTTCAGAAAGCTATTAAATCATACTGTGACCATAGCTCAAGTTACAGAAATATATCCCACATATTTCTATAAAGCAATAGAAATATACGTATTCAGAGACAAAATGCCATGCACACAAACACACATATGAAATATGTTGTAAAATCAACCTCCTTATCTTCCTGAGGTTGTGTTTAATCAAATATTAAATAGAAGATTCAAGGTTTACCCCAGTCAGTACAAATAAGGGGGTATATGTAGATAACAATGTAAGACATAGAAATTTCACATATGGGTATGTGAAAATTTAGCGCACATTTTCATCTTAAAAAATATCAGCTTTGTCTGGAAGGCCCCAAATCACAGCCATGCTATGTTTCTGTGAAGTCTTTAGCAAAAGTAAAATACCAGTGCAGTAAAGAACTAACTTTGCCCAAATAGAGGTTTGGGCTTTGCTCTGGGTTCCTGGGGGTAACCTCCAATAGGGTTTTTGTCCACCTAGAGGCCTAGAGCTGTGACCTCCAGAGGCGCTGGAGACTCAGGCTAGCCAAGTGGGTGGCCAACCAAGCCTAAGTGATTCTGCTCCAATAAAAACCCTCCACCCTGTGGCTCGGGTGAGGCTCCCTGACTGACAACACCCTGTGAGTACTGCCACCCTCTGTTGCCGGGAGAAACAGGCATCATCCGCACAACTGCACTGGGAGAGGGCACCTGGAAGCTCACCCCTTGGCACCTCGGGACCCTCCCCATGTGCCTCTCCCTTGGCTGATTTTAATCTGTATCTTTCTGCCTCAGTAAATGCTAACTGTGAGTATAATGGCTTTGCTGAGTTCTGTGAGTCCTTGTGTAGCAAATTATCGAACCTGAGGGTCGTCTTAGGGACCCTGAAATTGCAGTTGGCTGTCACAAGTGAGGGTGGTCTTGGTAACCTCCCCAGTCTTGTAGTACTTTTATTCAGCTTGTCGAAAACAGTGCAAAGCAGTGGTTAACAGCAAGGGCTCAGGAGTCAGACAAGCCTGGGTGTTAAATCCCTAACTTTACTGGCTAGTTGGAGGACTTGGGCAAATAAACATCTAAGTCTTGTTTATTTGTAAAACCGGGACATTACTTTAGAGAATGAGGTAAGACACATGTATGTGCGTGCATAGGCAGGCGTACGTGTGTATTCCTCAGCACAGCACCTAGAACATCTGAGCTGCAAGGTGTAGCTATTAATACTAGTGAACAATGAATAAGTTTAACTGAAGAAAAAAAACAGCGAGACCATCATAGGTACAAATTACTGGCTATACTGGATACTAGAGAATTTAAATCACTACACAGAGGCAAAGCACAGAGAGAGAGAGAGAGATAAATATCTATATATATTAAAAAATTATCTATCTATCTATATGTATACACACATCTTACCCATGAAGAGCCTTCAGCTGTTAGAAGACTGGAGCAGGCACACACTCTTACCTTGACATAGTAAGTGGTGAGTACTTTCCGAAGATCAAAGACTTGAAGCATAGAAGCGGCACTGTTGTCGGTGATGCTGTACCCCTCCAGAATATACTTTGTGACTATGACTTCCCAAGCTAGCCAGCGCTGGCTAAACGCAGCATTAAAGGAAAGCACGTGAGGAATGTGGCCAGGTTCACAACAGCAAAACCCTTCGTCTTCTTCGACACCTTCCGTTATAGCCTCCACTTCCCTTTGCTGGCAATAAGTACCTTAAAAAGGGGGACAAAATCATAAACTGGGAAAATGAATGTTTTAAAGACCAAGAAATTTAGAGAAAAGACATTTTATAACAAATGAAAGTATGTGATTGATTTGTCTTAGAATGTCCATTAACAAACTGCAGCAACTTCCTGAAAGCAGGGATACTGTGTATTCGTCCCCTGCAGAATGACAATATGCATTAGCACATTCGAGGTTCTGAGAATTTTAAAGTAACCTCCTCAATTTTTATTCACAGATTCTCAAACCTTTCAAATTTGCATGTACATTCCTACTGAATGAAGACCAACTAAGTAACGGTACCTCTCCTGAGGGATGGAGTTAATCCTGAAGAGGAGGAGAAGAGCAAGAATGAATCATCCCGGGGCACCCGACACGGCAGACACGCAGGACCCGGCAGCACCGTGTCTGGGCTGCGGGCCAATATACGTACACATCCTGCCTATTCGGCTGTGTAACTTGTCACAGTTCATTGTAATTTAATATTAAGTACATGACTGAAACTTCTGTCTGCTGTCAATTCCAACGATAACTGGCATTTGAAGTCTGCTGATAGTTTCCATTATGTATGAATAAAGTCTGATTACTCTGCGCAATTCTTTGAAGCTAATGTTCTTTTATCTGGTATCAGACTGTGCAAGTACTAAATGCCCCAGATTTGTCCACTTTAAAATTGATAATTTGATGTAATGTGAATTTCACTCCATTTTTTTTAAAAAAGGCTATTGAGGACAAAGGCTTGGTGTCTATATGAAAGTAAATCAATTAGCTACTCTCTGCCTCACACAAAAACACCACAACCACTCCACCAGCCATCTAACAAACAACACGCACTGGCCACAGTGATACTGGCAAGTGAGCAAGCATGGACAACAGAAATCCAACATCATCAGGAAAACAAGTCAATTATACTCTCACGTTACTACCTTAACATATGCAGCACACTGTGAAAATGGTTCTTCCCTGAAAGTATAATTTTGAGGAAAACTCTAATAACTACTCTCTAATAACTTTTCTTATTCTACAATTCCAAAGATTGGGGATCAAATTCTATGATAGCTTTTGACGTGCGATGTAAACACACAAAACTTAGGTATCACAGGAGTACATTATGGAAACAGAAGGCGAACGTCCTACCTCTGAACTCGAGCCCCCGCAGCTGGAAAGTGACCAGCCCGTTGCCGATCTCTATAAGGTGCACTAACGCATTGAGGTAGTCAGAGGCAAGAATGAAACAGTCCCCTGTACTGTAGTTTCCCCACCGTCCTAGGAGCAAATCACCACAGAGACTGTGTTGTAGGGATCTGGTTAGATGTTCATAGAAGATGGAATTCAGGTTGTTGTCATCTGATCCTACAAGAAGGGATTTTAAAAAAATATTAAATTTTACCCTAAGTCCCCTTTATATCAACATACACGATTGTAAAAATATTAAAACTAATTTCTAGTTAGGGTTGTATCTATATTTTTGACAGGGAAAAGAATTGTCATACTCTTACAAATTCTATATAAAAATGACATAGAGAGTAATGGGGAAAGTTTCAGAATTTAGAGTTAGAAGTCACATAATCTCTCTGAATGGTTCCCACCCATAAAATGCAGGAAGTGCAGTAGATAAAATCTAAGGTCTTTTCCACCTTTTTAAGAGTCCATGATCCCTTCTACCATTGTTGAACGAACTATGCCTTATTAAAGCCATTCAAGAGAAATGAAATAGATGAAAAAAATCAGAACTAGAACAACAGAATACCAGTGAGTAAAGTAATACAAGATTTTAACAAATAATATAGTTCAAAACAAAAAGGAATGGTCCGTCAAAATAACCTGTATATTGAGATAGCTAAATCTAATAAACTGTACATACAGAAACAGCAGCAAAGAACCTACAAAATGTATTAGAGTCATCCTTTTAAAAAATAGGATAAAACATCACCCAATAAAGGAAATGACCATCTTCAGCCCTGATGTGGCTCAGTGGGTTGAGCTCTGGCCAACAAACCAAACAGGTCGCAGGTTCGATTCTAGTCAGGACACATGCCAGGGTTACAGGCCAAGCCCCCTGTTGGGGGCGTGCAAGGCGCAACCTATTGCTATGCCTCACACATCAGTGTTTCTCTCCCTCTCTTTTTCCTTCCCTTCCCCTCCCTCTAAAAATACATAAATAAAATCTTAGGGGGAAAAAAGGAAATGGCATCTTCAGAAGTAACCCATGAAAAGCAATAACCTGTAAATGAGTGCCTAAAGTATCATACTGAAGAATGGTGAAATATACGAAGCTTAATAATTACTTTAAACTCAGCCTAACTAAATAATAAAATAATGAAAGGGCACTCCAACTCTCACTTCAGTAGGATGGTCCTGTACAATGCACTGTCTGCCCACCACAAAGTGTTATTCAGGACACGGTCTTTGACATGCAGGTTAGCATCATCAGTATCTTGAGACTTCCAAGCCCCTTACCAGAACATACTAGAGCTGAGGTGCGTTTATCTACCAAAATGTGATAACAACAGTCATTAATATCGATTAATTAGTTCTCCTTAATTCAATTTTATAATTATGATTTAATCTGATCACTATAATTTAGTTTCTTAAGTAGATAGCACTTGAAGAAGTCTGTGAGTCAAATGAATACCAATATTCCTATCTATTTGGAGAGTAGTATTTCTTTTAGTAAATTAATACCTTGGATTTCTGGTTGATATGTTCATCTCTATGGCTGAAGAAATGAGATTCACACTCTCTGTATCAAATTACTAATGGGTGGGCCAACAAAAGGATGCTTCCCAAATGACAAAACTGAGAATCAGATGTAGATCATGGTAACACCACCGAAGTGCCGCCCACTGAAGCCCTATGCTGAGTGGCTATTTGGCCACCCCATGTGACATCTCTATACACAATAAACTAAATTAATATTTATCTAAACATTCAGGGAAGGGAAAAACAAACATATTAATAAAACACATAGTGATCAGATTGCATAGTATTCAAGACCCCTAACCATTTTACTTTTCACTGTGTTCTACTTTTTAACCTATGTAATAATAGTCTTTGAATGGCATTTTTTATCCTTATCACTGTTCTTAAAATGCACTTTATAAGATAAGTGTGTATAAATTGTAGATAATCTAACTCATGTATATTTTGCTAAAGTAAAACAAAATAAAGCAAAGGATATTTGGTTTCTAAAAAATGACCATTTGCCCTGGCTGGCATAGCTCAGTGGATTGAGCGCGGGCTGCGAACCAAAGTGTCGCAGGTTTGATTCCCAGTCAGGGCACATGCCTGGGTTGCAGGCCATGAACCCCAGCAACTGCACGTTGATGTTTCTCTTTCTCTGTCTCCCTCCCTTCCCTCTCTAAAAATAAAAATAAATAAAATCTTTAAAAAAATGACCATTTGGAACCAACACAAGATCACCAACAAGTTGGGAGTGAAATACAGATATACATAACAGATTCATTAGACATGCTTCTTGATTCACAAATAAAGCTATTACCTGGGTTTCTATCAAGCTGGGAAGCCAATCTGGTATTTGAATGATCCACTCGTTTTGTGCTGAAGATGGCAAAATAAACATTTTTAGTAAACTCTTTATATTTAAAAATGCCTAATTTAAAATGGGGAAAAGTGAAAGAAACATTGTCGCCTATGAGTATCCCTGAAAGAAAGCTATGATTGGCATATTGACAAAGCTCTGCAGCAGCACAATATTAGGGGAAAGGCTTTCCTTTTTCACTCTCCCACACCCATCGTACATAAACAGAGCAGTTATTTCCTAACTGGTCTGACACTGAACAGTGTGTCAAGAGACATTAATGAGTTTAATGCAAAAAAAAAAAATGAGGATGAGAAAATCCATTCCAAAATACACAGTGCATGAAACACTCTTTGCAAGGGGAAGGTACATCTATTAGCTCCCAGTGGTACAGTGGTTCCCAAAATGTGTTCCACAAAACCCAGAGGAGGGGACTCAAGACCCTTCTCCAGGGACTTTCCCGTATCAAAATGCCTTCATAATAGCGCTGGGCTGCTGGCTGCTTTCTTTCACTGTGCAGACAATTGCACTGCTGGTGCAAAGGCAATGGCGGGACGACCACTGCCCTTTAACATGAATCAAGGCAGGGCACCCAACCATGCTAGCTGACACTGCCACACAGGCACAAGGCAAAAAACAATGTATAAAAATTTAAGTCTCACTTTAAAATGTTCTTAATGAAGCAATGAAAAATACTAACTTTATTAAATTACAAGCCCTCAGAACAGGTCTGCTTTACATTGCGTGTGGCTCAACACTCATAAAGCACGCCTGCTGCTTCCTAAAGGAGGACGTGTCTCAAGGGAAAGCATTTGTGCAACGGCTTGACATGCGGGCTGCACAGGTCACTTTTCTTCACGGAAGACCATTTTTATTCGAATGACTGATGGGTAAACCATGATTATACAGACGAGTATTTGACAAACATTTCTAAAAAATGAAGAAAGTGAGCCTGCCCTTTTAAGAAAAACAAGTGACAATGGTATCTTCTGCCAATAACAAAAAATTACAATTTTCAAGCAAAAAATTAGAATTTTGGAAAACTTATTTATATCTACCACTGTGAGCTTGATACCATTTTCTTGACACTCATACAGTTTTCTTCTGGGACTGGTGGTGATATGAATGAATACATTTTTAAAAATATTATCAAATGGGATGTGCCAAAATTTGGAAGGTCTACATTACTCAGCAAACCAGTATTTTCTAAATGATCGATAAATGACGTTGTAAGCTCATGCATGGGTAAAAAAGATCCATCCAAAGTCTAAGGCGTATCAGTGGATTTTGATGTAACACAGTTCCAGAAATTTATGGATACGGTTTTAGATTCCACATTGTAACTAATCTTTAGGAAACAAACTGTTTGTTGACTTTTAGTAAATGATCAAAGAATATCCACAATTGTCTAAAAAAGCTATTAAAATACTTCTCTCTTTTTCAATAACTATGCCTGTGAGCCCAGATTTTCTTCATATACTTCAACTAAAACAACATATTGCAACAACAGACTGAATGCTGAAGCAGATGTGTGAATTCAGCTGTCTTTTATTAAGCTAGACATAAAAGAGATTTATAAAGCAATGACACTTCTCACTGATTTTTTTTCGGTGGGATGGAAAATATAGTTCTATGTATTTCAAAAATGTTATTTTTGTTTACATGTAATGGGTTTATTGTTGCTATTTTAAAATTAATGAACATTTAAATTTTTAAAGTTTTCTACTATGGTTAACATGATAGATGAAACTCCTATCAACAAAAACTCTTTGGAGACTTCCGATAACTTTTAAGAATCTAAAAAGGTTCTGAGACCAAATAGGTTAAGAGGTACTGCCATAGACGTGATTTTGGGCTACATTTAAGTTGGCCCAGAAGAACAGAAAATAACATTAAAATTCAACAAAAGGGAAAAACACCATGTGTGGTTTTTGATAAGAGACCAGGGCAAGGTTTTTGATAAGAGACCAGGGCAAAATGTCAAATCCACAAGCTAGTTCATTGTTTAAAAGGTGAGACTACTATTTTCTACTGTATTTCATATTATAATGTTTCATATTATACATGTGTCAATATGTGAAAGTGCAGGAAAGTGCAGACGTGGGGCTGGCCAGAATTATAAATTAGTACAAGCCTATTCTGAATCAAAGTTAATGCCTATTAAAAGCCTTTAAAATGTTTAAGCTCTACAACTCAGTAAGTTTCCTTTTAGATATTCTTTCTTAAATTAAATAAAGAAATTTGGATAGATTATGTACAAGGATAATTATTAGGCATCAGATTAAATGGCCTGAAGAAACAAGCCTAAATGGATAAAACTTCATGTACAAAATGCTCACTGAAAACTTATCTTCATGAGCCCTGGCTGGTGTGGCTCAGTAGACTGCGTGCCGGCCTGCAAACCAAAGGGGTGCAGACTGGATGCCCAGTCGGGGCACATGTCCTGGGCTGCGGGCCAGGTCCCCAGTAGAGGGCATGTGAGAGATAACCACACACTGATGTTTCTCTCCCACTCTTCTTCCTTCCCTTCCCCTCTCTCTAAGAATGAGTAGATAAAATCTTTAACAAAAAATTTATCCTATATAAACATTTAGCTCTAGAAATAGATATTTCTAAGAAAAATGTGAGATAACTAATTATGGCTATTATAATGATGTAACACTTGTATGGCATTAAATTTCAGTGTGTTATTAAAGTGGAACAATTCTAAGAAATAATATTAAAAGAACACAGAAAAATGAGTATATTCAACCACAACTGTTCTAAAAATCTCATAACTAGCCCTGACTGGTGTGGCTCAGTAGACTGGGCGTCATCCAGCAGACCGGACTGAAAGGTCACCCGCTCAGTTCCGTGTTGGTCAGGGCACGTGCCTGGGTTGTGTTCCAGGACCCCGGCTGGGGGCCTGAGAGAGGCAGCCAATCGATTTTACAATCCTTTCCCACACTGATGTTCCTCTCCCTCCTTCCTCCCTCCCTTCTCCTCTCTCTAAAAATAAATAAATGAAATCTTTTTTAAAAAACTTATAACTAGAAAAAAGGTAGAGAAATTAAGAGTAATCATTCAACTCTTCTAATTTTATATAGTTTTGAAACTTTACAAGTATATATAAAATTTTATCAAAATATTTTAGCACAAAAAATTACAGCCCTCAATTACTGATATTAATGCTATTGATAGTTTTGCCTAATAAAAAGATACAATTGGCTTTCACACGTTTTATTTTACTCACTTGTAGTCTCTCTCCCAGAATTTCACAGGCCGAACATACGAGGTGATGAATATTGCACTTCCCAGGAAGGGGTTCAGGGGGGTGGAAAAGAAGGCCGACACAGCAGCCTGAACGAACAACATGGCTGAATCTGCGGGAAACTGGTTAAGGACCTTAACATCCGTGTGAACACACACAAATACGTCTCATAAACACGCTGTCATTACAGCAATTAGAAAAATAACATTCATGAGAGGACAGCAAAAAGTGCCCTTAAATGATGCCCCTGGGCGGTAGAAGGGAGCAGCAGAGAAACACAGCTAGAAAATGCAGTCTGGCGCGATGCTCTGAAGGGAGGAGCCACATAAATATTTGCTAACATGTATCTGATAAAAGCCCACATACCACTTCTGGGTAGAGAGGCTTGGATTTCATTTTCCAGAAGATAAAACTAATCTTTACTTTTATTTAGAAAATACTTCTAAGAAATGGTGACAATGGAGGATTTTGGACATAAAGTTCAATTACAATCATATTCATTAAAATGAGTATTAAAAATGTTCTGTATTCTCATTCATTTTAAAATATCTCTATACATTTTGCATTTATTAAAAATTCCTGATACATTGGAGATGATCTAAGAGTAAGTCTAATCACTGGGGTGCACACCTGAAACTAATATAATATTGTATGTCAACTGTAATTGAAAAATAAAAAATGATTTATAAAAAAAGAAAATTCCCAGACTTTAATACTCATATACATATATAAACATAAATTTTAAATCAGCATCGCTTAATTATAAAACCTTAATACTTTTCCCATGTTCACATGATCTGTGGGCCACAGATGTTATTACAACTTGAACAATCAAAATCAGTATAGGTGTGAACTAAAGTACTGTGAATTTTTGATAATTTATCATCAAGTAACCTATATTCTATGCCTGTGAAAGGGTTTGCGTACAAACCAAGGTTCTCATCAAGGATATGACTGTCCATTCTCACAAAACTTTTATTAGAAGGATACGGGGCACTGCAAAGGGCTGAGCAAAAGCGTGGAAGGCTGAACCCCACGTGATTTGCCATGGGGCAATGTAAGTGTACACGAACTGCAACTTATACAGGAGTTCCCAAAGCTGTGGGAGAAAAACAAAAACAATCAGTCAAGAACTTATCAGACATTTGAAAAGAAAACGAAACACCTCTAGAATGTTTTCTCTACCTAATAGGGAAACGGTTTTTGACATTATTTGCTATTTGTATAAGAGGAAAAGACACATTAACTGCCAAACCACTGTGTATTTTTAAGTAAAGACAGCTAGGTGACTCATGCTATCATGTTTCATCTGTTTAAAGAATTTAATGCTCTCTACTGGCTCTATCCTATGCCCTCTTATTTCTACTACAACAAGCAAAACGATCGTAAATATCTATAAAGCTTAAGTAACATATATATTTTGATTCTAAGACATTTTCTTCAAATTTCAGCACTCTGGAAACTGAGTACATTTTTAAATACAATGTCAAAAGAGTGTGAAAGCACTCTTTTTATCCCCCAGGAAGGAGATAAAGTTGTAATCCAGTTGTCTCTGCCTGTTTGCCTAAGAATCTAGTAGTGTATACTGGGCATCTGGATATGACCTCAAATGTCACTGTCAATGGAAACATAATACACTCTTAAATACTATTTAAATTAGGATCTGTTTTGTTGTTAACATGTCTTTAACACTGAAACGAAAGTAGTAAAAATGCCTAAGGGTGCCTCTGCACACCCGGCAGTGCAAGGCCCAACTCTCCCACTAGGTCACAGAATCGTAAAAGCCAGAAGTTATTTAGTGATAACTAAATAACCGCACTATCATATTCATTAAAATGAGTATTAAACTCATATGATTGTGCAGTGATAACTAAATGCACCAAACACCTCATACTTAAACCAGTTAGCTAATTTACAATGAACCTCTCTAACTTCCAATTTTAAAAAAGAGCCATTAACTTCAACCAATTAGAAAATGCAGATGAACCCCTGCATTCTTGGCCATGACCCAAATTATGCTGGCAACCCTCGGCAGCAATGTGATCGGGATGACAGGAAGTACAAGTGGGACGCATGTTATCAAGGCTCCTAAACTTGCTTAAAAGCAGTGGTCCAGAAGCCCTCCAGATGCTAAATGTGAAATGTACTCAAATTTTGACTGTAATATTAAAGAAAAAATAATATGCAATTACGTGGGTAAGTAGTTAGTGGGTAAAAATATTTTTGTATACATTCGGAGTAATTTTTCTTGAAAAGTTCTCAAGTCAGTACTGCATCTTACAATGGTATCTTACAAAATCTATCTCAAGAGATCCCTTCACTATTCCTTACTTACTACCACTATTAAGTTCTATCAAGTAACCATATAAACCGCAAACTCCTATAGGGCAGAGCTTTCTCTGATTTGTTCACTGATGTAGCCGAAGCATCTACAACAGTATGGAACATGATATGCTCCCAAAACTAATTTGCTTAACAAATGAAAGCATTAAGAAAATCCAAATTAATACAAGTTAAGTGTAGTGACTCCATTTCAAGGATTGTTAAGTTTATATTTTACTGCAACTTTCTCTTTTTCCCCCAACCAGTATAATAAGATGCAACACAATTTCCAATCTAAGTATTTAAATTTGTGAGACACCACATGCTTCTTTATACAAACAAGTCTCTGATTATGATTAACTCTCTAGCTTCCTTCTTTGGTCAACCATGCTCACTAGAAGAGGAAATAAATGATAAAAATGCATACAAATTAGTATTAAATACAATATACAAAATTTTGAAGGTATTTATAATATTTAGCATAATATTTTGAAACTGATCATCACCAAAACCTTGTCCAGATGAATGGTTTTCAGTTTGTACTGTTCCCACCCTAGGTCAGATCTCTATCACATCTAAATTACTGTCACAATCTCTTCAGCTGTTCTCCGTACCTTTAGGTTCTCTCTTCCCCAATTCATCCCAAATGTGGCTGACCAGGCTAACTTTCCTAAAATTGGACTTTTCATTGTGCTTTGTTGCTCATATGCTTCAGCTCTGTTACCTATCAAATGGGATAATATATGTCAAAGTCCTGTGTATGTGGTCAGTGTTAACATGAAATCTAAGTTCCATTGAATTGACCAATAACCTGACTGCACAATCGACATCATTTAGAAAGGCACTGTGGTTCAGCAAAAAGGGTTTTGGAACGGTAGGCGGCAGACACAGATTTTACCATCTAATTTATAAAAGGACTGAAAGCACCTGTCTCATGGGTGGACATCAAATTTTAGAAGCATTCTGAAAACTTCAGAGCACTGCGCAAATGTCCCCATCAAACTAATGTCTGGTGGCTCCCGCATGGCCTCCTGCCCCAGGTATCTACCATCTTCAATCAGCCGTCAGGTTATTTCTTCTCGCCATTTATCCAGCAGTCCACAGCCCAGTTCAACTGCTACTCTTTCTATTTCTGAAATTATCCAAAAACCACACCCCCTTTTGGAAGATCCTACATATTTAAAAATATATACCTAGTGTCTCCCTAATGTTTCCACATAACTTAATCTTGTCTTCCTAGCTATTGCAGGAACTGTATGTTATGGAAAACAGTTACTAGCGCTACTAAGGGATTCTAATAGACTCCTAAATAACTGGATAAATGAAGAAAAATAGTACTTAAAAGACAATGATGTGAATGAAATGCAAGAATAATCCTTACTAGTGTATTACCTAGGGAGATGCTTTTTACAGAGAGGGATAGTCCTTTCAGTGATGACTTACCTTGTTGAAGAGTATGGACATGAAGAACAGATCCAATAGCATGGTCTCTGAAAATGCTTCATAGTCAATTTTGAAAAAGAGCACAGTAAAGATGACTGTGACATACTGATACGTAGGGCTGCTAAAAGAGGAGCGCAGCAACTTCAGACCAGCAATGGTTATCATTAAAGCGCCTAATCTATGAAAAAAAAAGAAAGCACAACTCATCAACCAATGACTGACAACTTGAGAATATCTACTACCTTCAGAAAAATCACCATTTCATTTACTAAGCTGATTTTACACACACACACACACACACACACACACACAGTCTGTCCAGAAAAAGCCCAGCCATTGTTAATATAACAAGAATGGTCTATGCAGGACTGGAATGCACATGTGTGAACAACGGTAACTTCACTGTACTAGTCAGTGGGGGTGGTAGATGCCATTGAGTGAGCATGTGCACTGTGTGGTCACTGCATTCAAAATGACTTGAGTAGAGTAACGAATCTGCATGAAATTTTGCATTAAGCTTGAACATTCCTCCACAGCAACTATTTGAATGATTCAGAAGACCACAGCTATGGGCAACTGGTTGGTTGGCAGCTTCATCATGACAATGTGCCTGCTCATACATCACCTCTCGTGCAGAGATTTTTTGGCAAAACATCAAATCATCCAGGTGACTCATCCCCCCTATAGCCCCTCTACAGCCCAGATTTGGTGCCCTGCAACTTCTGGCTTTCCCCAAAATTAAAATTACCTTTGAAAGGGAAGAGATTTCAGACCATCAATGAGATTCAGAAAAATACAATGCGGGAGTTTATGGTGACTGGGAAAACTGTGTGAGGTCACAAGGTGCCTACTATGAAGGGGACTGAGACATCACTGTCCTGCGCACACTATTTCCTGTATCCTGTACCTTCTTCAATGAATGTCTCTGTTTTTCATAGCACGTGGCTGGATACTTTCTGGACAGGTGCACGCATAGATGCTTATATAAATTTTCCCATACACACATCACACACACAAACATTTAGACTTCTAGAAATGATTTATATAGCTAAGCGAATCACATCTGATAACAAACTATCTATCATAATATTCCTTTTTAATGATATATATTATGATTTTTATCCTTTATATAAATCAGTTTAAAAATAAGTTAACAGTATTACAATTCTGACATTTGGTTCTCCAGTTTCTCAGTACTTCTATTGCTTTAACATTAATAACATTTAGCACATAAAAACATATTAACACCCAACAACATGTGCTTAGTCTAGTGGGTAGGACTATATGGTAACTCTACACGGTGGGGCAAAGTAGATTTTTCATGGAAAATACTACAACAATTACTAAATAATAACAGAAGAATAAACTGTTTCTTCTCATAATAACTATCCTTGCCCCACCCTGTGCATGGACTGATTTATACAGTATATAAACGTAACCATTTCCCAAACTATTGGGAAGTGGAGACCATCTACTATTGAAGACTAATCTCATTTAATAAAGTCCTCTCATAAGATATCGACTGACAATGAGACACCTGGAGCAGTGAAATGCCAGGAGCAGAGAGACATATGTTCAGAAAGGGAAGGCGAAGACAAAACTTCGCTTGGACTTTTTTTATCTCACAGTACCTTGCACCAAGACACTCAATTATTATTTGTTACTTAACGAGTAACTTTAAGACATTGCTTATGACTGTCCTCAGTAGTCTAACTGAAATCAAAGGAATATTATACTTACTCTGTATCCAGCTTTTTTGGACTAGCAATTGTCTCTGCACTGCTACTAAGCTCATTGAGAACAATCAATGGGTAGATGATATTCTTCTCCATAAAAAGAAGCCACACATGAAGTTTCTCAAACCACATCACAGTGGCTGCATCTAACAAGGGAATATAAGTCAAAAGGACCACATCATCTTATGTACAAAGTAGTTTGGCAATGTGATGACAAAGGAAAATCCTACAACCCAAATTCAGCTCTACTATAAATTACATAAAAAATCCACTACTTTAATCAATTGTCAACTTCTATGACTTCTGAGACACATCCAACTTTGCAACTTAAATGTGGCTTAAACTTAGATGAAATTTATTTTAATTCTTAAACCAGTTTCTAAGCATAACTTTTTCTCACTTATGCCAATAACTTCTGGAAAAAAGTTGACTGTACTAGATAGCCCCTTTGTATTTAAAACCCTAAGACACACACCCACACACCTTATTAAGACATACATCTCAGGAGAGATATGTTTTTGATTCACACACTTCATAAGAGGCGTCTTCACTACCAATAATATTTTCCCAATACTTTAATATTATTTCACTGGGGAAAGTGCCCGGGATAAGCTGGAGGAGCTGAAACGAGGCTGTCTGGCTGTATGAAGCAGTGTCGCCAGGCTCTGGGAGGTCCTCTAAAGAGCTATTTCCCTTTCGAAAGCTAAAATCAGTAGAAGGAGCGGGTTTCAACATTGCTAATACCTAGCACTTCCAACAAGTCAGACATGTTATGGTGATTCAAAATTTGTAAAAACTTAAATTACATGTTTTGCTAAGATCAAAAATAAAGAAACAATATGATCAGTGATGTACTCTAATGAAAACTGCCGTTTAAAACAAACCAGATACGCTTGTTTTCATTTATATATGATAGCAATACTGACAGTTTATCATCAAAAAACATCATTCTGAGGTATTTTCTTGATGGTGAGAATGGTCCAGAACAGATTCTTACACAGTTTTATGCTATTTTCCCTTATTTAAAAAGCACGTATGTTATAAAGGTCTGCACAGCGCTATTACTGCAGCCTGCACATTGGGTGTTATTCAGTTCTCTCCCCGGGATCAGTCTGGTGACCAGGATTCCAGTAGCACGATGCCGTAAGCAACTCTGCTAAAGGCCTAGGGGATTTGCTCTGAGAATCCAAAGTCGAGATCGGTATAGAAAGCTTTCTAAAACATCGGAATTCGCTAAAGGAGATATTGTATCTCCAAACAATAAAGGGATTTCCTCTCTATAGTAGTTTACTAACTGAAAAAAGTGAGAAAAAAACATTGCCTTATTTAGTCACTAGTGTGTACTAAATTATGACATAGGTATGAACTTTTATTATTTCTCTAGAATGAGGAGTAGTACAGGTCATGGGCCAATAGGACTGAGTTCTTAACAGGACAGAAAAGTCAGGGCACAGATGAGCAAGCATGAAGCCTGCCAAGTGGACTGGACTTCTACCTCTTTTTGAGTCATTTTATATACTTTATCCCAAATCTGAACAAATAACAGCAATTACAAATGCTTTAACTTCTTTTTACCCCTTCGACTCTTTTAAACCCCTCTATGGTAGGACCCGGCACCTCTGGTGGAAATAGAAACAGAGACTTTTCTATTCCCCCTAAGCTTTGAGTTAAAATATTTCGAACAAAGAAGCCTTAGAGAGGACTGTGTTGCCTGCACATGGCAAGGAAATTAAATCGAAGAGTGGGGACTGGAAAGAGAAGTCGCACACATACATAGAAGGATGCATCAGTGAGGTCTGTGAAGAACAATCTAGAGAAGGAAGAAGGAAGTTTCATTCTGTGGAAAGTTGCACTGTAGCACTGACAGTTATGCTTCAACTAAAATTAAAGCATCCTGCAAAGTTTGACTCATTACAGCTTCAAACCTAAGTAAAAGAAGCACAGCCAAAGTGTGCGCTACTTGATACGTACTTAACTGTCACTTGACAGCACAACAGAGAAAACTCACAGTATTCAACAGAAGAAGGGCACTAATTGAATACTTACTCCGAACTTCGTACTGACTATACTCCACTGTCTTCAGCAGAGGGTGGGAGAAACAGTGCCATGGTAGCTGTTTCCTAACTTGCGGCAGCAAATAGTGGGTGACAAAACCTACGAAGCCGACCAGTGTATACAACACATACTTGAGAGCAGGCTGAAAGAAGAACACAGTTGAGAAAATTAGACGTGATTTTGATTTCAACAGAACTTCTGATTTGTCAGTTCAACTTTTCACTTGATACTGGGGAAGAGCAAAGTCAATTTTAGAATCTAAGAATTAAACGTTTGTCTACAGTTTCTTTACTATGTGGTTCTTCTAAGTTGGCTATCAAAGTTAGTGATTGCTCATGCATCACAAGTATTGTAAAATGTATTTACTACTTTCTTTGGAGTCTCACACTATTGTATAATGAGAACAAGGCCTGAAGTGTATTGCTTGCTACTCTAAGAACGTTCTATGTGACTTGTAGAGCAATGTATTGAATTGTCTTAACTAGTACAAAGGGCATGTGCTAAATAAAACTGTAAATCTGACTGAAGAGCAGACAAGCATGAAAAAAAAGATTTCTTTTTTTTGTGCCTTCACATGGTATATCATTAAAATAGAGTTCTAATGTATATACAAATTCACAAATGAGGAAATCAAGTACCATTGCTTCAAATATTCAAATTAAAAGTCACGTATTCAGAAACCCTGGAACCTCTTGGACATGCAGAGGCCTCTATCTGAGCCCTGAAAACCACCAGACCTGACTCAGTTTACAAGTGCTCAAGAATTAATAGTTCAAGTTGGAAGAGTACAAAAACAGGCAAAAATGTTAAAGAACATTAACATTTTTTGCTTCTGGCCAAATGGAATATTAGGGATTCACTGTCCCACATGAAACAACCAAAACAGAATAAAATATATGAACCAAATGGTCTGTAATACACTAGGCCTACGGGAATAAACAGAGAACCCTGAGAGAAAGGAAACCGGTGAGGTCAGCGTTAAGAGGTCAGGGTCAGCACTGCCCCCATTTACTGCCTCAAGGGACTTTCCAGGCTGCAGGGAGGGGAACCCACACAAAGCCCTGCACCCAGAGTCGATAGGATGACATTGCAAGCATGGAGAGACTAAGGCAGCTAGAGTTCACCAAAACAGACAGCACACAAAAGAGAAAATTGTGAAGATCTGCAGACAGTCCGCCTGGAGTATTCAGGGGAATTAGTAGAAGTGTGTAAGGAAATGCCCTGAGACCAGAGAAAGAACCACAAGAAAGGATGAGAGAGAATAGTATCCAGCACATACACGGCTGGGTAGGAATAGTGCCTGTTCCCAGAGCCAGGCTGCTGCCTAGAGTATTCAAAAAGGTGTCGCCTCACTAGGGGGAATATTGGCGCTACACTAAAAACAGCCCTGGTTTCACTTAAATCCTAAAAGCAGGGGCTGAAAGCATCAAACTGTTAGCAAGTAACTAGCAGTATTGAAAAACAAAATTCAAGACTATTTCTAGAAATATAAAATATCCAATACCCAACAAGGTAAAATTTATAAAGCTCAGCATCCAATCAAAAATTACCAAACATGTAAACAATCAGAAAAGTATGGCCCATGAGTGGGGAAAAAAATCAATTAATCAAAACCAATCCGCAAGTGACAGAAGTTAGAATTAGAAGAGAGTAAGAATGGAATGTTCAAAAAGTTTAGAGGGATGAGAAAATTTAAAAAAAAAAGAAGACAAAACTTAAGATGAAAATTATAAATTATGAGATGAAAATTACACTGGATGGGATTAATGGCAGATAATACAGAAAGATTAATTAAATTGACAACATAGTAATGGAAAATACTCAAAATTAAATGCACACCCAAAAGAATTAAAATGGACAGAGCGTCAGTGAACTATGCGACAGCTTCAAAAGGCCTAAGATGCAGGTAAGTGAAGTACAAGAGGTGGGGTTGAGAGAGGGTTAGGGAGCAGAGCAGAAAGAGAAGGGCAGAAAAAAAATTTAAGGCCATAACTTTTCAAATTTGATGACAACTAGATGAGAGAGTTGATGTAACTCCAGCACAGAAGCACGAAGGAAACCACGAGAAGCTGCGTAAACTGACAGCGGGGAACACAGGGCCCTGCACAAGGGAGGGAGCGAGGGAGAGAGCGAGAGCTGGGTGGCCTGCGGAGGAGCAGCACTGCCTGAGCAGCACTGCCCCGGGGGAGCAAAACCTGAGCGGCCTCGCCCTGTCCCAGACCCGAGTAGAGATGACGAGGTTCTAGACTTCCAGGTGTGCTGGAACAGACTTTGGGGAGCCCATATATTTCAGCAGAATGAACAAACATTACAATCAAATCAGAAATGAGGCCAGCAAGTTATTTCTCCTCACCTGCAGCACTGTGAACACGGTGCTCACATGGACAGCAAAGTACAGCACACCGATCACAACGCACACTACTAGGTCAGACTGCAAACGTTCACTCTGAAACAAAGCAGAGTTAGCGAACAGTTACACAAACATTTTAAAAAACATTTCCTTCATTCCCAACTAGCAAATTGTATAAGAAACAATTTTTCGCTGATCCTATTTTTTTTAGCACTTCTAGGTATTTCTTAACTATAAGCCTTATTACATTCTTCCCTCATTATTTTGGTTTGACACTTTAATACCAAGGAAATTAAATTTACTCAACTAGTTCCAAACACTGTGTAACATATCATTACAATGTCTCTTATAATGAAACTGTATACTTTTCCCCCTAATGGTCTGCAAGTTTTATGGGAAAAGGAAATGAGGTACTTAAGTTACTGTATCATTCATAAGGCATATCCTTTTTGGATACCAAAGTTATATTTTCATTAATCTATTAAAATGCTGAACCTGCATGCATATACCCTATTTTATTTACTGGACTATTGGTTCTTTTAGTGGTTAGAGTAAAAACCAGAAACCTCTAGATATCTCTCATTACTTACTGACTCACAGATTTACACTTTGAAACAGGATTCAGAAACAGTCTATACTACATGTAACATTAAATACCCTTTGCTAACATGAAAACTAAAGTCAGAAAAAAT
The DNA here is from genome assembly GCF_004126475.2 of Phyllostomus discolor. NCBI lineage: Eukaryota > Metazoa > Chordata > Mammalia > Chiroptera > Phyllostomidae > Phyllostomus > Phyllostomus discolor. The sequence goes on along the minus strand of NC_040903.2, from coordinate 193,967,886 downwards.
ATATCCTGAAGATGTTTTGTATTTCTAAAGTTTTCTTAAGAATATGTGAACAGCCCTGAGCAGTGTGGCTCAGTTGGTGGGCATCATCCTGCAAAGCAAAAGGTTGCAGTTCAATCCCTAGTCAGGGCACACGCCTGGGTTTCAGGCTCGTTCCCCAGTCGGGGCGCCTGTGAGAGGCAACTGACCCATGTCCCTCTCTTTCTCCCTCCCTTCTCCTCTCTCTAAACATAAATGAATAAAATCTTTTAAAAAGTGTGAACAGCTCCTGTTCAATGACAGTAAATACTGTGTCTAATTCAAGACCTAATAATAAGGTCAGTCTTTCACAAATGAAAAAACTCTGCCCTGGCTGGTGTGGCTCAGTGGATTGAGCACAGGCCTGAGAACAGAAGGGTTGCTGGTTTGATTTCCCATCAGGACACATGCCTGGGTTGTGGGCCAGGTTCTCAGTGCAGGGCGTGGGAGGGGCAACCACACATTGATGTTTCTCTCCCTTTCTTTCTCCCTCCTTTCCCTTCTCTTAAAAAAAAAAAAGAAAAAAAAATCTAAAATAGTAACTTAGAAAAAGAATTTTATGTTTTGTTCCATAAAACAGATATAAATTTACAGAATTCATTTTTCAAGTAATCACTAAAAGAATGCAGGCAACATTAAAGTTCACTAAATCAGAAAAAATTTTAAATTACTATATTTACTTGAGTATATTAAATTAGTCCAGGTTATTGTTCTCTCCTTCAACCAGGAAAATAAACACACACAAGACGTACTTTTTCAACTGTCCTTGAGAAATAAAACACACTAACAAACTAGCAGGTCACTTACAAGGACATAGTTTTTATAGCAGTAAGATCAGTAACAACAAACTCTAATTTATGTTAATTTATGTTAATATTCTTCTTTCAAATCCCAGTTTAAGTGAAATAGAATTAAGACTTCTATAAAACATGAAATGACTTAATTTTACCTGATCTAAAAATAAATACTTAGCACACTGTTCTTTATAGAAACCAATTTGAGGAATGAGCATTTCTTACATGTTAAAATTTTAAATAAAGGCAATCAACAATGTATAACTAACATGTAACTATATGTAGTTATAGTCTATAGCTATACATGTTCTCCCAATTATTAAAGGCCTTCAGAAAGTGTTCATTACATAACATGTTGAACTGTCTCAAATTTAAATATTTTAAGTGATTTTAAAAAGGTTAAACTTACAACAGAATTTCTAAGTTTTTCAGGCAGTGGGTCTTTTACTTCAGACAGAGGGTCTTCTGGATTTTTCTCTTCTGTTTTTGGAAAAATCTTAGATTGCATCAAAGAGCTTTATATTTTTAAAAAAGAGAGAAAATAATTAATATAAAAATACACATATAACCTGAAAAACCAGTACTTCCAGTGGCAAATACAGGTCATGATAAAAACCAAGTGATCCAAGTATACTTAGTCATTAGCAAATGATATGTTCTAAAAACGTTTAAGATGCCATAAATAATCAGAAATGCCAACTTATTTAAGTTTCTTTAATTCAATAACAACTGATTTGACTTACAAAAGTACAGATGGATCACTGCTTTGTCGGCTGAGATGATAGGATACTGCCACTAACAAACCACAAAAAACGGAGAAAAGTACTGGAATATGCTGGCCATCCCAAGAATCCTGTTGAGGGAAAAATGTGATAGATAATACGTTTCTAATTTATGGTCTGTCGTATAATCCTATAGGTCTAAAACTTTTAAACCATATTATTAGTTGCATTTTATTCAGAAAAATTTAGATTTATAACTTCCTGATGAGCTGGAATGTAGCTGCTAGACTATGTTCAGATTTGCTGTGGTACAAAAGCTCTATTTGTACACTACAAAAGGTGCATTTGCTCCCATGCGTGCTGCTGTCGATCCCTTTCAGATTTAAAGTAATACTAAGCTTACAGTAAACTATGTTCTCCACTTTGAAGAAGAAAATAACTTGGTGTAGTAAACTTTTGACTATAATAATAGAGAAGGAAAAAACACATGACATCACATCAGTCAAAAGAAAATGTTAACATTTGCAGCTTTCCTGATGCCGTTGCTCGTGTAATATTCCATGTTATCTTCTAGAGTATTGAGCAGGCATTCGGTGTCTCCTGAACAAATAAACTGTATTATTAACCACACAAAGGCTCATGTCTAAGGCCAACCAAACGTGTGAACATGGTATGTCTGTTCTGCTCACTGCAATCTCTGGATTCTACTAGCATGATACCTGGCACAGACCAGATAATACTAATTAACATCTTTCCTCTTTCTCTGGGGATTCAGGAAAGCAAAGTGGTAGAAGTGAGGAACCAAATAATAGTTTATTACCCAGCTTGCTTTTCCCCCCCATTTAATAATAGCCTTAGAAATTGTTTCACACTGCAACACAGACACCTTTTATTTTATAATGGCTAAATCAAAGTCTTATCATCAAATTGAACACTGTGTATCAAGCCCCATTCTTAGATCTTTGTATTTCCTAAATAATTATTACAATAATCCTTGGAGATAGGTACTATTACTCCCCAATCTATAGATGAGGAAAGCAAGGCACAGAGGGTTTAAATAGTGTGCCAGTTAAGTGGTGGAACCAGGAGCTGAACTTCCTGCTGTTTGAATTTACTGAGAAGAAAGTTAAACGATCTGCGAAGAGTCTGAGAAGGAAAGATAAACACATAAGAAAACAAGTGTATGCAGGACTAGCACTGGCACGGTGGCAATAAGGCGAGCAATAAGGCAAATGCATCAGGGTATGAAGGGGACAAGACTGCTGAGGTGGAGACCTGCAGTGGGGTGGAGGATGGAAACAAGTTAAGCCCACAACTTCCATAAAGCACAGTCAAAGGATAATGCCTAAAGCTTAAGAAAATATAAGAAGTAGAAATACAAGTTAGTTTCTAAGAGATATGAAAGTAAATACCAAAAAAAAAAAAAAGGCAGCTCAAAGAACGGAAAGTGGTGACTGACTGGGAGGAAGAGATCGGGGGCAGGGGACTGCTGTTCCTGGGGCAAGTCTCGGAATATCTGACTCCGAAATACATGCGTGCACAACCTCGGCTGACAGCAGAGGGACACACTGGGACACGGTCATGCAACCGGAGTAAGGGTCATTCAAAACTAAATGGGATTCCTCTCTGCAATAAAAAGGAACAGACTATAGATACACACAATGTAGATGAATCTCAAAAATACTGAATTCAACAAAATAAGTTAGACACAAAAGAGTAAATATAGTACAATTCCCTTTACGCGACATTCAAGAACTGCAAACCAAATCTCCAGTAACAAGTGGTTAGGGCAGGGAACTTTCTGGTGGTGATGGGAGTCTTTATGTCTTCATAGGCGTGTGTACTGCACAGGTGTACGCACTTGGCAGCCTTACCAAATTGTGCGCTTAAGATATATGCTTTTCACTGTATGTAAATTCTGCCTAAATTAAAACAAGTATTTGAAAAAACACAGAAGATGACTGCCATTATTTGACAAATATTTTACACTACTTTTTTATTGCTCTCAGATAAAAGCAAAGTACTCTTAATTGACCTCAAAATGACTTAGTTCATTAAGATTAAGGATTTAGAATCATCACACATTCAAAGTAACCCATAACTATATAAAAAGGTAGCAAGTATCACCTTATTGAGTAAGCCACCTCTACGTTTCTATCAAACTCATTGATTCGGGAGCAGGAGAAACAATAGAAACTATGACAAAACTGCTCAGGGAAGGTGACCTCATTCAAAAGATGAAAAGATGGGTTTGTTCTACCCCCCATAGCGGTCTGGAAGTTTCTGCTTTATTATGTAACAGCCCAAATTCTAGCAATCTCTTAAAGGTATGAAAACATATGCAAAGTATATACGCGAAGTAGTCTTAAAGAAAAAGTTTAGCTTTTAAAGAATGAAATGTCCAAGGAAAAATAAGAGAGTAAACACAAGGAAAGCAGATACCATGAAATAATGGATGTAAAAGTCTGCATTAGTGAGTAGATCAGAAGAAAAATTAAATCACTCCTAATGGTATGCAATCATATCACCCAATGACTTTAACCGTCTGAAGTTAATACTGTCATGAACATCCTGTGTACTCGTCCATCACTGTGCTATGTATATACAAGCCACTGTGTGGTTGAAAAAAGAAAAAAGCACAAAGGAAACTTCCTTTTTTGGCATACTGCCTATCTTACCAAAAAAAGAGAAAAAATGTGGGTGTGTGTATATAATGTGGTTATGTATATATATAACATGATATATCATGGAATATTATATCATGATATATATCTATCATGGAATATTATTCAGCCTTAAACAAGGAAACCCTGTCATTTGCAACAACATGGATGAAACTGGAGGGCATTATGCTAAGTGAAATAAGCCAGAGAGAGAAAGATAAACACTACTGAATGGTACCACTTATAAGTGGAATCATTTTAAAAAAAAGAAGAAGAACTCATAGAAGGAGAATAGAAAAGTGGCTGCCAGGAGCTAGGAGGCGGGGGAAATAGGGAGAGGTTGGTGAAAGTACACAAACTTTCAGTCATAAGATGAGTAAGGTCTGAGGATCTAGTACATGAGGTGGTGCCTACAGCTGATAACACTGTTTTATATAACAGAAATTTACTAAGACAACAGAACTTAAATGTTCTCACACACACAAAAAAGGTAAATATATGAGGTGATGGATGTGTTAACTCAGTGGGGGGATCCATCCACAATGTATAGATTGAATTATCATATTGTACACTTTAAATACCTTACAATTTTATCAATTGTACTTCAATAAAGCTTGAAAACAAACAGTACCTCTTAGAAATCATTACACATTAGCACGCACACACACACACACAAATCTGTTTTATTTTTGTGGCTGTATAGTATTCTATTGTGTGGCTATATAAAATAAACCGTTCACAAATGACAAATATTAGTTATTTCCAACTTTTTGCTATTATAAACACTGTTATAATGAAATCCTTGCACGTAATCTTTGCTCACATATGTAACTAAACCTGCAGATTTGTTATACTAGGTGACATCTAAAACTAAAATAGTCTAATGCAAATGCCACGACTAAGGAAGAAGAAAAAAAACTTATCCTTTCACCTACCTCAAGACACAGTGTTCTTCGTTGGAAATTTTACAATTGCTGCTCTTCTGCTACATAATTAAACAGGCCTTTGTAAACTAGGCATTAAAAAATTAACCACACTGCTCAATTCTATAACTGCAACTTCCAAATAATGACTCACTTAACAAAAGATGACTCAAAACACTGATCTAAAACCTTTATTTGAGGAGGCTTTACCGGTGGTGCAGGTGGGAGAAGCCTGGATTGGGACCGCACTGTCTCCGGTTCCTTCTTGGGCTTAGCGCCATCAAATACCTCCCTCTCTACTAGGCTGTTCCCCTTCTCCTTTAATGCAATAAAGTTTCAGAGCTTTTCAAAAATAAAAAACCAGAAAACAACCCCCAGCATGTGCATAAGTTTTCCCACTACAGTCTAGAAAGAGTAGAATACATTTCCTTAATATATCCATTCAAACAACAATCTAATCTAGCTTCTTCAGCCAAAACACCGAAGCTGCTGCTTTTGTTACAGTCACCAGGATCCTATTTACTGGTAAGTTCAATAAAAACCTTTTTCAGAGCCTATTGCCTCTGAAGTCTCCTTTCTATTCCCTCCAATGCTTAAATATTGGCATTTCCCAGGGTTCTATCCTCACCTATTTTCTCTTATCAATCCACATTAGCAGTCTCTTTCTTACTCTTGATTTAATTTTGTTGATGAATTTCAAATCTATTAATTTGAAACCTCAAACCTTTCTACATATAACTTTCTACTATGTATCTCTGGATATCCCTTAAATGTCAACAAATAAACATGCCCAACTTTAAACAACCACCTTCCTCACTAAATGCCAAGGTTTCTAATTCTGTGGATTGGTATTATTATCTAGTTCAGCTCATACCCAAAGGTCATTTGGAGCTTATTCTGGTTCTTCTCTCTTTATTCAGAGTCCCCAAATAAATTCACTGAATCCAATTTTAAATAAGTCCCTCATAATTTCAAGATTGCAAAACTAGAGTCCCCTGCTTCTGATCCTGCTTACATTTACATCAGATCACTAGGGACCAAGTGATCTTTCCATAGTGCAATGTCAATCACTTCCTTGCCATACTTCCCCTATTTTGATGGTCTTGCATCCCCACCCCACCAGGTTCAGGGTGGGAAGGATTGCATAAGCCAGCTGTGGCTCACCTTTCCAACTGACTGAAGCCCAGCTATCCTCACACGCCCAGACCTCCAGTAATTCCAAATGCCTTGTCATTTCCTATACACACACACTTTCTTTACGACTCCATGACTCTTCCTCCCACATTTTGATTCCCATTTGTCCTTCAAATTTTGATTAAAAAGCCACCATTTAAATATTATCTTTAATTTCTTTAGGCTGAATAAGGTAATAATTAGTAGACCCATAAGACTGTTTTCATAGCCTTCATCACCCTCTCTTGAAAGTGTCTGAGTCACTTTTCATAATTCTTTCAATCCTATTATTCTGATTGTCTTATACTAATCATAAAAAAATTAGTAACAGGGGTTGAGGGTTCTTTATGAGAAATTCAAAACTTTTACATTTCCAATTTGGTGATGATCTTTTAAAAATGGAGCTAATAAGGCTCATCCAGATCTTTCTAAACCAATAATGCCATTGAATTTCAGCACATTACTTTTTACTAGAATGTATCTTAAATCGCAATCTTTGAACTTGTTTTCATAAGTTTTACGAAGTCTTGATATGAACAGTAGTTACATATATTCTTAACCAGAAATCTAAAATTAATTTTGTGTTGTTAATACCATGCCCACCTCTATTGCAGACTAGCCTAGGTTCTGATAATCTGTTTCTAATATTAACCTGACCACTACATGGAAAAGGATTTTATTTTCATAATGGTTAACTATGAAATTGCTTGCAAATTCAAAGAAAATGAGAAAAATGTTCAACACATGAAGATCATGGAAATTCATGCTGAAGTGGCAGGAAAAAAATCATTATTACTCAATTTAAAACACACTCCATGCAGAAAAACAGCCTTGAAGACAGACCACACCACCAAACACCGCCTACCTTCAAAGCGCCATAACACAGCCCATACAGCAAGGCCACCGCCACCACGCTGCACACGAAACTGTAGAGTGCCGCGAGCAGGCTCGTCGTGGCTGGTCAGGGGAGGGGAAAGATAACGCGTTATAAACACTTATGGGGAAACAAGTATCTTAAAAGGGCACTGAAAAGTATTTAGAATTGTGTAATGACTATAATTAAATCTTTTCATTTGATTTTTTAAAAATTCAGTTACTTTATCCTGTGCTTTCAAAGGATTCTGAAATAACAAAGACTTACTATTCACAACTTTTGATACAAGATAAAATATATTCACTTTGAAAGTAATGAACACTTACACACAGCAAAAAAACTCATGCCTATATTATGCTTCAAAAATGTTATGCTTTACGAAAGTATGGGGAAATGAAGCTTGCCAAGGCCCGAAAGGACTGGCGATGTATTAAGCATTCACTGAAAGATATTAGTCTATGTAAACAGAACCTGTGTTACCCACAGAAGTAAACTGTACTCCCCTGTGTTTGTTAATTCTCACAAAAAAGAAGAGATCTGACTAATTACTAACAATAACAACAAAATAGATCCAAAGGAATTATTAATATTAAGGGATAGAGGATGGCTAAGATAGCTAATCTTTATCTTTAAAATATGGATTACAGACTTTCTTGAACAGTGTTGTTATATGTTTAACAACAAAGATATCTACAGGAAACTTTTTTCCTTAGAAGATATTAAAAAAACAGCACACAAGTCTGTTTTCAAAAAGAGACTTGCACACATCTGTCAGTCATATGACAAAGCCCACAGCTACGCATCACCTACACTAAATCCTCTCCATAGTATCTAAGTTAACACAGCGCCCGTAATGGTCCCTAGATACTGAAACTGTCTTCTACTCATGAAGCTACGCTGAAGGCCGACCAGCCCAGTCTTAAATTCGCATTCCTTTAGAAAATGTTTCAAAATGTCAAAAATGCTGCACATACACAGCAATTAGAAAAGGCATAGTTTCTATTTAAAATTTAAGTCACATAAGCAGAGATCATTTTAATGCATGTATGTGAAAGATAAATGAGGACAGCAAATGTGAAGTATAAAGAGAAATGGACGATAAAGTTAAAGTAATTTCTTACCCTTTTGTATTATTTCTCTAGTCATATATACATCTTTCAGTAAATTTTTAAATGGTTAGACCAAGTAAGAGTATATTTTAACCATGGTGGTTGCCCACAGAATTAATTTCAAATTATGCAAACCATGTCTATTCATTCCAGTGTAATACTGGTCTTACTTATTTTGAAAATGAAATACACATATAACAGGGAAATAATTTCTAAGTATATCAATTCATAACCCAACATTCTACTCTAAAAACAGAGGTACTTCTAAAAAGCAAATTTAGGAAAATGCTTTTACTAAAAGCTTTCTGGTTTTGGTGTTCCCCTTTTAAAGGCACAAGAAGGCACCAAAACCAAATACACAGGCATACTAAATGCATACACCAATTCGAAATCCAATGATAATGCCATGTATCAGAGCTCAATTTGGAACAGATGACCTTTTATAAATATTCCCTAAGTCTATACAGGTTCCATGTAAACTCACTATAACTTGAAGTTTTAGCCAATAGTATCTTATCATTTCTTATGAGACAACTGCATTATTCCTGCACCTTTCACTAAAGCAGCAGACTTGACTGCTTGTTCGTATCTACAAATTAATTCCTGATCAGTCTTCAATTAATAAATAAGTATGTGTTTCTTTCTAATTTCAATTCTAAAATGAAAATTTAAAAATTTAAATCTAAAAATTAAATTTTTAATTTTCAGTTTATTAATGATTTGTACAAGTAATACTGTCAACTGTAATTTTTATGAGGAGGTACTCACCATTACCACCAAAGATATGAATATCCAATTGTTCACAAAGGTACATGACAAATGTATTCACCTGAGGCAGGAGACCAACGAAAAATACTATTGGAAAACAGAGTGTAAACACTATAAAAGGAAAGAAAAGCATATTTAAAAATAGTATATGCCTCAACCATCATTTGTTCATTTAAGATCATAAAATGATAAAAAATTCAAAAACTAACAAACTACAAAGCAATTTTTAAAAGAGATTTTATATTATTTCTCTCTATGTAATTGCTTAGGTAGTAAAGAATCTTTTCAACTATGAAAGCTTTTAAAATCTGTTTTAACCATTTTCACGTAACAGAAACCTGAGCTATAGAATCCAAAGGAAACCTTTCACCATTCTCTTCAAAAAACAGAAGAATTATTAAATTTGTTCATTAGCTTTTCTTCATTCATAATAGTCCTATTGTTCTGTTTCTCACAGTGAGGTTTACAATAAATAACAAAGTAAACCTATTAAAACTATTTATACCCATATATTTATCAGTAAACTATTTGTATATAAATAAATTAATGTTAGGACATGAAACACTTTAAAGATGACTCACCTATAACTAAATCTCTGGCTGATACAAGCACCAGTGGGTTAGTGAAAGTGACTCCATATAATTTGAACTTGGTTGTAGTGAGGTTTCTGCTTCCATAATCCAAGAGCCAAATAAGACCACAACATAAACAGAAATAAACTGGTCTACTGTAGGCAATGATACGATTATGACCCTGAAAATGATATTTAAAAAGTCAGTTAAGTTCATTTTAAGAGTCAAAACTAGCTACTGAGATCTTTGATGGCTTATATTCTAAGGATTCAAAAAGTTTCTATATGGAAGCCTGGTTTCTGACTGCGGCAAAAGGGAATTACAAATACGGCAAGGAGGAAGAACTGAATGAACCCTGTGATACTAGGTTGAATTAGAGGTATCAGTATGAGCTCATTATTATTAATATCTATATAAATAGAATAAGAATAGATGTGTGTATGTGTAAAGTTGATCCTTGAACAATTCAGGGTTAGGGGCATTAATCCACCTCAGCCACCGCTGTCACCACCATCACCACCCGCACGTCATGAATCTGCATAACTTCTGACTCCCCAAAAGAGAGTTAGAGGCACCGACATCCCCTCCACAGTCGAAAATCTGGATATAATTTTTGACTCCCCCAAAACTTAACTACTAATAGCCTACTGTTGACCGGAAGCCTTATCAGTAACATAAATAGCTAACTGACACATATTGCGTATGTTATACGTATCACACACTGTATTCTTACAATAAAAGCTAGAGAAAAAGAAAATGTCATTAAGAAAATCATTAGGAAGAGAAAATACATTTACAGTATTTATTTTTAAAAAATCTGTGCATACATGGACAGATGCAATTCAAAACCGTGTTGTTCAAGGGTCAACTGCACACACACACATCTATTCCTGTATCTATCTATGGATATGTGTGCGTCTGTACATTCGTATATACCTACCTACATACATACATTTCCTAGCTTTATCCAATGAGAAGACCTAGAAGCAATGACATTCTAGGAATATAGACTACTACTATCCAGATCTTAGTTTACACATACCATTACTCACTAAAAAACCAACCAACCAACCAGGGCTCCACAGAGAAAGGCTGGTTTCACGCTAGGGTAGGGAAAGTATACAATGAGCTTAGAACACACTGTTGCACACCTCCCCCACCCTGGAACCAAAGGACGTACTTAAAGAATGATAAGGATATGTCAAAAAGACACGGAAGGCAGCTTGATGGACTCCCAATGGCCAAATCAGAAACAATTTGAGCATTAAAATAAATGATGGTAACATCACATATAGTTGACTGGGTAAAACAAGAACTCATGAATCTATACCAATATAAAAAATAAAGATAGAAGGAGAAGTTATTCCTTACAGTGAAAAGTCAACAAATACATGTAGAGGGAATGATGTAATTAGAAAATCACTATTTGGCAACCATCAAATGATGGTTCAGGCAAGAAACATCAATAAATATTAAAAAACAAGTGGGTGGAAGTCTGAGGGAAAAATGAACATATATATATATATTAATTATCTCAAGTATCTCCCTACAAGATATTTAACTACAAGAGAAAAATAGTAACATTACAGTAGAGCAGTGGCTCTCAAGAGAGTGGGAGGGGATTTCGACCCCGAGGGGACACTTGGCAAGGTCTGGAGACAGCCTGGTTGTCACAGTTGGGGTGCGGGTGCCGACATCTAGTGGGCAGAGACCAGAGATAAAGCTAAATACCTATAATACCCCATGCCCTACAGGGCAACACCCTAATCTACAAGAAAGACTATCAAGCCCAAAATGTTAATATTGCAGACGGAAAATACCCTGCAGATACTACCCTTAGCCAAAAAATGAAAGTTAACGTCAGCAACAAAATGATAAATCAGTATCATGTGCTTCCTGAAGTGATGCACTGAGAACAAACCACTCTTGTAGCGTTCCTACCGAAAATGCATGGCCTGTACCCAATCAAGAAGAAATAGACAAATTCAAACTGAAGGATGGTCTACAAAACACCTGGCCGGTATCCACCAAAAATGCCAACGAACTACTCCCAATTAAAGCAGGCTAAATACACCAAATGCATAATCAGGGATGTTTTATTGCCAATTAAGAAAATAGGAAACACCTGAGTAAGAACTGTAGCTTAGAAAATAGTATTATATCAATGTTAATGTCCTGATTCTGATAATTATATTGAATTAATGTAAATAGATGCCTTTGTTGCTAGGAAACAGACAGGTATTCAAAAGCATAGGGGCATTGTGTCTACAATTCACTCTCAGTTTAGAAAGAGTGTGTGTAGGGAGAGGGAGAGAGAGAAGAGAACTAGAAAGGGGGCAAGCCAATATGGTGAAATGTTTACACATTTCCTGATGCAAATGGCATCAGGAATTCTTTGTACAATCCTTGCAAATTTTCCCTAAGCCTGAAATTACGTCAAATAAAAAGTTAAAGCCAGTAATTCCACACATCATTATACTTCAAAAGCATTTTTACAAAATAATAAACAAGCAGTTGAAAGAAAATCACGTGCCTCCTTGTTCTGCTTTGCCCATCTGCTCACAGTAAGTGTCCCAGTGCATGGGTGGAAATACTCACTCTATTCAAGGAGAAGGCATCACTATAAACTGCTTTTGGAGTCTCGTTCTGAACTACTTTGAAGAGAATGCCCTTTGGTCTTTCTATTAAGTAAATATTCTAGGGTGAGGTCTAAAACCGAATCATGCTTTACAATAAATAAGTGTTGGCAGCTAATACTTCTGTCTAAAGTCCCAAAGTAAGTAACAAGATTTTTAATCTTCTCAGTGTCCACAGGTCTAAACATCAAATCAATGTATTACTTCTTTATTCTGGCTCTTAATGATTACTTAAGTGAAATAATGTAAAGTTTCTCCTACTTCGACATTCTATTTTTCAAAACTTACTCATGATCTATTGTTCAAAATTTATTTAATGCAAGTCATCAAATAACCATGAGTTTATATGAATCATGTCTATCTAACTAAAGACCTCCACCTGAAACAGGCTGTCAGAAATGAATTATGCTCATTTCCAACCAAGATTTCGAGTCCACAATTACACTGCCATTTTATTTCATGTTAATAAATCACCTGTATTTCTAGTAGTGTGTCAAAACTTAGACGAGAATATAATAACATAAATCTTAATTCAATCTGACATACGACCTAAAAAAGTTTTTGATGAATGTTAAAGAGTTATTAGAGTGACTTACATGTCTGGGGGAAGAAGAATCTGGTTGAACACTCTAAAAATAAAACAGAAAGAGAGATTATACTACTGAAGTCCTGGTAATTTTACAAGCAACTTTCAAATGCCTGAAATAATTTCAAGTAAATATTCCACAGCTAAGAAATGACCTACATCAATTCTGCTGAAAAATCAGCAAAAGACAAAATATCATCTCCAGATAGTGAAGTTGCTGGGGCATTAAAAAACATCTCAGATCTTTCCTGACTCCTACTTATTGTGGTTAATTAATCATTTGCATCTAGCTTAACATTTTGGAAATGGCAAATGGTAGAAAGATTCATCTTAATGCCTGGCTCATTACTATGAGTAAGTATGCTAAGGCAGAATGCTTTCTTTTCTTTTCATCTTATTTTTCGATTACTGTTTACGTGCAATAAAGCTAAGTAGTGTCAGATGTACGGCACAGTGGTTAATCACACACTTTAGGTAGAATGCTCTCTAATGCAGCATCGCTCCATTCAAGAAATGCACAAAATATGGGTTAGCTTATAAGAATTCTAGTTCTGCCCACAAATTCCAAGTTTACTACACAGTTCAATGTTATTTACATCAAATATATTACCTGCATTTTCACATCAAAATCATCAAATCAGTTAGGCTACATCTTTGTAAGAGACTTTATCAACTTTCCATAAAAATGTTCAGAAGGTGTTACTTCACAAATCATGACTTGTTCTCCCAAGTCCCAGTTCATCCCCAAAAGCATACCCCACAATTTCTCTGGGACGGTCTATCATCATCCTACAATTCTAGACCGGGCCAAGTTTAATGAGTTTGGCACTTGTCCCTAGGCTGGAGAGGAGACAAGGTAATCTTTAAATTCTTTCAATGCCAACATCCATCTGTTCAGGCCTTTATTTCTGTTTATGACATTACCATTCTTCTAGTTAACTAGTTTCAGAAATCTCAGTCATATTTTACCTTCTCCATATCCAACCACATTAACCTAAAAGCAGTGGACAAAATTAATCAGACAGGGAAGAATGGAACCAAGGAATGAATTTAACTGGTTTAAGGCAATAAAGGAATTAATTAAGGTGGTTGAAATGGAAAGCAAGAACAAAGGCCAGAAATTTTATGTAAGGATCACCACACTTAAAGAAACCTGGAAGGCGTAGAGGCGCTAAGATTGTGAACAGTGTATTACTGTCAAAGGCAAAGCAACAGGGAAAGAAAAATATTTCTAAGATGACGCTGTGCTAATTTTTTAAAATGTGCCTGTTAAATATATAGAGCTAAAGCTTGTGAGAAAAAGGCCAAGACTTTGAGATATAAATCTGGACCTAATTCATTTACGGCACAACAAACAAAGTAATAAAACATGATGACTTCACTGGCAAGGAATTGCAAATTGAGAATAGGGCCAAATAAAACACTTGAGAATTCTCATAAATTAACAAGTGGTCAACAGAACAAAGAGGCATCAACAAAGGAAAATAAAGTTATCTGAAAAGCAGGATAATTTTCATGGTAGTATAAAGTCAATGAGGAGAATATAAAAAAGAGAAGACAGTATTCGTAGGTGTTAGGTGAATACTCACAGAGAATGAAGCCTAAGAAAAGGACACAGATTGGGCGATTGGAGATTAGTAACAACCACAAAGACTGTAATTCAGTGCTGCAATGAGGGAAAAGCATGGATGGGTCCTGAAGAAACGAAGCACTGACATAGGAGGCTTATTCCAGATGCCTCGCTCTAGACACCTGGCCAGCTGATGGTATAAACACAATGAAACCAACAGTTTTCAGGATGGGAGACTGTTCTTCATGATAGCGTGTATCAGGCAAATGAACAATACCAGCAAGAGTATTATTTACTGATTAAGAAAGGAAGGAAAAGAAATGGTCCACGCTGACAGTCCACAGATTTTGCACAGGAGAAAAATTTGTTATCTGATTCTCCCATTTTTAGAAAGCTTAAAATTGATAAATTTTGGTATTTTAGAGTAACAATAGCTATGAAACTTCAATCTTCTGTTTTCAATGTCCCAAAGGAACATATATACTCGTTCTGACATTACTGTATCTATCCATGGTGGGTTTTAATAAATTTCACCTACAGAATAAAAGACTTAAAATATAGAAGTAGGAGAGTTAATATTGATAAATTTAAAGAAATAAATTTCAAAAATGCAAATTCTCATTTGTAATACCCAAATATTCTTTCTTTAAACTTTTTAATTCAAATTTATTTTTAAGTACATTTTATTGATTATGCTATTATAGTTGTCCCAATTTTTTCTCACCTTCATTCCCCCCTCTGTCCCACACCGTCCCCCCCAAACACTCCTGCATTTACCTCAGCTCTTAGTTCATGTCCATGGGTTGTACATATAAGTACTTTGGCTTCTCCATTTCCTACACTATTCTTAACCTCCCCCTGTCTATTTTGTACCTACCAATTATGCTTCTTATTCCCTGTTCCTTCTTCTACCATATTCCCCACATTCCCTCCCATGTGATCTCCATTTCTGATTCTGTTCCTGTTCTAGTTGTTTGCTTAGTTTTAGTTTTTTGGTTTTTTAGGTTCAGTTGTTGATAGTTGTGAGTTTGTCATCATTTTATTGTTCATAGTTTTGATCTTCTTTTTCTAAGTCCCTTTAACATTTCATATAATAAGGGCTTGATAATGATGAACTCCTTTGACTTGACCTTAATCTGGGAAGCACTTCCATTCTAAAGGATAGCTTTGCTGGATAGAGCAATCTTGGATATAGGTTCTTGCCTTGCATGACTTCTAATACTTCTTTCCAGCCCCTTCTTGCCTGTAAAGTTTCTTTTGAGAAATCAGCTGAGAGCCTTATGGGAACTGCTTTGTAAATAACTCTCTCCTTTTCTCTTACTGCTTTTAAGGTTCTCTCCTTATCTTTAATCTTGGGTAATTTAATTATGATGTGCCTTGGTGTGTTCCTCCTTTGGTCCATTTTCTTTGGGACTCTGGGCTTCCTAGATCTCCAGGACGTCTATTTCCTTTGCCAGATTGGGGAAGTTTTCCTTCCTTATTTGTTCAAATAAGTTTTTAATTTCTTGCTCTTCCTCTTCTCCTTCTGGCACCCCTATGATTTGGATGCTGGAACATTTAAAGTTGTCCCAGAGGTTCCTTAGCCTCTCACTTTTTTGAATTCTTGTTTCTTCGATCTGTTTCAGTTGGAAGTTTATTTCTTCCTTTTGTTCCAAATCATTGATTTGAGTCCTAGTTTCCTTCCCTTCACTATTTGTTTCCTGTATATTTTGCTTTATTTCACTTTGGGTAGCCTTCATTTCTTTCTTCATTTGTTACCAAACTCAAATTATGTGAGCATCCTGATTACCAGGGTTTTGAACTCTCCATCAGATAGGTTGTCTGTCTCCTCACCACTTAGCTCTTTCTCTGGAGTTTTGATCTGTTCTTTCATTTGGACCATATTTCTTTGTCTTGGAGCACCTATGTTGTAAGGGGGATATTCATCAGGGCGGGGCAACCCTCTTTGCTGCATTGTGGCGCTGTCTGTGAGAGAGGGGTCAGAGAAGGGACAATGCCACTCGCTCAGCTCTAGCCCCACTTTCCAATGAACTGTCTCTGTGAGACTTCGAGTTTCTTCTACCTTCACAACCCCCACCGTGTTTTACAGCTACAGGGTGTTGAGTCTTTAGTTTCCTGGTCACAGCCAGCCCCTCCTCACCCACGTGGACCTTGCTGCCGGTCCTCTCTGTCAGCCGGAAGCCCATCTCCGCCCCTCCTACCGGTCTGGGTGAATGTTTCTTTAACTCCTTGGTTGTCGGAGTTCCATGAAGTTTGACTTTTTGGCAGCTCTGGTTGTTTGTTTTTAAATTGGTCGTTATCCTTCTTTTGGTTGTGTGAGGAAGCAAAGTGTTTCAACCTACACCTCCACCTTGGCCAGAACTCCCCAAATATTTTCTTTTAATACCAAAAATAGTTTTAAGGAAGCTTCATTTATATCACTATATTTTTTAAAGTTGTTATGTCCCTTTTGATTAAACATCCAATGAGAATAATTTTTAAAATATCCTTTTATAATTCAGTGAATGATATGAAACTTTCTGCCTTTTAACACAAATATTATTCCACAGCCTGTAAAGGAGAGGGATGCTGGTACCTTGAGCAGTGAGTACTGACAGCTGGCTATCACCAGGCAGAACTGGAAGACCCAGATATCTCTGAAGAAGCCTTGTATGAGAAGAACAGATCCCAAAAATGCCACTAGGATAGCCAGGATGACAGCTAACACATTTTCCAGGATTTCACGGTTTCTGTAGACATGAAAATTTATTAGTAAGTACATCATCAACATGAGAAATTTATCAGAGTGAAATAAGGGAAGGCACCAATATGAAGCTCACATTATGCTTGCTGAGATTTTTTTTTCTAGTACTAGGTTTGAATAAGATTTTGGGTCACACTGAAAAAGAAACTAATTTGTGTGAAAAATTAAAATAAATAATGCATATTATAGTAGATTATGAAGGTTTCATTTTAATGCATAATATAGTTTTAACTTCTATTTTAAAAACTTTACTCTTAACATCTTTTTCTATCTGTCAAATTTGTTGCAAAATAATTAACCAGCTTGGATGTCAAATTAAGGAGCTATATAACGAAACAAGTTTAAAAAATCTCAAAAATAGTTTCTAGAAAATTAAATAGTTATTTTTATATGACAAAGTTTGTAGTCCAATTTTGATACCAAGTGGTTTCACTTTCCCCATCTCTAAATCATCTGAAATAACCTGAAAAGTAACTTACTACAATCAACACAAACCCAGGCTCTTAGTTATGCTGAGAATGAAGGCTGTGATGAAGACCATCAATACCGTCTGTGCATAAAAATCAGTATGATGCCCACGATACTATACAGAGTGATGAAGATGATTTTTATGTCACACCAAAAAAATAAGAGGTGATCTCATTACTTCTTGGGGAAATTTTACTCATAAAATGTTAAATACTTACTAAAAGTCTTATTTTTAAAGACTAGACACTGGCATGAGAACATGCTCACCCCATCTGCTATACAAAGAGAAGCAGGACACAAAACCTTGTGTATAGGAGGATGTAAGTCCTGTTGTTTAAAAACACACAGATACGGGTTAAAAAAGACAATATATCAAAATGATACTACTAATAATAGCTCTCTCTGAGTGGAAAGATTATGGATGATCTCTTTCTGTCTTCAAATCTTTCTATGTATTTTTCTATAATGAGTAAAGAATGACTCTTATAATCACAAAATGTTTTTATTCATTTGTTATCAATGCCATATCTATAGCCATTGACTGACCTAAAACCAAAATCCACAAACGTCTCTGTACCATTTCATCTGTTAGCTCTACCAGGTTAAAACAAATGCTGGAGTATGTTTAAAACAATAAATGCTGCTATTTTCAGTGATCTTCTATGGCAGTTGCAGAATTCCAGATTTGCCAAAGCCAACATTCCCCTGCTACACTACATACTGTCTATATTGTTAGACACGAATTTGAGGTCTCTTTAGGTTTTCTTCAGTTTTCAATTTTGGTAAATCCAATTTATCAATTTGTTCTTTCACTAATCTTACTTTTGGTGTTACATCTAAGGAATTTTGCCTAACTCAATGCCACAATTATTTTCTCCTATGTATTTTTTTAAGAAATTTTATTGTTTTAGATTTTACATTTAGGCCTATGATCCACGTTGAATTAACGCCTGTAACATGATGCAAGGTAAACAAGTTCTTCTGCATATGGAAATCCAATAGTTCCAGCATCCGTTGTATTTTCCATCTCAGACACTTTAGTTTTCATCTCTGTAAGTTTGATTTGGGTTTCTACTTAACTTTTTAAACATTATGAAGTATAGTTAGAACAGTTTTAATGTCTTTACTGCTAATTCTATTACCTGTGACAGTTACAGGTTGGTTTCAACTGACTCACTGCTTCCCTCACATATCATGTTTCACCCCTTCATTGCATGGTTGGTAATCTTTGGATGCCAGACATAGTGAATATTAACTTACTGGGTATGAGAATTTCTGGCTTTCTACAAATCCTCTTGAGCTTTGCTATGCTACTCGGAAACAGTTTGATCCTTTCAGGTTTTACTTTATGATTTGTTAGGTGGGTGTGGAGCAGTGTTCATGCCAGAACTAAGTATTCCCCACTTCAAAGGCAAGACTTTCCTAAGTGTGCTACACAGTGCACCACAAACTATGAGTGATGGGTTTCTTCCATCTAGCTGGGGGCACAGGTACTCTCCCGGGCCCTGGGTGAGTGCTCGGCACTGCTCCTCTATTTCTTTCACACGGTTCCTTCCCTGGCCTCAGGTAGTTTGCTCGCATGTATTCACTTATCAACACTCTGCTGAACAGTCGAGGAGACCCACTGCAGATCTGAGGTTCTCTCTCTGAGCAGCAATCTTTCCTCTGGTATTCTGTCCAATGGGCTCTTAGCTCCATCTCCAACACAGGAAGTCTGCTAGTCGCTACCTTAGTACCTCCACCCTGTGTCACAGCCTGGGGACTCTCTTAAGGTAGCAAGCTGGGGCAACTATATGGCTCTCATACAATTTGTCTGTCAGAGATCACTCTCCTTTGTTGTCTCATTTCCAGTGTCTTGAAAACCATTGTTTTGTACATTGTGTCAGGTGTTCACTGCCTTAGGTAGAAGGATAAAGCCAGTCCTTATTACCATGTTGACTAGAAGCAGCATTTAGTCAGCAAGTTTATAATGGGCTAATATTGCTATAATAAGCAATGTTAAGATTTGTGATAAGAAATAGGAAAAGAGAAGTTTCCCATTGTATCTTTTTATATTTGGGGTCATGTTACCTATAATCTGATAATCATTAACACATCATTGTCTCTGAGCTTTAAGTACAGTTGCATGATTCTTATTGAGGATAAAAAGAATTGTTTTGTGAACACCCATTAAAAATGCCACAAAAAAGGCTTTCAATGAATTCAAGAGAGTCAGTGTTTGAGAATCCTCTTAATTTAGATTTTATCTCAAAAGGACCAAAATAGAAAATATTTTCCAACATGGTAAAGCAAGCACAAACATTAATTAGTTATGAGGAACATTTCAAATCAAAACTAAAATCTGCACACATCTAATATCACACTATACTCCTACCTGTCAAACAGCGCCAAAAGTGTGAGTCTGTCAAAGTTGATGCCGATCCACAGCTGGGGCAGGATCCAGAAACGATAGTAGTGTTTAACCTTTTGGGCAGCTTCTTCTGTTGGGCCGTAAGTAGCTGCCAGGTCTGGGCTTAGATCAATGTCCTGTTGCTCCAACAAATCTGTATCGATGGTCAATAGTCTGTTTAACCGAATCTGTGGGAGAGAGAGCTAAAAGAAAGTCAGTGTTGAAAGGGGTAAAATATCTTTCATCAAGTCACAATTCAAGGGCTATTCAATTAGCTTCTAGATTATTTCAGCTCCCTTAACTTTATACCAGTCCACTCTTCATGGATATTTTACAGCATTAGAACCTACAGAAGGTGACAAAAGGAACTGAACTAAAATAAAACGGATTAATCAATAGGTCTTTTTGGAAAGGCTTTATTAGAAAAGTGAAATCTTACCATTTTATGACTGCTTAACTAGTAAATCCATTAAAATCACTTACAGTGAATCGTTAATGGCTTCCCTGCTGCCTGTCACATTTACGGTCTTTTCTTACTAAGCTATGAACCTCATTACCACGTTAAATCTGAACTCCTCTGCACTGGATTCAATGCCTTCAGCTCTCACCTACCACAGTCTCTTACCACTGTTATCACTGTTTGCAAACCCCTCCTATACCCCAGGCGCCCCCCCTTTTTTGTTTTGGCATGCTGCTCCTCTGCTCATCAGAGGCTTTACAGGAAATTATGACGTTACATTTCTTTTAGCTGTATGTACCTCGTCCATTCACCAGTTCACAAGTTTCCCCTTCTTCTGAAAGAATCAAAAGTTTACTGAATCTAGCAGGGCACTAGCCAGCAGTTAGCTAACTCAAGGCTCCCATACATTTAACATCAGAAAACCATAACCATTTCCCCATATTTTACTTCCCTATGGATCCTCCAAGAATTCACTACAGCAAAAAAAGGACAGTTTTCATTTTTCAAACACATATTGAGTGTAATAAAAAAAATGTGCTCTCTCTATATAACATAGCCACTACCCATAAGCATTCACAAAGACTTCCCCAAACACTTTCCATATGCTCTGTGCCAGGGTTTCTCAACCTTGACGCTACAGGAATTGTCAGGCAGACAATTCTACGTTGGGGGGGTTGTGCTCTCCCCTGCAGGATGTTTAACAGCATCCCTGGCCTCTGTCCACTGGCTACCAGTCACGTTCCCCTTGCTGTGACAAGCAAAAATGTTTCCAGACTTTGCCAAATGCCCACTTGTTAAAAACCTTTGCTCTATGACCAACTTTCATCTATGGTCTTAAAACCCTGTTCATTACTCTTCATCTTCAGGAAGCTGCTAATAATGAACCCCTTTGGCACTATATTTACCTATATCTCTTATGTGTTACTTATAAGGGTTTCCTCCATTTTGTCTTTTCCACCTTCAACATATACATCCTGATGGCAAAAGCAGTGTTATCCTTTTAAAATATCCCCACTGTATTTTATGTGGCATATTTTTTATACAGTGAGTCATCACTAGGCTTCCAAAACATATACACCGGTATATAAATAACTAATAGTTAACCAGTAAGTAACTGCACCAAAGTCGTAATAGTCAAAGAAAAGTTTTAAAATGAAACAATTAAAAATAGCACAACCCGATTATGACGCTGGTGAGTAAAGGAACCTTTCCATACCCTCCAAAGTGTAATAACTGATTCCCACAAAGCTAATGAAGCTTTATGGTATTCTATGTTTAACAAAGGACTACTAAGAAGAGATCCACTATGGGATAGCAAAAGTATTTTGCCGTATTTTTCACCATAATTCATACTTTTCTGATTTGTGTAGCAACTTAATCTGAAAATACATCGTTTTATAAAAATAAAAGAAAACCTACCACATCATGTGGATAAAATCGAACTGAGGTAGAACTGGATACATGAGAATCCGTGTCACTAAAATAAAATAGAAAAGATTTCATGGAATAAACAGCTTGCCAAGTAGTAGAAAGAAATGAATCCTTTAACAACTGGATGATGTTTATAATGTCTTCACTTTTCTATGTCAACTTCAAAATGCAAAACAACATTTTCCTAGAGCTCTGATTAGAAACACAGCCTGTGGGTCAGAGTATCCACATTCGAATCTCTTCATCAACTCGGTGAGATCTTGGACACGTTATCAACCTTTTTATACTTCAGTTTTCCTATCAGTGACATAGGATATTAGTACCTTTATCGCAAGGTTCTCATGAAAAAAGTTTAAGAAAGCAATGAACACACTGTCTGGAACCGCAGTAAATTTAGCTGTAACAACTTAGAACACGACAATTCAGTTTCCACAGTTCAGTCAAGTTTACATTTCTAAACTTGAGACCTTACCACCATGGTGTAAGCAATTGTTTTTGTCTTGAATTAAATTAAACAAAGTTGTTTTCACTGCTCCATCTCATATTGTTTCTACTGTTACAAAATACGTAATATGACAATTTAACCATTTTTGACACAAATTCTGAAACTGGACTAAAAGAGCTTAAAGGGTATAGTTCTCTAAATGTTCTAGTTTTTCAGCAGGTAAGTAACTTTTCATCTATGTGACTACAAGGTCCTATTGCTTTAAATAACACCTCAAAACTTAAAAAAACCTAAGTGAATTGTTCACAGATGTGTAACATTTAAATACATGTGTCCATTATTGAATGGAAATCCTAAAATAAGAATCAAATGACCCTAGTGAAAACAGTGAGCTAATTAATCAATGATAAATTTCAAAGCAGCAACTTGCGCCGATGAATAAGATTAAAATTTTATTTTAAAAAATTTAACACATTCTAAACTAATTATGTCATATGAAAGATTTCTAATTTCTTAGTTGTTTTTCTAATTTCCCTGTTATCTTATATAATTCCTCCCTAAGGGAACGTGAAAAAAGAGACTAAATGGAACATGACAGAATTCCTTCTTTTCATAAGGGGTAAACAAATTTTAAAACAAAATGAAAGCTCATCATTTAAGATACTTAACCAAACCCTTACAAGGAAATAAGATTTACAATACAAACAAGAAAAAGAGAACGGATGGTTATGAACTTAGTTGTGTAAATATTTTCCTAGAAGCTTTTTTTACATCACGTATTTGTCATAAAATCTATAGTTAACTTTGCAACCGCAAACCACTGTCCCATTATAAGATCAACAGGAAATTTTTACTTAATTTTTAAAAACAGAGTAGCTGTTGTTTTAATAATACTTTCTTTTTTCCATAGCAACATTCTACTTTACCTCTTTAGAGATAAATGCACTATGACAAATTATTTAAGCCAATATAAAAAATGTTTTCAGCCTGGCTGGTGTGGCTCGGTGGATTGAGTGCCGGCCTGCAAACCAAGGGGTTGCCAGTTCCATTCCCAGTCAAGGCACATGCCTGGGGGTTGTGGGTGAGATCCCCAGCTGGGGGGGACGTGAAAGGCAACCACACATTAATGTTTCTCTCCCTCTCTTTTTCTCTCTTTTCCCCTCTCTCTAAAATAAATAAATTAAAAATTTTTTTCAAAACAACATTTACATACAAAGGCTTACAAACTTTAAACACAGCATATATATGCAAGTACACACACTCTCCTAAAATAATTTCGCACATACCAGATATTGGATGCTCTTCTTGCTGCTGGTTCAAAATTCACAAGTGACATATCACAACCACCAGTCTCATAAAGCGTAGAAGAGAACTTACCTAGTAAATAAATTATTTTTTAAAAAAGTCATTAGAATACTCAGAATTTTTCCTTCAAGAAAAACTTCAATGAGAAGAGACCCAAAAAAACCTGAAATTATCAGGAGGGCAGGCCCCTTGTAGTACATACAGGTTTCCCCTGTTACATGAGTGTTCTAGGAGCCCATCTGCATCAGTATACCAGCTGGCATTGTTGTGAGAGGCTGTGTTCACCTTCGGTGGGTTTTTTTAAAGACTATTTCAATGCACTTGCCCATTTCACGATGGGTGATTTACGAGTGCACCTGCCCACACTGCACTGAGTGTTCAGCAGTCTTTGACCAAAAATGGCATGACCCTCATGCCCCACAGTCCCTATTCACCCCAAGTGACACTTTTTTGTTTCCCAGGATGAGAAAAAGTCCCCACAGGGAAAGTTTTGCTGATGTGGAAGAGATGAAACAAAAAAATGGTAGAAGCACTAAAAGGCAACAAAATCAACAATTCCAAAAACTTCCGAGTAGTGGAAAAAAAGTCTCCATAGGTGTATTTATTGCATCAGATGGAGAGTATTTTGAAGGTGACTGAAGTTTAAACATCTAAGAATACACAATTTTTCATAAGTAAATTCCAGGTTTATTTGGGCCCCCCTCGTAAATTTTAAACTTGTTACAATTTAAGAAAATGTACTATAATCTCCTTTTTCCAAAATATTTTAAAAGAAATGATCGGTACATAATTCAGCATGTGAACTGAAAAGGAATGCTAAACAGTGGGACGAAATAATCAACATACATAATCAAGTATTAAAAGTAAAGGACTGAAGTCAGCTTTGCAATACTGGTCTCCCCTTTTTCCTCCCAGCATGTTCTCAGGTAATCATATAAATAACCTGAATGTTCTTTAAAAGTCACCTGACCTCTACTTGCAAGTGGTGAGTGGCCTTTTGGAAAGCTGCTCAAATTTTAAGGCAGCTCAAACTGCAGACAACAAATTTGTGTGATTATCTTCAGAGTTTTGTTTTTGTTTTTAGAAAAAAATGAAGACTGTAAAAATGGATATAAAGATAAAGTATAATAATGTCAGTAATTAAACCACAGTATCTAACAAATGTTACTAATTGTATGATTACACAAGAACTTGAAAAATTTTAGGACCATCATCTGCTGTAGCCAAGTAGCACTACTAAACTAATAAAAAAGTTTAGTAATTACGTCGGCTACAAAGAAATATAGGTTAAAAAACACTCTCTTAAAATGATCTCTATAAGACAACTTATTTCTGATAGTGGAATTTAAAAGCTCGACACTGTCGGAAATTCATTCCCTCCCCTAACAATCTATGGCAGACATATGAATTGTGAGTTAGGGAGCATAGATAAATTAATGAAAATTTCCAGTAAGGCAATGAGAAAAGGTACCTATCCCTATAACCAAGTGGGTCTAGTTTAGGCTGCTTTTTGAGTATTTATGAGGTTTTTGTTTTACTAGCTGGAATTACTGAGGTTGTGAACATGAAGAATCTTAAAGGGCAATTTCACCTTCGTGGCAGGGCTAAGAGATTTCCCTTCCGTGACTACAATGAAAACAGCATAAGGATTTTTACTTAAGTGAAAACGTTGAAAAATGACAAAAGGTTCTTGTACTAATAAGGATGTGCACAGCAACTCCAACAATTACTTCATTATTTAAAAGGACTAGAATCAGAAAAACAGTACTTTTATTTGAGCATTTTCTATGGATCAGACAGAATATGCAAATATTTTACTCTATAATGGTGTTTTTTTGTAGTAGCAATTTTTTTTGTCAGAATAATATACTCTGGCAATAAGTAAGAAACAAGGCATTCTGGGAAAGGCTCAGTTCCTGTGCTGTTTTTCACGGGAGGATTATTCAGCATGTGGTTCATCTGAAACTGCTGTCAGTTATGAGTCATTAACTCTTAGTACCACTAACAGAAACCAGATTAATAAACTAAAATTAAATGATACAAGCTGTCAATTTGGCTACTTCTCACATCTATTACATTTTTTTTGAAGTGGTAGGGCGGGTTGCAGATTGTTAATGAAGAAAAAAAAATACTGGCTTGACTAAGATTTAAAAATTATTTTTAAATTGCAATTTTTTATGCTCTATTCTTTCCTCAGTCATTATGGATAATCAAAAATTGGCTATGCTACTATAATTAACTTACATCAATAGAAAAAAACTTTATCAAAATCACAGATTGCATAAACACAAAAGAATTATAAACCTGTGTTAGTAGCTAAATCACAGAGTAACAAAGACCTGGAGGGCTTGGTGACTGTGTATGAAATTCAGAATAATGGATGCATAAATGTGTCTATATCACATAATTTGTGTGTACTTTAGAAATAAGTTCATTCTGTATTCAACAGCAGTTAAATTATTAAAGTATATTCTGAGTATTTAAGCATTCCTGTTCTTAGGATACTGAATATTTATATGCAACTGAAATCAACTAGATATGACTCTTTGTAATTTTCCAATGGAAAAGTAAAAGAACATTGTCACTATACAACTATGTCTTTTATGTACAGATGTCTAATATGAAACTTTTACAAAAATAATTGCATTTTAAATAAATACAAGCACACAAATAAGGTATATTCCCCCCAAAAGCTGCTTAGACAGAAAGCAAGCTGAAAAATTGAGTTTTATTATTACATAAATCTACAACTCTGAATGCATTTACACAAACCAATAACAAGTAATAAATCTTAGAATAAAAATTAGCCTAAAGCATATCTAAGAAAAGAGCAGCTATAATTTCAACAAATGTTCAGACTTCGACAGTACTTTTTATTTTTTCCTAAAAAGCTTTTGCCTACCTACTAACTTTAAGAAAATGTTCAGGGTCCTAAAAATATACACGGCACACATCAGAAGAAACTAACATCCTAGTAACGCTTCACGGCGCATTCCCCAGCTTACTCCATCGAAAGGACAGATTCGATGGCCCCTCATGTCCTTGGCCTTGGCAACTGGGAGCACTTCAGAAGTGACAGATTTTATTCAGAAGATAAGTCCCTCAGAAAAAAAATTACACTAAAAAATATGTAGCTTAAGGCTTCAGTGAAAAACTTAGTAACATTTTCATGTATTAATATGATAATTTAAAGGTATCTTCAAAAATATCCATAACAGAAGTACATATTTCTTTGATTTATTAAGATGAAGAATATCTTAAATTTGTCCAAATCCTCTTAGCATGTGTAACAATTTTATATACGGTGTCCGGAACAAATAACACCCCTTTTTATTACAAAACCTTTTATTACAAAATCACAAGCATTTAATTCTGTAACATAACAATATCACACCCAAGCACACCATATGACATTTTAGGTGAAATGTTCAAATTAAAACTATAAATTATTACCCTACCAACCAAACACTCAAGCAGGTGTTACTTCTGCCGAACCCTGTATGTCTTGTTCAAGATTAAAACCATGATCACAGTTACTAACCTTTGGATCCAAAGTAAAACATGCCCTTACTAATAACCCTACCTTAACATTATTCTGTATTGAGAAAAGTACTTCAATTTAATTATTTCTAATGATAAGGCATTGGGAAGAAAGCAGAACATGAATGCAGCATGTCCTCTTCACATGAGTTGTTATTATAAACTAAGTCATCTCATCATAATTACACTCCCAGATCATAATCGTATTTAATAGAATGGCTCTATCACAACTTTTAAAGAGAAAAATCTATTTCTGAAAAAATAAACAATATGGAGGGTGGAATTTCAAACTTAATAATGATATTGGATATGACACAGCATCTCCAAAGATAAAAAAAAATAAAGTATCTAGTATTTCTCAGTCTTGAATTCAGTAACTACTAATTTCTATAAAAATTAAATTTAAAAAAATAAAAATTTAATTTAATTACACAAAACCATTTTCCTGAGGTAGAATTTCTACCACAGGCCAATTTATCAATGACGATCAACAGGAAGACAAGTAAAACTGGATACTGATTTAAGAAACATGGACATTGGAAGCATGTGCCTGAAGGCATAAATGGTGCAGCAACTTAAATAATCACTGGCAAAAAACTGATAAAAGATGTAAGAAATGAATAGGATTCTCTAACTTGTCCTGTCAATTAAAATCCTCAACAAGGAACACAAAGTCAAATGCATAAAGGCTTGTAAGGCTGGTGCTCACCTTACCCCAACAATCTGGCTTGCGGTGTCAGTCTGATTTTACCTGTGCATCTTGGAAGGAGACAGGTCCTAGAAAGACAAATCATCTGCAGGGTGTTCTAATCATCCAGTACCAACAACAAAGGAGGCCTCCTAAGTTTCCTGGATGATTTTTTTTTTTTTTGAAAATCATCCTGGTCAAAATCTGCGTCCTCAAGACCTAATCCTGACATGTCTTAATTGACTTCACTTTTCTAGTATCACTCTTAGGGCAGATGGGGCTGGCAGAGCAAAGACAAATATACAAGGGAGGCAACTTTATAGTTTTTTTTTTTAGAAGGCTGTTAAAGGACCACATATATCTATCTATATGACTAACTTAAGTACTCTACAAAAAATGCTCACTTCTGATGGTGGTAAGGATTAATACATTATTATACTTTTGAGAAAGGGCCTTTAAGATTAGTTCCAATTTCTTGGATAGCATCCCCTTATTATAATGAGTAGTGACTGTGAGTCTCTGAGGAAACATGAGTTTTCATGCACACAGAAATGACTCATTTATTGCTGCTTGAAGGTTAATGGACTTGCTTCTCCTTGGACGAGAAGTCAGGAAACTTTCTGTAAAAGACCAGATAAATATCTTAGGCGTGCGGGCCAAATGGTATCTGTTGCAACACCTGAAGTCTGCCATTGCAGTATGAAAGCAGCCACAGCAAACACGTAACATAAATGCATATTTATTTTATATATTTTATTCACAAAATCAAGCATCAAGCTGGACTTTGCCATAGGGCTGTAGTTTGCCAACCCCTGGGCTAGACTAAAAGTCTCAGGCTTCTAAAACCACTTTAACTAGTACCACAATGGAAATCAGGTCACTATGCTATTTTTAATCGAAAGGTTCAATGTGCAACACTGTGCTGTTTTTAAAACAGGATAAGACTAAGCAAAGGGCAGGTACAAGAACCAAGAGGTTGGTTTGGAAGAGCACTTTTGAGGACTGGTAAGGAAAGACAGATAAGTCTATTTATTACCTGGCAACAGTAAAAGAGATTTACTTAGTAATACATTTATTGACATGACTTAACAGGACACACCTTATTTCATGAGGTCTTTACTCCCACCGTCTAATCCCCAGATCAGGTGACCTTTCCAAAAGTGAATGTACAAGTTCATATTCTGCTATGACTTTCATCATCCACTCACATTTTCTTTCTTATCTTGGTTAAATAATTGGTAACAATGATATTGATGGCATCATGACTGATCAAGGAAACAAAAAGGCAAGCCACAGAATGGGAGAAAATATAATTTGTATCTAACAAATCAGTTCTATATAAAATATTAAAAGAACTTGTACACCTCAGTAATGAGACAAGTCACCCAATTTTGAGAGTAAAAGATTTAAACACACTTCACAGAAGATGTATGTATAGCCCATAAGCACATCAAAAAATTCTCATCCTTAGTCATAAGAGAAATGTAAACTCAAACCACAATGAGATACCATGCTATATCCATTCCAGCTAAAACTTAAAAGGTGACAACAGCAAACGTCATCAAGAATAGGAACAACTGGAATTCGCATACATTGCTGGTAGGTAGTAAAACCACCTTTGAAAACTGTTTGGAAGCCACACAGCCCAACTGGAAACGACGCAAACACTCATTAACAGATGAATGGACACAACATACAGTGTGCCCACACACTAGAACACCACCCAGGAACACGAAACTATGAACACGTGCAAATCACAACGCATCTCTAAAGCACCAAGTGAAGCCGAAACTAAATATAAATGCCACAAACTGTGCAACTGTATTTAGATAAACTTCTTGGAGACAGGAAACCACAATGACATAAAGCACACAGTGGCTGCCTGAGGCCAGAGGTGGAGGAGGGATGGGCGGCAACAGGGACACAGAGAATTTCTTGATGATGGAAATGTTATATACATCTTGATTACGGTATTTCACAGGGATGCACATTTGTTAAAACTCATCAAATTTTACATTAAACATACACAATTCACCATATCTAAATGATATATCAATAAAATTGATTTAAAACCAAAAGGGGAAAAAGAGTAAAAATCAAAGTAAATGAGTGAGTGTAAGACAGCACGAGGTCAGGGAGATTCCCACAGGATAACAATCAAGATTTTTGGAGACTAAATATTTGTGTTTATTTAAAAAATACCATGCATTAGAAGGTTCTAAAGTAGTATATAAAATGAAGAAAGTTCCACTCTCCTCAGAGACAGCCACTGCAAAGAGCAGTTTCTGTGTTCCTCTGAATAACTTTAATACACCTTTTGTCCAAAGACAAATGAATCGCTCCCCACACGCTTCCTAAAATTTACTTCTTCTGCTTACTAAACAGCGTAGTTTTTCATGTCAATAATACTGATATATCAAGTTCCAAATATTGCACTATGTTGATGTACTATCATTTCTTTCAGCATTCTCTAGTAACAGATACTTGGGTTGTTTCAAGTTTTCAACATTACAATGAGTATCCATGCACATCTATCTTGGCAGGTTTATAAAATTTGTGAATCAAAATTTGGTCTATAGTTTAAATGCCCTCCCAAATCATTCAGTAGAAACGTTTTACTTTCATTTCTGTACACTTTATGTTGCTCTTCCCCACAAAAAGGAACAAGAAATAGAATTTAGTAGTTTTTGTATTAAAAAAAATAAAGGATAAGATCAAGGTTGCTGCAAAAAGAATGTAACATTTTGTTTAGATAAATAAAAATGGGTCTACCATAACAGGGGACTGAAGGAAAGACTCCAAGGACCCAGTACAGCCCTCTGACATCTGTGTTTACAGTAATAAGGAAAGGAAAAGTACTTACAATGTAGCCCCAAATGCTACAGAGTAGTACATAGCACATGCAATCTTTTTAAAAACCAGAAAAACTCTAATAAAAATCACTAAAAGTATAGATCATCTGAGTCTCTACTTTTTTTTTCAAAGATTTTATTTATTTATTTTTAGAGAGGGAAAGGAGAGAGAAGAGAGAGAGAGAGAGAGAGAAACATCGATGTGCAGTTGCTGGGGGCCATGACCTGCAACCTAGGCATGTGCCCTGACTGGGAATCGAACCTGCCATGCCTGGTTCGCAGCCTGCGCTCAAACCACTGAGCTACGCCAGCCAGGGCTTGAGTCTCTACTTTTTAAAGTGAAAATTTTTAAAGCCTTGAAATCATATTACTGCTTAGTACACAGCTGGAGTAAACTGCTTAATAAAAAGGGCAGTAGGGTCCTGCCAAATTTCCTTAGGACCATTTCCTAGAGCTGACTACACATTCAAGTTAATGAATTCTATAGTAAAGTGGATTATCTCAAAGAATACCTTCTTTTTGTCAACCCTTGTTATGGTAAGGAAACAAAAGAATACCTTAGAAAAACCAATTCATTTATCACTTTTTACACCTCTAATACATTAATGAAATTAGGAAAAGTTTTCAATCATCCGAGGAACACTATTTATGGTATTTATTATTTTATATTTATGTTCTGATAAACATAAAATCATTTGTCCACTCTTCTTACTTTAACATAAGAATATTTTACATGAAAATAAAGTAATTTTGTATATGCTTTTTCAAAGCAATGACTACCACTAATTTCATACACAGAAGAAAAACACATGTAAGCTTTCTTACTTTACCTGATTTTAGCTGGTGCATTTCCTCTGAGATGTTATATATTGAGTTTAACTATCAACTTGTAATAGAATGTTCCATCATTTCACCAATTTATTAGTCTTAGTTCAAAATAGAAATTGGGATTCACTTAACAACTGAGAAGCAATTGCTAAATTTTATAGAAAAAGCTTAACAGATACAAAACAGAATTTCAAAGCTACCTGAGTTCAGGGTCTCCTGTGTGACTTATCTGGCACTAACCACAGTTTTGTTTTGTTTTTTTATTTAGTAAAACTGCAATTTATTTCAGAATATAGTGGGAAATCAACTGAAAATAAGTCCAATAAAAGACTGATGGAAAGGAAATTAACCTTTAATGTGGTTTTTTAAAAAGAGCAACTCTGAAGAATTGGAGAAAATCTTTGATAGTAATTTCCTTTTCAAAAGATGCTAACTTTAAAACTTATCTGTCACTATCATTTGAACCTTTTTAAAGATAAGTTTGCATGGAAATAAAGAAAATTATCAAAATTTTTCCAACCAGGTTTTGAATTATACACTTATAATGCAGTTTTACCCAATAACCTTGAATGCTACTCAAAATGCAAAATAGAAATAAGGATTCTCAGTATAAGAAATGGTTATCTACTATGACACCACAGAGTAAACATATAGAAAACAGTTAAATAAAACTACCCAGGCCTTTAATTAAATAATGTCTGACTGCAAGTTTCTTTTAATTCAAAAGGGTTATTCCTCAGGTTAAAAGCAAACACACAACAGTGAGAGGCCAAACATTTTTTTAAAAAAGGAACCAATCACATATTATGTACACAGACACTTATATGTGCTCAAACATACATATATGTGTATATATGTAAGTTTGAGTGTGTATATGTGTATGAGCATTTCATATAAATGTATTATGTATACATATGAGGTCTGTATAGAGAAAGTCCAACCATTGTTAATATAACCAGACCGATTTGTGCAACTTCGATGTAACCTGGCAGCCAAAGGAGAGTGGACTGTAATGCACAAGTGTGAACAATGATGAATTCACTATACCAGTGGGTGGGGGCGGTAGAGGCCACTGAGTGAGCATGTGTGCTGTGTGGCCATCACATTCAAAATAACTGAGCAAGGAGAGCAACGAATCTGCATTAGATTTTACATTAAGCTTGAACATTCCTCCACAGAAACCATTCAGATAATTCTGAAGGCTGCAGCTTGGGCAACTGCTGACTGGAAGCTTCCTCACAACAATGTTCATGCATCACGTTTCCAGCAGTTTTTGGTAAAACATCAAATCACCCAGGTGACTCAGCCCCACTACAGCCCAGATTTGGCACCCTGAGACTTCTGGCTTTTCCCAAAACCAAAATCACCTTTGAAAGAGAAGAGGTTTCAGACCACCAGCTGAGATTCAAAAAATACAACAGGGCTGATGATGGCAACTGGAAGAACTGTGTGAGGTCCCAAAGTGCCTACTTTGAAGGGAACTGAGGTGTCATTGTCCTCTATACAATGTTCCTTGTGTCTTCTTCAACAAAAGTCTCTTATTTTTCATATTACATGGCTGGATACCTTTTGGACAGGCTGTATACATTTTCAAACACAAGTACTGTATATTTAAAATTTTTCAATTAAAGAAGCAAAATTTGGAAGAAAGCTGTCTTGATAAACAGTCTGCACTTTTAGGGAATATTGTAGCTAACTTTAACATATTTGATTATATAATACCAAATCAATTCACACAAAATTATCTTGCTATTGTCAAATTAAATAATGTAGAAAACAAAACTATTCTACTAGACTATATTATAGAAATCAGTGCCTCTACCAGTTCCATCAGCTCATCTGCAGTTCATTTTCAGAATCTCACTGGGCCATCACGTGCTGTGAACAGGCACACACTGTCCTTCGATCGCTTGTTTCGTGTTCACTGTTACTATGCATTCGACGTGGCAGTGCTCGGCTACCACAGGACCACACCTAGCTATCAGGAGGCAGCTAATAGAGAAGATAAAACTCAATTTTCAAGAAAATATTCTGAATATTCACCAGTAGATGCTTAAGTCACTTCCAATCAGAAGAGCTTCTGGATCTTCAGAACTGCCAAGATAGTTCATATATACACATTTTCAACACTGTATTTTTTCAGACTATAAGACACGCCCCCCCCCCCATTTGGGAGGAATAATGGTTGTTAATGCTGCTGTTGAGTTCTGTTTACATTTACATTGGTGAAATATATGTTATTTATGTTATTAAATATTTTACCACATTTTTTGCTTCAATTTTTTTCCCTATTTTCTTCCTTTACAACCTAGGTGCGCCTTATGGTCCGAAAAAAAGGCAGTAATCTGCTTGTGCATTTAGAATGGGACTTTACAATTAAAACTTGCTAGGCAAGTTTCTTGAGCAATGTAAGTTTTACAAAAGAAAATCATTCATTGTTTCATTTTATGCGTGAGTTGACAAAAAGTCTAAAAATCCAAACAGATAAAAACTGAGCCTTTCTACTTTAGACAATCCACCACCATAAACCCAATGGCAATGGTGATGATGACTTGATTTTACAGCCACAAACTGACAAGACTTCTGCTCACAGGAACTCGGGGTTAACCCAAAAGAAGCATCAATAAAAAGATATTATTAACTGAGTATATTTGTAACTAAAAAAGAATCACTGCTATAAATCAAAGCAAGTAACTCAACTGAAGTCTACCTTATTCTCTCTCACACAACCTCCTCATGGATTCCTTTACTTCTTTCAACTATAAGTTCAAAAGCAAAAGCATTCTAAAATGAGATGTTTTATTATTGCCTTTTCACTGTGTTTAGTAATCACTGCACATTCTAATGTTATAAATTTCTTAGGTGACCATTTTCAAGTTTCTATAGATTTTCTAAAGATGATTTTCATCAACATGCATATCTAATATGTTTTAATATCTCTCTGTAACTAAGTATCACAAAATGGGAAGAGAAAAATAAATGGCATTTGAATTTTTATTATGCCTAATTTGGGCACCTTACACCATATAGCTTTCTAGCAAAGCATCGACTGGATTATCATCTTTATAAATGAATGTTATAAATGGGTCAACAAAATCATAGTGAACAAATGGAATCCTTTCAAATGTGTACTTTTTAATAACAAGATTTTCTTAATTATATTTAAATTGTTATTCATCGGCATTCTGAGCACAAGAAAATGAAACTGTACAGAGAAGCAGAAACCAAAGTGGTATAAAAGACTGTAATGAAGGTCCTCGCTGGTGTGGCTCAGTGGACTGAGTGCCAGCCTGTGAAGCAGAGCTGCTGGTTTGATTCCTACTCACGGCACATGCCTAGGTTGCAGGTCAGGTCCCCAGTGGGGGGCCTGTGAGAGGTAACCACACACTGGTGTTTCTCTCCCTCTCTTTCTCCCTCCCTTCCCCTCTCAAAAAATAAATCAATGAAATCTTTGGGGAAAAAAGGCTATCATGAAGGCATGAAACTGGTACCTGTATTTCAGGGGATATGCATTATTAAGATTTTAAACTACACCACCTCTCTGAGAATTAACTACTTAATAACATATTTATACATGTATTAAAACAAAAAGAAAAATCAATGACATTATTTGATGAGTATAGAGCAGTAGCGTCTTCAGAGTGCCGTCTCCAGAGTGACAGTAAGTCCTACTCCAGGTGACGAACGTGGGAGTGAAACACAGCACACCTGAAAGGAAGACTCTATAGACACAGAGCAGTAGAAAGCGTTTTTGCCTTTCCTGTGGCACAGTCAGAGAATTCAAAGAAATTAATGATTAATCAAAATAATTTTTTAATCATTTCCGCACATGGTACAAATACCAAGGAATAACAGAGCTGTCCAAACCATTAAAAGAGACGCCAAAGTGTGAATATTTGTTAATACTTTTAACTACCTATTAATAATAAACATGCTCAAAAGAAAATGCAGAGTAACAGTTGGAACAGAGAAGGGAAAAACGAACCTCAAATGTTCCTTACACGCAGAGCAAATCCTATAAAAAATGCCTTTACACATAGTTCCAAAATGAAGCTACCTCAGGAAAGAACTGCAATCACTGTTGCCCATTATCTGCTGCATTAAAGTGGTATCACCAAGATTACATAAGGCCTGCATACCAAGTTCATCGTGCAAACTGCTGCCGCCTACAGCAGATGCATTGTCATGTGATGCTTCTAAGTGGACACTCCCATTTCTCACCAGCAAGGAGGCACTAGCACTGAGCACTGCAGCCTGGGAAGGGGGGCGGGACTGGACTTTGACCTGGGCTGTGGACTGCTGGCCTTGCTGCCCATCTTGAAGGCTAGGAAAAAACATGGATTGGGGAGACATTACAGGGAAGAAAAGAGAAAACAATAGCTAGAATGAAGTCAATACAGAAAAAACGGATCTGAAAAAACTCAAAACTTTCTCAATGTAACATAAGAATCAATAAACTTTGTAAAATATACAGGTTATACTGCCATCTTATCTTTTGGTCCTTAGAAATCTGATTCATAGTGATTAGCGCAAGAAACATTTAAGGTATATGTAAGTTAATCAATCTGTGACTTTTTTCCACCTCAAGCCAAAAAAGTTCTAGTATAAGGAAAGAGAAAGCAGCAAAGAAGAATCACAAGTACACAAAATATATGTGGGTTGTAGCTGGTCCCCAATAAATAAATCCTATTTTTCAGTTAAATATGCACTTTTATTTAAAATACTAACTCTAGAGTTGCACTTTCAAATATTCTGACCTCTCAAATTCACAATAAAACAGAATTTCTATGCACCTGAAAACCAAAGAATCTTTATGAAATTCAACCAAGATAATAATTTTGAGTCAAAAGAAAATCACAAACTAGTGCAAGAGAATCTGTATAACAAACACCAACTTAACCAAGTAAGTTAATGACTGCTGGGACACTGGAAGAAGTATAATTAGTACGTAAAGGGTTTTTTTTCTATTAAAAGCCTATATATTTCTGAAATAAGGCCATAGTTTTATATAGAAGATGTTAGTTAACAATAATTATGTCCCTTTAAATTCCATTAGTACCTTTCCAATCCATATTACAGTATCATTAACAAGAACTCATTTTAGAAAATCTTAGGAATAATCTGGAAACCAGTAACTTCTCAGGGGAGTTACAGTCTTTCCTAAATTTTATAAAATTCTAAAAACACTTAGTATTTTGTGCTTATAGATTAAAAATTTTTATTAAAATTATGTTATCTTAAAATTATCTAAAATTAAGAAACTATACTATATTCTTAACTCATTTTAGATTTTTATACTTATTTTAAAACACTGCAAATTTTAATATTCTTAGTATAATACTCAATTTAAACTGATTAAATTCATGAAAACATTTTGAGTATAATTATTATATGTCATTCTCTACATTATGTTCAATGCAATACTGCATTCTTTACTAAAGTCGTTAGACCTTTTAGGAAACAGAAGAATGCTCCTTCAGATGTCCTCCTCTATATAGTTAGTTACTCTATTACCTTCATGATTATCAACTTCTCTCTAATCCTGTGAATTCAGTGCAACGGTTTCTCTGATGCCTGTAAAACAAACTCATCTGCTGCAGACTGTGAAGAGAGCTCTCATTTGAAGTAACCATGAAATAAAAAACTAAGTAGAAAATGCTGCATATATGCTGAAGTCTATTGGTTACAGCAACAGAATACACTCTGGGACTGCACTGTCTGGCTCAGCAGCCACATATAATAATCTAAAGTAACTAAAAGTTTATTTCCACAGTTTCACTAACCGTACCAAGTACTTAACAGCCACTTAAAGTGGCTAGTGGCTTCCATAGCTAAAAGCCACCAGAGTAGGCAGAAGCTAGTAGTTAGAATCTACCATACTGGTCAGTGTAGATTATAGAACATTCGCACCACCACAGAAAGTTCTAGTAATCACCACTACCTGGAACATTCATATTCCAGTCTTCGTTTGCAGTCAATGAAAAATACGCACTCATAAGTAGAGCACAGGAACGTACGGAAAACCCAAGTCTACAAAATGCTGACTTGTCAATGCTTACAGGCATTTTTTAAGCTATAACTGTACTCATTTAATAACTTTTTTTAGAGCAGAACTTTTGTACAATAGACATAAATCAGGAAATAAGCCTGAGAACTAATATAACCAAATATTTTAGTATCTTCTACACATACACAGTATCTGTTCCTCTCCCTCAGAACTATCTAAACTTATCCATAAACCTTACCAAAATGACCAAATTTCACAAGGGAGAGAATTCTGAGGAAAAAAACATTTAGGTAGTTCAAGTACTATGTCCCGTCAGATTCAGAAGAGAATTTTACAGAATATATACTCAACAAATTTTACCATCAATTTTTTCACTTGAAGTCATAAACGAAGGTGCTATATGGCAGTTAGGTGTATTTTAATGTGAACACATGAGAATACACTAATCTTCAATACATCCAAATACACAAAAAGGTTTTCAAAACATCAAGTGATGTCTGAAAACTACAGAAAGTTTTGTAAATGTCATTTCTGAACATCAAAAGCCAGTCATAAAATGTTCATTTCCCTTGAATTCCTATTTCCAAAATCCTCAGCAACTAAAAGCCTGTCATTTTTGCAGAAATTACTAGGAAAACTGTTCCTTAAGGGTTGTACTTCACCTTAAGCTAATAACTGACCATAATCAACCCTTTTTACAGTACAATTGCATATCAAAACTACCAGTTTGAGAAAAGATAGCACCTATTTTACAACGAAGCGAAGGAAAGGTAGAAATTTAGGTCTGTATCTGTCAGCTACCCATCGCATCGCTGACATGCATTCTCACTAATCAACATTTCCAATTGGAATGACAGAAAAATACAGGCGGCCTTTCCTTCCTCTGTACCACTTATTTAGTACTTGGCATATTCTGACCTATATTGTTAGTTCTCTTTGCGTGTGTCTCTCCAACTAAAAAGCAAACTCAGAGAGGATGATCACATTATCAAGACACTTAGAAGAGGGTCTTGAACACAGTACACAGACAACAAATATGTGGTGGATCCATTCCTGAACTCACAAAATCGTCTCTGTGAATTCCTAATCACGGGCTCTGTTATTGCTGTGGCCTTATTTGGTTACAGATCTTTTAATCCTATGATATTTTTAAAAATAAATCTAAGGATACACTAAAGCTTTTTTCCCTTCCCCAAATGCACTGATAATTTCTTTTCATTCCACCCCATTACATAGAGTTCTAAAAATATCACATTTAAGTTAATAACTACAGACATAAATATAGACTTAATGTTACCAAATTTTTAGATCTTTGTCTTCGCCTTTATCTCTAGTAACCAAAAGAACTAGTTAGGGCCTACAAAACCTACCCTATGATGCTAACTTAACAACAAAAAAAATACTTTTAAAATTAGTACTGAAACAGCACATTCAAATAAGCACTAAAAATTCTTGCAAATTTTCTTTATGAGGAAATTGATTCACTTCCAATCCTTGGAGACATATCTTACCCAGTTGCTTTTTAGACTGTCGATCATTTAAACTGTTCACTCAAGTTTAAAATGTTAGTAGATTTTACTAGTATTTATCATTATAAT
This sequence comes from Phyllostomus discolor, assembly GCF_004126475.2. Lineage (NCBI taxonomy): Eukaryota > Metazoa > Chordata > Mammalia > Chiroptera > Phyllostomidae > Phyllostomus > Phyllostomus discolor. Next base: position 193,928,727 of record NC_040903.2, on the reverse strand, counting down.
TAAAGTATTATCATACTTATTCCACTTCTTTTTGACACTTTTCAAATTTTGCATGACCATGCTATCCTGTATTTACTTTAAGATGAAATTACTATGATGTAACTTACACTGAGAATTAACACCAATATACTTTTCCTGAATATGTTTGCAATTAAAAAAAGATTATTTTATTGAATTGGTGTTGCTCCTAATTCCTCGCAGCTAAATTTTATATCACTTCATCCAGGGAGAAGTCACCCTACTTAAGATACGTACAACCTCTGTACTGGAAATATCCTGGAACCTGACAAAGTCTGCATACCGACTACTGGAAGACGGCTTTTTAAAATTTCTAATGTGATCCCTTCATAAATAAGTTTCATATCATATCCTCATTTGAATGGTGAAATATTTAAAATTCTACAAAAACGTGGAGAAATCCTGCATGACTGGCTAGAGTTAGAACACAGCTCTTTACTATTCCACCAGGGAGAGGAACAACTAATCTGTCTATTTGTTTGATGAGTGGGATCCAGCAGACTCGTTTGTGGCAAAGAATTAAAGGATTTTTAAAAACTAAAGAGAAGGTTTAAAAAGGGATTAAGAAATAGCAACATGGAGTGAACAGGAAAGCAAAGAAGAACTCTATGGCAAGTGTTATTCAAGGGACAAGAAGAAGAGGTTAGAAAACACAAAACAGAAAAAGTAGAATAAAACGCTAAGCTCTTTCTGCAGTTTGGGACTAGACCCCAAATCCACCAGCAGAAAGAAAAGCAGGAAGCACAGGGAGAGAGCTGGGAAGGAAGCAGAAGAGGAGGGCTTTAAAAAGCAAAGGTGCTCAGAAAAGGTTTCTAGATCAAATATTTTTTAATTGGTGCCTTCCCATTTTTATAATTTTAAATATGGATTGAACTAATATATCATACTTTTACAGAATTATGTATAACTGCAGGATTAATTAGGAACATGACCTATGAAAGATGATGTTCCTGATTATAATGTAAAATAACCAAGTCATAAATCCCAAAGGAATATAAAGTAAAGAAATAAGGATTCTGCTACTCTTAAGAACAACACTTTAACAAGGGAAGTGATTTATCTCTTCCAACCTCCCATGCATTCACCAGCTGTCATTTCATCAAATGCCCTTCAAATCTCAAAGGGAAATACGGGAAAATAATTTCGATAATGGTGCTTTTGAACACAAAGATTAACAGAAGTACGTGGTATAATATATGCACTGCTTAAGCAAGCACATGCACAGTATTTTTGTTTATATTTGTATCCTTAAAGCACAAATCTTTTGAACAGACTTTTATATTTCTAACACAAGACATAGTCTCATTAGATTTGACAAAATTGAAAATTTAACACCAAAATTTTAATGGAATATCGTTCCCAATATTAAAAATAGACATTTTCTTAATTAGGATACTGGAAAAAATAAAACTGTTTTTGTTCAGTACACTATAGAAGGTGAGAAACTCAACATAAATGTGCATTCAAAAATATGTATGTATATCCAACTGGCCATACTTTATCATAAATTAAATATTTTAGTTTCATGTCATTTACTAGGTCCTGGTGATTATGAAATAAAAACACCAATTTTCAGCAATATAAAATAAAATATGTATTTTAGTGAAATAACCTAACTGGTTTCAAGTTAAGGTCAGTTATGTGTTATTATTCAACAAGTTTATATTTGTTGAGGAATACTCAGTCTATATTTGATTGTATTAAACAAAGTCAAGATGCTGTATTATTATTAATTTGGAGTAGAAAAAATGAAGAGCTGTCTTAAGGCCTCTATTTACATTTCTAAAACTACCTTAACATGATTTTTTTCAAAATACATCTGGCTACACCAATCTGATCATTTTGTTTAAGAAGTGCAACATAAGGCATGCATAATGCAATAGGTCCATAGTCACATGCAGAGAAAACCTAAAGAGCATAAAAGTATGAGAGAAACTGGAACAAGGAAAACAAAGCTGTTTCAATGCTTTCCTGGGACTGACAGAACACGTTAGAACGTCTGTGACATGCATGCTAAGCTTGGTGGAACTTTAAGATACCGTACCTTAGGGGCGATCCGATGAGCAAGGTAGGAGGGGTAGGGTTACTCCCTGCATTGTGCCGGCGCCGTACTGCCTGGCGCCTAAAAGTGCTGCGTTCACGGCGAAATGCCACCGCCTCCTCGCTGGCCTGTGCTGCTGCATTAAGACAGACTTCGGTCAAATAGGAGCCTCGGTCGGACATTTAACTAGCAGCTGAGCCTGTCTCTCTCCCTGGCTTCCCACCCTCAAAGGTAAAGGGAACTTGTTTAACTGAGCTAAATGGTTTTCTTACATACACTGTTAATCCATCATAGTAAGGAATACACAAAACATATCAGTCGCTTCTTTAAGGATAATTGTTCCTTTAAAAGTATTGTCTTTAACCTATTATCTGGCCTCACCATCGTCTCTTCTGCCTCAATTTCCTGTTTTAAGATCTATGTTTTAAATGTTTTTCAAAAAGTCTTATTTTATTTAGCCCCATATTCCTCTCTTTCCCCCTTTAATTAAGTCAGCCTTTATAACTATTTGTTAGTTCCTACTAACAGCACGGGGCCTTAGTTTCTTACTCTCGTGAGGACAGAAAAAGCAGCAACGACATTACTTCATTTCTGATGCCAAGGAACAAGCCCCTAGGTGTGCCGCATCCTACCCTGTGCCACAACTTTGGCAGCAGTAATGAAACCACTGACTGCTAGGATGCACAACTAGCCTTTGAAAAGTTCAATTCAAGGCAACAAGAATACCTAATATCTAATACTACCTACTAACTGTGAAGTAGTTTGCTGCCATCAAACTCGATTCAACTCTATGCCCCCAGCACTGTCCCCTCAGCATTAGGAAGCAAAATATCAGCAAAAAGACAAGTATGGAAACTCCTAACTTAATCCAAAAGCAATGAAGTACAAACTAAAAACAATACACAATGAGAAAAATCACAGCAATGGCTTAACAGAATTACTACATAAAATTTTACAAAACCATACCAATCGACTTGAGTTTCTAAGACAATATGCAAAATGATGTTTATACATCTGAATTTAAAACAACTGTTTGCTAGTGATCTAAATAATTTAAGAATCACTTTAATTTATAGAGAGGATATTTTGAAACGAAATATGACTAAAGACAAAACAACTTAGTATAGAAGCATTGTTTCCAAATACATGAAAACTCCCTTTTTTAGTAAGTATGAAATGGATTACAAAATCAAGAATACTATATTTAGATTTCAGTTCTATTGCAAGCCTTCTTCACATTTTAAAATATTACTAATTCTTACATCACTACCCTGCTTAGCAATAGCCATTTCCATCAATTCCAATGCCAATTAATAAATAAAGTATTCTTTTAAATGTTTACATTTCATCCCCTCCTCAGGCTGCACCAGTAAATATTCTTTGTGTAGTTAATCCATCATGATTGGTGATATATGGACTACCTCCAGAAGACAACAACTTCTTTGTCTTTTTTTTAATACTTTTAAGATTTTATTTATTTTATTTTTAGAAAGGGGAAGGGAGGGAGAAAGAGAGGGAAAGAAACATCAATGTGTGTGTGTGGTTGCCTCTCATGTGTGGGAATCGAACTGGCAACCCTTTGGTTCACAGTCTGCACTCAATCCACTGAGCTACACCAGCCAGGGCCGACTTCTTTGTCTTTAGGTACTGTTTTTATTATTGAAGGAATGACAAGCACAGAATGAGTTTACACATTTGGCAAGCTTCTGCCAATACAAAGTGTAAGTCACAAATTACAGGATGCTTATATTACTTATAATTACTTACTTATATACACTTATTTATTTCTTTTTCAGCTCACACACTACATGACATTCTGAAGTTAGGCAGCTAAATAAGAATTAAGCTTTAGATCCAAACCACAACTGATTCTTTGAGCTAATATTTTTCTTTTTCCTCCAGTTTTACTGATACAATGAAAATTTTGTTGTACGCAAGACGTGATATATAAGCTCATGCATGCAAAGTTATAATATATAAGACTTGTGAGAACAAATGATGCTGATCAAATCTGGTCATCTAGACCATGCTGTCCAACATAGCAGCCATTAGCCGTGTGTGGTTAAACTTAACTAAAATTAAATACAATTTAAAATTCAGTTTATCAGATTCGTGAACCACATTTCAAATGCTCAGCAGCTACCTATGGCTAGTGGCTACCATTACTGCATAGTACAAATATAGAACATTTCCATCAACATAGGAAGTTGCATAGCAGTGCTGATTTAGAAAGTCAAGGGCACCTTTCTGTTACCACGATCTACAAAGCGTAGTGTGTGCTTTGCCTGTTTCTGACAACCATGAACTCAACCAAAGAAAACCATAACCAGCACTGTCACGGGGAAAACACACATTGGCAAGGCAGTCGCTGGACGAAGGGAAACAGAGCAAAGGAAATGAGTCACTCGGAGGACGGGAATCCCAGGTGAGAGACTGCTGTAACTGTTCACGGCTCTTGGGCATCGGTAAGGTGACCTCGGGTTGTGGAATTTAAAATCACTCTTTTAAAATCAATTTAATATTTTGTGAACTTATGTTGAAGGTTTCTATTCTACTGTAACAAACTGTTGGTCAATTTACAGGTCCAGTCACTTCACTGAGAAACTTTCAAACATTCTAATTTTAGATACTTTCTTTCAACCAAAATAGAAGAATAAAATGTATACAGATACAATTTATGGAGAATAGCTTAATCCATACTGTGCACTGAAATTATTCAGGAGAATGGGGGGGGGGGGAGCAGTAAGTCATCACTGAATACGGAGAGTGGGAAATAGGAAAACAGTTTTCTTTCCTGTCTTCCTCCTACCGAAGACTTCACGGAGTTAATTTCAAGTAAGAGCTACCTACTCCACAGTGTGGGATGAAAAGCCAAACTACAGTGTCTACGTAAAGTCAAAATGTTCCTTAGCTTCAGAAAAGACCATTTCTTCTTGCTATTTACACACCATTTATATTTTGTTATCTACAAAATCACTTAACACATATTAACACTTCTTACTTAATAGTTTTGTAAACATATCAAGAAGTTTAGGCATCCATTGAACAATATATTAAAATGGAGTTATGGTTATTGTATAAATTGTCCTCTATAATATTCAGTACATAAATATCTAATGCTAAAAGAATTTTCAAAGTTTAATATAGCAATTACCTTAACAGTGTCTAGGATCACACATTCAACTGAAAACACTACATTATTTATGGGCACAACAAATAAGACTAAACAATGCCCTTGGGAAAGTGCTACTTATACAGAACATTTCTACTCCGCATAGGGTCGAGAGGGAGTCAGTTCTATTAGAGTCAAGAAAAGTGTCTTTAAAACACTTAAAATAATTTGCCATAAGCACAGTCAAATAAATTATAGCCAAGCTTAAAATTTCACTTCCACAATCCAACTGCAATAAACTCTTTTTGAATCCTCTAACTTTATAAAAGAAAAACAACAAAATCTTTAAGCTGGGAAACTAAACAGCAGAGAGAAAACACTTTAAAACCAGGTTTTGAGCTGATATTTTTATATTGCTTAAAACTCAGTATCTCCTGGCCAAAAAAAAAAAAAAAAGAAATTAACTAGTAAAATAGGAACAGCATAAAATGCAAATAGTAAAGATTTAGAACTCTAGGTACAACTAAATTTTATGCATGAGTAGGCAAAGGAGGAAAACTAACAAATATTCAAATGATTCAAAAACCATGAATGACAAGACTTATGAAATACTTTCAAGGACATGTATTTAGATGATGTGGTTTTTTAATGTATTTTTTTTTAAAGATTTTACTTATTTTTAGAATGGGGAGGGAGGGAGATAGAGAGAGAGAGAGAGACATCAATGTGCGGTTGCTGGGGATTATAGCCTGCAACCCAGGCATGTACCCTGGCTGGGAATCAAACCTGCGACACTTTGGTTCACAGCCCGCGCTCAATCCACTGAGCTAACGCCAGCCAGGTTAATGTATTTTTTAATTACAAGAGTCTTAGCTTAATCTTTGACTGCCAGCCTGCGAACCAAAGTGTTGCTGGTTTGATTTCCAGTCAAGGAACATGCCTGGGTTGTGGGACAGGCCCCTAGCTGGGGTTGTGCAAAAGGCAACCACCCATGGATGTTTCTCACCCTCTCTTTCTCCCTCCCTTCCCCTCTCTCTAAAAATAAATAAATAGAATTTTTAAAAACAGATTTCAAATAAATTTTTTTAATATATTGATTTTAGAGAGAGAAAAACATCAATTTGTTGTTCCACTTATTTATGCATTCATTGGTTGCTTCTTGCATGGGCCCTGACCAGAGATGGAACATGCAACTTTGGCATATCAGGACAACGCTCTAACCAACTGAGCTAGCCCACCAGAGCCAACATTTAAATGATTTTACAAAAAATTTAAAAGAAATACTTTAGTGTAGCCATGAAATCCATTTTATCTAAACATCTTTTCCCTGTCTTAACTTCCCATGTCAACTAAGGATGCTGCTAACACCAGCGTGCAAAGATTTGTTCTAATACAGAAACATATTTTTGTATAAGCGCCATTTTCTGGGAGGCCAAAGAACGAGAATCTACTGAACAACTTCTCATTCTGAATTAAAATAATTTTCACCTGTAAAAACACTGTAAAGGACTACCCTACTATTTTTTTTCATCTTCACCCAAGGATATGTTTTACTGATTTTAAAGAGAGGAAGGGACAGAGAGAGAAACATCAGTTGGTTTGCACCCAGACTGGGGATCAAACCCACAACCTTTTGGTGTACAAGACAATGTTCCAATTAACTAAGCCACCTGGCCAGGGTAAGACTACTCTTCCTTTTGACAAGTAAATCAACAAACAACAGCAAACAACAAAATTATTAGCTGTGACTCGAGTTGAAGAAAATTTGTATATCCTTACTGATAATCTTCTACAATCCCAGACAGCCAAACAAAAATAGTTGGGTAGAAGAAATGCTTTTAGGAAATTAAGTAACTCTGGAGTCATAATTCACACAGAACAATTTCTAAACAATACAGTTTAAGAATTACTTTCATAGGTAGTTCCTAATCTTTTTAAATCCTTTGGGAATAGGATGAAAGACATTGACCCTCTCTCAGAAAGCTGCACGCAAAAACAATTTTGCATATATTTTCAGGAGATTCACCTAACAAGCTGACATTAATGAAGAGTATTTGCCATGACATATTCAAAAAACTTTCTTACAAATGATTAAAAGTCATCGGTGTCATCATTTCCATAATAAATCTGTAACTTACAAAGCACTTTCATATACTTAAGCTTATTAGAGAGAGGCTCTAACTTGTCTCATAGTTAATTGTGAGACAAGTCTAGACAGTTATTTCTGTTTTACAATTGAGTAATCTGAGGCTTACCAGAATATCCAGTTAGTAATCAGAGGTGGTATTAAAATGTAACCATTCAACTCCTTATCCAGAATTTCACTGCTTGTAGAAAGAAAATACTATTATTTCTACCCCTGCCACACAAAATCAGGCATGGGCTGGTTTTCAGAATTCTACATACAAACACTTCTTTGCCTCATCGATAAATATCATTTTTTTTATACTTTTAGGATAATTTTCCCAAGTAACTGACACATCTAAACCTGTTTACTGCATCTAATGAACATTTTTCTATGTGGTTTTACATGTCTAAGCTTTCTTCTCAGTATAGACTAATAAAATCTTTCCTTAATGAATTGGGGTCAGTCACATATGGGGTGGCCAAAAGTAGGTTCACAGTTGTGAATGCATAAAAGTGTTTATTCTTGTGTTACTATTTATTAATTATTATATTTTTCCCATAACAACCATATGCATTTATTCTTGGATTATACTATAATACAGCATTAAGTTATAATACTATGATGTCACTGACCACTATTAAAATTAAAAAGACAATTTGTTCCTGCATTTAATGACCCCACACCATTGTAGTGTTTTGCTTTGGTTTGTATGGTTATTCCAGCTCCTCCTTTAGTGTTAGCAGAGTATTTCCTCTGCTGTCATTACTTTTGCTTCTACAAGTGCCCCGCCCCTTCTACTAATTTCCTTCTAACTTGCCACATGGACCAGAAGATCAAAAAATTAATTAACCGGAATCTAGAGTCCCTCTATTTAGTAAGGTACAAAGCTTTAATTTCTATGTTCTTGTCTGTGAGGTAGTCTTTGTCTTTTCTAATGTCCAATGATATTTGGATTCAAAAAATACAACCTTCAATTTACATGTACGGCACACACCCTCAAAAACTATTTATCAAAAAGATTTGACTTTCTTTAGATAAAGTAATATTCCCTTAACAGAAGATTATCTTTGGTTCCCAAACACAAAAATATTATAATAGTATCCTTTTTGTGTTTACAGAATGATGACCCAAACATTACACTGGAAATCATTTTCTCAAACAAACAAAAAAAATAGGTTAAGAAATTCAGGAAAAAAAGTACAAAAAATAATAGAGTGAGTACAAACCTTTGCATTCTGCTTGTTTTTTATAATCTGTTGACTTATGCAAGAAATAAGTTTGTGACCCAAAAGAAAATGCTTTTTTAAAAGTAATAGAGGCAAGAAAAAGAATACTTTTCTATCATATGTAACTTGTCTGTATTTTAAAGTATTAGTGAAAATATAATGTTTTATAACTATAAAATTATGCAAATTGAGAGCAACAGAAGAAATGCCTTCATTGGAATCTAAGACATTTTTCCTGTCTAAGTAATCACAGAACAGTATTGATGAAATGTAATTTTAACCAAAGTACTTAATTAATGGTGAGTAGTCCTAGGAAAACAAGTACTTGTCATGTGACTAAATATCAAAAGATAAGTTACATGACATATTGCTGCCAAAATAAGCTTAAAATCCGTATTACCAGACTAGATGTTATAAAAATGTTTTTCTCTTGGTGTTATGTTAAAAAATTAGAATTCAAGTATTATTATTTTTACTACTGTCGAGTTTCACAAGGGCACAATTAGAATATCTCTAATGCATTTTTGTATTTAATCATTTTCTTCTACATGAAGAACAGGATACATTTGCATAAGCATAATAAACTGGTCCATATAATGGAAACAGCAGCTGTTAAGCATTTACTGCATGCCAGGCATTGTGCTGAGCATTTCACATGTAGTAACTCCTTGACTCCTCACCACAACCCTATGGGGCACAACGGATATTACTGTCAACACAATGAACCACCAGGAAGCTGAGGCTTAAAAAAAGCAAGCAGCTTCCCTGGAGCTGGGCCTACAGTGGAGCCCATCTACTAACCAGTATGACTTCACGTCACTATGTGAGATGAACTCCTATTTTAGAGTATTTTATTATAGTGCTTTAAAGTACATTTCCTAAATTCCATCACTAACACCATTCTGCTGGGAAAAAAAAAGAAGCTGGTGAAGAATTCATCAATACCTCCCAATTTATTGTGATAAAATCTATGTATGGTTTATGTATAAGTACACGAATGGTAAGCAGTATTCTCTGTTTTGTTGACACACTTCAGAAGTACAGAATGTAAAGCAGAATAGATAGCCCAGAAAAATTGCTCCTAAATTGTGAGAAAGGATTGTTAACAATTAATGTAAAACAATTTTTTACCAAGTATTTTAGATGCTATATAAATCTTAAATAATGAGAACCAAAACATCCCTTCCCGCTACCTCCAATTTTCCAAAAAACCTACACAATAAAATGTGATGAAAATCACCTAAATGTAAATCCTCAATACATTTAAGGCAGTTTAGTTATGCTCTCATGTTTAATCTAAACACAGTAAGGTTCAAATAAAAATAGCCCTTACAATGCCTTCCTTTGGCAAAAAAATGTTTTTTAACAGCCCACAGACTATAATATTTATTCCATCAAACTGCATGGAAATTTTCAGTTCAGTGTTTGTTTCTTACTAACAGTCATGGTCTATTTGTTTGTTTTTAAAAAATAAGAACACAAATACCTGACTGGCATAGCTCAGTGGACTGAGAGTAGGCTGCGAACCAAAGCATTGCAGGTTCGATTCCCAGCCAGGGAACATGCCTGGGTTGCAGGCCATGGCCCCCAGCAACCACACATTGATGTCTGTCTGTCTGTCTGTCTCTCTCTCTCCTCCGCCCTCTCTCTCCCTCCCTTCCCTCTCTAAAAATAAATAAATAAATCTTTTAAAAAAAAGAATTTTACTTAAAAAGAACACAAATAAAACAAAAAAGTTGGAATCTGGAAAAATGAGGGCTCCTATTAGTCAAAGATCTGCACTGAGAAGCCATTCAGATCTTTCATATAACTTTTCCTAAAAGACAAATCCACCTTACAATCCCTGTGAAAAGAAAATGACACTTTAAATAGAAAGACATAAAAACTTACTATAGCTCTTGTACCTCTTTTTTATTATTTACATTTCAACAATATTTAGAACAGCAATATTTTTCTTTCATAGCACATTCACTATAAAATTTATTTTCATGACAACTTTAAAAATTATGCTGCATCCAAAAACTCAGTGGTTTCTTGCACGCCGTGAATGTGCATGATATGACTTGCGTGAGAAATCACTGAAAGCGAATCAGGCCTTTGATGAAGAAAACGATGATGTCCACGTCAAAGACACAAGGGGTGGTTACAGTCACTTCAAATATAATTAGTTCTTGATACTCAGTTTTGATAGACTATTTTCTTTCTTAGTTTCAAAAGATCATGTTTTTACATTCCCATTAGAAATTAATCTTTGTTACAAGCTACTATACCCAAAGAAACAATAGAGTGTTTATCACAATATGGACTTTTAAAATACTCTGGGCAAAATTAGAATCCTTTAAGAAAAAAAAGCATGTCTTTGTATTTCAGAATGTTTGTACAAACAAAAAATTCAGCATAATTTTTAATATTGAATGTTATGACTCCAACAGACTATGTAAGCTTTAAAACTAAAGATATAAGCTTGGAAAAAAAAAGGAATGGGGACGGAGGATAAAGAAGCTACAGTGCTGGCAACAAATTTCATTCTTCTCATCCTAGTCAAGGACCAGATTCCAAAATAACCAGGACAGAGTAAACAAGCTATTACAGACAGGAGGAAACCCCAAGAAACAACTCTGAAATAAATGAAATGGCCAAAGCATACTAATAATATAAAATCAGCTATCAAATGTATACAATTTCCCATAAATCTGAAATAAGCTATTACTTTAACCAAAATACTGTCACTGTTATCACAGAGAGCACCACATATCCATTAATAGATACTAAAGGCCAATAAAAACTACAAATATTGACTTAATAAACTTTAGGAAAAGTATAAAGTTACAGAAAATAAATGTTCTTAATGCCTAAAACCTACGTAAGAAAAAATAAAACCAAAGACACAGACATAAAAGCACCACAAGTTTTCAAGGTACATGGAGCTACAGTACTACAGTATTTGGGGGAAATCTTTATAATAGGTCAGGTGATCTAATCCTGAAAGTTTGCTGCATGCACTTTCACTGAATGGAAGAAATAACTAAAAATGGTTTGGCGCCCCAATGAAATTGTCCATTTTGTCATTGCTATTGTACAAAGAAGGAAGAAGACCAATTTTTATTATTCCTAATAAAATATTAACAGGTGGCAATTGGCTTAGAAAAAGGTGAATGCCATCAGGAATAAATTGATATATTCAAAGAATGCAACTGAAAAAAATATTTTCTTGGTGTTCATACCAAAACTTTATCTAAGATAATCATTTCCTCCTTCGTGAAAGAAAGTCTATTTCAATAACAGAGTGGAAGGGGAGTAATAGTAACCACAAAGCATATTTCAGTAAAAAGTACTACTCTACTCAATAGCAGCAATAATTGCAGTGACTCTCGGGGAAATCTCTTCCTGTAATTTACTTACCTCCACTGACTGCATCTTGCTCTTCACCTTCGGGAAACGCAACCTGGCTTGGCAAGCTATTCCTAGATCGAGTGACCGTCTCTAACTGGGAAGCCCGTCCCAACAAAGATAGCTCATCTAGCACCTCTCCCTCTTTGGCCTCGAGGTCTGATTTTGAAGTGGTTAAGGGTTTTATACTTTCAGGTGCCATTAGCCTAGTGGAGTCATTCAAACATGCCACTGTGCCACTGTCCAGGCTCAGCACTCGGGCCCGGGTCTTGGCACTATTTGTGCTGGAAGTCCGACGTGTCGTCCGCTTTTTGCCAGTTCCTTCAGGACCCAAATGAGCTTTGTGTGTGTGCTCAGAGTCACTGCCCTTTTCTTTAGGGACGTGTTTGGTCTTCAGAGCAGTGTACCTGCCCTCGGGAGACTGGCACGAATGAGAGGTGGTGCTAGAGGAGCTATCACTGCTGAACTGGTGAGCAGACTGAACACTGGACGCTCTGCTCAAGTCACTTTGGTCACTGGAGTCCTCATCGTGACAGAATATAGCACTGTGGGGCTTGGTACCAGAAACCCCTCGAAAGGAAACATAGTCCCTATGGCGACTTGAATCAAAACTGCTGGCTCTTTTTTTTCCTGTCCGTCTCCTGCCTGACTTATGGGCAGAGGCTGTCCGGTGGATTAGGCTAGAGGATTTAGGTCGTACATCTCCTTCCTTTTGCTTTCCACCATCTTTCCCAACTTTTGAGTCCACTGAACCAGTGGACTTATTACTCTGCTCCTCTTTGCTTTCAGCAGCTTTCCCAAGTGGTTTGTCCCCCAGCGAAGTAAATTCATTTGCATGGGGGTTTTTATTGGCTTCTTCAGATGCAGAGGTGCTGAGGCCTCTCTGATTGTGCATATCATCAGAAGTATTAGACTCCTTGGCCTCTTGAACCCCACTATTTGTACTCACTTCCAAGACAGTCTTTTCACTACTAGTCCTTTTGTCGCTGGTACAGCTACTCTGGTCCTCTGGGTCGGCACAGCACTCTTTTTTCCTACCACTTTTCTTTCCTACTTTAGGAGACTCCTCGTGCTCCGACAAGATGCTCTCTATGTGCGTGGAGCTGGTCTGCTCACTTTTATAGCTGCTGACAGTGCTGTTGGTGTCCCGGTCCGTCCCGCTGCAGTAGCTCTCTGTTGACCCACTGCTCCGTGTGCTCAGGCTCCTCAAGCTGTCCATGCTTTTGTCTGCTTTCAAAGGTTTGCTCTTCCCGCTTTTGGTGGGTGGCTGAGAATTACTGTTTTTCAGCTCACCAACAAGCTGAAATTCCCCAGATAAACGAGAATGTTCCACCAAGGATTCTTTGGATCCAGAATGAGGTTTGGAAGATTCTAACTCACTAACCGGATCTAGCCCACGTCTTTGCTGATACAGAGGGAAGTCATTCAGTGAAGTATCTGGAAAAGCCACAGCAGAGCTAGAGGTCCGTGGCACACCTCGCGGCCGGTGATCTTTCCTGTACGAGTGTGAATGTAAAGGGACAAGAGAAGCTACTTCTGTGTCACAGGCACTGGACAGAGACTGATCGACATGGTGGTGGTGGCTGTGACTTGGCAGGCTCACTTTGTCGCTGCAGTCTCTTGGCAAGTCCTGTCCACAAGAGGATAAGGAAGGCTGAATGGAGATGAAGGAATCATTGGAGACCAGACGGAAGAGCTTCCGATCAGCTGCCAAATCTGTTTCAAACACATATTTGGAAATGTTAACCCAAATCCATGATCTCCTTTTCTACTGTTTAACAATGGAAAGAATTCAGAACATACAATAAATCAAGTATAAACAATTTCCCAAGCCATTCACTAACAATTGGCCAGTCATTCCAAAGAGCTGGTTTCTATTTCACAGCTGCACAAGAAAGCAGTCTACTGATGGAATGAACTAATGGCCTCAGAAAAGGTTCTACAGATGATCAACAGTAAGAGGCAACAAAGGACTGTATTTTAGATGGACCCAGATTTTTGTGTGAGCTCTGTCTCTATCTCACTACCTGGGTAGCCCTGGATCACCTTTCTAAGCCTCTGCTTTCTCATCTACAAAGTGCAGCATCAACCTCACTGAGCAGGACCATGGGATAACTGAGATATGACCTACATTGCCTAGCATGGTGCTTGACACAGTTAATGGTAGCTATCATTGTTTTATCTAACATAACACTAAAATCTTTTTTAAAAACTAATGATTATTTCACAAATCAACAAAAACCTAGGATCATCAGAAACAGAAAAAAAATCAAAAGGCTGACCAATACCCAAACAAGATATAATATTTTGATATTCATAATGACTAAAAGACTAAAACAATAATTATGTGGCAAAATATTACACTTTCTCATTTCACCGTTGATGGAACAATTACAAAATGCCTCATGAAAGAGATATATATCCCCTTATACCTGTAAGTCTATTCCTTTAACCCTCCCTTTAGGGCAGTGGATTAGTGACTAGAGTTACCACATATCCTGTGTATATAGATAGAAGTATAAATAAATCCACCTACCTACCTACTTACACTGTAATTTTTCTTGAAACATAGCTTGACAACCAAATTGCCACAACAGCTTATTTTTAATACACTTTTGAGAAACAAGGTGGTTCAATCTGCTGTGAGTTCAATAAAAAGAAAAATTATTCTTATTTGTCATAACTCCTTAGAAAAAAAATACAATAGATTCTGTTGCAAGGAGGACTCTTCCCAGTAGAATTTCCACAATAAATGCAGAGTTCCCCTGAGATTAACATATAATAAGAATAAATAATTAGAAATGTATACCTTTTAAAAAATCTAATCTAGATTAAATCTAAATAATTAAAAACTTAAGAGACAGTCTCTAGCATGTATCACAGAAATTGTGATTCACAAATGAACTGTTAGGCTTTCTCTTATGTTTTAAAGTCCTTAGGGTAAGTAAAATCCGGGTTATTTGTTGTCTATTGGAAACAACTGTCACTGTGCCTGGGGTCCTGTATTCTCTAAACACCAAATTTGCAAGTTAGCACTTTATTTACTTGTTGCAGTATGAAATTATAAAGTTATTGCTATAAACTCTATATTTCTAATAAGCAACTACAGTATGGTGTGATACATTTCAAGGTTATGAATTTTATAGAACAAAACTGAACTGAACAAGTGGCTAAAGATCACCAATTCTAGTATACAACAAAAGACTTTTTTTAATGCTAACAATCAAAATCAACTCCCAAGACATTAATAAAGCAGAAATTTAAGTTCTTCATTTTAACAAAGTACATGTACACTTTAGTACATGTACTCTTTTCAACACTGCAAAATAAATATAGCATAAAAACTTTAACATTAGGTGGTTTCAGGAAACTTTTTAGCCAACATGCCTTCTTAGCTATTTTTCTTTCTGGTAGTAATATACTCAAAGACAGGCTTAAATCAATGCAGAGAGATACTATTTTCCACGTAATTAAACTTCTCTCCATGACTGCCACTAGTGGACTTCAGGGTAGGACATGCTCACATACTGCTCACAGCGGTACTAACTGGTGTAACCTTCTGGAAGGCAATCAGGCAATATGGCCAAAGCCTTCCAAAAGTATGCTCACCCATGATCAGTAATCTATTTCCAGACATTGTTGCTAAAGGATAAAACCAAATATGTATATACACTTTAGCAAAAAATTATTCCTCTCATGTTCTTATTAAACTTCTTAAAACACACAAAAAATATAAAAATCTCCAAAAAAAGGGTTGAATTATGGTATCTATTAATAATATGCACTAAAATTTTTTCAGAAATTATGTAATAATATGAGAAAATACTTAAGTGAAAAAGATGGCACTATATTAAAGTATTATTACAATCTGCATAAGAGTTAAAAGGAATACTAAGAGTATGTACACGTTTGTAGGAATATTAAAAGTAATATACCATATTTAGCCATAAAAAGGGATAAAGTCCTAATACATGCTACAACATGCCAACCAAAAGAAAAAGACACAAAAAGCCACACACGAGACAATTTCATTTAGATGAAATGTCCAGAATGGGCAAACACACAGACAGAAAACACACCAGCGGCTGCCAAGGGCTGGCTGAAGAAAGAAATGTGGAGTGTGATGGCTTCTTTTGGGGATAATAAAAATATTTTGGAGCTGGATAGTGGTGATAGGTATACAACCTTGAGAATATACTAAAAACTACTGAATTTTACACTTTAGAAGCGTGAATTTTATGGTATGTGAATTACATCACAATAAAAAATAAGAAAAAGTGACACACCAAAAAAGTATTAACAGTAGTTATATCTCAGCAGCAGTAGTATGAATTATTTTCTTCATACACAACTGTATTTTCTAGAATTAGCATATACTACTTCTATAAATAAAAATCACACTTTCTTCCCCTCTTCTGGATCATCCCCATCAATTATGTATCTAAAAAGAGCTGTTACTTCTCCTACATGTTCTTCCAAAATCCAAATCTCCCCTTTATCATCACTTCCCTTCCTATCACCTTGTATTTCTGACTCCTTTACATAAATACACCAGAAGAGAAGTCTGCGCTCACGGTTTGCAATAATTTCCCTCTAATTCTCTCTTACATACACTCTAACCCCACTCCATTAAGATGCTTGTCAAAGTCTCAACAACCCTCTGCATGTTAAACCCAATGGTGGAGTCTCGGTCTGCTGACACTCGCCCGATTGGAAACATGTGAGAGGTGGCCATGATCCCTCTCCTGGGACACTGGCTACAACACCCCCAGTTTTCCTTCTGGTCACCAATTGTTCTGCTCGGCCCTCTGGACTTAGCTGGAGTGGTTCAGGGTGCAATCCTTGGAACTTTTCACTTTTCTAGCTCTAGTCTCTCCTTTCTGTACAAAACTCATTTTTCTGGCCCCATAACTAAAATTCAGAAATACTTGTAACTAGTTCCTCCATCTTCCACCCAGCCCCCTATTCATATGGGGATGGGCCAAAGTTCTGATCTTGAGTTGAGAAATCATGAATGAATCCGGAGATGGGAACTGCAGGCAATCTCCTCCTAGAAGTGAAAAAGAAGAGTACACATCTCCATTTGCTCAGTTTTCTCCCAATTATCCTCACTCATGCTGATAAAACAAGTGCCAGGTAATCAACTAGCCAACTAACTAAAGATCAACCTCCTGTAAATCCAAACCACTAGGAGAAACAGAACCCCAATGGATATTTAAGCCAGAATGGACAATTGCCACTAGGTGGTGCCAAACCACAGCCAAGACTAACACAGATTTGGATCTCCGAGCCAGGCTATCTTATGTCCAAACTGGCTAACCATACAGGCTTGCCCTGTTAGTTCATGAACATCGTGATAACACACCCCTACAACTGACATGACTGAACTTTGTAATATTTACATACTGAAAACTACTCATTTTAAAATCTGAACCTGGGCTTCTTAACTGAAACCCAGATCTAGATAATTATCTAATTATTGCCACTTAGAGGTCTATCAGCATCTCATACCTGATTGCCCCAAACTGAACTCCCTATCTCCCCCTCCCCCTCGCTGCTCTCCCTACCCCTAAATCTGCTCCTTCTCAGTCTTCCCCCTTTCAGTCAACAAGAACTCCACCCTCCTCAGTGCTTAACCCCAAACCTCAGAGTCATCCATGACTACGATTTCTCTCACGACATATCCAAATCCACCCGCATCGACATATCCTCTCATTAGTATCTTCTACACACAGACTTACTTCTCAATACTCTAATCTGTGTCCTGAATTATTGCAACAATCCACTAACTGAACTCCCTGCTTCAGCCTTTGCCCCTTAACATATTCTCAACATAGGAGTCAAGTGACCCTGTTAAAATGTAACAGATCATGCATGACACTCATCTGTGTAAAACTCGTAGCAGTTCCTGATCTCACTGGAAACTAAAACCAAAATCTTTAAAATGGCTTACAAGACTACAATTTGTCCCCTCACTCACCCCACACCAACCACACTATCTCTCAAGGCTGACGGGCCTGTTCCTACTTAAGGACTTTCGGAGGGAGCCCCCTTCCCACAAACATCTTGATAACTCATTCTTCACCTCCTTGGTGTCTTTGGTCTCAGTGAGGCTTTCCCTCAACCACACTATGGAAACTTTCAATTCCCCAGCCCCAGCACCTCCCCGTCCTCTGTCTCTATTACTGTATATAATTACACATATTCTAGTATAGTTCCACACAAATAGTATGGAAGTTACATGAGGGTAGAAATTTTTATCTTTTGTTCACTGATTTATTTCCAGTACTCAGAGTGGTATTCAACATGTAATGAGTACCAGATAATGTTACATGTTAACTATGTGAGAAAACGTTATCTAGTAAAAACAAGTTATAAACCTACATGAAAGGAGAATAGTACAGCATTAAAAGTATAATTCAAAACTAGATTTCAGTTATAGGACTGCCATTCTTTAGCTGTATGACTTTGGTCAAGTTTCTTGTAAGTTCTCTCTAGGCCAAGGGTGTCCAACTGATTTTTACCGGGGACCACATCAGCCTCGAGGTTGCCTTCAAAGTGCTGAATGTAATTGTAGGACTGTATAAATGTAACTACTCCTTCACAGTTAAGCGAGAGCTCAGCACCGCCGCCAGGTAGAAACAAGGTGCCAGGCCAGATAAAACAAGGTGGAGGGCTGGATTTGGCCCCCGGGCCTTGTGTTTGCCGCCTGTGCTCTAAGCCATGATATGTTCATCTGTAAAGTGAGAATAATAACAGTATTAACATTAAATGCTTACAGTAAAGATTAACTGGGTGAGTGCACATAAAAGCTGAAAAGAAGACCTATACCAGGGGTTAAAAACTAAGGCCTGTAGGAGCCACGTAACACAGCCACGCCCCCTCATTTATATGTTACTTGTGGCCCCTTTCACTCTACAACACAGAGCTGAGTAGTAGCAAGAGACCTTTCAGCCTAAAAGGCTGTCTGTTTATAGAAAAAGTTTATTGACCCCTAACCTAGATAACAGTATGCACTCAGTAAATGTTAGACATCATTATCTATGTCAGTAAGTATCTGCAAGGGTAGGTCTGTGTGTATTAATTCTTAACCTGCCACACTACAAAATTATCACTTGTGCATGGTGCTTTCTAGATATAAAGTAAAAAGATATATGACCCCTAAATGGACGAGGCCCTCTGAGATCAATGACTAGTTTTTCAGACATTTTGATACTTAAACATTAGAGAAAGGAAAATGTAATTCTCAAACCAATCAATTTATCTTTATATGAGAAAACAGATAGTTTTCATAACATACAGTATGTTTAAGAGTATTGGGTGGGGGGACAGGTTGGCAGGGGTAGTCCACAAAAGCGAATCAACAATGGGGTACTACAAATCTAACAAAGCAGGGTTACAGTGATAAAATTCCAACTACCAGAAACAAAAAACAGTTGTTAGAACTGAACTCCGGTATTAGTGGGAAAATGTCACAATTTAGTGATCTACTTATAACTCCATAAATAAGTTTCGTAATTATTTACAGGAAATTTATCAGCCTGCCTGCCTACCAAACATCGCAGACAGGCTAACAACAACAACAGGCTGGGACCAGGGAGACGATTTCCTGTCTTGCTGATAATAACCTGGGACAGTCTCCACTCAAAAATCAGAATGACATATGCATCCTTTCATGTCTGAGTAAAGATCAAACATGAATATGTGGCAGTCCTTTAAAAAACTAACTCCAAGAAAATCCAAAAATACTCATTTATAATGGAGTTGAATAAGGAGGGGGGAAAATCACTTAAATCCAAAATTTCTATCAAAAATCTACTTACAGGAGACAGGCACCACACTGGGGGCAAATGTAGAGTTTCTCAGAAATTCCAGCGGCAAGTTATTTCTCATAAAACATAGTGTTAGATAAGATATGAAGCAGTTGGCATTTAGAGATCTTACTGAATGGAAAAAACAGTTTCACATAAGCAAGACGCTTTGACCAGCTACAGGAACAGCAGACTCTTATCTCCCATCTCAGGCTCACCCTAGGGCATACGCTCATAAAATTTCTCTCTTCATGCTTAGTTTGCAGCACATGTCCAACTGAATTCCGGACAGCTAAAAGTACTTATAGTACTGCATTACTAGTAAATAATTTTATTTTAATCTTTTTTTAAAAAATACCTATTAAATTATTAAATTGTCTGCCAAAATATGAACAGCATACTCTACAAACTCAGCCTGGTCACCTCACTCTGTAATGTCACTGTGAGGCATAATGTTCTTACCTTGTTCTTCACTTCCTTCCTTACAAAGACTAGAGCTCTGGCCCAGGCTTAAACTGATATCGTCAGAAGTCTTAGCAGTGTCTGTATCTCCTACAAAGTAAAGACAAACGTGTGAAAACATTGTGTTAGAAGTAATGACTCTACAGTATGTCATAACAAGGAAGGACATCAAGGAGTATAGCGAACATCTACTGTCTCAGTTTGCTACACACTGTATTAGTGTACTGTATCTACTAAAGCAGCAGACTATCAGGCCACACAGCTATCCTGACAGCACTGTAAGCAAAATAATACAGAAAGCATCACAGTGTTAGCTAATAAACCTATTTTTTTAAACAGCAGTTAAAAAAAAAATAAAGATCATGTAATAACTTGAATCAACATAAATTTCTTTCCCAGGTAATATTAGTTAGCTAAGAAGCTATAGGGAAAAAATGGTATAATTTGTCTGAAATAAGTGCACAAAATAAAAGGCATATATCAAATGTGTAGAAAAACATTTACCTCTTTTTAGTATCTCATTTGCAGCTAATTTAAAGATTCCACATTAAATTACTCAGTTTTCCCTGAATCTCACTAAAACTCACAAAAAAAAAAAGTATTTTCCCTCAAGGCAGGGAAGTTTCTTTATAGATCAAAATGTACAATCCATGCAATGCAATGAAAATGGTCAAATACTTTTGTGAAATTTGGGTGATGAAAAGGAAACACAATATAAATCAAGTAGCCTTTAATATAAGATACATAATTTTATCTACGAAATAATTTCAAGAACAATTTTTCATGTGAATATAAAATGCTCAGTTATCTATATTTATTACACCTAAAAATGAAATGGAAAGTCAGAGACGACTTTCAAGTTAGATCACATCTACCTTTAATAGTTGCTGCTGTTCCAAGACGAGAGGAGCCAGATCCAATCTGAAAACATGACATGAAACAAGAAAAAACTAATTAAAGTGCTAGCTCTGTCATTACCAATGTACACTAGCAAGATAGTCAAATGCAATTATGATGTTATCAAAGCATAGTATCAGTCACTTTTATCAGGAGGAAAAGATGCCGCTCAGGCATTTTTACAGCAGAGCTGCAGACCTGCCTGCCAGGGCACACACTGTGTCTACATCACAGATGTGCCAGGACACGGAGTCCCTGAGTCCATCTATGCGCTCAGGACTCCTGCAGCCCCTAGGGAGGGTGCCTCCCACTTTGAGCAGTTTATTTTACACTATTATTATCACTTTTTCATGCCACACCATGACATGTTCATGTTATAAACAAAAGCCAAATCAGGTGTTGAGTCTATCTGAAATAAATTTAGACTTGTCAAGA
The DNA here is from genome assembly GCF_004126475.2 of Phyllostomus discolor. NCBI lineage: Eukaryota > Metazoa > Chordata > Mammalia > Chiroptera > Phyllostomidae > Phyllostomus > Phyllostomus discolor. Next base: position 193,907,207 of record NC_040903.2, on the reverse strand, counting down.
GATATAAAGGGAACGTTCTGAGGACAAAACATTATATGCAACAAAAAGCAACCTAAATCTTCAACTGTCAAATTGTGAATGAATCAATATGCAATTTCCTCAGTTGCAGACAAAAAAGTAACTACTACTGCAAACTGCTATAACATGTTTAGAAAGAATGAAAAACTAAGGCATCTGTGAAAAATGAATTAAAAACTCATTTACTAGAAAACGAAACAGAAAACTAAAATCTACTGAACTCCTAGTGCTTATACTAAAGATGGTATAACACTTCCCTAAAATTGCACAGCCATCATTTATTATACTACTATAAAAATTATATAAGCAGCCCCAGCTGGTGTAGCTCAGTGGATTGAGAGCGGGCCTGAGAACCAAAGGGTTGCCAGTCTGATTCCCAGTCTAGGGCACATGCCTGGGTTGTAGGCCAGGTCCCCAGTAGGGGGTGCATGAGAGGCAACCACACATTGATGTTTCTCTCTCTCCCTTCCCCTTTCTCTAAAAAAATAAAGAAGTAAATAAAGTATTTTAAAACAATTATATAAACAAATACCACAAATTCCACAAACAACTTCAGGAAACAATATAACAACATGACAGTTACTAAATTAATAAGTCTTAGTAAATCTTTCTATAATCTGTTTTCAAAGGTGTCAAGGAGAAAACACTCATGCAAATTTAACATCTTAGAATAAAATTTAAAACTTTCCAATGTTATTTTATATTTTAGTAAATCTAGCTTTTCATTGATTCAACGGGACAAAAATACATAATAAGAAACTTGCTCAAAATATAAGTAAATATTGAATCGGAAAGGACATGGACGATATTCTTGATCTGGATGGCAATTAAATTGGTGTGTGTTTATGTATATAGTATGTGTGTGTGTGTGTAAAAATCCACTGAGCTGTACACTTAAGGTATGTATACTATGCTCTATGAAATTTACATGGCAGTAAAAATAAGCACACAAACATGTTAAAAGTACTAATAAATTCTTGATATAGGCAATAAAAATGAGATTTGCAATATTTTAAACTGTTTATTAAGCTCTATGCAAAGGAAAAATTACACTTAATGTGAAAACTCAGTTAAAAAATAGAATATTAACAAAAGATATTAATAAACAATAAAAAATTATTAATAAGCAAAATAAACCCAAACACCAAATGACTACTGCAGACACGAGAATTCCTAAAACCCCTATCAAGAGGAAAGGAAAAGGCAAAATAGTATCATACAGGTTTCTACCTGGTTACTTGGATCCAGGCCAGCATAAGAATTTCTTGAACTGCAACCCACTGGTGGTGTGGCCTCTCGAATGAACTCAGACATTTCAATCCCTCCACCAGGATCGCTGTTGAAAAAAAACGAGTAAGAGAAACTGCCATTATTCCACCACTGATGGTTTCCTTTTTGTTATTTTTTTTCAAAGTAAAGAAGTTCTGATTTTTAGTAGAGCAAATGACAAAAAAAAATTAATGAACACTCTTCATTTATAAGTCTAATAACTTGAACTATTTTGTAATCACATCACTACTTTAAAATATTTTTTAAAACTCTCCCAAACTGTCTACACTCAATCCAGTATTAGAAACTGACCTTAATTAGAATTACAGCATACTAAATATGGCACATATTTTATGATATGGGCCATATGCACACTATAGCAAAGAAATGATTTGTCTTTTGCTTCCTATAAGCAAAGACAAATCAGTCACTGTAAATATAGAAAGTAGCCCTGGCTAGTATGTCTCAGTAGATTGAGTGCCGGCCTGCAAACCAAAGGGTCATCAGCTTGATTCCCAGTCAGGGCACATGCCTGGGTTACAGACCAGGTCCCCAATAGTGGGCATCAAAAAGGCAACCACACACTAACGTTTCTCTCCCTCTCTTTCTCCCTCCCTTCTCTTCTCTTTAGAAATAAATAAAATATATTTTAAAAAAGAAAAACTGTGGCATATAAATAAGTAAAATGCCACAAACTGAAGTATTTGACATAATTAATATCTTCATAAATATCTTCTCCAAATCAATAGCAAAAAAACTAACCACCATTAGAAAGACAACTGACCAATAACACAAGAAAAACACCTCCATTTCACTAGTAATCCAAACACTAAAAAACTAAACAACATCTTTGTCACAGTTCTGTCAAAACACTAAACACTCAATGTTATCAAAAGTACAAAAAACCAAAAAGCAGGCCCTGGCTGGCGTAGCTCAGTGGACTGAGTGCGGGCTGGGAACCAAAGTGTCCCAGGTTCGATTCCCAGCCAGGGTACATTCCTGGGTTGCAGGCCATAACCCCCAGCAACCGCACATTGATGTTTCTCTCTCTCTCTCCCTCTCTCTCTCTATCTCCCTCCCTTCCCGCCCTAAAAATAAATAAAAATAAGATCTTTAAAAAAAAAAAAAGAAAGTTAATGTGTGAAGGAGGATATTGAATAAAATTATTAAAACAAAAAAAACAAAAAGCCCTCAAACTGGTGGTCATCATAATTACAAGGTGAAATCTTTAGAATTTGGCAATATATACTGAAAAATCTTAAAAATGGATATAGCTTCCTAGTAATTCTAAAGTATGATTAAATTTATTCATTTAAAATTTAAATATCATAGTGATCAATATTTGAATTTGAAAATAATTGAAATAACTATAAAAATGATATTAAATATGGTATATCCACAAAATGGAAAACTGTTAAGTAAAAAATAATATCACGAAAAGAAATGGTTTCACTATTTCAAATATTTCATGAGTACCTCTCAGTGTCAGATGCTATTTTAGAGCCAGGAATATAATAGTATATAGAGAAAAAAAGGCCTCTGCTTCAAGAAACGTGGAAATACTGTACTAATAAATGACTAAGTAAGATAATTTCAGATAGTGATTAATGCTATGAACATAATTATGACAAGCATAAATTATTTGTCCAATGCACAAAGAGGGTAGTCACGTTAGAGATGGAGAAAATACGAGGGGTGACCCAAAAAAAAACAGAATTTACTTTTAAAAAATTGTGTATTTATTCTTACACATTTAAACTTTAGTCACCTGCAAAGTACTCTCCATTTGATGCAATACACCTATCAAGACATTTTTTTCCAGTGCTCAAAACAGTTTTGATTTTGTCAGTTTTGAAGCCTTTTAATGCTTCTGCCATTTTTTTGTTTCACCTCCTCCACATTGGCAAAATGTTTCCCTCTTACGACTTTTTCATCCAGGGTAACCAAAAAAGTCGATAGGGGCAAGATCAGGTAAATAGGGAGGATAGGGCATAGGGGTCAAGCCGCTTTTGGTCAAAAACTGCTGAACACTCAGCGCGGTATGGGCAGGTGTGCTAGTAAGTCACCCATCATGAAATGGGCGAACTGCTGAAAGAGTCCTCAGAAAAACTCACTGAAGCCAACGCAGCCTCTCACACGGTCAGCTGGTCCACTGATACAAGATGGGTCCCTAGAACACCCACCTAGCAGGGGAAGCCTGTACTATGAGGGGCCCATGCTCCAGAAGGTAATTCTTGGGTTTTTCTGAGGTCCCCCTCATATATTTGAAAAAGGATAAATGACTTTCACTGCACTGGAAAACATACAGACACATTACCTGTCTTACAGCATTTCTATCTTGATACCTGAAATACTCCTTATCTTACTGAGTGGAAACATCGCATAGCGGTTAAAGGCACGGGCTCCAGATCTGACTCTGGATCTCTCTCACCTTAGGTTCCACATCTGCAAGCCGGGGATAATCACAGTGTGTGCCTCAGAATTGTTTTCAAGACTGAATGAACTTATGGATGTCAACTGTTCACGTAAAAACTGTTTTTTAAGTCATACTGGTGGTAATAAAGTCACAATAAACTTTTGACTATGGATAAAGTCCCTCGATCAAAATGAGACAGTGGGCGGGGCCAAGATAATGCAATAGAATATGACTGACCCCCAGGGAGAATACTTGAGCTGGGACAGAAAAGGAAGCCTCCAGGAAGAGGTGACATTTACACAGATTTGAACTCCAAGAAGTCAGTTACGTAAAGATCTAGGGATAGAGCAGTTAGGTTTCTAGGGTGAAAATAAAGAATTGAAAAATATTTCAAAAAAAAAAACTTACAAGAGATTAAGTGAAAAATTCAATTATAAATATGAAGTAAAATATTCAAATTTATTAAAGATTTATAATTTTATTTATAAGCATAAATAATATATAAAGACTAAGATTTATAAATCATGCTTTATTATTACTTTAGGCTGTTTTTCATTGACTTTAGTCTTTGGTGTGAATAATTATTATACAATTATAACTACTGATTCCAACATGTTATTTAGCAGTAAGGCCAAGGACATTGATTTAATCCCCCAGCTATGCCAGTTAGCTGTGCTGTGATCTAATGTGACAATCTGTACTTGTCACAGCATCCATAGTGGTACGACCTATCACTGCCTTAAAACCACACGGATGGAACAGGCACAACACAGTATCACATCACTGTACACAGGCAAGATCTACATCATTACAGAGTGACATGGCTTCCCTTACCTTGGGCCATTGCTGTCCTTTCTCCTAGTTGAACAGTTGCCTTGCTCAGCTTTGGTTCGCTGACCTGGGAACTCATTTGCGTTCCTATCTACAACTTCTCCAGCATCAAGTGCTCTGTGAAGTCGATAGTTGACCATCTTCAGAACAATGAAAACAGCGGCTATCACAGGACAATAAACTGCAACTATAATCATGGAAGAAGGAAGGGCCTTTAAGAGAAAAAAAGAGTATGCATTTTTAAATATCTTATACTTGACTCAATTGAAGAAATCTGTAACTATAATAAACATACACAGTCACACAGAAAGCAACAATTATGTTACCAGCACTAAGCTGCAAAGTATAAGACAGTACTGCCCAATACAGTAGCCACTAGATACCTGGGGCTATTGAGCAACTGAAATGTGGTTAGTCTGACCTGAGTTGTGCAAGGTAAATAAAATAACACAGGATTTTGCCCTGGCTGGTGTGGCTCAGTGGATTGAGTGCTGGCCTGTGAACCAAAGGGTCCCCAGCTCAACTCCTGGTCAGGGCACATGCCTGGGTTGCAGGCCAGGTCCCCAGTGGGGGATGTGTGGGAGGCAACCACACATTGATGCTTCTCTTCTCTTTCTCCTTCCTTTCCCCTCTCTCTAAAAATAAATAAATAAAATCTTTTAAAAAATAACATAGGATTTTGAAGACTTGTTATGAAAAATAAAAGAATGCTAAATATTATCAATAATTTTTATATTGAGTACATGTTGAAATAACATTTACTATACTGTTAAATAAAATATTAAAAGTTAATTTGATCTGTTTATTCTTACTGAATTTTACTGTGGCTACTAGAAAAATTTTAATTACATATATGGTTCACATTACAATTCCACTGGACAATACTGGCATAAAGTCCATGCCAAAACACTTGTAATATACAACTGGAAAGTTAAGGTATCATATTACATGATATGAGTAAGACAGGGTTGTGATCCAAATACATATAATCTCTGTTCACGTTGCTCTTCGTAAGTTTAATGTATAAACATTCTTTGTGTCCAGAAAATTGCAAGTTAAAACTGTCATGAGAATCCTTAGAACTGTAACTGTAGACCCGGGTAAGACATAGGAGCCATGCATAATCCAAGTTGTTTTATTTTAAAATATACTTAAGACACTTAGAAATTGTAGACCGTCAAATAAAATAATACAGAACAGAATCAAGTAATAAACACAACTGAAATAAGCCAGAAGCACCCTGGGCACAGGGATTACAGGCTCGTCATACTTGGGGATTCAGTGCTGTGGCCTCGGTCCCGGCGGCAGGCTGGGAGACCACCTGACTCAGAAGGCACGGCTGCCCCAGAGTCACTGTCGGCAGAGACTATAAAACTGGGCTCAACTTATGTCCACTTTCATATGAAAAAATTCCTTCTGGATATCTACAACTCTAGATTTCAAATGTTTCTGTAAGATTCAACTTCAATTATCTGAAAATATGACTCTAAATTTGCTTGGAAAGGTAACCTCAAACTGCTTCAGGTGGTGAAACCAGAAAGATCCTGACAATCCAGGGAGATTCAGATTACAGGTATACTAAAAGGGCTTTTTTGTTTGTTTGTTTGTTTCTTCAGTGATTTGGGAGGGAGAAAGTGTGTGGGTTAAAACTGGGGGTGAGCAAAAAAGTAACTCAGGCCTACAGTTTAACAGTTTTGGGTTGGATATGAGCATAACAGGTACATATTTGCTATTTTTAAATACTTAGACTAAGAAGCCATTTATATCAGTATATCTAAAAAATAAAACTGTAATTCCAATTTAAAATGTCATAGTATAACTGATTTCAGCTTATAATTGTAAAATGAAAAATGTATTTAAAATTTTATAAAATCCATAAATATCAGGTTTAAAAGAGTTAAGTGCTTACAAATATTTCTCATATAACTTAAGTACTTAAAATGAATACTAAATTTATAAATGCTGTTTAAATTAAAAGGGCCTTAAGCCATATTTCAAAAACCAAACTTCTAAAAAATATTGTTAAATATTGTTTATATTTTCAATCTATAAAGAGTATAAAATTTTAAGTAGTTTAATTTGTAGCATTAATAAATCTAACATACGCTGTAAAATGAAAGTGCCCTGAATAACCTTTGTCTAGCAGGAAATACACATACTACATGTACACACTCATTCAAATTCACAAAAATTTCAAAGCAGACACAAATAGGAACACACATATACATACTGCTCATAGTATTTATAAAAATTCTGCATAATGCTGGTCTACATATGATATGTTCACATGAGAACTAGAATTCTTGGAGATCATTTAGTTCAAAACCCTCATTTCCACACAGAAAACTGAAGACCTACTAGCTTTGGATGACTTACCCAAGATCACCACCTTAACAACATCTGAACAACAAAATTAAGCCAGGTTTCTAACACCTACGCCGCTGCATGTCTCATTATATACCGCAATACCAATTCCATTTTCAAAGGTAAAGTGCCAATGAAAATAGGAGTCAAGGTTCCATCATTACTCACCAGTAGTCCATAATAAGATTAAAATGATTGATTACATTATTAAGTGGATAGGAGAGCACCTCACCATTACTCTTCAGAGTGGCAAATTCAGTGGAAATGTTAATGGCCTTTCCATACAGAAAAGATAAAAGAGGCTACTTAATATTGAATGGTCTATCGTATTTGCCTCTACACGAGTTAAAGATTAGGAATACTTAAAACAGATCTAAGTAAACTCTCCCTGCTTTTTTGTCAAAAGCAGTAGGTGAGTGAGTGTCAAGAAACACACTTAAATATGTAGGATCTATATATAGTAAGTACAGAATTCCTTAACTTTTTAATGTTGAATATTGAAAAGACTGGAAACAAAATTGTAAGTGACCATTTCATCCTGGAAACCAGTATCAGATGATTAACATTTATATTTTCTACTCTAACTACAAACGGTACCCATTCATTTTATACCGTGTGATTCAAATCCTGAAGCCCTGTCAGAGGTTGCCCTAGAGGTTCCTAGGTGCAGAGGACAGCTGTGCTCCACATTCCACTTCTCCCGAAGCAGGTGCAGTGCACAGACACATAGGGCCGCCGTGTGACTCTGTCCTCTGCTTGTTCTCTGCTCTGCTTGCGTTACCTCACTGGGCTCTCAGCTGATCCCAGCACAACTGACAATGTTATTATCAAGTCATAAATGAATCATAAACCTCCCCTGTAACTGTGCTTCACCATTTACAAGATGTCTGCATTTAATAAATAAATAAAATACATTTTTTTAAAATCCCAAGTTAGTGTGGCTCAGTGGATTGAGCACCAGCCTACAAACCAAAAGGTTGCCGGTTTGATTCCCTATCAGGGCACATGCCGGGGCTGCAAGCCAGGTCGCCCCAGTTGGGGGTGAGTGAGAGGCCACCAACTGATGTTTCTCTCCCCCTCTTTTTTCCCTCCCTTACCCTCTCTCTGAAAATAAATAAAGGAAATCTTTAAAGAAAAAAAAAAGTCTACATTTACAGTCTCAGTAAAAATCAAACACCAAAAAAAAATTGAAACTAGGTCACCTATTTTTTACTTTTACAGGTTATATACCAGAGAGCAAACCTAGTAGTATTTACTATTTGCTTTTACATTTTGTTAAATTAGAGATATCAATACTGTGTTTTCAAAGAAAGATGTTCAGAATTCCATTTACCAACAAACAGCATCTCATGGAAAAGCAAATTCTTTTTTCTGAAGAAAAAATTTTTAACACGATAAAATTGCTTATGTTGCTGTTAAAAATACAATTCTCATATCCCATTCAACAAGCCAATTCTAAATGAAAACATCTATTTTGAAATTGTTTTGGCAGGTGTTTATTGACTTAAGGTTAATTATGTTCCCTAACAAGAAAGACTACTAGTGTTTTGTAAAGGACATCTTTTGTCTTAGGTTGTAATATTTTATTGTATATGTCATCTTTAAGTTAGTGCTGGTGCAACCAAGCACATTGGCTGCCCTCGGATAATAAAATCAATCTGTCTTATCTTCACACAAATGTCTGTCTATTGTTACAAATTGCTTATATAGAAAGGCTGGTTTTACTTCTTCCCTAGGATACCACAAACAGTGAAGAGCAGAGAATGAAGGCGGTGCAGCAGGTGGTGCAACACTGGTGGAAACACAAGGCCCTCATTAAGTAACTAGAAAGGTCACAGGACTGCAAGCTCAAAATAAAGACTTGCAGTCATCAGACTTGAGTACTCTTGCTACACGTCTTAACAATCTATCTCACAGCAAAAGGCTGAAATATTAAAACAGACAGGCTGAGGTTTTTTCGATTCAATTATGCTATAATTAGTTAACTTCTTGATTTCTGAGATTTCCTTATCATGTAATCATACTCAGGCATTTGGACCAGTTCAGTCAGAAATCCATGATCTGAAAATGAACAAAACAAAGAGCCCAGAAATAAATCCACACCTATATGGTCAACTAACATATCACAAAGGAGGCAAGAACACACAATGGGTAAAGACAATGTATTCAATAAATTGTGCTGGGAAAACTGGACAGATACATGCAAAAAAAAAAAACACCCTAAAACAAGTAGACCAACTTCTTACACAAATACAAGAATTAATTCAAAATAGATTAAAGACCTAATTGTTAGACTCAAACCCATAAAACTCCTAGAAGAAAACAAGCAATAAAATCTCGGACATTTCTCTTAGCAATATTTTTTTCATATATTTCCTCAGGCAAGGGAAACAAATGAGACTAAATCGAACTAAAAGTTTTTGTACAGCAAAGGAAGCCACCAACAAAATGAATAGACAACCAACTGAATTGAAAAAGATATTTGCATGCCTTGGCTAGTGTGGCTTAGTAAACTGAGTGTCAGACTTCAAACAAACGGGTCACTGGTTCGATTCCCTCTCAGGGTACATGCCTGTGTTGCAGGCCAGGCCCCCACTACGGGGTGCTCGAGAGGCAACCACACATTGATGTTTCTCTCCCTCTCTTTGTCCCTTTCCCCTCTCAAAAAATACATAACATCTTTAAAAGAAAAAGATATTCACCAATGATACACCCAATAAGGGGTTAATATCCAAAATGTATAAAGAATTCATAAGACCAGAAAAACAAACAATCCAAATAGAAAATGGGCAGAGGACCTGAATAGATACTTCTCCAAAGAGGACACACAGATGGCCAACAGATATATGAAAAGATGCTCAAACATCACTAATCATCAAAGAAATGCAAATTAAAATCACATTCATAATATCACATCATGCATGTCAGAATGGTTATCATCAATAAATTAACAAACAATAAGTACTGGCAAAGATGTGACGAAAAGGGAACCCTCATGCACTGTTGGTGGGAATGCAGACTGGTACAACCACTATCAAAAACAGTATGGGGGTTCCTCAAAATATTAAAAATTGAAGTGCTTCATGACCCAGCCATTCTACTTCAAGGAATATATCCAAAGAAACCCAAAACACTGATTCAAAAGAATATATGCACCCCTATGTTCATTCCAGAACTACATACAATAAACAAGATTTGGAAACAGCCCAAGTGCCCATCAGTTGATGAGTAGGATAAAAAAGCTGTGGTACATTCACATAATGGAACACTACTCAGCTGTAAAAAAGGAGGAAATCTTACCTTTTGTGACAACATAGATGGATCTGGAGAGTATTATGCTAAGAAATAAGCCAGTCAGAGATTTTGTAGTGTAGAAAATAGTGAAAATTATAAATCCAACAAAGCATAAACAATGAGCATATGTCTTTACATTGCTGCCTAAGGAAGTGAGCATTGTATTACATATCGCCTTCTTACTGTGCAGTAAGCTAAGCTATAGGGGAGAACTAGTCATTTGAGTTCTGAAATGAAATGTAAGATAAAGAGGTTACTTCACAATGTGATAATTCTAGTATGATCATTTTTGTAATTCCAACTATAATCCTATAATAGTTCTTAGTAGAACTATCTTGATTCACACATCCTTTTATAACTTAGTAACTTGACATTTTGGTGTATGAATCACTCTTTTGCCAGTTTAATCAGTCTAAGTAAATCCAAGTAATTTGATAAAAAAAATTTCAGTAAATTCATAAAAACAATTCATCTAAATGGTGAATACAAGGACCAGAAGCTGCCTCATAAACTCCAACTTAAATAACCTGACATTTCTTTATTCCATTTGTTTCTGATATATTCTATTGAAACAATTTTAAGAACTCATTAACAAGGACTATCAACACTACTTTACAATTCTTAAGAATAGATCTTCTTACTATACTTCACAAAATACTAGTTTAGGATATATTCAATGGGATTACTTTATAGGCCAATACATGTAAAACAAGGGGATTCCTCTTACACTTATGAACTATGCTGGTATTTTTAAAAAGATTTTATTTATTTACTTTTAGACAGAGGGGAAGGGAGGGAGAAAGAGAGGGAAAGAAAGATCAATGTGTGGGTACCTGTCGAGTACTGAGGACCTACTGAGGACCTAGCCCGCAACCCAGGCATGTGCTAACTGGGAATTGAACCAGCAACCCTTTGGTTCACAGGCCAGCACTCAATCCACTGAGCCACACCAGGCAGGACTCACTATGCTGCTATTGATGTAATATACCATACATGTATAAAGTAAATAGCTCAAATTTCATGCTTAAAAGTCAAAATAATTCAATTCAGTAACAAAAGTATAAAGCCAAAGGAAAGATAAAACTATAAGGATCAAATAAGAATATTTTGAGATAAAATCATCATACACAAAAAACTAGGTTTTCAGGAGTTATTTAATTATGGTCTTTTATGTTTCACTAAAATTCACAGAAATTATAAGCTGAGACCCTAACACAAGAAGGTGAATCAGTAAAATTTATAAATTTGAAGTATATTAACTCTCAAGAGTATTAACAGAACCCATACATCATTTTGCCCTGAGCTCACTCAGTTTGTTTGAAACATAGTAATGGTATTGTATGCTTATATAATCCATTCCTATCTTTAAAATTAAACACTAAAATTAGGTAATGTATCACACAAAAGAATTAACGTGAGGTAAATATGAAAGATACCTAACAAAACAAAAATGAAGGAAGGTATACAACATGTCTTACTACTACCACTTCCTCATTTTCCTAAAGGCAACTTTGACAGTATGTAAGAGCTTTGTTCATTCATTGAACATATACTTACTGAACACCTTTTAAGTCCCAGATAGTCTTTGGAGGAATGGCAATACTGCCATAAACAAGACCCTTTCCCTCCCTATCTTCTTAAAAATGACTAATTTAGTGTTTTACTAAGCAGCAGTTGCTTTAAATGGGTATCTTATAACAGTCTTTTAAAGAAAGCACTATCATCATCTCCATTTTACAGAAAAGAAAATTGAGACTATGAAGTCATTTGCTGGCAGCTGATAAGTGGTAGAAACAGGATTTCTATCCAGTCTGACTTCAGTGACTAAGAACCTAAGTTTTAACCATTGCATTTGACAGTCTCCTTGCAAGGCAGTGTTTTTCAGCTTTTTCTCGTTACTGCCTTTTTAGACAGACATTGTTTTCCCTAATCACTCCCTGAGAAATAACAAAAAGTGTGTGTGTGTGTGTGTGTGTGTGTGTGTGCACACTGGTTTCTGCACCTGGTCCCCAGAACAGAACTCCTAAAACTCTCAGAATTTCCTAAGTGCTAAGAGCAGTAGGCACATCTTTTGTTCTAATATTTGGTCTTTGGTTCCTGACACCTAAATTTCTAAAGTGATAGGAATGTCTCTTGTTCCAAATAAGTGACTCTGGGTGGGCTCCTGGAGCGGGGCTGGTCACCTAAAGGACCAAGAAATATTAGGAGCCTGGAATTTTCAGCCTCACTCCTCCTTCTCCAGAGGGAAGAGGGGCTAGAAAAGGAGTTAATAACTGATCGTGTCTACGTGATGAAGACTCCATAAAACCCCAAAGTAGGGGTTTGGGGAGCTTCCAGGTTGCTGAATTCCTACAGGTGCTAGAGAGCTGGCACCCGCAGACTGGCAAAGAACATTCTGCACCCCTTCCCATACACCTTGCCCTATGCAGTCTGTCCCAGCTGCATATTCCTCTGTATCCTTTACCATATCCTTTTATTATAAACCGGTAAACAGCAAGTAAACTGTTTTCCTGAATTCTGTTGGGCTGCTCTAGGAAATTAAACAAACTGGAGGATGGGGTCATGGAAACCTCCAATTTACAGCCAATTGGTCAGAAGCACAGGTAGATAACCTGCACTTGGGATTGGCATTGGAATGCAGGGGGGAAAGGAGGAGAGTCTCGTGGGACTGAGCCATACACTACGACCAGGTAGAAGATGTCAGACACGAATCAAATCGGAGGGCACCCAGCTGGTTGTCTCAGAAAGCTGCTTGGTGGGGTAGGGAGATGGGGAACCACACATCTGGTGTCAGAGGTGTCAGAAGTGTTATACGTGTGGTAGCAGTATGAGTAAAAGAAAATCACACCGAAGTGTTGGTTTTCTAACCACCCTTCCCCTCATGAAATTTTACCACCACTGATACGCTATATTTCTGTATGTACTGTATGTCTATCTGTACTTTTACATTAAAAGATGTTTTCATCACACCCGCAAGAACTAATTTTCACCCTCTTCAGGGTGACATCATACCCACTGAGAAAGTATGCTCTAGAGCAAAGTTTCTCAGCCTCAGCACTGCTGACATTTTGAGCCAAATAAACCTATGTTGAAGGGGGGCTGTCCAATGCATTTTCGGATGTTTATGCTGAAACACGGACAGCAGCCACCTGAAACCAACAGCACTGCTGTGCCTCAAAGTTAAAATTGCCCAAAAAGTTTCCAGCTCACAAAACATACAGCTCATTAGCAACAACTGTGTTCTTGCTATTTACATACTCATAAGGACTAAAGTTACAGGTTTGTTCATAAAAAACTGGAATGAACAGAATATAAGCCAACAGCAAATGCTGCCATCTCTGTAGTTGGAGGGAAAGAGCACGTGCAACGGCAGTGGCAAATCAAGAGGGAAATAGTCTTTTACATAAACACAGCAGGAAAAGAACCCCACATTAGGACAATAAGTGAAAGGGTAATTAAACTTTAATAAAATCCATTTATAATGCATGCCATAGAACAGACTAACTAACCCCCACCCCCTCCAAAATGATGAGTGAGACAAATTGTCCCACTTTAAGCCTATGCGAGAACCATAATGAATCCCTGGGAGAACACTGTGCTTTGTAATGGGCTTCCCCTGTATTCAGAGAATATGCTAGTCAAAAAGGTGAACCAGCCCTGATGAAAGGGGTTTTTGAGTGTAGCTGGTTGGATTCCTGGGTTCAATTCCCCAACGGGAACAAGCCCGGGCTGAGGCTGGTCCTTGCTTGGGAGAGTGCTGGAGGATCGATGTTTCTCTCACACATCAATGTTTCTTTCTCTCCTTCTTTCTCTGTTTCCTTCCCCTCTCTCTGAAAATGAATAAATAAAATTGTTTTTTAATAAAAGGGGGGACCAAAATAGGGCTATAATTAGATGGTGATGGAAAGGGCAGCTCTGAAAATTCTAGATTCAGAACACATACTGAAAAGAAGAGGCGACACTTAGTTCATCTCAATTCAATCACAGGTAGGCTTTCAGGAAATTAATCAGAAAAGCATCTTTTAGGACTGTGTACAGGAGGATGGTGGACAGTGACTGGTGGTGGTCCTGAGGTCAAAGGGAAGAAATGGCAGAGGCAACCTGCAGAACCCTAAGCCAGTGATTTAACTTCTAGGAGCCTCTGTTTCCTTATCTGTAAGATGAGGATAATAACAGCTCTCTTCATTTCACAGGGCTCATATCCTCGTATGATGAGGATAAAGTCGGAGAACTTTAAAGTAGATTGTACATGGCCATATACAGCACAGTAACTATGTGATGGTTTAATAATAGTTAAGCAATGTAGTGACAAAACCAAGATAAGTAAACAAAAAGACCTCTGTTCTGAGTAGAAACGGTTCAGAGGCACCAAAGATGAGCTACAAGGAGAGGAGGTAGGTTAAGACTTGCGAGACCTCAGAACACGTGAAGGTAAATACTAGACTGCAATGAATGACAAGAAGTCACTGAAAAACATATAAACACTTCCATAATATGATAAAGAAATAAACAAACTGTATGTTTAACAGTAAAACACTAAAATTCCCATTAAAGTAGGGAACACGGCAAGGCTATACATATTTTTAGCATTATTTAATACAGATGTATAAAGTATCATGCAAAGTAATTACATGAGAAAAAATATAAATAGTGGAAAGAAGTTAAAATTTTTATTTACAAATATAATTGCATACCTGAAAAAGCCTTTTAAACTAAAAGTACTAGAAAGTATAAGCTAATCCCATAAAGTTTCTGGTTGCAAAATTAATAAATTAAAATCAATAGTTTTGGATGGCATCCTGGAACAGAAAAAAGACACAAGTAAAAACTGAAGGAACCTGAATACAGTATGGGCTGCAAGTTAATAATGATGTGGCAGTACTGGTCACTGGCTGCACAAATGCACCACCGTAATGTGAAAGGCTAACGACAGGGGAAACTGGGCGCAGGGTACATGGATGGGAGTTCTCTTTACTATCAACTTTTCTATGTATCTCAAACTTCTTCTTCTTTTCTTTTTTCTGCCTTTCCCTCCAAGCCCTCTCCACCTCCTTCCCCTGTTTCCAACCGCCCCCCCCCCTTGTTACTGTCCATGTGTCCTTAATAATTGTTCCTGTAAACCCTTCACCCTTTTCCCCCATTATCCCCTCCCCTCTCCCCTCTGGTCACTGTCAGCCTGTTCTCTATTTCAATGTCTTTGGTTATATTTTGCTTGCTTCTTCATTTTGTTGATTAAGTCCAGTTAAAGGTGAGATCATATGGTATTTGTCTTTCACCCCCTGGCTTATTTCACTTAGCAAAATGCTCTGCAGTTCCATCCATGCTGTCACAAAGGGTATAAGATAAGTTCCTTCTTTCTTTCTGCTGCACAGAATTCCATTGTGTAAATGTACCATCTTTCTTTGATCCACTCATTTTCTGATGGGCACTTAGGTTGCTTCCAGCACTTGGCTAATTGTAAATTGTGCTGCTACGAACATTGGGGTGCATAGGTTCTTTTGTATTGGTGTTTCAGGGTTCTTAGAATATAATCCCAGCAGTGGAATTGCCGGGTCAAAAAGCAGTTCCATTTTTAGTTTTCTGAGGAAATTCCATTCTGTTTTCTATAGTGGCTGCACCAGTCTGCAATCCCACCAACAGTGCACTAGGGTTCCCTTTTCTCCACAACCTCTCCAACACTTCTTTGTTGCTTTGTTTATGATGGCCATTCTGACCGTTGTGAAGTGGTATCCCACTGTGGTTTTAATTTGCATATCCTTGATGGCTTGTGATGCCGATCATCTTTTCACATGTGTCTGGGTCCTTTGTATGTCCTCCTTGGAGGAGTGTCTGTTCAATAAAACTTCTAAAATAAGTTTGTATTTTAAAAATCAATAGTTTTCTTGCCTACAAGCAATAACCCATTAGAAACATAGTGATAGAAATGGTTCTGCTCTGGCTAGGTAGCTCAGCTGATTGGAGCATTGTCCCAATATGCCAGGGCTGTGAGTTTGATCCTGGGTTGGAGGCACATACAAGAATATACGGATGGGGGGAACAACAAACTGATCTTTGTCTGTCTCTCTGTCTCTCTCTGTAATCAATAAAAATTTTAAAAAGAAGTGGTTCCGTTTACCCTCATGTTAGAAACTAAAATCTTACTATCTAAAAAATAATAATCCTAAGAGAAAATATGCAAGGTAAGCAGAAAATTAAAAAAATTAAAAAAAATCTACTGCCCTGGCTGGTGTGGCTCAATGGATTGAGTGTGGGACTGTGAACCAAAAGGTTACCAGCTCGACTCCCAGTCAGAGCACACGCCTGGGTTGCAGGCCAGGTCTCCAGTAGTGGGCATGCAAGAGGCAACCAGACATTGATGTTTCTCTTCCTCTCCACCTCCTTTTCTCTGTAAAAATAAATTTTAAAATCTTAAAAAAAAATAAAATAAAATCTACTGAGTCACATAAAAGAAATGAAGAGATCACCTTAACTCAATAAAGATGTCAAACTTCCCTGCATAAAGTAATCTATAAATTCAACCTCTTTCAATCAAAAATTCAATGGAATCCCTGGGAGACTTAAGAAAATGGAAGAATAAACATACAAGAATAGCAAGGAAGAAGGAGGAGGAGGGAACAATGGCAAGGGAGAATAACAAAGATTACCACTATAAAAGAAAAATATGTAAGTATATCAAACTAGGATTACTAAAAAATATGATATTCATATAAGGACAAATTGGTAAAACAGGAAATGCAAATACCACAGTGGGAACTCATATTAAAAGGGCGACATTTAAACCACTAAGAAAAAGATGGGACTCTTTAATCAGGTTGATTGGGACAATTGCCTATCCAAAAAAAAATTGTTTTTACTAGGTGTTCACATATTGTTTATAGCAAAATAAATTCCAATGGGCTAAACTATACAACTATTAGATACCTGCATATGCATTACAAAGGACTAATCTCCTTAATATACAAAAGGTCTCAGATATAGTAAGAAATAACCAAGCAGAAAATAGATTTAAAAAATGCATAAAGCACATGAACTGGTTCCCCTACCCCCAAAAGAGACGCTAAGCTTATGGAAAGCTGCTCAATCCCTCTCAAAATAGGAAAGATGCAAATTGAAAACACTCTAAAATACTATTCCTTGCCAATGAAAACAGCAAGGCTGTATGAGGCTGTGGCACACAAGAGCACAAACTCTCATACGTGGCTCGCAGGCATGCAGAGTGAGTGATACAGCCCTTCTGGGAGGCAATTTGGCAGTACCTTTCAAAATTTCAAAAGTATGTACCCTTTAACCAAGCAATCTTATTTCTAAGAATTTATCTTAATACTATATCTGGACACACGTAAGATGACATTTGTAAAAATTACAGCATGGGCCCTGGCTGGTGCAGTTCAGTGGATTGAGAGTGGGCCTGTGAACCAAAGGGTTGCCAGTTTGATTCCCAGTCTAGGGCACATGCCTGGGTTGTGGGCCAGGTCCCCAGTACGGGGCACATGAGAGGCAGCCACACACTGATGTTTCTCTCCCTTTCTTTCTCCTTCCTTTCCCCTCTCTCTAAAAACAAAAAAAAATAAAATCTTAAAAAAATAAAATCACAGGATGGTTTGTGTTAGCAAAAGACTGCAAACAAATTAAATGTCTATCAGCAGAAAACATGTTAAATAATACATATCCAGACAACGGAATACTATGCAACTATTTTTAAAAAAAGGAACCACCCTGACCAGCGTGGCTAAGTTGGTTGGGCGTCATCCTGCAAACCAAAAGGTCACCTGTTGGATTCCCAGCCAGGGCACATTCCTGGTTCCTGGTCAGGGCACATGTGAGAAGCAACCGATTGTCAACATTTCTCTCTTATATAGATGTTTCCATGTTTTTCTCCCTCCAATCCCCTCTCTCTAAAAGGAAGTAAATAAATTAAATCTTTTTTTTTAAAAAAAGGCCCTGGCTCGTGTGGCTCAGTGGATTGAGTGCCAGCCTGCAAACCAAAGGGTCACTGGTTTGATTTTCAGTGAGAGCATATGCCTGGGTTGCAGGCCAAGTCCCCAGGAGGAGGCAGGCACTCAAGAGGCAACCATACACTGATGTTTCGGTCCCCCTCTCCCTCCCTTCCCCTCTCTAAAAATAAATAAATAAAATCTAAAAAAAAAAAAATGAACCCAACAAAAGAAAGTCCTGGACCAGACAGCTACACTGGTGAATTCTACCAAATATTTAAGTAAGAATTAATACCACTCTCAAACTCTTAAAAAAGATGAAATACAGAGTAACATTTCCAAATTCATTTTATGAGGCCAGCATCACCCTGATAACAAAACCAGACAAGGATGCCACAAAAAATGAAATTACAGACCAATATCCCTGATGAGCATCCATGCAAAAATCCTCAACAACGTACTAGCAATCCAAATAAATAATACATTAAAAGGATCACACAACATGATCAAATGGGATCTATTCTAGCAAAGCAATGATGGTTTGCTAGAATAGCAACCATCAATCAATGTGATATACCACATTAACAAAATGAAAAACAAAAATCATATGATTACCTCAATAGATGCATAAAAAAAGCATCTGACAAAATTCAACATCCCTTTCTGATAAAAACTCTCAACAAAGTGGGTATAGAGAGAATGTACCTCAACATAATAAAGGTCATATATGACAAGCCCACAGCTAATATCATAATCAACAGTGAAAAGTGGTTTATTGGGGTTTTCTTAATTGTTTGTTTTTACATCCTTTCTTTTAACTATTCCAGATACTGACCAGGAATAGTAGTAATATTATAAACATAAATTATATTCTGAGAGTTAAAAAATAATTCACTAAGAAAGCCTTATCATGTTAGATATATTATAATACTATAATACTGACAGCAAAGCAAACCACTACACCCAAGAACATAAATTCTTTTAATAAACTATCTTTTCTCCAGAACAAAGATGCATTTGCCTGGTGGGAAGATTATGGGGAATGCTGCTTTAGGACTAATAACAAATCTCATGAAGGTCCTCCACATAAATCCGTCTAGGAGATAACTGGATGTTCCTTCCGATTCCTGAGCACTTCGTGACACATAAGGAATTAGTCATATTCTACCTTGTAATACGGTTATTGTCTCATTGCCTCCAATTTACAAATTAGGAAAAAGCAGCATTATACAGAAAGCTAAGACACTGGTGTCCATTCTATGTGAATGAGGTCTAAAGTCTTTTTCATTTTTAGAATTATTTCATTTAATATAATTATTCATATGTAAAATATATCAATTTTTAAATAGCCTAACATGTTAATGGTCAATGAATGATTTAAAAATCATTCTGAATACTCTCCTCTTTTGTCCATCTAAAATGTATCTATCACAAACATAAAATCTTTTACTAATTTTTCTTATGATGCAATTTGATAAATTTTTATAAACTGTAAAATCCTTTAAAGAATAACATCTTGGCATGGTAGGAAAAAGAGTAAGAAAACAATATTAAAAGTGATGACACTAAATGCAATATTTTATCCCGAATTGGATCCTGAAGGAAAAAAGGAACATTAAGTGGAAAAAGTAGTGAAATCCCGATAGTTTGCTAATAGTACTATATACAATGTTAATTTCTTAATTTTGATAAATGTACCATGGTTATGTGAGATTTTAATATCAGAGGAAGCCAGGCAAAGGGTATAGAAGAACTCTATCTTTGCAACTTTTCTGTAAACCTAAAATTACTTCAAAATATAAAGTTTTAAAGACATTAACTGCGGTGGATGAATCTGTTTAGTTATGTCTAGACAACATTCAGCGAGTGAGGAGGAACAGTAAAAGTAAGTGGCCAGATACGTGATTCAAGGTTCTCAAACTTGTGACTAATCTTCCTGCCTATTCTTAGGGCAGCTGGCACTCAGGGTACTACGTGGTTTGCACAAAGTAGTACAGAATAGGACTTTTTTTCCCCCCTTAAAACCTCAAAAGGAAATGGCTTGCTTTTCCTTAGGTTTTCTTTTCCTTCTTATCATAACACAAAGCAAAAGAGACTAGCACCAGCAGTGCAAGTTATAAAAGAGCCAACCCCTCAGATTCTAAAGACAAAGGAAGACAATGCAAGTCTGAACTGTTTTTACGATTCCACCAAAGAAAGCATTTAATCAACTCCTTGGGGGACAGGCAGAGGAACCAGAGGAATCGAAATACTAACTACGTATTTCACTGGAAATCGGTAAAATTCATCTACATGCTAAAACAGCGTAAAATCCACAGAATGTCTGTTATAATCTGCCCTTTTCCACACGGGTCTACACTATTTTAGTGTTACTATTCCTGGGTGCCCTAGGTACAAAATAATGCTCTGCCTGCCCTAGCTACACACAGAGACAGGAAAACCAACTGATTTAACTCAGATTAAATAACAGAAAGATGCAATCAATCTCCCAAAGAAACATTTCTGCTTGTTTATCAGTTGCCTGCTGTGAAAATTATCTGAGTACAGAATATAGGAAAGATCAAAGTCATATGACATATGCTAGTGCAATAAACATCCTTAATTCAGACTAAGAAAAGACTGAATTAGAAAAAGTACTTTAAGGGTACTTTATCTGCCTGTTATCAAAAACAGACTATTACTAAAATGATTTTATTCAACGTTCCACTGAATAAGAAATTTATAAAACTAACACCCTGTTTTGGAAAGTGTTCAGTAAAGGTGGGAAGACAAGTACTCTTAATACTGTTGATAAAAATTTAAGTTAGCACTACCTTTCAGGAGGGCAATTTGGCATTTTCAACCATTTTCTTTTTTTATTAAGATTGTATTGGAGAGAGAAGAGAGAATTTCAGGGGAGAATGGGAAGGGTTTACAGGAACAAATTTAAAGGACACGTGGACAAAAACTAGGGGGAGGGTAGTAATGGGAGGGAAGTGGGGAGGGATGGGTGAGTGGGCTGGAATGGGAGTAAAAGGGAGAAAACTGTAATTGAACAATGATTAAAATAAATTAAAAAAAAAAAAGATTGTATTGACTTATGTTTAGGGAGAGGGGACAGGAGGAAGAAAGACAGAGAGGGAGAGAAACACCCATGTGTGAGAGAACCATAGACCAGTTGCCCCTCACATGCCCCCAACTGGGGACATGGCCCACAACCCAGGCCTGTGCCCTGACAGAGAACTGAACCGGTGACCTTTTGGTTTGCAGGTCAGCACTCAATCCACTGAGCTATACTAGCCAGGGATCGATAATTTTCTTCTCCTCAAAATACTCTCCTGCCTTGGCTTCTGTAATGGGTTCCTTCCTTCACCTTCCTCTTACTTTCTTGTCTCCTTTGCTGAACCATTTTCTTTTTAAAGAATTACACTTTTCCCTAGATCTTATCTACTCTGTAACTTGGATTGTCCTCTATCATGCTGATAACTTCCAAGTAAGTTTTACCCCAAATTTCTCTCCTTAACATTTCCTTCAACACTCTGAACTCTTGTTCTCCAACCTCAAAGGCACCCTCAATACTGCCTGGCAACCTCCCATCTCCTGCTAGTCAGTTCACTTTCCACTCTCCAAAAATAAGAATCACATTTCACCTACTGGAAATCCACTGCAAACCTTGAGTATCCTCCTTACTTCCCCCTTCACTCAACAAAAAAAATACTCACTCTGAACTTCAAGGAGATTACATAAATCAGAAAAGATCTATCTCAACTTTCACCACCACATTCTTATCCCTTCCTCCATCAGCATTCATCCTTCCCTTCCTCTCTCCCTCCCTCCGGACAATGAGCATTTACTCCCTGCACTTCCTGGGCCACACACCTAGTTTGCCTTCGCAGGGACCTCATATTATGAGTTTCTCATTCATATTCTTTCTTGTTATAAAGATTTACTCAATGTTTGTAAAATGAATTATTTATCAAATAAAAATATGCATATCCTTTAATCGAACAAGTTTACTTCTAGGAATTTATACAAAAGACTGGTACAAAGAATTAGATTCCAAGAATATTTACCCAAGTGGGTTTTTTTTTAAGATTTTATTTATTTATTTTTAGAGAGGGAAGGGAGGGAGGGGGGGGAGGGGGAGAGAGAGAGAGAGAGAGAGAGAGAGAGAGAGAGAGAGAGAGAGAGAGGGAGGGAGGGAGGGAGGGAGGGAGGGAGGGAGAGAAACATCACTGTGCGGTCCTGGGGGTTATGGCCTGTAACCCAGGCATGTACCCTGGACTGGGAATCGAACCTGGGACACTTTGGTCCCAGCCTGCACTGAATCCACTGAGTGTTTTCTAAATAGCTAAAAACTACAACCTACATAACCAATAACCAAATGATTAGACACACCCCTACTGTGGTCTCCTAGAGAGCTATTAAAACTGCACCTTTTTTTTCCCACATGGAAACATTCACAATCATCAGTCACGTGAAATAGGAGGCTTCAGAACAGCACAAGTTTTATGAGCCCATTTTTGTAAGGAAAGAGTATAATATATATTTATTTATAAGCTCAAAATACATTTTGATTGCTACACTGTTCAACAGCCTGAGTGAATGGGACTGCAGGTGGTTTTTATTTTCCTCTTTCTACTTTTCTGTAATTTCTGAGTTGGCATATACATATTTGAATAAAAAGGTTGTAGTGTGTTGACAATACAGATACAAGACCAAGCAGCAGCCGGCCCTGCAAGGAGCAAAACGGAAGAGTAGGTATCTCTTCAGAAGGTAGCACGTGCGGAGACCAGACGGGAGGAACGGGAGGAACGAGCTCAGTGGGTTGAAGTAACAGAAAGGGCGCCAGTGCGACTATAGCGCACTATAGCGCGGGGAGAAAACTGCACAAACCGCAGACAAAGGCAGAACTGGCTTTGGGGGGTGGGGGTTGTAGTAAAGATACTACACTCTATTCTATATGCAAACGATTCTAAAATATCATTGAATGATATTAATGGGGAGCGAGGGGGTGACACAAACAGACTGTCTTTTGCTTTGTGGAGAAAGAGTTGTAGGAAGAACAGAAGCTAAGGTAGCAATGCAGACAAAAAGTTAGTGTAGCTGAGAAAGCGGAAGGAGGTCTGAGATGCCTGTAAGACAATCAAGAGAAGACGCTGAGTAGGCCACTGGATTTAAGTCAGGGGCTGGGAATTGTGGACATATTGATCAAGTTCTTTAAACTGACCTGGATGTTTATAAAACACAAATTAATGGGCAACACTCCACATCTTCTGCATCAGAACGGACGTGCACAAGTGCACGTTTCAAACATGTTCAAGTGATTCTGATGTCAGCTGGAGTCTGAGATATACCAAAGAGATTTCAGTGTTATAGTTCATCACCTGGGGTATAACTCTTTATAGAAGAAAACAATACGTGAAGCAATATGTTAAGACAAGGGTTTTACTTCTTATCTAATCTCCTGAAGTCATAGAACGTTATAGAGGAAACGCTATTTCAATAAGCCATTCTTCAAAGGACTTTCACCGAAGGCCACTCAGAAGGTGAATGATTTCTTCTATTTCGTAAGTATTTTCTTACACAATGCCCACATAATTTCTCACAAACGAGTAAATCAAGGTTCAGAAAAGTGGAGAGTCTTGCCCGAAGGACACACATTCAATAGCAGACCCAAGACACGCAAATCAAGATAACACCAATCCCAGTCTGCTTTCCGGCACACAGAAATGCCACGAAGCTCACACCCACAAAGCTCACCATCTGTGACATGTCATGTGCAAAATTAATCATAACAAGATAAAATGGAGTGAATGTCTTAAGGGAAACAAAACAGTGACAGCAAGAAGAAAAAACTTGTTGACTTTCACAACTTAAAAGTATTATAACTGCAGAAACTATAAATTCTACCTTTAAAGTATCCATAAAAGCTAATAACAGCGAGTGTTTGAATCCCATACAGAAAGCCCTAAGACCTTATTGTGCTAAGCAAGGTAAGTCAGACAAATACAAGTACTGTATGATTGTAACAGGGTGCAGCCAAGAGAGGGGCCCCAAATAGGGATTTGTAATGGGGTCCAGAACTCAAGGTGTCCAGGAAATATTAGAAAAATATATATACGATGTCCTCACCCCCACCAGTCTGAGCTGAGGGATGGGACACATTCAGAGCTGTTTTGTATAGCAACAGCTTTGCAGCTAACCTCTGGCACGGTCATTTAAAATATCTATAACCTTTAACCGGTTTCATGGATATGTTAAATAGCTGTGGCCATGCTTTGAGTCGGGGATGGAAGTGACTTCCATCCAAGACATAACTGGAAGGCAACTCCCCCTGGTTACAGCACCTGCATGAGAGCATGGAGATGACTGGCTCCATGCCATGGGGCCACACCTGCCCAGACTCACTATGGCAGCCCAGTAAAGCTGGAAGAATACAGGAATGCTGGCAGGTGTAACTGATTGTAGGAAGAGTCAGAAATGGGGCTGCAGAGGAAGACTGGCTGGGATTTAAACCCAGGCACAGCAGCCATGCCAAGAGAGAGCACCATGAGGCTTTAGTGGAGTAGGATGGGACCCCTTGGCTTGGGCTAAAGTTAGGACCACATGGCTTTGGGGTGCTCCTTTTTGCCATGCTGCTTAGGAAGCAGGAGAGACTTTGCTGGGAAGAAAAGGGGTGAAAGGACTCTTACTGATGGGCCATGAGAAGAGGCCGCATGGTTTTGGATTAACTGGAGATTGTGGCAGAGACACAGCTGATGGTGCCGGGAGCCTGAATCAAGGACTTCTACTTCTTTTCCTGAGATGCGGTACCCCAGAATGCGCAGAGGGAGAAGGAAGGACTGTGTGCATTTGTGGGTATTCTAAAGGACGTTAATATTTTAACAAAGACGTTAAGTCATTACTCTAAGTCTGTATAACTTTTAAATAAATTCCTTTTCACCAATCTCTGGCATTGAGACGCCTTTCCTCTGGCAGTGGGCAAAGTGAACCTAGTATGGTGGGGAACCCCTGAGGAAAAAGGGGGAGTCCTTTTGGTAATAGTATATCATACACCCCACCATTTGTTCTGTAACACAATCACTTAATATATGGAATCTAAAACAGTCAAACCCATTTTTTTAAAGGGTACAAACTTGCAACCAGTAGTAAATAAAACAAAGAGAACTGGTGTGTATACGTATAAAATATTATA
Source organism: Phyllostomus discolor (assembly GCF_004126475.2). Taxonomy (NCBI): domain Eukaryota; kingdom Metazoa; phylum Chordata; class Mammalia; order Chiroptera; family Phyllostomidae; genus Phyllostomus; species Phyllostomus discolor. The sequence goes on along the minus strand of NC_040903.2, from coordinate 193,881,904 downwards.
CTATTGTTATGTAATGTGATATACCTCACTATAACAGCAATCACATTACAATGTATAGAAGTATTACAAAAAACAAGTTGGGCCCTGACCAGTGTGGCTCAGTTGGTTGGAGCATCATCCTGTAAACTGAAAGGTCACGAGTTCAACTCCCAGTTCGATTCCTAGGCATATGCGTAGTTTGCAAGTTCAGTCCCCAGTCAGGGGACTGAACATACAAAAGGCAACATACTTGCACATACAAGAGGCAACTGATTGGTATTTCTCTCCTTCTCTTTCTCCTTCCATTCCTCCTCTCTCTATAATAAATAAGCATGTCCTCAGGTGAGTATAAAAATAAAAGTTGTACACCTTCAATTTATACAATATTTTACGTGAAATTTGCTCAATAAAAAAATTTTAACTTAAACAAAACCAGAAAAGCACTGACTACATTTACCAAAACAAACGGATACCAAAAACAAAAGCCCACCCTGGCTAGTGTGGCTCAATGGACTGAGCGCCGGCCTGCAAACCAAAAACAACAAAAGTCCTAAGAATCTTCCTAACTCAACGTACGACCTCTACAGACTCTAAATCTAAGAAAAAGCTGCCAGTAAGACGGCTTTGAGAGTTCTATGTAAATCAAATCCCAGCTCACATCTGCCTCAAGCCACAAAACAAGTCACTGATGGCTGAACCTCAGGTATCTTCATCAGTAAAGTGAGGACACAGGGTTTGTGTGGAGAACAGGGCCAATAAAGTAGCATTGGTCCGACTACGATAGCAACTAGTACATAAAATAAAGTGGAGTCACTTATGTCAACTAAAATGGCTGTCAGTCAGCCATGACACTCTGGTTCAAGAGGAAAATTACCTAAGCAGAACAAACACATCTGGCAAGGAGACACATCTGCCCACGTGGTCAGAGCAGCCATGTCTGCAGAGTGAGACCATGCACAGACAGGTTCCAGGGGAAATTCCACGCTTGCCAGCAGGGGTGTCAAGCACAGCCATGAACCACCCATAGGCTCCTGAGCAAATTCCCCACTTGGCAGCAGGGGTGCCAAGACATTTATCAAAAAGACGCAGAGGGGTGGCGCTCACCACTTTCAAGGTATAACTGAGGCAGGATCCAGACCACTGATGAGACAGCCGAGCTCCACACACCAGAGTGCTGCTCCACGCCACGCTCATTTCCCGTGGCATCGGCCACCAGAGGTTCTGCCCTGCTGGACTGAGGACCACACCTGCCCTGCTGCCCACCTGGCTCCGGAAGTCCTTCCTTGCAAAACGCTGACAACTCCCTTGCCCACCATGCTGTCTCCTGAACCTGCAAGACTGAGACTCTGGGGTTCGGGTTCGTTATCCCCCATTAATTGCTGTGTGAGTAGGATATTCATGTATGTTGATGTTCTATTGTGAGTGAACTGCATTCAATAACAGCTGAGTGAACAGCACAGTTACTGTGTGCGACTCTTGTCTATTCCTTGGTGCCAGGCCGCTGAGCAGACAGCTAGCCGAGCGGTTGCCCAGCTGACTTATAAGAAAGACTGTATCACAAACATATGCTCGTGACAGTTTGGGATAAAGAACATAATAAGTAGTTGTCATCACCTATAATTATTACTGGAAGAGCAAAGAGTAATAATCTATAACTGTCTGAGATTTTAACATGAAATCATGGATTTTCTTTCAAGTGTGTATTTCAAACTCCCCACCTTAATAGTGAAGTACCAGTATGCTTCCTAAAATGTTAACAAATCCTCTTTGCTGGCTGCCCCGAAACTAAGATCATCCCCTGACTATAAGCTCAGGGTCACGCTTATAGCTGTGACCCTAATGCTTATAACTGTTCACTGTCCCCAAGCTAGACTTTAGGTTCCTTGATGGCAACAGCTATGTCTTGTTCATTTCCAATCCTTTATTTAATATCTGAGCACTGACTCTGTGCTTGGCACTGACTCTGGTCCTGACAATAACTCGGTGAACTTTCAGCAGATTTGTTTGGGTTGGTTCTCGGCCTTTTCCTGCCTGTTGCTGAATCTGGTACAATCAGCTTCTCCAAATGATCTAAGTTTTTAAGCTCTATTTTCACCAAGAGTTGAAAGCGCGTTTTTTTAACACATTAGTCTCTGCCCTCTTAGAGCTTATAATCTAATGAGACAAGAGAGACATGAAGTAAATAAATGTATACCAATTAGTGGTAAGTGCCATCAAACAAAGAAGGGTGGGGGCTAGGAAGTATTGTAGGAGCTGGGAAGTTGGTATTTTACATAGGTTATTAGGGAAAGCCTCACGTATAAGTGAAAGCTGAAATACGTGGAGCACGTCACACACACCTGGAGGAAAGGAGTCATCCAGACAGAGGGCAAAGAGCATGTGCAAAGGCCATGAGGCAGGAACAGTTGTGTGGAATAAATTTTAAGAAGGTAAATGTATATGGAGAGCGGGGAGTGACAGACCCAAGGGAGGGCAGGCTCTGCAAGCAGAAAAGTTTAAAGAATCACTCAGACTTCTGTATGGAGAATAGAGAATAAAGAATGGAAGCAGTGAGCCTGATTAGAACATTGAAATAACCTAGAAGAGATAGCAGTGGCTTGAACCCAGGAAGTGATGACGATTTGCTGGAATCTAGTTAGGTTTTGAAGGCAGAATTCACAAGATGTGTTGATAAACTGGATGTGACGAGAGAAGAATAATCAAGGAGAGCTTTTAAGATTGAATAAGAATTCCCATTAACTGAGACAAGTCAGAGAAACAGTTTTATTTTCCCAGAACCCAGCAAACTGACCAGTACATGGTAGACACTCAGATACTACTTGTGAATTAAATTTAACTGAATAAACTCCCCAAATGAAGCATTAAACTCAGTGTATTGCTTTCTACTTGCTCTCAGTTTTCTTTAGTAATATTTGTTAAACACCCAAAGACTTAGCCACCAGCACAGTTCACATGCTAACATGGAAACCTTACACTGGGACACAGCACCTAATCCTTACATCTCAAAGACCTGTTTCAGTTTTAAGTTCACAGTCCTCCTGGATATAACAGAAATCCCCTACGAAAGAAAGCTCTGTGACAGCCTGAGCATTCTTACACCCAAAGTAATTAACCTGTACATTAATGATGTCATATTCCTGGAAGGTACAGAAGCACAAAGAGGACTCCCTAGGCCAGAATTAATTGAAAATTATTATACTTCGTGATAAATTTTCAGAATGGGACAAGACTGTACAAGTCCCCTAAAAAAATGAGCCATCAGTCATCAGCATTTTTGAAATGGTCTCTTTGCCTCAAGCAATAAGTCCCTTCAAAACAATTTCAATGAAAAATTAAAATCTGCTTGAGAAATGTGAGATTCAGCACATCTTCCCCCAAGCAAGTGCTTTTCTTGCCAATTAGTAAAAATAAGCTTCCCTTAAGGAAAAGTTGGGTGTCCTGACCTTCGGCACTTCTTACAGTCGAAGTGTCAGATTTTCTAACCTAGCACCCTCGTTTAGCTCCATGAAGAACCACAAAGTTAGCCAAAATATATTCAAAGCAACTCTCCTAAAATAAAGTTACCATCTTTTCCTCCCCTCCCGTTATGTGAAAAATTTTAATTCAAGCTGAAGTACCATTCCTCCTCCACATTATTTCCCCTAATGCCCCACCCTAACCTTAAGTGTTAAAAAAAAAATGCGCTTACAACTTTTAGTGAAAATATAGCTTGAAAACCTAGATCATTCGGAGAAGCTGATCATACTGAACTCAGCAACAGGCAGTACTTGCCTTCTGCCAATCAGTGAAAGGCCTTGAACCAACCCAAACAAATCTGCCGAAATGCCAGCCAGATTCCCCGTATCGCCCCCGCGCCCTACCCCCAGAGCTGGCTGGAAAACAACACAACAGCCACCGACCACGGAGCCGAACCGAAAAGAGCCCGTGGTAAGCAAAAAAAAAAAAAAAAAAAAAAAAAACACAATGATTTTCAGAGGCAAGAAGGTTAAGAGGCAGGTTTTCAACCACCAGCTCTTAGCGAGTTAAAAGTCGGCGACCGGCAGTACGTTCCCAACACACCGGCGCGCAGTCCTCCTCGCTCCGAGGGCTCCGCGTGCGGATCAGGGCCAGGTGGAGCGAGGGCTCTCCCGGGAGAGGAGGCGCAGAGCCGCCCGGGGTGATGGGAGTGCCCCGGGGTGCCCGAGGAAGGGAGCGCGAACGGGCGCGCGTGGCGGGGTGGAATGCGGCGTCCCCTCCGGCGAGGCAGGCTCAGCGCCTAGCACAAAACGCTGAGGGCGGGGAGCCCCACTAGGGTTTGCCCACGCCGGTAGAAAAGCTGGAGAGGCTAGGGGTGCGGGATCCCCCCCACCCCACCCTTCCACGAAGGGGCCTAGAAAGCTACCAGTTCCCAGTTCACCGGTTGGGCGCACGGGGGCGGGAGGTGGGGGCTGCTGCTGTTTCGTTTCTAGTATCATCTCTGAGATAGAGGAAACCCTAAAGAAACCACAGCGGAGAGTGTGGGTGGGGGAGGGAAGCATGACAGCGAGTGGGGCTGCGGGCTCCGAGGGACGGAGGGTGGGGTGCAGCCCCGGGAAGGGAAAGAGGGCGCAACCACGGCCCCGGGCCAGGGAGGCGCGACTGCCCGCCGTATTCTGGAAAGCTGGCGCTCCCCAGCCAGCCAGAAAGGGGAAGGAGCCACCTCCTCCCCGCCCCCACACTCACCATGTAGAGGGTGAAGGGCAGGCCGAGCAGAAAGAGCCACAGGTAGAGGTGCAGCGCGTTCACGAAGGTGGCCTGGTGCGGGTCGTAGTACCAGCCCCCGCTGAGCGCGGCCCACACCCCCTGCCGGAGGATCTGCAGCGTCTGCGACCCCATCCCTCCCCGGCGCCGCCGCCGCCGCCGCCGCCGCCCCCGCCCCGGCCCCAGCTCTGCCTCGGTCACCGGAGCCCGCGGCTGCCCCGTCTATCCTCCTCCGGAGCTCCGGGACAGCGGGCCGGCGCCTCGGCGGTCGCTAGGGCTGCTGCAGCGGGAGGAGGAGGCAGCGAGCGAGGAGGAGGAGGCGGCGAGCGGTGGGGCGGAGGAGAGCGAAGAAGAGGAGGAGACCGGCCTCCGGAGCGCCGCCGCCATCTTGTCCCCTGACACCCAGAGCCGGAGCCAAGCCCCGCCACGCGCGGCCCGCCAGCGTCGCCGCCGCTGCCGCCGCGACCCCCCGCCGGCCGCCAGCCCCGGGCCGGGCAGAGAAGGGCCTGCGCCCGGGAGGGACGGGCAGCAAGCCGCGCCCCCTTCAGCTCCTCCTCTTCTCTCCTCTCCCCCCTCCCACCCCCCCTCCCGCTCAGCGCGGGTGCGCGCGGCGCTGGGGTCGCTGCGGGCGCCTCCTACCGGCGCCCGGGAGAAGCGCGCGCCGACGCGGGCCCGGAAGGCGTGGGGCTGGGCTGCGGGTGACGCGCCGCAGGGCTCTAGGAAACCCCATTCCTCTCCTGGCAGCAAATCTGGCAAGTTCATTGATCAGTCCCTGAATCTGGACTTTGAGTCTCCGAAACCTTGTCTTCAGAACCTTGTCAGCACCCTGGCTGACGTTTTATGATATTTAATAAAGTCCTAAGAACAATGAGGCTAACACAGATATTCACTGAAGGCCTGGAAGAATTAGGTACAGCGATGACACTGTTGAAAAGTCACAAATGCACCCAGTTTGAATAGGAACTGTGTTGGTGGTTGGAGTGGCCTGGGAGTCCTAGGGTGAGAAAAACAGCTTTGTCCAGTGTTGGGAGGACTTACCACTTCCGTAAAGAGATAAATTAATAGAAGTTACCAGAGATGTAAAAGTGTGGAGTGGACAGGTTTATCACGTGCGCAGTGATTTTATTGTTTAATGGGCTGTAACTTGTAACCATTGTTATTAATGGGCCAATCTAAACAGGGATGAAACATTAACTGTGATTGCACCACAAGTCACAATAGGATCTTGTACTTTTTAATAGCTGTAAAAACGGAGACTCATTCTTGGCTTTGTATAATGTTTATAAGGCACGTCTGATCTCATTGAATGAAATTTTTGTAGCGTTTGAAGTTTGAGTTTTGATAGCAATAGCAATAAAAGTACCCTTTTATATTCCTGGATTAAAGTTGCTGTAATTAATGAGGAAAGAAAGAGAGCCAAAAGAAGCTGGTGACATTTTAAGCGTATTGAAAAACCATTGCAGTACCTCCTAGTGCCATTCCACTTTACAGTTCAAACATTTTCACACCCATTTCATTTGCCTTCACAACACTCCAGTGAGGGCAGCACAGAAGCTACCCTTATTTTATGGATGAGAAAACCAAAGCTCAAAGACACTGATTGTCCACATTCTGTAAGTAATAGGTTGTTGTGAAGACCTCTGACACCAGCAGTCATCCTAACAGCATGAACTGAACTTGGGAAGTCTGCTTCTCAGTACTGTCTACCTTAACCATTCAACTAAGAGTTTGAACTGATGAATAACTGCTCAGCAGCTTCTGCTTACCTGTGGCCGGCTTAAATGTATGACCAGGTGTTCTCAAAGCAGTCCCAGAACCAGCTGTATCAACATCACCTGAGAGCTTGTTATAGATGCAAATGCTCAGGTACTACTCCAGGGAAACTCTGGTCTTCCGACCCAGCAATCTATTTTAACAAGCCCTCTGGAAGATTCTGATGTGCCTTGAAGTTTGAAACTGCCACTATAGAACTACCAACAAGTTCCAATAAGATACCTTGAAATTGAGAGACAACTATTGTGAACAACTATTGGCCAAAATTAACTTTTAAATATATTAGTATGTTTAAAAGCAAAGTTGAGGTTAAATAATACAAGTTTTACAATGAAAATAGTTGCCTTGAGGCTTGGTCATGGATACAAGGTATTGTCAAGTGTTCATTTGTTTCTTCCAAGGAGACAGGAAAGCTCTCTGAGCAGATTTTGGAACTGATCCCAAGCTTTCCAACACAAAGAAAGATGTAAACAAGGATAAAATTCCAGTACCACATCAGTTTCCACACCAGTAAATATCTGCTGTAGTTTAATATAGAAGGATTAACTGTAAAAGGAGTGAGGTGGACTGGAGTGAGATACATCCATGGAATTGGACGCAGACCCCCCTGGTGGGACGAACTTGCAGCCAAAAGACAGTATCTAGAGGGTGTGGAACAGGCAGCAGCCAGGACGGCAGCCAGCATCAGGCTGGTTCAACGCAGAGAATGAGTGTTGTAAGCTGGCAGCTGGAACACAATCTTGGGAAATCCAGGAACAGACAAAAATTGGGAAATCATGGCAGGCAGTAAGAAAATGAGTTGCCTATAGCAGGGCCCCAGCCTCAGTGCTGGATTCCAGGCCTGGATTTCTCTTCCAATGTGGAAATGATGAAAACAAATAGAATGCAGCTCCCTGAGATGATGTACTGGGCAAGTCTGGGGGGCAAGGACTTGGGCTCAGGGCAGTAAGACAAGTGTCCAAAGGCCAGACCTGGTAGGCAGAGTGAGAGTTAGAAACAAAGCAAGAGCTTAATGCCTAAAACTGGGACCAAATTTCACATTGATGGTGGTTGCCTTATGTGGAGGTCCCAGAGTGTTAATATAGAACTCTAACTCCCCTCCAGTATAGCTGGAATTGATCCAAGAACTTGAGTTGGGAATCATGTGGCACCAGCCACTGAATAAAAAGGGGTCAGTGAGATGGGCAGGCCCAGAAGGTCAAACAGGCAGTCACAGACTATATTTTTCAGCTCAGGAGTGGTGAAAGCATTTTAGAAAAATGCTAATTAACTGACTTAGGAGTTAGCAATTGAAAGGATTCAGTGAAATGGATGACCTTTCGGAGAGACTGAGTCAGTAGTTGGAGTGGAGGTGGGAGGAGAGAGAATCCTACAGTGCTTTTTATCTGTAGCTTTCAAAATGTTTATGAATGCTGGCACTACAAGCTTCCTATTTTATAAACAGGAAGTCGAAGCACAGAGGGGTTAAATGTTTTGCCCAAAGTAACATACTCTATCATACTCATAAATTATAAGAGCAGGACAAAAGTTTTGGAATCTAATTTGCTAAGTGTTAGCCCTCTTGGCCATGCATACAAGCCATTAATAATGTTACACTTAGCATGTCAAAATTAGCAGCCATGACACACTTCCAAACCACCACCTGACATTTGCTCATCTTGCAGCTAATTCTATTAAAATTATACTCCCTGACAGTTTATAAGCCCCTTGAGGACTGGGAATGCTCCGACAGCAGATGCTCTCTCCTGCCTAAAAGGGACAAAGCTGAGTGTACAAAATCTTTTAATAACTGCCCCCCAAACCCACCTTGGAGCAGAGGCATACAAACTGTACCTCTGGCCGGTTTATATGGCAGAAGTTGTCTACTGTACTTTACACATCATAGTCCACGTGTCCAGCCAACAACCTAAATGCAACAGGTTTCCACGTCTCCCCCGTATCACCCCAGACAAACCCTTCTTATTTATTTCTCTCAGTGAAATCCACATTTTCCAACCTGCTCAGACTTGAAACCTCATATACCCTCCCCCATTGTTTGGTTTGCTGCAGTCTTTTCCCTGCTCAATCCTTCCTTCACGTTGCCAGAGCAACCATCCTCCTGGATGCCCTCATCAACTCAAACCAAATAGCTTCCTCTTGCCTCCAATCTCACTTCAAAACCAGGCTACATTCCACCAACAAATTAATCTCCCTAATCCACTTTTCTTGTGCCCCTTCTTTTCTCAAAAGGTTTCAATTCTCTTCTGTCGCCAGTGGTACAAAAAGCATACTTCTGAGCCAGGCATTCATAGTCCCCACAACCTAACTCACCATTTTCCCTGACTTAGCTCAGGTTACTCCTCACCGTGCCCTCCCTTTTTACTGGTGAATATCAGCCTTCCCGTGTATCCAGTTTTATTTACCAACTCATCCGCATATTGCATCCTGCCTCTATGCTCCTATGCCATTTGCCTTATCTAGAAAACCTTGCTCCTCCAACTGCCTCTAAAATCCACCATGACTACTCCAAGAACATTCATCTAGTTTTTAAATAGCCTGGAGCACTCACGTGTTCCATTTATAGCCCTGCAGTGTGTACTATTTGATAGCCCCCAACAAAACTGTCCATTTCTTGAGGGCAAGGCACTCTGGCCTGTAGGACAATGCCTACCAGAAAGCTGTGAAAATCAACTGACTGTCAATGTAAGTGGAAAAAATAAAGCAATACAGAAAGTGGTGAGTTTTCAATGAAAGATTTTAATCCATTTTAGCTTTCATTTGGTAACTCTTCAACATTCTAAAGCATTTCACCAGCCTACAAGATCAATTCAAGATAGGAGAAAAATACAGAATAAAGGTGAAGAGATTTGGAAGAGAAGGGAAAGGCCCTAAAATTCTTTTGAGCTTCTCTTTTTAGTCATTCACTCTGCACTACTTTACATCACATCAGGAAAAGTAACGTCAGAGGGAGAGAGGGGGGCTTTCCAAATCTTACGTAACATAATTACAAAATAGCAATATCTGGATGTGGAGCTGAATAACTAAAACAAAAGCAACTCATCCTTCTTGGAAATCTCAATTCAATCCATTCTGTTTTTTAAAAAATCTCAGTTCCATATGGTGAGTACTTTACAACATGCTTTAATCAACACTAACTAATTCAGTAATTCTCAGTATGGTTTTGTGTCATTTGTTTTATCTCAATTCACTTTTCTTGAACTCACAGTACTTTGAGGCGGGGTGATAAAAGGAAAGAGGAACTATATAGGACATTGCAAAACTCCCCAAACTGGGGGGATCCTGAATTAGAAACAATATATAGACGCGTTATTTCCCATCTTTTCACTTTAAACTGTTCTCTTATGTCAGTTAGGTATCTCGTGTGTTTAGCTAGACTGTATTAAAGAGCTGGTCTGTTTCAGCCAGCACCGTATAATTCCCACAAAATCTACATAGGCCAACTGATACAGCTGGGTGGTTCTCAGAAGAGCTCCCCCAATTGTTACCAGTGTCATCCCAAGGGCCTACCTGGAGTTAAGCAGGATTAGGCAGTTGTCCCCTCAGGAGGATGGGTGCCTGGCTCCTCCAGCAAGGAGCATCAGGAACATCCTTAGTAGGGAGGAGTGTTTGGTAGTGGAAAGATCATGGTGCCTGGAATCAGATAAACCCATGTTTTGATCTATAGTCTGTTACTTTCTTTTTTAATTTATTTACTTACTTATTTTTGTTGAATGTAGTGGGGTGACACTGGTTAATAAAATTGTATAGGTTTCAGGTGTACAATTCTATAATACATCATCTGTATATTGTACTGTGTGTTCACCACCCCAAGTCAAGTCTCCTTCCGTCACCATCGATCCCCCTTTACTCTCCCCTACTTCCTCCCACCCCCATTGCCCTCTGGTAATGCCCATACAGTTGTCTGCCTGGGAGGTGTTTTATGTTTTGTTTTTTTGTTTGTTTTTAGTTTTGCTTAATCTTTTCACCTTTTTCACCCAGTCCCCCCTCCCCTTCCACTCTGACAGCTGTCAGTTTGTTCTCTGTCACTTTCTAAATCAGTCCTAGCCCCAAGTCAAGAAATCCAAGCAGAGTTGAAGAATCCCAGGGAATTCAATGCCGCAGACTCACTGTATTGCTAGAGCTTTTTTCCTCATGGAAAAAATGAGCATTCTAATGACCTAATAAAAAGCCTTTCCCTTGGAGATTTTCACAGCTTTCCTTATGGAAACCTTGACGGCACATGGGAATGTAGTTCTTACTAGTTTTGTTTGTTTGATTAGTTTGGTTAGGTTGGTTTTGATTTTGATTTTTGGTTTGGCTTTGCCTATGGTCACTGGGATTCAGCAGCTGTTAATGCACATAACGATATTCTAATCATGGACGAATAGTATATTTTCTGTACTGGTCTAGTGGGGTGATATATATTCAGGATAAAATCTCTCAAAAAATCAGTGGCAACCATGATGTAAAGTAAAACCTCTCTGTCATTCTACTTTTCTCATGTCCTTCTCTCATTCGGGTCACATGGTTTTGCAATTTAGTGATTTAGTGGCTAGTGCCTTTTCACTCCCTCACCTCTCACCTCTGCCATCAGCCAAAACCATAACTCCAGGCGGATCTTTTTCTTCCCCCAGCAGACAGGCTAACCTTCCAGGTTCTAAACTCAGCTACTGCTTGGATTCTTCCTGACAGTTCTTGGGCTCCCACTCAGCACGTGTAGCATCCCTCTTAATGACTTAAAATCTCCCCAATGTTCTCAGGCATCTACACCACTCTCATTCCCGGAGCACAGAGTAAATAGAGGATATCAGACTATCAGCTCTCAACTTCCTGCGCTCCTACTTCTAAATTTATCTACACGTGCATCCATCTGTCCTTTCCTTTCCTTTTCTTCTCCTCGTGGAGTAGGTGTTGTTCTGCCAAAGAGATCACTCTACCTGTTCTCTGGATCCCATCTCCGGCTGTCTCTAAGTCATACTCAATTTATTAGCCTTGGTCCCACAGACACCGCGGCTTTTCTTTTTTTCCCCTCCTGGCACTTTCCTTACACGTGTAAACAGGCCCACTAACCCCTAAGCTTTCTGTCTCCTCTAGCTTCCACCCTCTTTCTCCTCTCCTTCACAGCCAGGTTTCTTAAGAGTTCAAGGATGCTCCTTGAACTTAACTCGCATCACTGCTCATGCCTCAGTCACCAGGGACTTCCTAGTCACCAAGTCCAACCGGCACTTTTCAGTCCCTGTCTTATTTCATCTTTTTGCTTCTGGCTTACTGCTCCCACTTCCTGGTTTCCTCTTGTGTCCCTGATCATCCCAGACTCAAGATTCCTTTATGGAGTTCTCATCTTCCTTCTCCTCCTTAAAGGTGGATTAATAAAGGGAAAAAAATCTCCACCGTGCACTTCCGAGTTCAGAAGATGCTGAAGCCTCCTAACCTGAATCCTGTAGTGCCCCTCAGCTTGCGGGGGTTACCAGAAAATGAAAACAAACTTCATGTGAGGGCTGATTAGAAACAGGACACCTCAAAAGTATTTGTCAAAATCACTGTCTCAAGAACAGAAAAATAAGCTCTGCATTAGATATTATAGCTGTAACCTAATGTCGGTTTTTGGCTTTTCTTTGTTTGTCTTAAATCCCTCACTTGTATTAGCTTAATGGGAATTTCTTAAAGTTCCTGATCTCCAATTTATGAAGAGCTTTGTTTTAAGCATTTATTTGTTTAGCCTTTGGGCTTGTATTTTGAAAACCCGGCATTAACTTATGGGTGGTTTGCTTGGCCAAGGCTCTGTACCGTTCTGCTTCCAAGTGGCCTTTTTGGCTGGTATTTAGTTTTTCATCATAAAAGTATTACATTCACATTTTTTTAATCTGAGAAAATATAGAGAAGAAACCAGTAAGCCCCCTACTCAATCACGACCACTATAAACGTTTGATATCTTCTCAGTGTCTCCAGCCCTTCCCCCCAACTACTTCTGTACCATATTCTAATTAGAGTTCAGAGCCTGATTTGGAAAGTTTTTGTGTCAACACATGCCATGTGCCTTGGCAGTTTGCTTAGTCTGAGAAACTTCAGGAGGCATTTTTTCCTTCTGACTTACCCATGTGTTTCACTTAGATTCTTGGACACATATTCCTCTGTGCAACATGGGCATTAGCCTACGGCTTCAAGTAACAGAAAATTCCATTTAAACGCACATCAACAATAAGGAAAAGTATTGCTTCATATAACTGCAAGGCCATGAACCAGGGCAGGCTTCTGGGACTGTTAAATTTAGTGGCTCTGGATCTATTTCTTTGTAATGCCCTGAGATGGCCTCCTCTAGGTGTTGGCTTTGACCTTGGCCTTCCTTCTTCATGGGGGGCAAAATGGCTGCAGCAGTCACTGGTTTCACATGGAGATGCCATTACTTTGGGTGACGTTCGCCTAAGAGCAAGGAAACATCTTTCCTAGGAACCTCTAGCACATTTTTGGTTGCGTGCCTATTCTTGAGTCAACCCCTGCTGTCAGGTCAATGCCACACAGTGATTCTGGTCTGGGTTCCTGAAACAAGGATTGGTCAGGGGAATGGAATTACCCTTAGACTGGGCAGTCCAGAGGCAGACTGACACACAGGGGCTATGTGGGGAGGGGTAGATGCCTGAATAAAACAGGGTTATATTAAGAGATATAGAGGAAGAACAGATTGAATACACAGTCATGCATGAATTTAGAAACTTGGCCATTTAATTAAATTAATTTATTTATTTATACTTTTGACTTATTTTTATTACATTTTTAAATTTTTTGTTTGGCTTGATTTTAGAGAGAGCGGGGAGAAGAAAGGGAGAAAGAGAGGGAAACACAGACCAGTTGCCTCTCACATGCCCCAGGTTGTGGGGACCTGGCCCACAACTCAGGCATGTGCCCTGAATCGTTATCGAACTGGTGACTTTTTGGTTCATAGGCCAACACTCAATCCACTGAGCCATACCAGCTAGGGATACGTTTATTACATTTTTTAAAGTTTTAATAGGTGAATACAGTTCAATATTTAAAGAACCAAAAAAGGGTATACAGTGAAACATTCTTTCCACGGCTGGCCCCAGCCAAACAAATTGTACACATATGCAAACACACTCTCTTTTTGTACACCAAGTAGAGCATGCTGTCACACTGATATGCACCTTACTGTTCACTTGACAATATATATCAGTGATTATTATATCAGTACATAAAGAGTGTCATCATTCTTTTTTGTCACTGTATGGGTGTGCCACAATTTATTTACTGCCTGTGGGTGGGCATGTAGGTGGCTAATACTGTTTTGCTCTAAAAACACCACCGTACTGGATAATATTGTATATATTTTATAATGTGTATTGGGGGAATATCTAAAGCAGGGGTGTCCAACTCATTTTCACTGGGGGGCCGCCTCAGCCTCACAGTTGCCTTCAAGGCCCCGAAATAATTTTAGGACTGTATACATGTAACTACTCCTTAACCATTAAGGAGCTGACATTACATTCGGCCCTTTGAAGGCAACTGTGAGTCTCATGTGGCCCCCGGTGAAACTGAGTTGGACACCCCGATCTAAAGCGTACATTTCTCAAAGAGGATTTAATGCCAGATTGCTCCTTCTAGCTGTTGCACCAGCCTGTGCTCCCACTGGCAGGGTATGGATGTGCCTGTTGCAGAACACCCTCATCAACAGCCTGTTATGAGACTTTTGGGTCTTTGCTAATTTGATCATCAAAAATTAATGTTTCAGTGTAATTTTAATTTGAATTGTTTTCTATTGTGAGCAGGGCTGAGCTGCTTTCGTGTGCCTGGGAGCCATTGGAATCTCTTCTTCTAGGCCTTGCCTGACCACATTCTTTGCCCATATCTCTATTGCTCCGCCGGCCTGTTCCTTTCCGGTTTGCAGGAGCTCCTAAGTGAAGGGAAATTAGTCTGTGGTCTGTACTAGAGCTGCGTATATTTCCACCCAGTTTGTCATTTGTTTTTCAACTTTGCTTATGGTCTTTTCCATGCGAAAAATTTTAATATTATAAAATTGAATGTGTTCATCTTTTCTTTTATGGTTCTGGGTTTAATGTCATAACTGGAAATGCCTTCCCCTCTCTGAGGTGACTAACCCTCTTTTAGTTTCCTCTAAAAGAGAAAACGGTTGCATTTTACACGTTTTAATATTACATCTATTTGGAATTTATCCTGGTTGGGTGTGAGAAATAAATTTAACTTTGATTTTTTTTCCCATTTGATTGACTTTAATTTTGTGCTGTTTCATGGGGATGCCCCTTCTTGTTTTGCGACACTCAAGGTATTGCCAATATTCTCCATAAATGACTAAAAATCTAAGTTTTCACCCTGGCTGGCGTAGCTCAGTGGATTGAGCGCGGGCTGCGAACCAAAGTGTCGCAGGTTCAATTCCCAGCCAGGGTACATGCCTGGGTTGCAGGCCATGACCCCCAGCAACCGCACATTGATGTTTCTCTCTCTCTCTTTCTCCCTCCCTTCCCTCTCTAAAAATAAATAAATAAAATCTTTTTTAAAAAAAGGATTATGCATTTTTTAAAAATCTAAGTTTTCATTGGCTTTAACTAGCAAAACAATAACTCACAGTTTCTGAACTTACCCCAGGCCATGATCTATTTCGGAAACTGGGGAGATAATGAAGTAAAAAACCTTGAAATCAGACAAGGAATAATGTTTGTTGCATTCCATCATCATTGCTATTTGGAAATGCGCATATTCAGGACAGGTACTCACAATAAAAGCAATTAAAAACAATAAAACATAGCTTAAGTGATTTAAATCACTTAAAACTGCCATGTTTAATGTTCTAATTATTCTATTAGGCTCTTTTTAGACATGGCATGATGAATATCCTGCAGCATTCTGGCTCCTGTGTGCACTGTGAGGGGCTGCCGCACCCCCGGAATCCTAAGAGGCAGCCCACCATGGGGTATGAAGCCCCCTCCAAGGCTTCCCATGGAAAAGGGAGCTCAGCTGCAAAGACAGAACAAAGACAGATACTGGTTCCTTAAGCTGTGGATTTGAGTGGTTGGACTGGCCAAATCCAGATACCCAGGGACACTCTACTCAGCTCTCTTTCGCTGCAAGGAGAATGTCATTTGTCTGGTAAGAATGTTGATTGTCTAGTAAGATAGAAACTAACGTCTACCCACAGCAAAAGGGTGTCATGGTCACTGCTGAGTAAAAATCCTTTGACAAGAACAAACAGACTTCTGCTGGCACACTGTCAAATTGCATTATGGTTATTTGTTTGCTTCTCCGTCTTTCCCAGGGGACTGGTTGTCCTTTAAGCGCAGAGGCTCTTTGTCTTCTCTGAACGGCGATAGTGTAGTACACACACCCCGCTCTATGGGAGGGTGCCTATTGTGTGCTTTTTGTCTTACCTGGGTAGCCTCCTTGTATATCCCACTCTTCAACACTCGCCAGTTGTTGAAGAGCTTCCAAGTGTCAGCCACTGAACTACAAAGTGCTTCCCATGCATTACCTTTTACGCTTCTCACAACAGCTCTGTGAGGCACATACTCTAGTTTCCCCCTTGTAACAGTGAGAAAACTAAGGAACAGAGAGGTTGAGTCACTTGCCCAAAGCCACACAGATAATAGATGGCAGAGTTAAGATTCACATCCTAGACAGTCTAACTCCAGTGCCCACTGCTCTTAACAGCTACATCACATTCTTGTTGCTCCCCAGCCTGTTGGGAAGAAAAAAATTCAATGTAAAACAAGAACTTAGAATTTTGCCTTCCAGAACAGTGTCTTGATATATCCCAGGGGACGTGGGATTGTCATTGTTGTTTGGTGATCACTGTTGTTTGTCTAAGATAGAAACTTTGATGTTCCTGTTCGAGGAATCCCATTTTCACTCTATTCAGGCCAGGGGAAGAAGAGAGTGAATCAAAGAAGGCCAAGTTGTTTTATATAAGAAAGAAATAGGAATATGTGGGTTTTCAGCAGGCCAGTCAGGTGACAGCGTAAGGGGCAGCAGGGGTGAGATGTGAAGGGGTGAGGAACTCCGGCAATTGGGTGGGACAGCTAAACCCAAAGCAAGATCATGGCTAGTGAGAAATTTCTTCTAGTGAGTAAGACAAGGAATTCACAAATAACCCTGAACAACAGTGCAATAGTTGCAATAATTTGCAGCCCATCATAAGCACGAGCATACATAAGAGGTGTTTGGCCAGGATCTGCAGTGAGGGAGAAAGAGGAATGATACCCACCCTGGAGCCAAGTGGTCCTGGGCACAGGGTAGCAGATGCCTGAGCTGAAAGCAACAGTTTGGAGCTGGCAGTAGCAGCAAAAAAGCAAATAGTATCAACAGCCCGCCCCTAAAACAAAAGCCACCTGGAAACCTACAGGAAATACCAGGAGTCACTTTTCACTGAGGATTGGGGACTTGAGCAAAACTGATTACCAAAAGATGAAGGACAGAGGGATGGCTGGGGGATAGTAAACACATTTTCTCCTCTTCTATGATTGAATCAGCTGCATTAGATACATATTTCTACCAACATGCTTATCATTGTAGTGTCAGTGTAGACCAGGGTTCCTTAACCTCAACCCTGTTGACATTTGGGAGTGAACAATTCTTTGTTGTGAGGGGCTGTCTTGTGCATTGTAAGATGCTCAGCAGCATCTGTAGCCCTGGCTGGTATGGCTCAGCAGGTTGAGCACTGGTCTGCGAACCACAAGGTCGCTGGTTTGATTCCCAGTCAGAGCACATGCCTGGGTTGTGGGCTAGGTTCCCAGTTGGGGGCATGTAAGAGGCAACCTATTGATGTGTCTCTCACACACTGATGTTTCTCTCTCTCTCTCCCTCCCCCCCTTATCTCAAAAAAAAAAATACAATCTTTTTTTAAAGCAGCATCTCCAGGTGCTAATAGCAGTGGCATACCAGTCCCCCACAATAAAAAAGAAATGTCTCCAGACATTGCCAAGTGTTCCCTGGGGGGACAAAAATCACAACAGCACTATTTTGTGTAAAAATAGCTGCCCAATGTATTTCAAGTGTTTCTACTAAGTCCCACTAAGTTTACTAAGTTTACTAAGCACTTTAAGAATGCTTACATTATATTTGCATAATAATAGCATTTATCATTTTCTATAGCTTGTATTACAGACATAGTAATAATACTAGTTTCCTATAGCCTGTATTTCAGACATAGTAATAATTCTACCATTAATAGAAAGAGCACTGTAGTTCTAACATTATGTACAAATAAGAATGGAGTTGGTTATACCCATTTTCCCTATAAGCAGAAGTCCATTAGATTAGTAGGCTAGGGTTCAGTACGCAGCTTGGACATAGAGCAGTGGCTCAAAGGCAGTGAACTGTGCCCTACACATCAGATCTGTTGGGAAGGCTGATGACGAGCCACAGTGATTCACCACTTTTGTCTTTTGGAGAAATTCAAGACAGATGACATTCACATAGGCAAAGCACTCTTGTAGCAGAACCCGGAATCAAACTTTGGTGAAACCCAGTTCTTTGCAGGGATGTAAAGCAAGTACAGTAATTTATAACCACATCAACCCTTATTGTCTCCCCCAGGCATGGTCTTTCTTTGCTATTGCATAGATGAATCTGATATGTGTGATTTCCCAACTAGCTGGCTGCCATTTGACCCATTCTCTTTGCTCTAAAAGCACATTTGAATACAAGAAAACGAGAGACATATCATCTCCTTTGATTTATGGTTCTAAAATATACCACCATCAGATCTAATGTTTTTGTTAATGACATTATTCTGTGACATATCTCACAACCGAACACCATGCAGTGATTTAGAGCATCCGGTTTATTGTGAAGGATGCAAAATTGGGACTCAGACTGGATTCATTTCTAAATTGCAATTGATGGACTGTTGCTTAAGAAAGTGAGCCTATTTCTTCCTCTGTAGGTACTAAAATAACAATAAAGTCACCCCTTTATCTCAGGCTAGTTGAGAGGATTCAGGAAGATTTAAAACAACCTTCTAGAAATTGCTAAACTGGTGTCAATCATTGTCATTCCCTCCTACCACCACCAGGACCCTGCCCAGATCGCTATGTCCATAAGACAGCCCTGTAGTGTGCGTCTGGCTTTTTCCTGCTCCAAGCCCACAGAAAAACCTCCTCGGCAGTGTGGTACCTATGTTATTTTCTTAAGGTGAAAAAATAATTCCTCTAATTGGTGTGAGCTGCTACACTTTTCCAACCCAAATGTCAGGTCTGCTTAAGCAACTGCTCAAGGAAAAGGATTAGCTCAGCTCCTATTTCTTGCTGCTCCTGCAGAGTAAAAGAGCAGCTGAGAGCCAAGATTCCCCGACACTAGTTCCTTCCTCAGCATTATAGGCCAATATCCTGGGACCTGACACTAACCATTAGGAATTTCTTCAGCAGCAGTAGGCTGAGAAGGCAACTGCCAATGCTACAGAAACATGTTAAAACTCTTTTTTTTTTACAGTAAAAGTCACGAAGATAGATGAGTATGCTGAGTTGACTCATACCCCTCAATTTAGAGTAGTCATCCTGCTGGTGACACTCATCTTGATGATGGTAAACAGGTGACCTATTCTGTCAGTAGTGGGATCCAGAAAGGCTGGAACACAATGCGTACCATTATGTCATCCAAGTGGGGAAAATGTTGACTAAGACTCCAGATCTCAGGGGTTTAAATTAATAGGAAAATGTGATTCAATAGTAGTCATTAAACAAATGGAAAGGAAACAAGGAGTTGGAGTGATATGGGTGGGGAGCAGAGGCAGGAAGCACAGAGGAAAATGCCCAGCAGGCTTGCAATTGGCACTTGTGCAAGTCAAGACTAAATTAGCAAGGATGCTGAAACAGGCTCAGCCACAGATGCAGAGGCTGGGAGCTACCTCCACAGTCTTTCTGATCGTGCTCTCTTATCAAGCAAACTCCACTTCCTTTCTTTATTCCCTACCTTCTCAGTGCTCACCAGCCATTCTACTAGTGGCTTCCCCTGCAGGAATGAGAAGCTCAACTATTCCTGCTTGGGGAGGAACAGGATGAGGAAGATATCTCAGGCTATCTGATCCTCTTCTCTCCACCCCCATGAACATTTCCCACTCCTAATACCCAAAATCTGTTCTTCTTTGCTTAAGAAAAATTCAAGCCATCCCCCAAAGCTCACTTCCATGAAAACTTCCTTGACCTCTTGCATATGAATTTTTTTCTTAACACCCCCAAGTTATACCTAGCACAGTTCATGAACATGGAGACATGTTTTTCTCTGTCTCAGGTGTGCTGACCTTTGCTTCCTAAATAGGTTATGAGAACCCTAAGGACGGGAATCTCATCTTAAACCTCTTGAAATCACATGCCTGATTCTATGATTCGGGAGTTAGCCCAGCTGAGGCCCTACAGTATCTCTATGGTATGGAGAATTGAAGGAGCCCTAAGCTGGTTCCCTCAAGAGACTAGAACCAAATCAGCCTTGCTTTCGGGACTATACAAATATTCCTCCTGGTTGTAACAACAGCCTGCATCCGGGTCCCTTTTCAGTGACCCTTGCTGTATCCCATTTGTTCTGGATTGGGTGCTATGCTCTCCCTCCTGTCAATCCCCCTGAAGACCCAGCCCCCCACCCCGGAACCATATTGTCAAGGCACAGTGCCTGGTACCCACTGCCTGGAGCAGCTCATTGGGAGTTCAGACTACTCAGACCTCTGTACCTGCTGGCAGCGCATGTCTCACCCTCCCTGGCGCTGCCCAGCCAGCCCACTTCTCAGTCTGACTCTTTCTGCCAAGACAACGGAATGCCTGCTGTGCTCCAGGGCTTCTGGATTGTCTCTGAGTCTTTTCCAGTCTGCCATCAACAGAGCCATCATTGTGAAGTTAAATATATATGTTTATATTTACCTCCATGTTGGAGACAAACACACACACACACACACACACACACACACACCCATCCGCACAAATTCATTCATCAGTTGAGATTTCCACTACCTCTCCCTCAAAAGGGAGAGTATGAATTTATCATCATTTCTAAGCCTTCCATTGTCCAAGTTGGAATTTTCTTTAAATCAAAGGGGTGCTTAGAGCTCGCTGACTCTAACCCTCTCATTTGACTCCTGGTCTCTATTTTACACAACCCTATGTTTATGCTTCTATTTAGAAGCAAGAGGCATAGGATTTTTGTTAATGATCACTTTAACAAGGAATTCTCTTTGTCCATTACTAAGTTGCCATGGTGCTAGAAGATGTTACAGAAGGTCTCCGCTTAGTAATCAGTTACCATCAAAATGCATCTATACATTGCTAGGACGAGATAATTTCCTTCTCTGCCTCAGAAAGGAAACATGTACACCACAGAAGCACATACCACTCACTCACACTCACATTCCTGATGTGATCACTTTCTGTCTGGAACAACCCAAATGCCTCCGGGCTGGAATGACAGCACCATTTTATTGACACTGAAAGAGGAGAGCGATAAAGCAAGTCTCAGCAGGCACAGCAGAAATGCACTGCTTTCATGATTCATATTTCAGAAATGATGCCATGAGACCCACAATGCAAAGCGGAGTTTGTTCTGGGTTGGCAAAAGTATAGTTAAGAGCAGTCACCTCAGTTGTGCCTTTCAAGCTTTGGAGGAAGAAACACCGCTACCAATTTTGCCTTCTCGCCCTGAGCTTGCAATGGGCACTTGGATTTTCCCACAGCCATGCCTCCACTGTGTTCTATGTGGTGAGCAGGCTAAGGAAATTGTGGTATTTCTTATGTGGTGATCTTGCTATTGCTTTGAAAGTACTAAGGAGACTTGCAGTGCAAACAGTATTGCCAGGATTATGTCCTGCCAAGCCCCACCTCTTAATGGCAGGCTGTCTTTGGGCAACACTCTCCAAACCCAGAAGCTCCAGGTTGCTTCTCTCTCTGATTTGCTTAGAGAGGGTAATCTCCCCACTCTAGAAAACCCCTGGGAATTCCCACCCCTGAGGGTTTCTAGCAACTTGTTTCCCACTTCTTACTTTGACTTGTCTTCTCTGTAGACCCAAGTAAGAAAAACCATGCTGGGTTAGCATTTTATGAGCCATGTAACTATAGGACAGTGTCATTGGGAGGAAAGTAGGATGGAACTCGGAAAAGAAGGGAGTTAAGTTCTGGGACTTGAGACAGATCTTTGACTTCAAGGTATTACAAACTCTACTTCTTAAAAATGCAGGCACTAATATTTATTAGCTCATATCACCTAGAGAGCACTTAGAGTTTCTTGAGTAGAAGCTGCTGCCTTCATGTATGCATTACTGCACCTGGAGACTTACTCCTGGACATTGGTTATGAGCCAGTTAAAAAACCCCAAGTGACCTACATATCAGTTGCTATTTTACGCTTTTAGTTTGCACAACAAACAGGAAAAGGGGCTTACCTCAATTTGCTGTAATCTTCCCCAGGACAGTTCATTTTTATTTTGAAACCATTGCCGGTAAATTTTAATACTGACGGAGAGGCTTATAACAAAGGGATAGAAATGAAAGCAGAAATGAGGCAATTTATATAGTCTCAATTTCTTTTTCTTTTTTCTTTTTTTTGTCACATCTACCATTCTTTTTAAGTTTTTTTGTATTTTTAAGTATATTTTATTGATTATGTTATTACAGTCATCCCAATTTTCCCTCTTTGCCCCACTCTGCCCAGTAACCCCCTTCCCTCCAGCAATCCCCCGCTTAGTTCATGTGCATGGGTTGTGCATATATGTTCTTTGGCTTCTCCATTTCCTATACTATTCTTAACACCCCCCCTGTCTATTTTCTACCTACCCAGTTATGCTTCTAAATCCCTATACCTTTACCCCCAGTCTCCCCCTTCACCCTCCCAGCTGATAACTCTCCAAATGATCTCCATTTCTGTGATTCTGTTCCTGTTCCAGTTGTTTGCTTAGTTTGTTTGTTTTTTGTTTTTTAGATCCGGTTGTTGATAGTTCTGAGTTTGTTGTCATTTTAATGTTCATAGTTTTGATCTTCTTTTTCCTAAATAAGTCCCTTTAACATTTCATATAATAAGGGCTTGTTGGTAATGAACTCCTTTAGTTTTACCTTGTCCAGGAAGCACTTTATCTGCCTTTCCATTCTAAGTGATAGCTTTGCTGGATAAAGTAATCTAGGTTGTAGGTCCTAGCTTTTAATCACTTTACATACTTCTTGCCTGCAAGATTTCTTTTGAGAAACCAGCTGAGAGTCTTATGGGAACTCCTTTGGCTGTAACTCTGTGCTTTTCTCTTGCTGCTTTTAAGATTCTCTCTTTATCTTTAAACTTTAGCATTTTAATTGTGATGATTCTTGGTGTGTTCCTCTTTGGGTCCCACTTGCTTGGGACTCTCTGTGCTTCCTGGACTTGCATGTCTATTTCCTTTGCCATATTGGGGATTTTTTTCTTTCATTATTTTTTCAAATAACTTTTCAGTTTCTTGCTCTTCCTTGTCTCCTTCTGGCATTCCTATGATTCAGATGTTGGCCCTTTTGCAGGTGTCCAAGAGTCTTCTTAAACTCTCCTAGTTTTTCTGAATTCTAGTTTATTTTGTTCTGGTTGAATATTTATTCCTTCCTTACATTCCAAATAGTTGATTTGAATCCCAGCTTCCTTCCCTTCAGCGTTGGTTTCCTGTGGATCTTTATTTCACTTAGCGTAGCCTTCATTTCTTCCCTTATGCTTTTGCTGTATTCAGTGAGCTCTCTGAACATTACGATCACCAGTGTTTTGAACTCTTGTGTCTGCAAGATTGGATATCTCCACATTGCTTAGTTCTTTTTCTGGGGTTCTGTTCTGTTCCTTCATTTGGGCCATATTTCTTTGTCCCCTCAATTTGGCAGCCTCCCTGTGTGTATAACAGGTAAAGCCACTTTGCCTGCCTATCTTATAGTGCACCTGTTAAGTTGGAGCCTTATGTATTCCCCATGGTGGGCAACCTGCTTCACTACTTTGTGGCTCTGTGTGTGTGGGAGGGGTAGACAAGGGGACGGTGGCACCACTGGCTGACTTCTGGGGACTTGCCTCACAGTCACCCCATTTCCAGTTATTTCACCCACTTCCCATGTGCAACTGGTGCCCCTCCAGCTGCTTCCCTGGTTGTGGTTCCCAGAGTGGGTGGGTTTGCGTATGTTCCAGGGTCTCCTGAGAAACTGGCAGTTTCTTCTACCATACCAACCCCCACTGGTTTTTACAGCCAGAAGTTATGAGGCTTTATTTTTTCCAGTGCTGGAACCCTGGGCTGTGCAGTCTAGCCTGGGGCTAGGATCGCTTTCTCACAAGGTGTCCTCTGATTTTTGTCTATGACACGTGAATGTGGAACTGCCCATTACACCAGCCACTGCCTCCACTGGCTCGCTGCTGCCATACTGCATCCTCTCTGCCCTGGCTCCCTAGCTCCGCCCCTCCTACCCATCTGGATGAGTGTAGCTTCTTTAAATCCTTGGTTGTTGGACTTCCGTACAGTTCAACTTCCTGCCAGTTCTGGGTGGTTTTCATTTGAAATTAGCTGTAATCTTTCTTATGGCTGTACAAGGAGGCGAAGCATGTCTACCTATGCCTCCATCTTGACTGGAAGCCAGTCTCAATTTCTATGACTCTAAAAACACTGGTCAATCAACAGCTCAGCTCACTCAAGAGAATGGAAACACTTTGTTATAGGCAGAATTCTCAGAAAGCCCCTGATTTCTGGCTATTTTTGGTATACTCAAAGCCTTCTCTTGGTTATTCAAACACTAACCTACATCCTGCTGTGAAGAAATTTTGCAGATGTAATTTAGGTCCCAAATCAGGTAGGGGGATTGTCTGAGTAGTCATGACCTAATCACATGGCCCTTTAAATCTGAATCTGGAGGTCAGAAACAGAAGGAGCCCAAGAGATTTGAAGTATGAGGAGTCAACAAAAGGGAGATTCTCCGCTGCTGGCTTTGAAAGTGGAAGGGCCAGGTGGCAAGAATTGCATCTCTAGGAACTGAGAGTGGGCCCAGTTCATAGGCAGCCAGGAAACAGGGACATTAGTCCACTAGCTAAAGAAACTGAATTCTGTGTCAACTTGAATGAACTTGGACAAGAGCCCTGAGCTCCAAATGAGAGCTGAGCCCAGTAGACACCTTGACTCAGACTTCTGAGAACCTGAGCACAGAGTCATGCTGTTCCCAGGGGCCTGAGCCACAAAAACTGTGAGATCATAAACAGGCATTGTTTTCAGGTGCTAACTTTGTAGTAATTTGCTACTCAACATAGAAAATGAATACATACTACATAAGTGGTTTAAAAGCTTTTTATTCAAGATGAAAATCCAACCTCCTCTGAAGAGAAAACTACCAACTATTGTAAACCAAATCCATCAGGCAGGCTCCTTGCTGCTGAAAATATGGACCAATGGTAGACAAGAGCCTGGGAGCTGGTAGAAATGCAGCATCTCAACCCTCATCCAGATCTTCTCAATCAAAATCTTCGCTTTAACAGATCTGCTGGTGACTCATATGCACATGAAAGTGTGAGAAGTACTGGTTAGCATTCTAAATGAGATCTGGAGGTCTGGAATCAATAAAATTTGGATTCCCATCCTGGTTCAACAGTGTTCCTAGCTGTGTGGTCTTGGACAAGTTGTTTAACCTCTCTGAGCCTCTATTAATCTATAAAACAGAGCAAACAAGAGTACCAGCCTCACAGGGTTGTGATGAAGCTTAAATGGGGCAGGATATAAAATGCTTTAGCCAAGTGTCTAGCATGCAGTAAGGACTTAATAAGTGTTGGTTTTTCTTGGATGAGGCACTAACAGCTGGGTGATTCAAATGCAAAGTGGGCAACCCACATCAGCTGGAGACATGCAGGATCACTGCAGTCAATGTCCTTGTCTGATGAAATATATTGTCACAGAGGCTACAGAAGGTCACGACCTTGATTTTCTACCCCAGTGAGTACCCTCTGACACCAGGCTGGGTTGGTCATGCCCTCCCATCATGAGCACCATCTCTCGTAACCACCTGTGTATCCCCTTCTCTCCCCTGGGATCCCCACGGCCCCACAGGCCCCATCTCCCCTGCCAGCATTAACCTATTAACCTCCACCTCACTTAGCTAATTGGATCTGGCCAGAAACCATAGAGATAGTGTTGGAAACCCCAAGCAGGTGGTGTCCCTGGATATCGATGACAGCTCACCCCACAGCAAAGATAAATGGATATGCCAGGGGCAGAGCATAAGCAGTGTGGCTGGTTTAACAGAAATCTAAGGTTCCTTTTATTTTTGTTAGAGGGAATAATGGCAATGATGACAATGGTGATAGCGGTCCCAGGAATAAGAACAAATGAGCATACTGACAATTACAAATGGCCAGACGTAAGTGAGAGAAGTCATTTGTGATCAGTTCTGGGGAGGCCCAGCTCTCCCTCCTGGTTTCTCTGTTCTTGGCGAATGCTCCTCTCACTTTTGTTTTATCTTCTCAGCTGAGCCGAAGACATTTCTGTGGTTCGATATAAATAATGAGTATGATGTTAATAAAGAGAGCTCTCATTTGCTGAGTGCTCCGAGAGTGCCAAGTAGTTTTCATGAATTATTTATGCACCTGATAACAACCCTTTGAGGGAGACATTGTTATGTTCATTTTTAGTCAAGGGAAAGGAGGTTCAGAGAGGTTAAGTGGCTTGCCCAAGTTTACACAGCAGATAAATCATCATCCTTGGATTCCAACCTGGAATCCATCCTTGGATTCTGCTCTACTCTAAGGTCTGTGCTCTCTTTATTTTGTCTCTACCATATAGCTGTGGTCCTGACTCCTGGCCTAGACTCTGTGGTCTAGCCTTTGATGCTACTCTCCAATCAGCTCCTGAATTGCTTTTCTCCTGCCCTTCCCAGGTGTGCACCACTTCTGTGTCCTGTCTTCTCTGCTCAGGTGCCCACCTATCTGAGCCCTGGAAACATACAGCACTCATCCATTTCTTGTTGGTTCACATGGTTCTCTCCAGGGGGTTCCTAATCTCAGTGCTCATAGGCGTGTTGGCTGGGCCTGAGCTATGAGACCCCTGATACTAGGCTTGACACTCCTAGGCCCTGGATTCCTGTCCCTCCCTCCAGAACCGCCTCCCAGGTGGAGTCTCTTATATCCTCCAGCCTGGTCCATGACTACAGGAGAGTGTTTCCAGGGTGTTCCAGGTGTGAGAGTAGTTAAACAAAGAGGTGGCTCCAATGCCTTGCTAGCCCCTGTAAGCAAACCAAAACCGAAGCCGCAGACAGTGCGCTCCAATCCAAGACAGTGACACTTAAGAACAACTAATCACAAATAGCCAATGAGCCTTTCCCAAATAAAACAACTGCTTCAGCTATAGCCAATCAAGTCATTTCCTAGCAGGTAGTAGATACTCAGTAAGTATTTTTAAAATAACTAATTAAAAATGTCAGTAATGCCAGTATTGAGTTGGTGGGCTAGGTAAAAAAGGTGAAGGCAGTAAGAAGCACAAATTGGTAGTTACAAAATAGTTACCAGGATGTTAAAGTACAGCATAGGGAATATAGTCAATAATATTGTAATAACTATGTACAGTGTGGGGTGGGTACTTGAAATATGGGGGGGATTGCTTGGGAAAGTATATGATTGTCTAACCACCATGCTGTATACGTGAAACTAATACAAAAAAAAATAGTGAATGTCAACTGTAATTTAAAACTAAAATAAATAATGTCAGTATTGACAGAAGGGATTTTTTGGAGGCAGTATGGCGATGCAGACGTCTTCACAGCTATGAAGCTGCGTAAGCCTCCAGACTAACGTCAGAGTCAAGCTGGGTATCGTTAGGGGTCACTCTTCCTGTGTGCTTAGGGTCTGGCAACTTGAAATGACACCCAATATTGTGTGGCGGTGGCGGTGCACTGTGCTTGGAGTTTGGGTTCTGAAGTCACCACGAAGAGCAGAAATCACACACGGACAGATCATTTCCCTGAGACGCTCTTCAGTCACTCGTACGGTACAGATTCCATGGTTTCATGCGCTCTGTGCCATCCCTCGTAAGTTCAGCACAGCCAGTTTTTCCCCAGAGCTGGAACAGATGGCCACGGCTGTTTCCTTGGTGGAGCACCAGATGAAGAAGTTGGCTTGAATTGAAGGGCCATATTGTCGGGGGGGAAATTACACATATATGTGTATATTCACCCGTATCATTTCCTTTTGTTGAACGCGTAGTTGACTTCAAGCAACTTAAATATGTATGTATGTGACTCCATTGTGCTCTTTGATCCTCAGCGTTGTTGAGTGTTCTTTACTGCTTATCATGGGGACGGGAGGAGAGGGGGTAAAAAATCACCCTTTGGAGGCACTGCAGTAGCTGGCATGACCAACTAGGAGAATGTCAACTGGAATGATTTTCCAAATTAAAGAAAAAAAAGGCTTGTATCTAAGCTGTCTACAGGCTCTAAATCTCTACAAAAAATAATAAAGAGCATGTGTGGAGTGCCCGCTGTGCGCTGGATACTAAGCTCTTTATGTATATCATCTCACTGAACTGCCTCATAGCAACCCTTTGAAGAAGGTTTGGTAATTCCTGGGACCCTGCTGTCATTCTTCACAACAGCCTGGCGCGCCCTCAGGCTCCGCCCACTGTCTGAAGGAGCGCACTTAGCTGTAACCAGTGCTGGAGACACCCTGAGCCCAGGGCGAGATACAAATATTTCTGTCCTTTGCTCTTGGGCTGTGTGTCTTTCAGTCCACACCAAGTCAGCCTTGCAGTGGTGTTTGGAAATCTTTGGAACTTGTTCTCTACTTAGCGCCCTATTTTCTACACTGAATCAATTCTTTGCTTCCAGCCGCTGCCAGGGACAGGACTACTGATACGCCACCATCACGCAGACCAGCACCATGGGAACATTCCTTCTTGTTCATGGTTTACACCTCTTCGTATATTTTCTCTTAGCTTCTTTAGGTATCACGGTCTCTTCCACAGCTCCCCCAAACATATTTGATATTGATCATAAGCCTGATCTATGTTGCCAATCTAGCTAAACCTTTTAGCAGTTTTCCTTCCTTTTCTAGCCCCTGTTCCTTAGGAGCCCAGCTTTGCCCTACCACTGGACATCATGTTTGATCTGGGGACAAAGAACCCTCCATGGTCACAGTGGTGAAGATGGGGAAGATGCAAGGGGAGGAGGCAGAGATGTGGTGATTCTGTATTTCACATTTATAGATGATGATTGTGGTTCTTGGGACTTTAAGTAGCTTTTTCCATCTCACCCAACTAGTAAGTAGCAGTGCCGGGGTGGTGAACCTTGGTGAGTACAGCTCCCAAACCCCTACTGTTTCCATTATACCACGCTGCTTACTATAAGCAGCAAAATCCCATTAAATGCAGGTATTGGGCAATGATAGGCAGGCTTTGTGTGAATAGGTAGAATCATGTATGATTCACTAAATGGGTCTGCTAATGTGATTGTTTACAGAACCCGCCCATGCTGTTCTGGAATAAGCGGTACGGTTCAATTGCCCGCCACCAAGAAGCTTGACTTCCAATGCAAGAGTCTGGGGAAAAAGGAAAGGGGTTGTTTACTAAAAGATTATGCAGATTTTGAATAATGGTGGATTTCTGCTATTAAGTCCCACTCGCTTTGAAATACCCAAAAACACATAGTCCTACTTCCCTTTGCCAAACCAGGGCAGTTTCAGAATACGCCAGTGAGAGGCACCCTCCTTCAGAAAAGCGGAAGTCTGCCCATCAGCATTCCCAGTCACAGTTGGGCTCCCAGCATCTCTCACGAACCCAGTGGCCAGGCAGGTCCCCACACAGCTGCATCAGGTGTGCCACTGTCTTCCCCAGGCCACTTCCCAGTGGGCCTCCTCTTTCCTACTGCAGACCCCATGGCATGCTCTTACTCTAAACTGCGCGGCACCCCTTACACACCAGACCTCATGGCTGGTACTCATTGGACCCTGTACTACACCCTCTATTCCGAGTGGCTGCTTCCTCTCTCTCCGCCCTCATGGCTTCATCCTTCTCTCTCAGCCCACCCCCCTTTTAAAAGCTCAGCCCAGAATTTCCTACGTGACCTCATATCTGGCCCCTCCTGTGATGTGTCACTTTTGCCAGTTCCCTCATATCTTTTACCATCTTTCGGCTACCATCTTTAGTCAGGACCAGAGTTCCCCATGACGCACAGACATCCGGGGTGGGCATCCACCACCCCTGACTGTGTCACAAGTCACTATATGCTCGTAAAGTCATACACACACCTTCCACTCTGGGTGGCAGCCCTCTCTGGTTCTAGAAAGGCACAGCTATTAATTTGCCATTTTTATGAAAAGTATCTTAAATGCCAGGTCATCTACTCCCCCCCCAACCAAAGGTTGGGGGATTTTTTCCTGTTTTCAAAGGACCCCCACTCTGCACCCTGTTATATGATGTTGGAAAGGGGGACCAAAGTAAGTGAAGGACTTTCTTGAGATGATCCACAGCATTAATGACCAAATTTCATTAGGACAATGCTAGAAGTTTTGAAGGAGATACAAGACACCCTATAAGACTGCACCTAAGAGACAGTCTAGCTGAAGAGAAAAATTATACCTTTAATGGTCAGGGCACCTTCTGGAAACAGAGAGCACACTCAAACTGTACAATTAAGGAGGTGAGCAATAAAGGTGTGGGCGAGGTTCAGGGAATTGTGAAGGAAAATGCGGCACCCCAGGGTGAGCAACAGCGGGATTCTCTTACCCAGGTCCAAAGCGTGCAGGGGCAAGGGGAAGCAGCAGAGCACAGCTGCTTAAAGAGGAAGGGACACTCCCCTCTCCTAGGAGCTGTGACCTTCAACAGAGAGAAGCAGCCAAGGTGTGGTCACCCATCAGGGTGGGGACCACAGCAACAAGTATCTCAACCTCACTCTTATTTCTCTTCAGTCGCCTCCTGGTGATGCTGCCCAGAAGCCAACCCCACGAGAAGCTAGAGGCCAAGCACTGACTTCATGAGGTCATTGGTCCGGGCACAGCAAGGAGTGAATAGGGGGAGGCAGTGAATGGAAAAAGGCAAATGAAAGATAATTCTATACACAGACACACCATTTTAATGTACTGTAGCAGTTGCTAATTGTAAGTGTGTGACTAGATTATTTTATGAAATAAATATCTTCTTTAAGCACTTTCAGTTCACAGTATCATTTTTATATATCCTGATGTCTACTTATTAGGTTAGCTTCAAGTAAAAACAATCCTAATTAAATATTAAAATACACTGGCTTCCTGGCCCACCCAAAGTGAAAAAGCAAGGTGGGCTTAAGCCTTCTGAAGAACGCATTCCAAATGCTCGGCATAAGCAATGCTTTTGCTCAATTTTTTCTCAATGTGGAATTTTACTTCACTCACTCAGATTTTTCTCTGCCATATTTTGTATCTTCCTTTTTTCCATTTTTGCTTTCTCCTTTCTTCTAGTAAAAAAAAGACTGCTTGGGGCCTTGGCCAGGTGCTCAGTTGGCTAGAGCATTGTCCCAATACACCAAGGTTGCAGGTTTGATCCCTGGTCAGGGTACATACAAGAACCAAACAACAGTGTGGTAATTTCTGGGGGGAGAGGGGTATAAGGAGACTAAATGGTAATGGGGAAAAAATACAATAAAGATTAAATTTTTAAAAAGAATCAACCAATAAGTGCATAAATAAGTGAAACAACAAACTGATGTTTCTCTCCCTCTCCCCCACTCCCTTCCTCTCTCCAAAAAAAAAAAAAAAAACCACTTTAAAAAAGGGGGGCTGCCTGGCTCCGCCTCCACCAACAGATGCTTGGAAATAATGCACAAGGCAGCTTTTCAAGGACTTTTCTCTTCCTCCCTCCAGAGAGAAAAACAAAAGGGTAAGGATGGCTTCGGGGATTGGATCCTAACGTGGTTGTACTGGCATTTGCAGCTGTTTCTGGATTGCAGAAGCCACTGGAGGGAAACAATGTGCTCGGGGCCTGAAGGAAATGGTTTGGCTCCAGTCTGTCCTAAGTCATCTGGGGAGGAATTTTCTCATTGTTGCAGAGATTACGCACCTCTTCACAGAGAGTGAGTGTGGGGAGAAGCACGGGAAAGTCACATACGAAAGGAGCAAAGAAGGCAAAGGCAAAAAACAGCTGACCTTTCCCTGGGCACAAACCATTCTGTGGGCTCCGGCCTGGAGGTGTGGCTCATGAATGGTTCACCATTTATTTCTAAGAGCCTGAGGACTGGGTAAGTCAATGAGATTTCCATTTTCACCCAACAGACAAAGTGAAGACTGGGTTTATAGAAGCAGGTGGCTCCAGTTGATAAATGAATTAGTGAAAACAGTCCAGGGGAAGATTTTCAAATGATATTTATGTAGGAGATTCAGTTTGGCTTCTCTCCAAGGGGGAAAATCTTGATTTATGTGCTTGAGTATTGCTGGCTTTATAGACACACAAATAAATCCATCTGTGCCTTTGTACTTATATGTATGTATTATTGGTGCTACTTGAAGAAGCTTCTGAAACTCTTTTCCTCCTTGGTTACTGTTCCTGCCGTAGATCCTGTGATCTCTATGGAAGGGGCCCATAAAACAGTCTGCAATTAGACCAAGATCAGGCGAGATGGACAGCTGTAGTCACCTACCTAATATTCATTCCAGCTTCTCCTGGTAGATATTTCAATTTACTTGTAGGTGCACATACATTCCCCCTTCTTTTTTACAAAGTTAGTGCTAGCAATTGAATTGTATCCTCCTACAGAGATACTAAAATGTTAGCCCCCACTAGCTATGAATGTGGCATTATTTGAAAATAGAGCCCTGGCTGGTGTAGCTCAGTGGATTGAGCGCGGGCTGCAAACCAAAGTGTTGCAGGTTCGATTACCAGTCAGGGCACATGCTTGGGTTGCAGGCCACAGCCCCCAGCAACCGCACATTGACATTTCTCTCTCTCTCTCTTTCTCCCTCCTTTCCCTCTCTAAAAATTAATAAATAAAATCTTAAAAAAAAAAAAAAGAAAATAGAGTCTTTGCAGATGACCAAATCAAGATGAGGTCATCAGGGTGGGCACTAATCCAATAAGACTGCATCCTTATAAAAAGGGCAAAGTTGGACACAGAGACAGACATGCATAAAGGAGAGTGTGAAGATGTAGGGAGAAGGCTGCCACCTACAAGCCAAGGAACACCGAGGCTACCAAAAACTAGAAGAGAGACCAGAAGAGTCCCCCTCACAGCCCCACCCCTGCCGAAACCTGGGTTTCCCATTTCCGGTCTCCAGAGCTGTGAGAAAAAAATTTCGTTGTTTAAGCCACCCAGTTTGTGGTGCATTGTTACAGCAGGAAACTAACAGTTAGGTTGATGAAATCTTCTGATGTCATCCTTAAATTTCTTCAATGAAGAAACTGAGTGTTAAAAAGTAACACGGCTGTCCTGGCCAGGTAGCTCAGTTGGTTACAGCGTTGTCCCCATACACCAAGATGGCAGACTCCATTCCCCGCCAGGGCACAGACAAGAATCAACTGACGAATGCGTCAGCAGGTAGAACAACAAAATAGATGTTTCTTTCTCTTTCTCAAATCATTAAAAAAAAAAAGTAGCATGGCTTAGACAGTTAAAGAGCCAGTCAGAGCCAGGGGTAGAGCTCTAAATTCCCAGATCACCCCTCCACCCACTGTTACAGCTCGCTCGCCTGATTTGGGTAAACCACAACGGGCTCAAGAGGACAGAGGTGGTTTCCCTGTCGTCTAGTATATATGCTACTAGACTCAACAGTTCAGAGAAGACTTTGGCCTGGTTGACTGAATCATTTGCCACGGGATTGAACTCGGTCTTCAGATTCCTCCCTCCCCTTTCCAGGAGGTCAGGCTGATAGCACAAGGTTCAAAGCCACAGCCCTCTAATCTCACAGTTGGTCTTTCTGGTTTAAACAGCCCCTTCTTAGCATAAACTCAGGTGTACTCCTAAGGCCTACTGTGAGTAACAAAAACACTAGGGCTCGAGAAATCCCAAGGAGTTACAGTCTCCCTCCCAGGAATCAGGGACAAAGTCCAGTCACATTCTTTATCATATATGACTACCTAACATATCTGATATGAGATTAATGCATTTTAAATAGTATGGTGCATGCTAGGCACTCAACAAATGATGATTACTAGTTATTAGTATGCGATTGTTTATATTATAAACTATTAAGAAAAGGACATTGTATAACACCTGTCTAATACCACATGTAAAAAGACAATAAAGCATTTGGTGATGGGATTACTCCATCGTTTTATAAAGTTTCTGTTTACTAAAGTTGTTAGATCCACGTGGAATTGGTACCAGGCTCTCTTTGTATTTTGCAAAGGACCTGCTAGCAGATCTTTTAGTTGTGGCAGAGAGGGTATTAAATGGGAAAAGGCCAATTTTGTTCATGACTATGTTGACACTAAAATACATTTTAATTAAAAATTTTAATTCATAGGATTCAAAGAGGCTTAAAATATATATGTATGTTCTTTCTTACCAATGGCCTTTTGCACCATTGAGGATGCTTGCAAAAACTGTTGCCTCATTTGCTTGAAAAATTTCCTACCTAAGCATATCATAATTTCAATAAATTTAAAATCTCCCAGATTGGATTCGTAATTCAGGAAGCCTATGATCACATTGTTAGAATTTTGAGTGTTAGCTACATCATTAGTGATAGTTAATGATGTGGAAACTATTTTCTCCTATCTCGTATTATATACTATATGCTATATACTAGTACATACTAGTATGGTGTAATTTTACCTGAGTGGTTCCAATGCAGTAGAATAATGGTTACAAGAAAGTTCTCCGAAAGCTATGGGTGATTGTGTTAGGATGGTGGAATTAAGGATCCTTTATTACCTTTTCCTGAGCTCCTGGCTTGAGGAAAGTCCCAATTCAAAAAGGAGTTGGGATAGGAGATAAGGGATGAGGACAGACCTCAGCCTAGGACACGTGGGTGGAGCCAAAGGAACACATATTGGATGGGTGGACCCTTGGATGGGAGCCAACCAGGAAGCTTCCTCTAAAAGGTAGAGAAATAAGAGCTCCCTAAGGGTTTTGTGTATAGTTGTGACATTCATCAGACAAAAAGAAAGAGGGAAGGAGTGAGGAGGAAGGTGGAAGACAATGGGAGAATGTCAATGAGCCGCTTGTCAGGACACACAGAGGACAGGTTTAGATCAAGAACTGGTCTGCTTAATGCAGAAGTTACTTTCATTTTATTTAATGGGTTTGCTAGACAAGCCGACTCTGACATTTGCTATTTTCCTAATCTTTACTATCTGCATTTCCATTGCCTTTCGGTCTCTGATGGAAAATTAGCTCCAGTTACGTTTTGTTAAATGAACTAGCTTCAGAGAACTCTATTAAGTCTGCTTCATAAATCAGCTTCTCTGTGTCTTAATCATTTATCCTGCTCTCTCCTGAATTCTCTCCCACTTATCTCTTTCTGGCATGGAGTTATCTATGGCTGAACACAGTGTCCTTGGTCACAGCACCCACTGTTACTAAATGTCCTTGCTACTATCTTCCCTCAGTCCTTTCTCTTAATTTCTCCTTCCCTAAGTCTTCACTTTAGCAGAAGGTGTTTCAGACGCCATGTTGTTCTCAGCTCTGCCTCCAGACTAGACTCTGGACCAAATGTTACCTAGGCACTTCTTGTACATGTTTCTCTGTCTTTGTCTATACTCTTGGCAAACCTCTTTTTCTTTTTCAAAAGATTTTATTTATTTTTTTTAGAGAGAGGAGAAGGGAGGGAGAAAGAGATGGAGAGAAACATTGATTGGTCGTCTCTCGCACGCCCCCAACTGGGGACCCTGTCAGAAACCCAGGCATGTGACCGGACCGGGAATCACACTGGTGACCTTTCAGTTCACAGGCCAGTGCTCAGTCCACAGAGCCACACCAGCCAGGGCTCTTGGCAAACCTCTTCAGGTAAGAGTGACATATGGTGCATTCCTGAAACAAGAAACCCCCATAAAGCATGTCATGAAATTGAGGCTCTCAAAAAATCTGGGGGCTGGAATTAGGTGTTAATGGTGAGAAAACTGTTAAGGGGGACTTGAGGCCACACTTAGACAAAATTGTGAAGCTGGCAAAATTTGCCTTCGGACCTATCACTCTCCTTTCAGCCCTTATCACCTTTTTCCAAGTTTTCAACATCCACATACTCTGCCTGGATGTCGTGTCTCCCTTCACAGGACCGTCCCAACCTGGACGGCCAGTGAGATTTTGGATCTAATTTTTTATGCTTATGCTTACTTGAATTTACATTGTTATCTCACAGTCAATTTTTTTAAAAAGGGCAAAAGAATAGAAAGATCTAGTGAACAGATCCTTCACTGAAGAAGATAGAGAGATGGCAAATAAGTATATGAAGAAACAACCAATAGTATTGGCCATTCAGGATATGCAAACTAAACCCACAATGAGATACTATGGCACATTTACTAGAATGAATTAAATTGCTGTTTAAATTATTTAAAATAAAAAAGATTGTGCTAAGTATTGGTGAGAATATAAAGTGATTGGAAGTCCTATTCACTGCTGGAGGGGATGAAAAATGTTACAGCCACTTTGGAAAACAGTGTTGACAGTTTCTAAAAAGGTAATGTACATGGAGACAACTGTGCTTGAATAACAGTCTTTTTAAAAAGGTAATGTACAGATCCTTCCGTAGTTCATAAGTGTGATGATTGGGTGTTCATGCTCTTGTGTGTGATGTGTCTCCCTCAAACCTTATTATGACATCGGCACATTACCCATTTGATGTTAAAAAGAAATAAAGGTAACGAATATGTGTACACGTATCACAGGACCTGGCCATTCCACTTCTAGATATTTACTGAAGAGAAACAAAAGCTTTTGTCCACACAAAGACTTGTACACAAAGGTTCCTAGGAGCTTCATTTGCAATAGCCCCGAAGTATACATAACTGTATTAGTTTACTCAGGTTGCCATAACAAAATACTGTAGACTACATGTCGGAAACAACAGAAGTTCATTTTCTCACAATTTTTGGAGAGGTCTGAGATCAAGTTTCCAGCGGTGTTCAGCTTCTGGTAAGGGTTCTCTTCCTGGCTTGCAGATGGCTGCTGTGTCTTCACACGGCCTTTCCTCTGTGCTGGGCATGGGAGTAGGGGCGGGGAGAGGGCACTTGAGTGAGTGCAAGAGTTCTGTGGTGTTTCTTTTATAAGGACGATACTTCTATCTGATTAGGGACTCACCTTATGATTTCATTTCACCTTTTTTAAGGGTTTTATTTATTGATTTTTAGAAAGAGAGGAAGGGAGGGAGAAAGGGAGGAAGAGAAACATTGATGTGAGAAAAAGACATCTATTGGTTGCCTCTCATTCGTGTCCCAGTCTGGGGACCTGGCCCACAGCCCAGGCATGTGCCCTGACCAAGAATCGAACCAGCGACCTTTCACTTTGTGGGATAATGCCCAACCAACCAAGCCACACTGGTCAAGGCCACTTTGTCTTAATTACCTCCTAAAGACTCTCTTCCCAAATGTAGTCACATTGGGGGTAAGGGCTTCAACACATGAATTTTCATGGCGGGGGGGAACATCAGTACACAGCATGACCCCAATGTCCATCAATAGGAAAATAGATATTTCTGATATATTGGTACAGCAGTATGCTGCTCAGCAATGAAAAGGAATAAACTTGCTGTACTCAACACTATGGGTAAAACTCAATCTAGAGAGTGAAAGAAGCCAGACAAAAAAAG
Organism: Phyllostomus discolor; assembly: GCF_004126475.2. Taxonomy (NCBI): domain Eukaryota; kingdom Metazoa; phylum Chordata; class Mammalia; order Chiroptera; family Phyllostomidae; genus Phyllostomus; species Phyllostomus discolor. The sequence goes on along the minus strand of NC_040903.2, from coordinate 193,844,789 downwards.
AATACACACAAGATAATCCCATTTATATACAATCTTAGAATTGGTAGCAACAAGAAAGCAGATCAGCAATGGCCTGGAGATGGAGAAAGGGGAGAAGGTCAGGAGGGAGGGATTACAGAGTGGCACAAGAGTACTTATGGGGTTGGTGTATGTATTCATTATCTTGATTGTATTGATGCTTTCATAGGTAATAGCTGCATCATCATATCATCTACGGTAAATACGCACAGCTTGTTGCATCACCTGTGCCTCAATAAAGCTATAAAATAATTCGCATTCAATTAGCACTCACCTGGACGGGATGAATTCATTTTTAGCAACGTTGACTTCTCTCAGTTATCTTGTACCGAGCCACTTCTGGCTCTTTCCTCACGTGTTGGCCTCCTTGTTGGAGCCGATTTTTGTTGTTGTTCTGCCAAATATTGAGAAGTCTGCCTATAAAGACAAACAAAAATCAAGGCTAGAAAAGCATTTAATTTATTTTATTTTAAATATTTTATTTATTTATTTTTAGACAGAGGGGAAGGGATGGAGAAAGAGAGGGAGGGAAACATCAATGTTTGGTTACCTCTTGCACACCCCCACACTAGGGAACCTGGCCCACAACCCAGGCATTGCACCCCAACTGGGAATTGAACCAGCAACCCTTTGGTTCGAAGGCCAGCACTCAATCCACTGAGCCACACCAGCTGGGGCGAAAAGTATTTTCTTTTGAAACACACTTTGAAATCTGAAGAAAATTTCTAAATTCATATATGTGGCTTTACTTATTACTCTATAGTAACTGTCTTTGGAGAAATGATATGTGAGCCTGGAGATGCCAGCATATCACCTGAGAAGTCATTGCCCATGAATGTATGATGTCTGACCTGTGCACCTGTGCATGGATGCACAGGCAGCAATGCATCTAATCACCTAATGCATCTACACAATGGATAATAGTCTGCAACTGCAATTATAGTTTCAGCATGTATTTGGGAAAATATCCCAGGAGTCTGGGTATCATCTGGGGGCTAGGCTAAGTCTCCAAGCCTCCATGCTCCAGTGTAGATGTTTCTTGCCACCATCCCCCTAGGCAGCAGGGGCTAGTGGATACTGGCTGATTCCTGGCTGTGACAATAATAGCCCTTGTGTGTGGACTGGTAAAAAAGAGCTACTTCTCACTGTGAGAATCATGGTCACAATATTTTGCATCTCCTGCTATCAGGAGGTGGAGTCTACTTCCCCACTTCTTGAATTTGAGCTGGCCTTGCGACTTGCTCTGACCAATGGGATGTGGCAAAAGTGACGTTGTGCAAGTTCCAGAACCAAGGCCTAAGAGCACCTGCATCTCCCCGGTGGCGCCCTTGGCACACTCCTGCAGCCAGAGAAGCCTGTGTTAGACTACTGCATGACGTCAGCTGGAGAGAAGCTGACAGCGAGCATCAAGGCCCCAGTCCTGCAAGTGAGGTCATTAATATTAGCCTGCTCCAGTCAACCCATCAGAAGATTGCAGGCTCATGAGTGACCCCAGTGAGATCTGAAGAACAGTCCCAACTGCAGAACCACGCACCAACAGATGGTTGTTGTTGTTGAGTGACTATGGTTTGGGGTGGCTTATTACAGTGATGGTATCTGTGACGCTCACCGAACCGCCAGCCACGTGTGAAACATAAGGCCAGTGAGCTCCTCAGGACCAGTGTCTAGTGTGTTCAGCGTCTTGTGGCATAACAGCGGGCAAGTCATTTATCATCTCCACCTCGATTATTTTGCTTGTCAAATGGAGACAGCATCCCATATTTCAGAGGGTGTGTTGAAAATATTATTCTTGTAGGGTTTTTCTATATGCAGTTGTGCAGGAGTGAAAGCTTTAGCTACATATTTAGAAAGTGGATTTATCCGGGTAGTTTTGGCTAATAAGATTTCTCTCTCGAGACTGTCCTTAAATAGACTTAATGTCAGGCTGTTCTGGTTTTACTAGCAAATGGTCTTCAGACTGATTACTGCCTCTTCCTTCTTGTCTACCCCCACCCCCCTTCTTCTGTCCCCTCCCCATGCCCTTTCTGTCCTCTTCGGGGCAGGAGCCCTGGGATGGATGCTGCAGCTTTGTATACCTTTTATCTGTTTCATTTAGGAAAGCCTGTATCTTATTTCTACATCTCGTGCTCCTGGCACAGGGACCTACATGTAAAAGGTGCTCGTTATATGTTTAATGATGATACTATTAAACTCCCAAAGCTTGGATAGAAGGACTTAAGGAAGGTAAAAATTAATTAAAATTTCATTGAAGAGGGTAGCTGACTCTAAAAGAGGCACCTGATGAATCCTGGGTTGGGTGCAGCAAAGGGCCTTGGGGAAGATTCTGTTTTGCAAGACTTGTCTGAGTAGGCTCTTTGGTTATGCAAAAATAAAGCCAATGGTGGTCCATTGTCCTGAGGGAAGGAAGCTAATAAGGTGAGTTTCCTGGCTAAAGCTTGGTCTAATCCCAGGTGTGTGGTTGACTGTAGGGGAGAGGTTGAAGAAATACCAAAGCCATAGGTGGCTTTGGGGACCAAGGACTATATTTGAACGAAAGGGATCTAATGCTCAGACTACTTTTGTCTTAGGGTTAACCTTATTGTACATCTCTGATGCCAGAGATGGTCCCAACTGAGGTCAGCAGGCAGGAAGGGGCACCAAGGTTCCCCAAAGGTCAGCTTAAATTAACAGTGAGGGAAGCCTGCAATGGCAATTTGGACTCCACACCAGCCCTGCAATTGTGCTACTGGGGAGGCTGGTATGTGCCTACTTGTCTAAGGCTGGACACCCTTCCTGACCTAGTTGCCGAGCACTTTGAGTGAGCTTTGGACGCAACTGTGTGAATGCGAGCAACACACGGATGAAACTTTAGGAGCCCAGGCCGTTAGAGGTGTGGTAAGACCACGATCACACCCAGGAGGCATAAGACAGTGGAAAGAACTCTAATCCAGTATTAAGAAGGCCTGAGTTTTGGTCCTAGGGCTGCTACTGCTGATTGAGTATTATTAAGGAGTTACTGGGTGTTAGTGTGCTATTTCCTTTCTCTGCACCTTAGTTTCCTGGTGTGTAAAATGAGGGGTTGGGTTAATGGTCCATCATTTGGGACTCTGGGAGTGTTACTTTGGGAGGCAATCTTTATGAGATTAGGAATGCATTTTCATGAGAAATCTGTGTTGACTAAAAAGAATACATAATGTCCATCAAGAAAATTTATGACAAAAATTACAGGCCTGCTTCCTTAAGTACCACTTATGTCCTACTTTGGAATCTGGGTCCTGATCCTTTTTTCTTTGAAAACGAGCCATAGGTGGTTTGGCAGAAGAGAGAACAGGTGTGGAAGGAGCTAACCGGGGCTTTGGAACAATGACAGACTTGCCTTCCTGAAATAAGCTTTAGCCTTCAGTCAAATGACTTGTGCGGATAAAAAAAAAACCCTCATGGTAAATATAGACTCATTAAAGTGTCTTAAAAATAGGATCTAGGCTTTGACTATAGGCTTGGGTAGAGTACACAGTGCAACTTCATCAGGGCACCCGGGGATCTTCCGTATGTGCTACTGCTGTGAGATGACCTTCTATATTTTTATCTCAGCTCAGAATTCAGATTCTCTAGAAGGACATTCTGACTGTCCAGCTGAAGTTCTATGTCCACCATGTGGTCAGGGGAAGGGGCCTGTGGTTAACAGCCTCATCAGAGGAGCAGGAATAGGGTGGGGCAGCCCCCCAAAGTGTGTGTGTGTGTGTGTGGTAGGAAAGGGGTTTAGTTTATGCCGCCTGAAGGGGCAGAGGTGACGGGCAGATAAATGTCATAATGTCTAAGGCTCCGGAACTGCTCAGGGATAACTACAGGAGACAGCAAGTTCACGTACTAGCAATGTGCTCCCACGGCACAACTAGGTGGTTTCAGGAGCTTTTGGGGCCAGCCAGCTAGAAGGCTGACACCCAGTGGCTGGTTTGTATCATAGACGGAGCAGTCAGCTTTTTTTTGGTCTAATGAGTCTTGTAAATATTTGACATTCAATAGCATTCATTGACTGATTGACTGACTGAATGAATGAATGAATGAATGAATGACACAGCTCTTACATGGGCTAAGAAAGGACTTCTGTTCTACATTAGCCTGAGTTGGATCTGTTTAGAAACTGTTTAATTATGAGTCTTTTAGCTGAGAGTGACCGAAGCTTACCCATGCTATCTTTAGCAAAATATGGTCCTTGCTGGGAAGTCATTCCCTGCAAGTGGGGACAGACTTCAGCTAAGACCTGTGCCTCTTGTTTTTCTTCCTCTTTGAACAGCTGCTCAACTCTTCTATTCAAATATGGCAGCTTGTCATTCTTTAATTTTCAGTCCACCTTGTTGGGAAATCATGTCCCCAGGATCTGTGTCTTGTCTACAGAAGAGCCTGGGGTAGATGGGACTGAGTTTCCCTCATTCCCACTCCAAACCCAGAGCAGGGACTCTATGTGGGCCAGCTTGGGCCAGGGGTCTGCATTTGGCTCCATCGACCAAAATGGCCAACAGGTGCTTGGAAAGGGGGCATCTCTGTGACCATGTGGATGTGGCTATAGGAGCTGTTCTTGGAGAAAAAGGGAGATTCAAGCCAACAGCCAAATTGGTGTCTCCTACAGAGGCCAAATAACAGTGTTTGCTTATATTTGCATAGTGCTTTAAGAACACTTGATATTTATGACCTCATTTGGTTCTTGGCAAAAGCCCATGAGATAAGCAAATCAGGTATTAATAGTCTTTCTTCCATATCTGCTTTATTACTCTGCCATGAGGTCTAGAGTATTGGTGTCTCTTTCATTCTTGTCTCTCCTGTTTGACTTTACCTTATCGAGGGCAGAGACTAGGTCCTATTTATTTCTGCATCTGCACCCCACATACCTAGCTCTGGGGCTTGTAGGAGGTGGCATCCTAATAGATATTTATAACACTGAATTTCTGCTTTACAGATGAGAAAGCTGACATCCAGAGGATTGAACGGCTTGCTTCAGGACACAGAGAATGTCAGAAGCCTGAGGTCTGGTGGCCTCCAGGAGGACAGTCTCAGCTTGCCAGGGGTATTTGCCAGAGGACACAGACTATGTGGACATAAGGGGCCACATACTGAACCTGACAAGCGCAGGGGAGGCCTGTGTGGTGGCCTTACACACTCAGAGACTGAAAGGGACCGCATATGATGGTCTGAACATAGAATGCCTAACTAAAAGTGAGTCATGGCAGATAGTCACGTCCTAGGCCGGTAACTTCCTTGACAAAAGTCAGTCTTTATCTTAACTGAGCCTGTCTGTTGCCTTTTTGCATCTGCGATAACATACCCTTGGAATGTCAGAGTAATCCCCTTTTCCAGACCCCTCAGGGCACAACCTCCCATTAGAACAAGAGACCACAGAACCCTCACCATTATCTTGTTGCCCGCATACCATCTCTGTGTGCTGTACGTGTGTGTTCATCATTCACTATCCTGGCCCCACCAATGTAAAAAAAGTATGCGTCTCTGTTTTACTTTTTATCCAGTCCCAGGAATTTTACTGCTTTCCTTCCCCTGATCTCCCTAGTCTGCCACGAAGGAACCACATGCAACCCTCCTTACAGCTCCTTCATTGATTCTAACGTATAAAATACGCTGCAAAACTGCCATTCGCAGGAGCATTTTTTCAATCTTTTGAGATTTTGCTTCCTGGCAATTGTCAGTTTCGCTCACATAACCTCTCACAAGACTTTCCCTTAGGCTGGACGTCCTTTTGTTGACAGTGAGCAAGAAGGCAGATTATTAAAACTTCCATTTCCTTGGGAGTTGACACAGTTATCTTGGCTGCCTGACCTTTGAACTTGATTGGAAAGAGGAAGAAGAAATTGGAGAAGGACACTGCCTTTGGGTAAACTTTTTACTGCACGGTGGCTGGCAGTCAGGGACGCCTGCAAGCTGGGGTCTGTGGTCTCTAAACTGGACTCGATCTTCCAGTTCTGTCACTTACCAAGTGACCTGGGCAAGTCACTTCTCTTTGTATCCACCCTCCCAGGGCTGTGTGGGGGCTGAGTGAGAAAGTGTGGGGAAGAAAGCTTCACAGGTGGTAGATCATTATACAAGTAGTATTACCTCTCTCCATTCAAAGTGGGACCAGCAGGAGATTGTGCCAGGCATAGATGAAGAAGGCCAAGTCCCTTTCTTCAGGGATCTGATGGTCAAGGGAGGGGAACACATGGCAGTATAAAGTGGTGAGGGCTCTAAGTGTGGGTCAGTCCTGTGTGCCCCGCAGAGAAAGCCTTTAGGATCTTCAGGAAAGGGTTCCCAGAATGAAGAACCGCCCCAGAAGGCGAGGTCATACAGGATGGGGAGGAACTCACTGGGCAGAGGAAGCTCTGTTTGCGGGAAGTGGTGGAGTTATAACAGGGTAATGCCAAAGCGATGGAATTACAGTGGGGCCTGAGGGTGCCATTACTCCTGTTGGATATTGTCAGAGTCTTCATGTCTACGCTGGTTAGGCTGCACTTGGCCGTCTGATTTTGGGGGGCCAATCAAGAAGTCTCTCTGATATCACAGGCTCTTAAGATTCCTTCTCCCGGACTTGCTGGAGGCACCCAATCCTCTGTTCAACTCTGTGTCTCCAGAGCTTGAAGGGATCTTGAGAAACAATCTGGTGCCACCCTCTCCACCAAGGTAGGTGTGGAGGCATCCCCATTTCATAAATGAGGCAACTGTGAGGGAGAACCCCATCGTTAACCGGGGGACAGAGAACCCAGGACAGCTTCTCGAATTCTTATTCTCTATCAAGATGCTCCTTTTCATTGGTCCCTTTTAAGCAGTAAATCCCCACTTTGGGTAATACTTGAGGTATTGTTTACTTACACTCCCAGCGTCAAGTCTTCTCCTGGAAGGTTGTAAGAAGTTGGGACAGGGAGGACGCAAACAGGCTGCGGAGGCTGAAGGCTTCATGGACATGACGATCAACTTCCTTGTCTGTCAGAGGGTTCGACATCCGCAGCAGTCCTGCCAGTGGAAAGGCTCCGCACCCAAACCACAGACCGTGGACGCTCTGAGACCAGAACCACTATTTTCATAGCCAAAGGCCAGAAGGAACCGAGGCATATAACGTAAAGGGTTTGAGGGTTTATCAGAATAAATTGCTACTGAATTTTTTTCAGTCCGTTCTCACCTACCCCTATTAATGTCATGGCCACTGAAGAGAGTAACCACCGGGAGCAAAGGGCTGGCAAGGTAGGGGTGGGGGATATGGGTGGGGAGCCAGGGAGAGGAGCTGTAAAGCGTGTGCAGATCCAGCTGCAGCTCAGTAGGCCCACGGATGGCTCTGCCAGTGCATGCGGAGCTGTGGAGAGGAGGGCAGCGGAGAGAGGGGTCACTGTTGGAGTAATTAGAGTGACAGGGGACAAGTGTGCTGACTGTGGGTTATTAATAGGCACTAAGACATATATTTACAACCGGTGGCTTAAATTAGGGGCAGAACAGTCACCTAGCCAAATCCATGCCCGATAACAAAGACACCTGAAGCATGTATGAACCCAGCTCACCCAGCTAGTGGGAGTTAGTATGCAGGCTGCCTGGGGTCAGAGATCTTCGAAGCTTGCTCAAGTGTTTGCTGCAATTCTGCCCCTGGGGGCAGCATTCTCTTTGGAAAAAAAGGAAGGAAGGAAGGAAGGAAGGAAGGAAGGAAGGAAGGAAGGAAGGAAGGAAGGAAGGAAGGAAGGAAGGAAGGAAGGAAGGAATGGATGGATGAGGGTGGTAGAGAGTGAAAAAGAGAGAGAGACAGCAGGATGCTCAGCTCAGGCTAAGCCCCTCAGAGGGGCTAACCAAACCAAAACCTATCTCACTCCCATGAGGGGTGAGGTCTCAAGTCTGAACGGGGAAATTGTGCCCATTCAACCCTGAGAGGAAATCTACTTAGGACATGTTGGAGGCCCAGAAGTGGAGCTGGGGAATCTAAACATCAAGAGGCAGGGAAGGAATCAAGGCAGGCTCCCAACCTGCTGCAGGAAGGTGGTTCAGAGGGGTGCAAGTTCTCGGTCAGGAACCATGAAGTGGGCGTGGAACTGAGTCCAAACCTCAGATTTCCTCTGCACTCTCCTCTGGCCCAGACAGATGTCCTCAGTCCGTCCTCCACCTGGGAGAGAAGCTCCGGACTAGGGATTCTCTGAGCTGGAGGCTGCCCTGCCTCTGGAGTGGGCCCTGGGTTCAGAGGGCTGGCAGCTTGCACAGCCTCTGAATTTAGGAGGAAAGGGAAGGGGCTGAACCCAGGGCGGGCCGCCCCAGGTGTCACTGTTTGGCAGCTGCCCTCTTGGCCGGGGCTGGGATTATGATCTCGGGGTGGGAGGCAGTGTGTCTCCCCCAATCCTATTGAAGACCTGAAAGGGAGATGCCACAGTGAGAGTGCGGTGAGTTTTGCACAGAGGTAACTGCTGTAGGCTGGAAGTCTTTCTGCATATAAATGGGGCGGACCTTGGATTGTGCGCTAACTTACACCACCCCTGTAACTTCATGGCTCTGGGCCCCAGGTTTTGCACAAAGGGCTTATTGAAAGCACCCAGCACCTAGGGTTTCGGTGATGATGAAGCGAGAGCAGCACCTGGGGTGCTGGGCCCAGGCCTGACAGCCTGCTGTGCCCCAGAAAGATTGTTTATTTTTGCTGTTACTCCCCTGCAGTCCCAGTGCGTCATTTCACTAAGCCAGCAGACACAGGGAGACCTGGTGAGAAAGTTTGGTATGTTTAACACCAAGTCAACACTCTTGGAGGAAGTGGGTTCCAAGTGGGAAAAGCCTGGGAACTGAAGCCTGGGGTTAATGCTGGTGCTATGTTTCCCTGTGTTATTCCGCTGACTACCCTCTCTGAGCCTCAGTTTCCTCATTAGTGAATGTCATTAATAAGAACACCTACCTTGCGGGACTTTCTGAGGGCCCAAAGAGGTAGTGTAATCACTTCTGCCCTCACTGTGTTGCAGGTCCTTCATATTCTACCTCATTAATCCTTAAGACCACTTTTGATCACAGGTGTTCGCATTTGTCTGAGCTCATCAGATTGTACCCATTAAACATGCGCGGCTCTTTGTAGTCAGTTATACCTCACTAAAGTTATTAAAGAAAAACACTTTAGGAGGTAGGTATCATTGTTTTATCCCTATTTGGCAACTGAAGAAACTGAGGCTTGCTAGAGAAGTAAATTGTCCTAGACCACACAACAAAGCACAGCAGAACTGGGAATCAGACCCAAGCGGTCTAGTTCCAGAGTCTATACTCTTAAGCAGTGCACCAGTGCCTCTATGTAAGAGTGTTTTTCTAACTGCCATGCTCTGGTTAGATGTTGGTTGTTGTTATAATGGCTGACACAGTTGGTGGGCTAGGCATTGGTGGCATTGTCTTTGCATACTGAATGAGTGCATGTGGATCAGCTCCTAACCTGCTCAAGGTACTTGGGTAAGCTGTGCCATCCCAGAGGACATGATGCAAAAGAAAGAATGTCAATCCCATCACATACAGAGCTACATGGGGAAGAGGGTGACAGGTGAAGGAGCATGAGTAGGTAAAGTAGGTAATAAAATAATAGAGACAGATCACACAGCTGCATGAAATTGTACTTGACCTGAGCATCCAGGGAACGTCCCCAAACTGGGTTCTTCTCCCCCTTTAGTAGAACGGGAAGCACAAAACAGTTTCCCTGGAGTTCCACTGACTGGACAGGCTCCCCTCTGGGTTCCCGCCAGCCTCACGCAGGGGTCCCTCTGTTAACCCAGAGAACACACACGCACATTGTCCTAAAGATCTAACCTCATCAAGAGACTTGTGTCTCATGTCCATGGGCAAAAGCTTCACAGTCTTCACATATGCGGGGCAGAGCCACTTGAAAAGGTTTCTTTGGGTAGAAATCTGGAAAGTCAAGTGCTAAAACAGGAATTATTTTACCATTTGGCCCCGAATGTTTTCTAATCGTCACGATGCCCTTAGACACTTTATGGAGTTAATGCTTTTGCTGACTGGGCTGTTAGGACTTAACAGCTCTTGGCTGAACTCCAGACCTACATAATCACCTGCCTTCTTGGCATCTCCACTTGGGTGTGGAGCAGTGATCTCACACTTCGTGTGTCTGACAGTAAGCTGCTGAGATGTTCCCCAGTCTCCTTTAATGGCAATGCTATGCTTCCCATGTCTCAGTCCAAAAGCCTGGGTGTCATCCTTGACCCTCTCTCTCCTTCATACCCCTTCAGACACATCAGCAAAACTAGTTGCGCTATCCTCAAAATGTTTTAAATTCTTACCACTTTTTGCCATACCCATGATTGCCTCCCTGGCTTAACCTGCTGTTATCTCTTTCCAGGATTATTGACGAGTATCCTCGTCTCATGTGCTTGCCCTTGCTTTCTGCAGCCCACTGAGAACCTAACAGCCTGAGTGTTATAAAGTCAGTCCGACCACACCACCCCCTCGCTTCAAACTCTTACATGGCTCCCATCTCCTTCAGAGTAAAAGCCAAAGTCCTCGTTTGACCTGAAAGTCCCACATGATCGGCCCCCTCCTTCCAACCTTACCTCTCCCTACCTCTTACTACCCCGGAACTCTCATTACTGCTAGGTTGGCCTCCTTGCTCTTTTCTTGAATACACAGGCACTACCCTGCCCCAGGGCCTTTGCACTGGTGTTTCCTCTGCCTGTGTATGCTTCCCTGGTATCTGTGTGGCTGGTTCCCTCAATTCCTTCAGATCTTTATTTCAAAAGTCACCTTGCTAAGGAGGCCTTTTCTGGCCACTCTGAAATGTAACCATGTAGAACATTCATGTCCCTCCCCTCCCCCCTTTTCCTCTTCAGCACTTATCTCTTTAATATTATATTATATGATGTATTTTACTTGCTTATCTTATGGTTCTGTCTCCCCTATTAGAAAATGAAATTTATAAAGGAACTTTTGTCTAGTTTGTCTGGTTTGTCTACTATTGTGTCATCAGTGCCTTGGACAGCCCCTGACACACAGCAGACACATGGATGAATAGTTAGTGAGTAAACGAATAAATGCAGTGAAAAACCAAGGGACTCAAAATGAGCTGTGGATACTTAGCAAGTCATGTATCCTCTCCAGGCTTCAGTATCCTTGGATGCAAAACTGACTTTTTGCACTTGATAATTCTTGGGCTCCCTGTAGCTGACAGGCAGATATCCTTAAATTAACTTGAAGAACTGGAAGCGCTGTGTGGCAAGACAGTCTGAAAAGGGCCCATCTGAAGATCTCAGTTCAAGCTCTAGTGATTCCACTTATCTGGGGCTTGGTTTCCACAGCAAATTGAAAGAGCTCCTCCCAGAGACCACCCTGGTTACTTTCAGGGCTAGAAGTGGAAAACTAAAAAAAACAAAAAAAAAAAACAAAAAAATCCTTACCCCCAAAAACCACCCCAAAACAAACCCCTAACAAAACACCCAAAACTGGCTGCCATACCTCCATAATACCACAGGGTGGCGTAGTTGTCTATCATTGTCTCTAAGGACCTCTGCCAAGTCCTTAACTAAACAGCTTCGGTTCAAGTGAAATATTTTCAACTGTGAGTTGCGTGAGCATCAGATATTACTGGTTTGTTTAAATAAAAACTGATAAAAATCTTTAAATTGAACTTTTTTCAAATAGAAGTCATAAATCTCAAAAGCAAAACAGTGGGCTGAAGTTTCAACTAAATCTTTGTCACCAACGTGGTTAAAAGATCAAGCTTTGAAAAGCTGAAGCATTAAGACAAGTTTATGCTAGTGTTAGGTGAGTGAGGTCACAGCTACATTAACTTAGTCCTAAAGTATGTAGTCACATATCTGTTTGCACATAACCAAGAATGTTCCATCTAGGAAGTAGGAATGAAAGGGAAAGACTGAACTATTTATATTCCAGGACCTTTTTGTTTGCTTGGAAAAACTGTTGAAGACTCTGATAAATAGAAAATATTGTAAACAGGCCCCATCCAGGTAGCTAAATTGGTTGGAGCAGTCCAAATACACCAAGGTTGCAGGTTTGATCCCCAGTCAGGGCACATACAAGAATCAACCAACGAATGTGAGTGTTATTTCTCTCTCTCTCCACTTCTTTCTCTAAAAAATCGATAAATAAAAATAGAAAACATTGTGAACAGTGCATGACATCCAGTAAGCCCTCAATTCATAGTAGCCATCATCATTATTGTCATTAATATTATTATTATTGTCATCCTCCGGTTCTAGTTTTACCCACTCTTCTACCATCTCCCCAACAAACAATAAGGCTTTCTGCTTGAAACTTATTTCATAAAAATGATTTGTGGATGTTTCTTCTAATTATAAAAGTATCACATGGTTATTTCAGCTATATGGGAAAATGATCAAAAGTAAAATGAAGATGAAGGCAATCCAAATTATCCATATTCCGCCACTCAGTTCAGAAATAACTAATAAAATAAAAGGTTCTGATACTACACAAACGCATAATCACACACATTTGTGGTCATAGTGTATAAAGGGTTTTTTCCACTACTTTTTCATTAATCATTATATTATGCACATTTCCATATCATTAACATTTTTTTTTAGATTTGTTTATTTATTTTTAGGGAGAGAGGAAGAGGGGGAGAAAGAGAGGAAGAGAAACTTTGAGTGGGTTGCCTATCCTACATCCCCCAACGGGGGACTGAACCTGCATCCCAGGCATGTGTCCTGACAGGGAATAGAACCAATGATCTTTCGCTTTGTAGGATGGTGCCCATCTGAGCCACACTGGTCAGGGCTCATTAAAAATTTTCATGATCATCATTAACAATAATATACTTTCTGATGAGAAAATCAGTACATTTTAATGATAGAAAATATTGAATATTCTGGGTCAAAGAACAACAACAACAACAAAAAAACCACTCCTAATCCCATCATCCTCCCTCCCTCCCTTCCTTTTTAAAAATTGTTGATTGGTCCTCCCTCCCTTTCTTCCTTCCTTCCTTCTCTCTTTTTTTTTCCTTTCCCACCACCCTCCCTTTTTAAAGAGAAAATCCCTAGCTCAATTTCTTTTTTTAAAGATACTATTTATTTATTTTTAGAGAGGGAAAGGAGGGAGAAAGAGGGGGAAACATCAGTGTGGTGTTGCCTCTTGTGTACCCCCTACTGGGGACCTGGCCCACAACCCAGGCATGTGCCCTGACTGGGAATTGAACTGGCAACCCTTTGGTTTGCAAGCCAGCACTCAATCCACTGAGCCACACCAGCCAGGGTCCTAGTTCAATTTCTAGTCAAGAAGCTTTTGAAGTTTTCTAGGGTGCAATTAAAGATGTTTCTGAAAGCGATGGGCAGAGGAAAGAAGGAAGTAAATATGTTGAGTTGTTAGTAGATGCTAAGCAGCATGCTAAGAACTTTTGTTTCATTTAATCCTATAAGCCTCTAGAAGCAGCAGTTTCTATTTTATACCTATTTAAAAGTGAGGAAACTGAGGTCCAAACAGACACCTTGCTCAAAGTCGCATGGTTTTTAATGAAAAGAACCACAATCAATCATGATCTTCTGATGTAGGTCTAGTGGTGCCAAGCTGTGCTACTACTATACAAACTTCTTGATCCCTCTCCGTAGGAAAAGTCGAACTCCCATATGATACATCTTTAACACTAGAGCATGTATTTAGGACCTCATGAGCAGTCATTCATCAAACATTTCAAAAAGCCATTCAGTAAATATTTGTTGAATGGATAAGTGCTATAATATGTATTATGCTATGCTTTTGAATGAGGTAGAGGAAACAGTTCTTTTTGGGGGGTGACATTTGTCAACCCCTGCTCGAGAACTTTTTATTTGCTTGGTTTTTTAATTTTTTTTTTTCAGAGAGAGGGAAAGAGAGGGAGAGAGGGAGAGAAACATCGATCAGTTGCCTCTTGCAGGCCCCCAACTGGGGGCCCGGCACACAATCCAGGCACATACCCTGGCCAATAATCAAACTGGTGACCCTTCACTTCGCAGAAGGATGCCCAACCCACAGAGCCACACCAGTTAGGGCCCTGCTGACGAACTTACTTGTGGTAAAATCTTGATAATTCTACCTGGTTTTCAAGTCTTTGCAATCTGCCCTTCTTTTATTTAGTCAATTTTATTTCCCATCACTCCGTTTCTGTACTCTCTCCTCTTCTCAGACTGGTATTTCTATTATTGCTATACATTACATTAATTTTCGGCTTCACATTTTCTGTTCTCCACTAATCAAGTTGTATACATCCGTCAGTGCCCAACTTAAGCACCTTGTTCTGCATTTCTCATCTATTCTAGGCACAGTGACAGTAACACTTGATCACCCCACAGCCCTGCTCAAAAGCGTTCAGTAATAACCTCTATTGCCGAACAAAACACAGGCTTCTTAACTGGGTACTCAAGCCAGCCATTCATTCACAAATACATACCGAGAGTCATTTACATGGCAGGCCCTCTCTAGGTACTGGGAGAACTATAGACAGCCCGACAGATGGGTCCCTGCCCTTATGGTAAACAAACTGGATATTAAATCATTACAAACAACCAATTACTGATATTTTGCCACGTATGATGCGCACCCACGTTTTTGGCCCAAACTTTCAGGAAAAAAAATCTTTCATTTTAATTTTTCAATTCAATTATTTATGTATTTATATTTAGACACTTGTTTATTGTATTATAAAGGTATTTCAGCATTTATTTTTGAACATATTATGGTATAAGACATTTTACGTAACAAAGAATTACAAAACACAAGAACAGATACAAGGTATTTCAGGTATTACTTACGTGTAATGCACATCCTTATTATTCCTTCAAAAATTTGGGCAGAATAGTGTTCATCACACACGGCAAAATACAATAAGTAATTATTAGTGTGAATCAAGTGATTACAAGGCCCTCTGCAATCTGGTTCAACCTATTTTTTTCCGAGTTACTTTTCATCCTTTTATTCCATCCAGATGGGCTTTCTCACCTCTGGCTGTGCCCGCATCTTCCCTCCTTTCCTGGCTCCATCCCGCACCCCTCCAGGACCAATTTTGGTCCTGCCTCTTCCATGAAACTCTGCCAGCCAAACATAACCTGAAGAATCTTCCCTCATTTGAATTCCTATCACTTATCCATTGTACAAGTATTTACTGAAAGACTTCTTGAAATGTTTGATGAATGACTCCTCACTACGCCCTAAACACGTGCTATGGCATTAAAGATTTAAATGATAAGGGGACTTAGACTTTCCCTACTGAGAGGGATCAAGACATTTTTTTCCATTCTCCTCTGGGTGAGGGAGAAATGAAGAGCCACGAAACTATATAGTAACACATACAAAATTACAGATAAACAAGATGACAATAAAAATTGCCCAATTACTCTTAATCCTACTACTTGAAAGAGATCTACCACTGAAAATCTTTCTCTATATCTTTCTAGTGGTTCCTTTTGGTTCTCTCTGTGTATGTCTACACCATTTTGTAAAATTCCTTTTACCCCCCAAAATAAATTTTTATCAAGAAATACTTTTCCTTATGGTCTTTTTAAAAACACAAAAGACCTCTTTCTCCATTATCTTCTGTTCTGCTGGGGGTGGAAGAGTTTGTCTTAAACAAAACCTAGAGAATTGATTCAAAGACTCATCTGTATCTTTCACAGTTCACCAAACCTATGAGCAAGGAAACTCTAAACATTGTTTTAGGGCACCTATTCCGAGGTCCTTTCTCAATGCCTACTCTGGACACGTTTCGGGACAGCACTCAAACCTCTCTTCTTCAAGACCTCCCATGTGTGGATATGAGGTGCAGCCATACTCGTGTGCAAACTGCAGAATGTCAGGCCTACAAGGACGCAGCAGACCTTCCAGTCCACTCACTCACTCGCTCTGTGGATGAGCACACTGCACTGTAACCTTAGTACTTCCCCAAGATCATGCTGCTGCTGACGGAGGAGCCAAAGACGCCAGCCCTGCTGTGTCTACCTTTTCAAATCACCCCACTGTCTCCACAGTTTGTCCAAGAATTAACCCAAACTATTGGTAACATTAAACAAAAAATACTCAGTGAAGCACTAAATCTTGCTAAATAAATTGTATCTATTCTTACCACTCAAGGGGAAAGGGTAAGGTAGTTTGGTAGAGATTGGGCTAGATCTTGCAGCACTGAGTTGTTTTGAAACGCCAGAAAAGCCTTCTCATTGGAAATCTTCATGGTTATGATGGGACTACAGCACAGAAGAAATAGTACGGACCACCTATCTCATTCTTTCTTAATGTTTGAGAAACGGAGGATCACGAGAGGATGGAGAAAATGGTCAGCCCTTGGTCACGAACCGCAGCATTGTCTTGAACAGCAGTATCATCTTGTATGTATGTTCTACTTTGGTTCTTGTCCTTCGCCTCCTTCTTCTTTTTTGTCTACTTTGGTTCTTAACCTGATTTCTATATAGGTCACCATGACCCGAGGTGCAGTTCACCCAGGTGAAAGAAACCCACGACTGTAAAATAGTTGTCTCTTCGGAGAGATAAAGCCGATTTCGCCATAGTTTTTCCGGCCCCAGTTTGAAGTCCCTGTAAGGTGGTGTCTCGTCTTTCTGAATTCTAAAAATCATTGTATTGGAATCTCTTCTTACAGGCACCCAGGAAAGGGAGGGCTGTGTGCCCTCTTCATAAAGGCGAGAACTGTAGTTTTAAGAGCTTCTAAAGAACATTCCAATGGGCCTTAAACTAGGAAATGAAAGGTTAAGGAGATGGGATGGAGGGATGTAACTCAGTCCGGTGGGAGCTGAAGCTGATCCACCTGGGTGGACTAGGGCAAAGACAGATCCAAGAGGGAAGAATCCAACTGCAAGAGAGGGAGGTGGAAAACAAGCTCTCCCATGGGGTGCATGCAGCTCAGCTCCCTTCTCTTTTGCTCACGTTCAAAAACTCAATGTAGGGTGAAAAACACCGGTGCCGCCTAACAGCCCGTATCTGTCCACCGCAAACAAAGGGAAGAAGATTCTTCAGCCTTTTTGGAATGAATGAAGTCTTGGCTTTACCTTTTTAGGATCCACCCATCCCTCCCATGCACCCAATGAGGCTGCAGCCTCTTCCAGCCGGGAGGTGTTGAACTCTCCCAGGAAATGGACAGGTACATCGAGCCAATGGTGGGAGCTGCAGCTGTCCAATGGGAGAGAGAACTGCGTGACCTGGGATTTGAGAATGAGGGAGCCCGCAAAAGAGGGCCGAACGAGGGGGGCGGCCTACGTAGGCGCCGGGGGTGGAGAGGGGCGGGCCGGGTGGCTAGAGAGTGTGCTCCAACCACCGCGGGAGGGGCGGGGCGGGGCGGGGAACCTGCGGACTGGTCGGCGGGCGGCCAACGGGAAGGCGGGTTGGAGCAGGGGCGGGTCCGGGTTCTGGGAAGCTCCGCCCCTGGGTTCCGCAGGGCTGAGGCGGAGCCAGGCCCGCGTCAGGTGGTCCTGGGCGGGTGGCCGGCTCTGGGGGCGGGGCGCGGCGAGGAGAGGGGAGCGGCCGCTGGCGGGCGGCGGCGGGCACCAGCTGCGGGAGCAGGTAGTCTACGCGGAGGTGGGCAGGTGGCCCCCAGCGGGTGAGCGCGCAGGCGGGGGCTCCGACCCGCCGCTCCCCGATGCTGCGGTGAGCACACGTTGCACTTGCCGCGCTAGCCCCAGGCAGCCCACTCTCTCCGAGCAGCCATCCCGGGCCCTACCTGCGGCCGCCGTCGGGGGAGGGGGTCCCCCCAGCTCTGCGGAGCCGCATGAACAATAGGCGGCGGCGGCTCCTGCGGGCGGCGGCAGCCCCGCACCCTATGGATCGGCCGCTCTATGGAGCCCTCCAGAGCGCTTCTCGGCTGCCTGGCAAGCGCCGCCGCTGCCGCCCCGCCGGGGGAGGATGGAGCGGGGGCCGGGGCCGAGGAGGAGGAGGAAGAGGAGGAGGAAGCGACGGTGGCCCCCCGGGAGCTGGGCTCCGACGCGCCGCTGCCCTACTGGACCGCCGTGTTCGAGTACGAGGCGGCGGGCGAGGACGAACTGACCCTGCGGTTGGGCGACGTGGTGGAGGTGCTGTCCAAGGACTCGCAGGTGTCCGGCGACGAAGGCTGGTGGACGGGGCAGCTGAACCAGCGGGTGGGCATCTTCCCCAGCAACTATGTGACCCCGCGCAGCGCCTTCTCCAGCCGCTGCCAGCCCGGCGGCGAGGACCCCAGTTGCTACCCGCCCATTCAGTGTAAGGCGAAGGCGGGGCCCGGGACCCCGGCGGGGAGGAGGGAATGATTGAGGCCTGGGGGGGGGGGGGGGGCGCAAAGAGATGGGAGCCTTCCTCAAGGGTTAGGTTGAGAGTGGGGAATGGTTCACCTGGGGGGTAGGTATGTGAGCGCGCGCGCTGGGGCCACAGGGGCTTTGGTGGGTGCTGTGGGTAACAGAGGCGCCGCAGGCCTCGCCTGCAACCTCAAGCCCTTGGGCTTCTTAACCTTGGTATGACCACCTCAGCAGCAACTGCTGATTCCACTCCCTGAAGCTCCAGCATGAGAATCTCCCCATTTCGCACCCCACCCCCCACCCCCCGCCCCGAAAAAAAAAATCTGGAAGGATTTCAGGCTAGCTGGTAGTTTCTGTTGTAACCTTAGTCCCCAAGTCTGGGACCTCCCGGCCTCTTGGGTCGGCTGTCCCCGCCTCTTAAAGGCATTTGCTTTGAAGGAGATGGGGGTTGTCTCCCGCTGGGCTGGGTTGGCTCACAAGTCCCGGAAGCCTGTGTGAACTCAGGGCCGAAGTGTCTTTGAAATGTCGTGTGGATTTCTTGGATCCTAATCTTGTAACTCAGAAGTTGTACCTTCAGGAGTCTCACTGAATAATGTGCTAAAAAGGGTGTGTGTTGTGTGGAGGGGCAGGTGATAGGAGGAGAAATGATTAGAGAGGGAAAACTGTGTCATTCTCCCACGAGAGATCTGGAGGTCAGGATACAGTGGCTAAATCCTAGTCCCTTGGCACCCAGCATGTTAAGACAACACATTTCCCTTTTTCTTCTCACCCTAGATCCTTGCCTATATTTGGTATTTGCTAAATCCCAGGGGACCCATGCCGGGAGGTCTCTTCCAGGTCCTTTCTTGCAGTGTCCTGGTTTTCACGGATTTCCCAGGAGTCCCCCGTTCCACACCCTGTAATGAAATTTCCTTTGTTTTTTTCAAAGGAGTTAAGTTGCTATTACAGTCCCTTAACCAGTGATGCTAAGTGGTTTTAGCAGAAAGATGTAGACATCTCGTGGTATAGTTTGCACTATTTTGTATTTGAGGGTTTCTGTAATTTCTGTTAAAAAAGTATTGTTAATACATATTTATCTTTATTCCATATTCTGTACATTTTACATCTTAGTTGATTAAGAAACCATCACCAATGTCCAGCTTCAAACATTTAGTTTTAAAATTTCATTTCTGACAGTTAACCTTCTGGCCTTGTAACTTATTTTCACCTGAACAATTGTGTTATTATCTTACAATATTTATTAAGTACCATCACTTAGTATCAAATTCATAATCACCCTGTTTTTCTACTCATTTTTTATCAGGCGTTTTGACTGTCAAATTGATGTTCAAATTTTTAATTCTTTTCTTTTCTCTCTCCCTCTCATCCAGTTAAAAACTTTGTTTCTACATTTGATAGTGCGTGGAGGCAACAGATCACTTTAAGTTGTTTCTAGGTGTTATATCCTTTCGGCACTAGTACTGGGAAGATGAAGGCCAGGGTCCCAGCATAATGTCTGAAATAGTGTTGAAGATGAACTTGGTCACCCATTGGAAGAAATATTGGAAGGATGGCCTGGTGTGTTAGAAAACAGTGTGGTTTTAAGCACAAGTCTGATTTTCAGGTGCTTTGTGAGCAAAGTTTGTGATTTCTTTTTGTTTTTCAGGAACAGCTAATGTCAGAGCAGAAGGCTGTGTGAGGCTCATGAGCAGGAACTCAGTTCCCTTACTGTCCGGGGCTCCCTGCTGTCAGAGCAGTCAGGAGTGAATACCATGTAGGCTGCAAGAACCCGGCCACAGAAAGCCAGACACGTCCAGTGTGCTATGTTAGACGCTCCTTCTCCTTTAGGTGCCCAGGACTTAATCTTTGTGCCCAGGAACAAAAGTTACCTTGTGTAGATTCCTATACCTAGAACAGAGATGGTGAGAAAGTAGGAAGTACCTTGTGCTTATTGAAAGAACGGACTTGATGAACATACGGCTTTTGAAGGTTCTGAGAAGTTATTTAGTGCCACCAGGAGTTCTGATCTTGACTGGAATGAGTTCTTGATCATTCAGAAAATGTAGTTCCAGTCAAAAACCAATCAGAGGGCCTGGTGAAAAGTGGAGACTGTTAATTACCCAGGGATAAAGAAATGGTAAGGTATGGAGGTAGTTATAAGTCACACACGAGGGAGGTTGGTGGTGTATATATAAACTTTCAGTGCAGCGCTCTGATAAAGATGAATGCTGGAAGTTGCTGACTGGTGCGCTTCTGATCTGTGTGCAGTGTCCGCCAGTTCAGTTAGTGTCACCGAGAAATTAAAGGTGATGGACAACCTTTCTCCAAAGACTTGGAATGAAAATGAGCCACTGGTAGCTTTTCCCCAGTTACCCTTTTGAACTTCCCCTCTGGGGCGTGAATAGTGATCTTAGATTGTGAACAGAAAACATTGAGTAATAATGTTCTGTTTTAGTTTTAAATACTGCTTTCAAAGTGAAAATTTTGTTTCATACTTTATTCAAAACGGAAGAGGAGGAAATGATTAAATCTTATGACAAAGAACAATATAATATAGTGATATTATAAATCAGCTGACATTTATATTATGCTTTTATCCCCTCCAAAGTAGGTATTAGAGTATAGCTCTCCATGAAGCTGGCAAATAAAAATAGCCCACGAGGTGCCCTGGCTCATGGGGTTCAGTTGTTAGGCGTCATCCTGCAAACCAAA
The DNA here is from genome assembly GCF_004126475.2 of Phyllostomus discolor. Taxonomy (NCBI): domain Eukaryota; kingdom Metazoa; phylum Chordata; class Mammalia; order Chiroptera; family Phyllostomidae; genus Phyllostomus; species Phyllostomus discolor. The sequence goes on along the minus strand of NC_040903.2, from coordinate 193,823,898 downwards.
AGGCTGCTGGTTTGATTCCCCGTCAGGACACATGTCTGGGTTGTGGGCCAGGACCCTGACTGGGGGTGAGCAAGAGGCAACTGATGGGTGTTTCTCTCACACATTGATGTTTCTCTCCTCCTTCCCTTCCTCTCTCTCTAGAAATAAATAAAATCATTTTTTAAAATAGCCTATGAGCTCCCTCATCTTCCATACTTTAGAAAAAGATGAAAAATACAATTCCAAATTTATCATCTTGGGAAATATATGCATAGTTTAAAAGTTTTTCCTGTAGGAGAGTTGCATCTGTTTTCAAGCAGAGCATGTGTTAAGGTTAACACAAATTTACTTTTTTTCTTGCACCCACTGGAAATATAAGGGTGCGTTTTCAGATGTACTTAAGATTTTTAAATGAGTAAGATATGTACCACTTGCTTGCTAAAACCCACCAGAATGTGCCCATACATTTCCAAGGATACTAATGAGAGGGAATAACATCCTGACTCCGAAAATGAAAGAAATAAGATTTTGTTCCTGATATTCCTGGAAATGTCCTTCCATAGAAACTGAGAACTCTGATGAATGCAACTTGACCTGATTCTTACTGAAAAGCAGGTCTTGGCTGGAGCAGGGAAGGGAAGGAGGGCCCCACATCCTGTCAGGTGCAGCTGCAGGTCTAGTTCGTACTCCGAGGGACTTCTTAGCAGGGAAGGGAAAAGAAAGAGCCGTCCTCCCTCGCCCACATCCCCCTCTGTTCTGTGTTCTATCTGCTTGTGAGCTGTGTTGCACACTTTTCTTGAAGTCTGATCATAATATTTTCTTACTAAATAGCAAAAACCTGAGCATTTATGTTCTACCTAGAGCAAGACTATTGCTTCGCCTTCCCCACAGACGTTTTCCATCTTCTGCAAAATGCCGCCAGAGGAGCTGTCCTTTCAGCACCCTAGTTCAGAATCCCATCTTTGAAATCCTTATACATATAAATAAATATTTAATACCTGCCGTGTGTTCACAACTACGCTTCAGACCAAAGAGAAGAAGGCAGGGTACGAGAGAAAATGCAACAGTTCATTCCCTTAAGAAGGATTCAGATATTCAGTTAAAGAAATAAGATGTATAAAAGTTTTTAGAAAAAATGAATGTTCCTTCCCTCCGTGACCTAAGAGACTCCTAACGTAATGTATATTTCTTCAAGAGGGTTTCTAATCTCTCTTTAGCATAGGCATAGTTTTTTCTCATTCATATGGTTGCGATAAGGCAAATATTAGTAATGTCAGATTTCATTTTAGGACCTAGAAACACTCAAGCTCTTTTAGCAGAAAGTGCTGGAGCTCAGGAAATTAGGAGTTTACAGAATTATTGGAAGGGTAGGGAGAAGGGAGGATCAGGTTGGTAAAACTCCCAGAACCTTGCAGACCTGGCTCACCGGGGAAGTTTCTACTTCTCTAATTGGGAAGGTACAGAATCAGGAGTTGCCATTGAAGCTGTCGACTTCAAGAACACTCGGCTGTTGTTGCCGTCCAAGATGAGGCAGCCGCTTGGCCTTGCAGCGTGCCTCTCCACATCCACAGAGCTAATGACTGGACACGGGCGTGCTGCTGTGGAAAAACCCCACTTCCCCACAGCCATGCTTGCCAGGAGAAGCAGCAAGAAGATGCTCTCCATCTCAGTTCTGCCTTATAATCTTCTGCATCTAATTGGCAGAACCTAATCTGCATCCAGAAAGAACTCCACCTGTCAGAGAGTCTGGGAAATGTAGTTTTCAGCTTTCTGGCATTTGTAGTCCTGAAAGGCATGCCAGAAGCATTTTCGAAAGGACGCTGATTGCTAGTCTGCAGGACCCGCCATGCCGTATATCCTTAGGAAAAGTGCTGGATGGGGTGATACGCTTGAACGCTTATAACTTTTGGAGTCAGGATGGGCTATACTTTTTATATACCTGAAGACAGTCCAACTAACTTTTCCTAAGAGTTTTCTTCGTACAGACTGCCAGTCGCATTACAAAATACAAATGAATGTCAACCCTCGATAGGACAGAAGCACTGTAATTAAGCAAGACCGTAGTCTGGGGCATCACCAGCTGCCAAGTGGAGAATGGAATCATCGTGCGGCTGGCTGTGGAAGGAAGCAGTGAGCAGTTCCTCTTTTGCTCTTGCCTAAAGTTCAGAAACATGTTTTTGTTTTCTCAGTTTTTTAGAAAGGTTTTTTTTTTTTTTTGCTTTGTTTTGTATGTATGTGTGTGTGTGTTGCCAAAGTACATACTATTCTCTGTACTTGTTTTAGGAGGTCCAGTTTAATTTTTTCTTTCAGATCTAAGTTTGGTTTATTTCCTACTGAGGTATATAACCCTGCCCCCCCCAACATCCATTTTACTTCACCTGCCGAATATTCAGCATGATGAGTACAGTGGTGAATAAGGCAGACAGAGTCCACCCTTGTGGATCTCGCAATCTAGCGGCACAGCAGGCATTGAACAAGTAATTGTAATTGTGTTGAGTGTTGCCAAATAGAGACTGCTATGGAAGTGTTTGATGGGGCCTGATCTCATGTAAGTTGGGGGTCAGGAAAAGGTCCTTAGGGAATGGATGCTGAAGCTGAGACCTGAGAGATGAGCATGAGTCAGTCGGGTAAAGAGAATGAGACCAAGAAGACAGAAAACAGCGTTTTCATGAGAAAAACATACAATCACACTTCGCTCACATGGCAGCACCGTATCTAGCCCAAGGTTTATGTGCTAGTTACTGCGGATAATGCCACAGAGAATAAGTTTATCGCACTTCCTGCCCACAGGAGTTTACCTTGTAGTGGGAAGACAGAAAAGCCACAGGAACAGACCAGTTGCTGAGTTTACGCATCTGAGTAAATTGGTGATTAGATGGTGTTTTCAGAATGTTTTTGATTTGCTTTTTTTTTTCTTCTTCTTCTCTTTCTCAGTGTTAGAGATTGATTTTGCGGAGCTAACCCTGGAAGAGATTATTGGCATCGGGGGCTTTGGGAAAGTCTATCGCGCTTTCTGGGTAGGGGACGAGGTCGCCGTGAAAGCAGCTCGCCACGACCCTGACGAGGACATCAGCCAGACCATAGAGAACGTTCGCCAGGAGGCCAAGCTCTTCGCCATGCTGAAGCACCCCAACATCATTGCTCTTAGGGGGGTGTGTCTGAAGGAACCCAACCTCTGCTTGGTCATGGAGTTTGCTCGTGGAGGACCTTTGAATAGAGTGTTATCTGGGAAGAGGATCCCCCCAGACATCCTGGTGAACTGGGCTGTGCAGATTGCCAGAGGCATGAACTACTTACACGATGAGGCGATTGTCCCCATCATCCACCGCGACCTTAAGTCCAGCAACAGTGAGTATGGAGGGAGGGGGCTGGGGGGCTTCAGGGCACATTCCGACTCAGGCTGTGGTTTCAGCTGGAGTGGATTCCTAAAGGAATCTTAGTGGACAGTGAAACTCCTTGCTTAAAACCATTCCATCCTTGAGCTGAGATGTGGGGCTGGAGTGAGTGCCGGGAATATTGGTTTAGGGAGAGAAGAATGAGATGCCTGAGGGGTTGGGGTGATTCTGAGCTCACATTAGCAGGCAGGTTCGGCAGTGTGTACTTCTGATGTGGTGTGCAAAAGCACCGCACGACAGCATAGATTTATTTTTCCCCTTCAGGGAAGTGTGTCTGTAATCACAAAAGGGGTTTTCCTCTTTCATGGAACATCAGGTGAAGCACACCTGTGCCACCTGTTTGCGCTTCTGTCCAAACACCCAACCCGAGGTGCCCACCAGAGAAGGGGCACTAAGGAAGAGGAGGCGTGTAGTTTAAGCTGTGAGGCTGATTCAGGTGGCAGTGTCGACTTGGAGAGCATGACCTGGCTGGTAGTATTACAGACTTCCTGATAGCCTAGGGGTAGTATTAATTAATTGTCATAATTACCCAGAGTTTAATAGCAGGGCATGGAGAAGGAACTGTTTATTAAACATCCATAATCCATCAACTGGGTTGTAAAGCGAGTGTTAGACATAATTAAGTGGTGAGTTGGTAGACACTTCCGTCTCTTTCCTTGGCTGAGTCAGCAGGAACTGGAAATAGGCTTCTTTCGTGTGGCCATTTGTGTTTTCTCCTGACTACGCTGTGTGGTAAATGGTATATACTGTGAGTGCCCTGCCCGGGGGTGTTAGGGGGGTGTTAGGACTGTGGGGGTTGCGTGGACCCGGGAACTTCACTGTCTGTACCCTTTCAGCTTTGAACCCAGAAATCCTTCAGGCTTCATTTTATTCTGGGCTATTCCAGGCTGAAGTGTTACTTTTCTGCTGATGCTAATGTGAATCTGTTTAAGAAAATGCGTTTAAAATTGTGTAAGTAGTAAGTGTTTTTGTTGTACGAAAATTAGAAAGTGTAGATGAACAGAAAGGAAAGAAAAATAACCTGGAAGGTTTTCCCTCAGAGAGTATATTTTACACATTTGGCAAATACACATTTACAAATACACATTTGGCATTTTTAGAGCATATATGGTTTTTAGGTATATAGATATACTTTCCAATTTAGTTTAAGTGGCTTTTGTTACCCTTGCCTCTTCCACCTGCACCCTCTTCCCCTTTAATTCATTCTTGAGAGTATGAGTATGAGAGTATGAGAGTGTGAGAGTATTCAATCTTGAGAATATGGAACATTAGGTGTGTATTTTAGATGTAATGCATGTGAAGGATTTAGGTTCCATAAAATAAAACCTGGTTTCTCTTTTCCTTCCATCGTTATTCTCTTTACCCTATGATTACTCTCACATGGGCTTCCAGAATTCTGCTCTTTAACTGTATTAGGTAGATTAAAACTTTGGTGACCCCTTTTCAAAGTAATTTCTACCTAGAGATTGCTTTGGATGATGGGGTAATAAGATGTATTGTTACGAAAATGATATGGAAGCTGAATTGTCTTTATTTTCTTTTGTCTTACATCCTTACCATGCTGGGAGAACTGAGTCAAGTGCTTTAACCTTGTATATCGAGCCCCGAGAGACTTGGGCTAGGCCCATGGAATTGTCATGGAGGAAACTTAATAATTTCCTCCATGAAGTTTTAAATTTAGGTGTAATTTCAAGCTATGAATACAAGGTTTTCCCTTTTATGAGATTTGTGTTTGAAAGCCTAAGCTCCTCTGAAGGAAACACTAACCTGTCAAGGTTCTGCTGTCAGCAGGAGATGGCAAGAAATCTGAACGTCATTTTGTCACCCAGGAAACAAAGGCCTGATCCTTTCCTCATCCTTAAGTGAGTTTCAGGATTGCCAAGGGGGAAGCTTCAGGTGCGCCTTGTGGTGGGTATTGGACTTACACATAGAGCGGTATTTTAAAGGACCTCATCAAGATCATTGATATCCAGCAGCGTGTTGGAGCCACTGGGCAGCATGGTCAGTGTTGCTGGTGATGCCAGCTGTGAGTCTCAGCCGGGGGACGGGGGCCTCCTTGGCAGTTGTCTGTGGGTGGCTGTTCGCCTGGGATTGTATACAGCACGGCCAGTGTGAGCCTGGATGGCACTGTTGTGCTTATTTCATGGCTGCGTGTACATGGCTTGGAAGTCATTTCAAAGATGTTATGCCTCTTTGTTGCCTCCAGTTGGAGAGTCATAACTTCGTTGTGCTTTGCGGACCTGGGGATACTGTCCTGTCTCACTCGGTTTTATTAGGGGGCTCCAGGGAGTTGGATTTTGGTCGGTGTCATGTGAGGGCAGAATTCTGTGAACTATATGTATTAGCTGATTCTGAACCCCCAGAGAAAAGAGTGTGTATATATGGGGGATGACTTTGTTGGGAAAAAGTAGTCGGTGATAAACATCTAGCAGTTACAAAAGGTTCAGTAAAAAAGCAATATTTTAAAAGATTTTATTTATTTATTTTTAGAGAGGGAAAGGAGGGAGAAAGAGAGAGACATCAATGTGCGGTTGCTGGGGGCCATGGCCTGCAACCCAGGCATGTGCCCTGACTGGGAATTGAACTTGTGATGCTTTGGTTCGCAGCCTGCACTCAATCCACTGAGCTACACCAGCCAGGGCAGTAAAAAAGCAATTTATTAAAATGTTTTATCATCCTGGTCACCTACTTTAAAAAAGTCATATGTTGTTTAGTGGCAGTGAAATCTGTATAGCATATGGCATCCCATGTTGATATGTAATCTGCAGTGTTTAGGTTTGACTGTACATAACCTAAAAAAAACCAAAATAACACTGGTGAAAACAAGGTACATGTTCATTTGTCTTTGAAAAGAAGTCTGGAGGTTTCGGGGCATCTCCACAGTGTCGTCAGGGACCCAGGTCCCTATTTTGCACTCCGTCATCCCGACCCATTGCTCGTATCCTCGGGGGTCACCTTACAGTCCAAGATGCTATTCTTTGGTCTAAGTCACAGGCTTGGAGGAAGAGGCGAGCAGATCAGAGGTGCTCCTGTAGCCGAGTTCTCTCCCACTAACCTCCCAGAAGTTCAGCACAGCACAGCTGCCTACATTGATCAGTCCGAATGTAATCAATCACATAGCCGTAGCTAGTGCAGGAGAGGCCTGGGAGATGGGGATTTTGTTCTGGGGGCAGTGGGTGCAGCTGATAATCAGGTCTATTACCAAGACAGGGGGAGAGAGTGGCTGATGGGGAAGCAGTGTACCATGGAACCTCAGTGCAGGGCACGCATTGGGAAGAACCATTGTGTTGGATACTTAGCCTTAGACAGCCGAACAAGGTGAGCTAGGCCCTGGGATGTGTGGCTCAGACCGCTGATCTAGCTAATGGTTTATACCGCTTTACCATGTTGCATCATTAACTTAAACATCACTTCTTGAAATGACCTGTTAAAGCGCTGGCTATAAAAATGGATTTATGTGTCCCTGCTCCATCAGAGCTGGGGAAAACCAGCTGCTTGGTTGTTAGCAACAGTATTAGTGAAAGGTAGTCTCTTAGAGGAAGGACTTCCCTTTGGGGGGTAGGTGGATGGATTTCAGGGTTTTGACTTACAGACATTTGGTAGAAGAGCAGTTGAAGAGTGGCCATTAAAAGTTACATTAGTGTAAAAATGAGATCATATGAAAAAGCCTTGGAAAATGGAAAGGCCTTCCCAAAGTGAAAGTAGTGTTATACTTTTATTTTATCATTAAATAACTTTTTTCCTCCTCTTAGGAAACAGAAAAAACATAGAGGTGAAAGAGTGTGTTTTTTTCAGTTTTTGCATTCGTGCATATTTGTTTTCACTCCCAAATCATGCACCAGAAAGCTTGTTTAAAAGATTTTATTTATTTATTTTTACAGTGAGGGGAAGGGAGGGAGAAAGAGAGGGAGAGAAACATGGATCTGTTGCCTCTAGTATGCGACCCGACCAGGGACCAAACCCGCAACTTAGGCATGTGCTCCATTCAACTGGGAATTGAACAGAGACCTTCTGGCTTACTGGACAACCCCCAACCAACAGCCACACCGCTCAGGGCCTGCACAGGAAGTCTTAGTAAACATTGCTTATAGCATGCTTTTCCCTCTCCCACTTGTCAGTGTATTGTCGCCACTTTCTTATACAAGTAAATAATCTTTTACATTTACAGGTTGCACAGTATTCCACTATTTAGATACAGTATTTTGTATCAACAAAGTTAAATCCCTATATAATAATAATAACAACAACAACAACAACAGCTAATGCATATTGAGTGCCCTCTCTAGGTCAGGCACTGTCTGAGCATTTTATGTGGATTCTCGTTTAATTCTCACAGCAAACGTACAGAGTTAAGACTGTGAGTGTCTTTACAGATGAGGAAAGTGAGGCTGCGAAGAGGCCAGCCATTTCTCTGGGCTGTCACTGCCAGTCCAACCACCAGACTTCGAGCCCAAGGCTGACTCCTCCGCTCGTGTCCCTGATCACCACGCCGTTGTGGGCACTCTGCTCTTGGGCAGCTGGGGTGTTCCACTGCGTTATTTCATGCAGCCCTACAGTACTTCAGTTTTACATACTTAGAGGTGATATTACTCTGGTCATGGAGCCAAGCACCCACATTTCGTTACTGTATGATTGCTGTGTCCCTAATTTCGTGGTTGAAAGAGCAGAGGTGAGACGTGAACTGTATTTGGTTTGGGACCAGCCACACCTGCCTTCCTGTTTTTGGATGTCAGCTTAGTCTTGTCACGAGGTTTTTGTTGCCTTATTTCCCTCTTTTCCTCAAAGGTACTTTCACCTTAAGCCAGGCTGGTTCCCCTTTTCCCTGGAAAGTACATCTGCTGTACTTTCCAGCCACTAGATTCTTATCACTCTGACCCCTGCTGTGGGAATAGCCATGCTTTCAGGATGCCTTCACCTCATCTCTCTGCCTATTTAAGCCCTACCCATTTTCTTGTGCTCAGCTCAAAACTGGCTGCTGCTGCTTCCTGACAGCCCATCACTATTGTCAATGCTAAGTAGTTGTTTGGTGCTAAACACTTATTACCTGACAGCTGTGGAAGAACATTAAGGTGACAGGGGACTGGAGCTGCTAGTCCAGTGGTTGGAAGCCCAGATGCCTTCCAGTCAAGATCCGTAAATTTGTGAGGCAGCTGGTGTGAAGATATAGGGCTTGGTGGGAGTGATGGCGAAGTGAGTGTCTGCTCCACCCAACACAGGCCGTTGCAAAACGAAGCAAAACACTGTGCTGGCCTGCAGCTAGCTGGCTGCCGAACTGCATCCCTGGCCTCCTGTTTTTGTTGGCTCTGACCTCAGGAACACCCCCTGTGTCTCTAAATAGATTTCGTGTCTTTAGGTCCCAGGCACTTGAATGAATGGGTGAATGAATGAAGTATCACTTCAATTGGCCTATTTGCAGGATCTCAAAATGTAAAAATTCCCCTTCTCTTGTTGGAGGAGGTTCTTCATGCCTCACTTGCATGGAATTTGCTTTTTATCCTCGTTATAATCTCCAGGTCCTTGAACCTCACTGACATCTGAGTTCATCAGCCTGTTCTGGGTGTCATGTGTGGCATTTTTACAGCATATTCCTTACCAATCTCCAATGCTTTGCCCTCTTCTTTCTGTGCGCGCCTCCCAGGTGCTAGCCCCGAGTAACTCTCACTGGCCGATGTCTCTGCTGCAGCCAGTTGCAGCCTGCCAGGCACTGCTGGAACAGGCCACTGTTCTGCACTGCCTGGATCCGCTGCCAGCCTGTCTCATCCGACCTCAGCATTCCTTTTGTTCCCAACTTGTGACTTCCCTGTCATGTTCCTCACAGTGCCTGGTCCAGTTTTGTTGAGTCGTTTGATTGGCAGGTCCTCTTGCAACTGGAGGCCTACAAGGCATCCCCTGCCTCCTAGTTCTTTGCTCACAAGTGCTTTGTGCCCATCTCAGACCTTCTCTCGGAGCCCGCAAGGCAAGGAAGAGGACGACCTGCTTTCTCGCCGTGTGAGGAGGTTCCAGCTTGCCCTTGGCCTCTGGTCGGCTGTAATGTTCTATCCCTAGTGTGCATCTGGTTTGGACACTGGCTTTAGCCCCCGCCTGAGGCCTGTTTAGGATTTCTTCACTCTGCGAGCTTGCTGGCTGCAAGGCTTGTGGAACCCATGACCCACTCACTGGATTCCACTCTCTATGTCCTTGTTTTTGCACACATTGCTCCTGAGGTAGAGTACATTTCTGACTCGGGGATGCAGCCACTGAGGCACAGGCATCCTGGCCAGCAGCAGTGTGGCACAGACTTGCCTAGAAAACGGTGAGGAGTAGCCATAATAGTAGCCTTCCTATAGAAACCATAGCCCTGGCTGGTGTGTCTCAGTGGGTTAAGCATGGGCCTGCGGACCAAAAGGTCACCAGTTCGATTCCCAGTCAGGGCACATGCCTGGGTTGCAGGCCAGGTCCCCAGTTAGGGGCATGCGAAAGGCAGCTGATTGATGTATCTTTCGCACATCAATTTTTCTCTCCCTCTCTTTCTCCCCTCTAAAAATAAATAAATAAAATCTTAAAAACAAAATAAAACCATAGAATATTCCCAGTGTGGATGGGGTGGGGGGGGCAGTCAAGTATCAGCTAGAGAACCCAATTCTTTGTCTTTTTGAGAGATTCAAAAAATCACTTTCTATGCCCCATGAACACATCCCCAAATGAGATACTTCCAACAGTTCCTGGCTCTGGTATTTCTGAACTTTCTCTCTGTTATTCTTTCCATTTCTGACCTTGGGGTTCTTTGCTACAAGTTCCCTCTTACGGAGAGTTGGAGGATGATGGATGTGTTTTTGAGGACTTTTCCTGACGAAAGCATACGAGTGCTCAACGAGCTGGATTTCTCCTTCGGTTGCAGGAGACTGTACTTAACGGTCAGCTGGCAGCCACCAGGCCTGTCCCAGAGGATTGTGTTCAACTGACGGGTAGCATTTTCCGTGACTACAGAGACATGTTCTGCAAGTGAAAATAAATGCATAAGTGAATAAAGCTGAAATGAAGCAAGCAGCCAGCCAAGTGACATGATTCAACAGAAGGGGCCAAGAGGTCTGGTCTGCAGGTCACAGTGTGTCTTCAGTTCTTTACCTTTGTCCGGGAACCTTGCTTTTCCCTTTTCCCTTGGGTGTAACGATCTTCTGCACAAAGGTGGTCCTCATCTGTGTGTCCGTTTGAGCGCATGGGTTTGGCATATAACAGTGAGCCACACCAGACACAGTCGTGAGGCTGGTGCGTGCAGTGGAGGGAAGATGTAGGTGCCATGAGAATGACTGATGGAGGGGCCTGCCGGGGGCTGTGCTGAGAGGGGACCTGAACCGGACAGAAGGAGTTAAGGAGATAGGTGTTGACGGTAGGTGGGGCAAGGAGCTTGGTCCCTCGGGGACTCCATTCCCTGTGGAGTCTCCTGCCTCAGTCCTTTCCTATGGTTGGAGGGGCTTCATTAGGGAAATTGATCTCTTTGCGGGATGTTTTTCTTTATTTCCCCCAAGTTTGCTTGCCACCCACTTTCCCTTCCTCTTTGCTAACTCTGTATGTAGCTCACTCAGTGGGGCTGGAGTGGCCTGGGGCCCTGGGCTACGTTTAGGCACCTGTAAAGCCTGTGTTGGAGTTGGAGCAGAACACTGTGTTGTGTGGAGAATCTTGGTAGATATTCCTGGACTATGACTGAGCCATTAGCTTGGGGGAAATAGCCTCAGTGAAGGCTCAGGTCGGCTCACAGTGAGCAGTGTGGGTTCTGATTTCTAAATACAGGGTGGGGCAAACGTAGGTTTATAATTGTTCATATGGAAAATACTACAGTAGTTAACAAACAATAATAATACAAGGATAAACTCTGTTTCATGTACTTACAACGGTAAGCCTAATTTTGCCCCACCCTGTATTTCTTTAGTCTCATCTCCTTGACCTCTGTTTCTGATTGAAGCCATTGTTGCCTTGAGAATCAGGTAAACTATTATGTCTTCCCTTCCTTAGCTCTCTTTCCAAGCAAACCTGGTAATAGCTAGGTAGTGACCTCCACCTTTCACAGGTGGCCTGCGGCGCTGCCATTGCTCACGGACAAGATCTGTGTTTTATGATCGCTAAGGAGACAAGACAGGAACCTGCCTGTCTCTCCTGACTTGGCGCTTTACCTCGTTTCCGAAGAGGTGGCACAGGATCACTGTGGACAGGGAACCTGAGACATAAAGTGGCGACATCAGCGGTCTGGTTGAGACAAGAGAAAAATGTAGCTTCTTCCCCAGGTTGCTTGTCTCTTTACCTTGGACTCCCTTTCAGTACTCCCACCAGCTTCTTGTAGAATCACCATTGTTCTTTTTATTAAGGAAGGGTTGTTAACCCGGAGTCCGCTGGAATCTAGACAAAATGTGTGTTGGTTCATTTGGGGGGAAAGGGTTAGAGCCTTTACCAGTCCAAGACTCAGATAAAGTTATGAACCAACACTGTTAGAGAGAACGGTCTTTAACTGAGCACCTGGGTAGGAGGGCTGCTGCGGTGGAGGGGACAGAGGCCTGGGGCTGCCCTTGGCACTGACTGGCTGGGTGGCCCCGGGCATATCTTGTGCTTTCTCTGGGCCTCAGGTTCCTCGTTTGTGAAATGAGAGGTTTGGATGGGATGGTCTCTGTCCCTGCCAGGACTGACATTATGTGACTGAAGTGTGAATGTGTGTGTTTTGGGAGTAGGTGACGACCACCTGGTCTGTCTGAATCTGTGTGCCCAGGCTCTCCCCCATTTCGTAGCTTCTTGTTGCAGGGGCAAAGCTCCTGGTGGGGAATCTTCGCCTAGTGAGAAAACAGTTGACAGGAGCCCACAGGTGCTCCCTTTCCCCTCTGCTGCCCAAGGCACGACAGATGGCCTTGCTGAGAGAAGATGCTCCGGTCACATGAATCTTAATGGGGATTCAGAATAAACCAAGGGCAGCCTGCGTCTGCAATCAGGACGTAGTCAGACACCTCTACTGTCCTTGGTGCTGAGCGATGGGCAGGAATTTGAAGGTTTTGATTTCAGAAGAAAGCATTTCTCCCTTAAGCTTTATGTTTGGAACCAGTGTGCTCTAATGGAAGGGACACTGCCTTGGGTGTCAGAGAGACATGAATTTAAGCTATTTCTTGAGCCCCTGGCATTGGACATGTGGCTAGGACTCTCATCTGTACAATGCGGACAGTGCAGAAAAGAGCAGGGCTGTTTCAAGACGGTGTGTCCCCCAGGAACCACAGTCAGCAGTGGGGCTGCATGCACTTTTTTCCTCTTTCCATGGAGCAGGAGAAACTTCTTTCTATGCCCTGTCGTTTTAGGTATATGCAGGACGTAATGGGTTTTCCTTTTTAAAGCTGCATGAGGATTTTAGGCAGCCCCGAACTGCTGTCTTTCAAGTCAGCCAGGTGTAGTTTTACCACTTCCACTGAAATAGGCAGATTTATTTTCGCTGAAGCCACAGAAAGGGACTGATCCCACCAGCCCCTTCCAACTGTGCCTGGGCCTCTTGTGGACCCAGCTTAACTCGTGGTGGTTGGCCCCCTGAGAAATGCTGTCTCCTCTCGTTATGGCCTCTGGCCTGATTGAATGGGACAGCTGGCCAATTTTATGGCTCTGCTGGCCTCTCAGCTGATAATTAAAATGCTTTTGCCTCGGGAGAAAGGCCATATATTTCTCTCTCTCTCTCTCTCTCTCTCTCCCCCACTCTCCCTTCTCTGCTGCCGAGGTCAGAGGGAATGTCTTTTTTCAAACCATCCTGGCCTTCCCAAATCAAGTTAGCATTCTTGTCGCAGTCTCTTTTAAGCCTGGAATATTCAGGGAGGGTAGAAGAGATTTGGAGAATCAGGGTCTTCTGGAAGGAAAATGGAACGTGATTACCCCCTTTTCGTCTCTGTATAGCAACTCTTACTTCCTACTGCTATTCCAAATCTGGTTGTGCCCAGCACATAGTGGGTCCTCAAGAAATGTTTTTGGTTTTAATCATCACAGGTTCCAGTGCTGTGCCTTCTCCCATATATTAACTATGCCCCTCAAGACATTCTGCAAACAATGCCAGAACCCCCCTCCTTCAGATCCCCCTCCTTTAGTATGTGAACCCCCTACCCATTGGAGAGGAGCCCACGTGAGCTCTGGGTAAGACTGGGTTTGAGCCCTGGCTCTGCTCCTTGTTAGCTGGGACCTTGAACAAATGATAAATTCTTTGTGCCTTAGCTCCTGCAGATGTGAAATGGGAATAATTATAATCCCATCTATCTCATTTTACAGGGTAGAAGTGAGGATTACATAAAATAATCTAGGTGAAGCTCTTAGCTGTGCCTGGCATGTGGTAAAAACTCCACATATTGATCATTGTTATTGTAAGTCCAGCGCCTACATTTCTTCCCTCAGTATTTAGATCCACAATTTGTGATCTTGTACTTTTGAGTACACTGTGTCTTGTACCTGCATTTTCAGTGTTTGAGTCATACATATTCTTTCCAATTGCACTATGGATTTTTAAAATTCAAAATGTAATTAATACATGTACATGGTCAAAAATAGAGCAAAATTGAAATACAAAGAAAAGTCAGTCTTCTTCCTACCCCGGAGTTTACTTCTTAGAAGCAAATGGAGTTAAGGTTCTTAGAAGCAAATGGAGTTGGGTCTCCTTTGGTGGTTTTTTCTATGAAAACAGGAATCCCAGTAGGATTCTTGACAGCAGAGGTACTGTGTTTTCTCCTTCCATCTTCCCCTGCTCCCTATCTCCCCCTGCCTTGAATCATGCCTAATGTAGGACTTTGCATATGGCAGTCCAGATGCTTAGCCCCAATTCCAATTTTGCTATGAAATCTTGCTTTTCCTGTGCCTAGTTCTTTTTTGGATGGACTCAAAATCCTTTATTGAGTGAGCTGCGTTTGCTTCTGTCAAGTCTTTGCTTTTATGAGGTCTGTTCAGAAGGTATCTAGCCATGCACTATGAAAAATAGAGACATTTACTAAAGAAGATACCAGATACAAGAAACATTTGTGCATAGGACAATGATGCCTCAGTCCCCTTCAAAGTAGGCACCTTGGGACCTCACACAGTTTTCCTGGCATCTCTTCCACTGTTCAGAACACTCTGCAAAATCCTTTGCTGGAATGCCATTGGCTGCCCCATTGTATTTTCCTGAATCTCATTGAAGGTCTGAAATCTTTTCCCCTTTTTGGTAAAAGCCAGAAATCACAGGGCACCAAATCTGGGCTGTAAGGGGGCTGAGTCACCTGGGTAATTTAATGTTTTGCCAGAAACTCTGCACAAGACTTGATGCATGAGTGGGTACATTGTTGTGATGAAACTGCCAATCACCAGTTGCCCATAGCTGCAGCTGTTTTTTGTCATATTGCATATTTCACCTGATGAAAAACATAGAGGTAGTACTCCTTATTATTTGTTTGGCCCCGAGAGGCATACTCAGGATGGACAACACCTTCCCAATCAAAAAACACAGCCCTGGCTGGCGTAGCTCAGTGGATTGAGCACGGGCTGAGAACCAAAGTGTCGCAGATTCAGTTCCCAGTCAGGGTACAGGCCTGGGTTGCAGGTCATGACCCCCAGCAACTGCACATTGATGTTTCTCTCTCTTCTCTCTTTCTCCCTCCGTTTCCTCTCTAAAAATAAATAAATAAAATCTTAAAAAACACACACACACAGTTAATATGGTCTTGATCTTGCTGCAACTTTGCTGTACCTTCTTCAGGTGGAGAACCAGGCGACTTCCATTGGGACGACTGGGTCTTTGTTTCCGGATCATACTCATAGCCATAGATCCACAATTCATCTCTGGTGATGACCTTGTTGAGGGAATCTGGTTCATTGGTAGCGGTTTGAATCAAGTCATTAGCAACTGCAGCACCACATTCGTTCTGCTCTGATAGCAGAAGCTGCAGAGTGAATTTTGCCATGGCACGTTTCATGCCAAGATTCTGCGTCAAAATCTCAGACATAGTAGTTTTTGGAATCCCCAGATCAGCTTCTGGTTCTCTCACTGCCAGTCACTGATCTTTGTTGATTGTAGCCGGTACACGTTCAACATTCTCAGATGTTCTGCTTGTTGCAGCCCTTGTAGAACGTGGGCCACTTTCAATAGATTCTCGACCACCTTCAAAGTCTTTGTATCACACTTTTTTTTGCACTGCATTGTCCCTAAAAGCCTTCTGAATCATCTGAATAGTTTCCATGGAGGAATGTTCAAGCTTAACTCAAAATTTGATGCAGATTTATTGTTTTCTTCACTCGGCCATTTTGAATGTGATGGCCACACAGTACACATACTCACTCAACGGCGCCTACCACCCCCACTGACTAGTACAGTGAAGTCATCATTGTTCACACATGTGCATTCTGGTCCACTCGCCTTTGCTGCCAGGCTATATCAATGTGGCACAAGCCATTCTCAGTATATTAACAATGGCTGGACTTTTTCTGGACAGACCTCACCATTTCATAAACTTTGCAGAAGGTTGGGACCCTGAAGGAAGGTGTTCCTTGGAGTTGCTCAGAGAATCAGAAGCCTAATGTTTGTCTCTGGAGTTGCCTACCTGTGAAGGCTCTTGCTTCCCATCTCTGGGAGTGCGTTGGGGTCGGGTAGGGGTAGAGGTCAGGGCTGTCTCCATACCTGTGCAGCTGTGAGGTCCTGGCAGTGATGGATATTGTAACTAAGACCTTTCCCTGCAATTTCTTGTGACTCTTTGCAACCTGATGTACCTTATGAGGCAATGTAACAGGAAACATTAGCATTGAAAAATGAGAAAAATCATCCCAGACTTCACTGTGCAAATGTGACCATTTTTATTGTTAGATATGATTTGCCTATTCTTGTCTGTATTTCTCATCATCTGCCATTTTAGTCATAATGTGCATGCTGTCTGGACACATTGTATGGTTTTGTTTCTGCATCCCGTTAACCTTCAAAATCCAAGCGGAAGGAGAAAAGCTCTGTGGTTGGGGGAAATAGTGACAGTCTTCAATTTCCAGTATTCTTAACTTTTTTTGTGTTTATTGATAAGGCTAGAGCTTAAAGAAACCTTGGAGTGGTGACCTGAGAGAGCTATGTGACTTGCCTAAAGCCACGCTGTTGACAATTCTGAGTCTCAGGACAGTGTTCTTTCTCCCAGCCCCTGACCGTGGGGCCTGTGACTCTGCCAGGCTTTCCAGCCACGTCCAGCGTATTGTGGACAATGGTGAAATGAGAATGTGTACAGTGTCTGTCCGAGGAATGGGGATGGCCTGTGTAAAAGGCCCCGGGGTCAAAGCTTGGGAGTGAAGTCTGCCTCTTTCCTGCTCACCAAGAGGAGTTTGGTCATTTTCTTTTCTGTGTTAGGCAGAAGAATAAGAGTGTCCTATGCTTTTCTAGGTGGTTTAATTTTCAGGAAGAAAAAAAAACCCCGGAAAAGCATTTTATTTTTCCTCCCCAGCTGTATGGAGATGTAATCAACACATAACATTGTACAAATGTAAGGTATACCAGGTGATGATTTGACGGACATATGTATTGCAAAATGATCGCCGCAATAGGGCCAACCCCTCCATTGCCTCATATAATTACCTTTTTTGTGTGGTGAGAATGTGCAAGGTCTGTTCTCTTAGCCACTTTCCAATACGCGGTGCAGTATTGGTAACTATAGTCCCTGTGCTGTACCTTGGCCCCCGGAACTTACTGTACAACTGGACGTCTGCTCCCTCTGACCAATGTCTCCCCACTCCCCAACCCGCAGCCCCTGGCCACCACCACTCCACTCTCTGTCTCCGTGAGCTTGGCATTTTTAGCTCCCACATATACGCGATATCATATAGGACTTGTCTCTGTCTGCATCATGGCCTCAGGGTTCTTCCCTGTTGTGGCAAATGGCAGGGTTTTCTTTTTGTGGCTGACTAATACTGCAAGGTATATGTTTACATACCACATCTTCTTTATCCATTCCTCTGTAGATAACGCTTAGATTGTTGCTTTATCTGAACTATGCGAATGATGCTGCAGTGACCATGGGGGTGCAGATGCTGCTTCCAGATAGTGATTTTATTTCCTCTGGGCGTGTACTCAGAAGTGGGACTGCTGGGTCCTGTGCTAGTTCTCTTTGTTTTCCAGGGCTATCACTGATTCACATTCCCACCAACAGTATGCAAGGGTTTTCTTTTTCTCCCTATCCTGGACAACCTTGTTATCACTTGACTTTGTTGACAATAGCCATTCTGACAGGTGTGAGGTGATTGCGCATTGTGGTCTTAATTGCATCTCCCCGATGATTAGTGATGTTGAGCATCTTTTCATGTACCTGTTGACACTTTGTGTATCTCCTTTGGAAAAATGTTTATTTTGGTCTTCTGCCCATTTTTTAAGTAGGATTGAAAAACATTTTTATTTCTTAAGTAGTCAAGTCCTGGTACCTGTTCTTAGGGATAGGAATTCCGTGGTGGATCAGGAACAATCTCTCTGCCATTGGTATTTCTCTTCTCCCCTCCATAGAGAGCTACCCATTCTAATTATTTGGATTAAATTAATAATAAAATGAGCTCTTCTCTCCCAAGCGTGTAGCAGCTGGTGACAAGGAAAGAGGCACCATCAAGTCCCATGGATGGCAGTGGCAAACCATCTTAAATTTTTCCCACAAGCTTTTTTCAGATGATTTAAGATTAGTTGTGTATTGTGACATTATCTGTTTTTCCCCCTTAGCCTGTTACGCATGGTGACAGCAAGAAATGAGCCTTCATTCCCTCCCCATCCCCTATGCCCTATTTCTAGAGATGGGACAAAGAATAATCACATTTTGGTTTTGGTGCTGTAGAATTTATTTGAAACAATATCTATCCAGGCAGAGGTGATGCTAGCCCCATTTTACATTAGAGGAAACTGAGGCTCAGAGAGGTTTAGTGCCTTGCCCAGGAACCCATAGCTAGAGAGTGGTGGAGCCTGAACTTGAATCCCGGGCTGTTGAGTGCTTGTGTGCTGTTCTTTCTGCTCTGTTCCCTGGGAACAGGTGGCGGTAGGAGATTCTCTTCCAGCAGCTTGCCCAGTGGGGTGGCCCCTGCGACTCAGCAGAGCCTGGGTGTGATGAGCTACTCCCTGACTTTAAACCTGGTCTTGGGGCCTTTGTGGAGCAGATCATCCCTACATGGAGCTGCAGGGGGCATAGCGTTCACTGCTCCAGCCAGGGGCCTCTACCACCTCTGGACCCGATGGTCCTAAAATGCACAGGAGCTGAGGGCCAGTTTCTCATTTCCTTCTTCCCCAGAGACCCTCCCAAAGCACCACGTGAACCTTAGCTTTCCTCCTGTAGCCTCAGCTCTGCTCTGTTCGTGTTGGCCCTGAACCACTGTGGTGCTTACGCACAGCCGTCCAGAAGTTGGGCCATGCAGAAGTTTCCCCTTTATTGGACTCATGTTTTCATTTGTGTTTGTGTTGTGGTTTTGTTTTTTTTAAACAAGGGAAATATGTATAGATTTTAAAGTCATAGACGCTCCTTAATGGCATTTAAAAATTCTTTTTTTTTTTTAAAAGATTTTATTTATTTATTTTTAGAGAGGGAAGGGAGGGAGAAAGAGAGAGAGAAACATCAATGTGCGGTTGTTGGGGGCCGTGGCCCGCAACCCAGGCACGTGCCCTGACTGGGAATCGAACCGGAGACACTTTGGTTTGCAGCCCGCGCTCAATCCACTGAGCTACGCCAGCCAGGGCTAAAAATTCTTAACCAGAAGAGTAATGTGAACATTCAAAAATGTTTGGACACATCTGTTAGTGGCAGAGCCCCATGTGGTTGTTCAGATCCTGTGGCTTTTAGCTCCCTTTCCTCTAGGAGGTGAGCAGGCCCCTGGGTATTTGCAACCAGAAGAACCATGTTGGACCAGCGTAGTGATTCCATTCCCTTGGAGGAGAGCTAGGCATGCTCTGTGGTGCCTCCTTACAGTTTCAGGTGAATATTATCAAAGAGAAAGTTGATTTTTCACCATTTATTCTTTAATGCTTCGACTTGGATCGATCGCTGGTGGGACAGCCCCCAAACTATTATCAGTAAAGCTTCTCCACTGTTCCCTTCCCCCATGTCGCTGCAGGGATTTGACTTTTTTGCTACGAGTACTTTCAAGCTTTTGAGATGGGAGGGAGGAAGGGGGACAAGGACTAGAAGCCTCCAATTCAGCCTGGCAGAAACACTTCTTAAAAAGGTATTTAAAATATAAATAAAAAGGAATTTTAAGCAGAAAATTTATGAGCCTCTGTGTAAGGGCAATGAGTGGGAGAAAAGGGCATTTGAAGAAATGTGGCTGTGGGCCTTATGAACCCTCTGATGCCTAACAAAATAAGGAAACAGACCAACTAATTTTGATTTCCTTTAGGATGCTGCCCCCTCCCCCGACTAGGTCCCCCACTGGCTACATCTTGCCCTGTGATTGTAACTGTGAGCTTTATATGCACAGCTCCAGGTGGCATGGACCATGAATCTGGCCAATCTTAGGCTCCTCTAAGCTTGCTGGTGCTTGATTTGGTATGTAGTATATTGGAGGAGAGGCTGGGAATGGCAAGGTCACTGATAATGACCTTCCAGAAAGAGTAAGAGTGTCTCTGTTGAGGAAAAAAGAGATATTCTCAGACCATTCTTCACAGGGACGTTCCCAAGGGCAGGAAGTAAGGCATTGGAATATTTTCCCAGCAGTTCCTGGTGTGCTCATGATGCCTGCCTTCCCAGGTAGCAGGGAAGAAGGCAACAGACAGACTGGCCTCTCCCTGGAAACTCAGGTGTACGCTCCCAGCTAGTTGAGTCTTCCATATGGAAACAGCTCTGGCCTGCTAGTGGCTGCAGAGCAGAGCGTGGGCCCTGAGTCAGGGCAAGATCTGGGCAAGGTCCTCCGCCTCTGAGGCCATTTCCACTTTGTAAAATGGGGGTAACCTTAGTATTTAATTATAGCATTGTGGTGAGTGTTAAATGAAACTGTGTGTATACCCCTTAGCATGACACCTGGCACGAAATAAATGCTCAATAAAAGGGAGCCTTTTGTTTTACTTATTTGTTTGTTTATTTTAGTTGAATTTAATAGAGCTGACATTGGTTAATAAAATTATATAGGTTTCAAATGTACAATTCTATAATGAGCCTTTTCTTCTCTAAAAAATACTATAGTGGCATCTCAGTGCTTGTTGTTAATTTGTTTTGGTTCTCATGATGAGAGCCAAAACTGACGAGTACTGAACCTGAACGTGAGGAGTGACGAAGCATTTTCTCTTGCGGGGCGCCATGACTCCTACAAGTTTTAGCAAGTGCAGTGAGTCCTAAGCAAGTGCTGAGTGCCGAAACATTTTTTTTTTTGTCAAAATGCGATGAGTACAGGGTTTGATGAGTTCTGAAGTGGACGAGTACCGAAGTGTGACCGTATTTGCTGCTTTGGTAGCAGCAGACAGGAGAACACACTGACAAGTGTGTCACCAGCTGTTCCCATTACTGCTGCTCGGAACAAGCCACCCCAGACGAGAACCCATTCATTGTGCTCACGGAGACTTTGGAAGGGGCACAGTGGGAATGGCTGGTTCCTGCTCCTCAGTGTCTGGGGCCTCAGTTGGGAAGATTCAAAGTTTCAAGGTGAGGTCAGGGATGGAGGCAGGAATCGTCGGAAAGGCTTGTTCACACACATGTCTGACACCTGGGTTGGGAAGACTTGAAGGTTAGGGGTGCCAGTGGGGTGCCCACCTCTAACGTCTCCACAAGTGTGGCTGACTCAGGGCTCTTGGCCTTCTCACAGGGTGGCTCAAGGCTTCAGGCATAAGTGAATAAGGTAGAAGCTGCATCATCTTTCCTGGTCTGGCCTGGAAGCCACACAGTGTCACTTCCACTGCACTGTAGTAGCCAAAGTGAGTCTGCGGCCCACTCAGACTCAAGCAGAGGGACAGAGACCCCCCTCTCAGTGGGAGGAGTGTCCAGTCACATGGGAGAAAAGCATACAAGGTGGGAGAGGTTGTGCCATTTGGAAAATGTCACCTGCCATGCCTGCCGAGGGACTCCAGTGGCCGATCTTGGGGACACAGGTCCTGAGAGCCTGTGCCTCAGCAGCACCCCTCACCCACATGCCAGGAAAGAAGCACGACTTTTTGTTGACAGAATCATCAAAGGTGTGATGTGCCACCTCTTTTTTGATTATTTTTATCCACTTGGTAGCTGCGTGTGTCCAAGGCACGACACGGATCTGGCAGCCCCGCTCCGCCCGGCTGAGCTGGCCAGGGGGAATATTCAGGGCAGACAGGTGTTTGGGGAGGTGTTCTTTCATGAGGAAACTGGCTGCGCAGAAGCTTTGCCTCTGCCTTTCTGTTTCCTGCCGGTGGCATCTGTGGCCGGACGAGCACAGGGCTGGAGTGCCAGCTGTGTAGTCTGGGCTTAATTTGCACAAGATGGCAGCAGCCATGGGGACCCCAGTTGACATCTTTTGAAATAGCCCTATTTTAGGATGTTGGAGAGAGCGAGGCATCCTGCAGACACATGCTGGGAGGTTTGGCCGGGCAGACCGCGCTGGTTTTTCTGTTTTAACCACAAGAGAACCTTAAGGCAGCAGCATGAGGCAAGTGGGAAGGGGATACAGCATCCAGGGAGGACATGAAAGTGAAGTTCACATGGAAAGCTGGGGCTGCTTAAAAGGGTCATTGAAAAGTAGCTCAAGAAAGGCTGGTGAATTGTGCTGTGCCCGCTGGAGACCAGCCATTACTGGTCTATAAATATTGTACTTCCCGATCACGTCCACTACTATGCTCCAGCCCAACATGGCAGCAGAAACCCACCCCTCATGCCGTCGAATCATGTGGCAAGCCCAGGTGTGGGCACATTATGAAGGTTGGTCCATTCGAATGCATCTGATTTTCCCTTGTTCCCATGGTGTTTATTCCCCTGTCCTGCTGGCCAGAGTTGGGAGTGGCCTGGAACCCTGGGTATTCTCTGGGTTTGAATCGAGACCCCAGTTGCACAGTCCTGTTAACTGACTAGCCTGCTTGAACACTGTGCTTAAGGCCCAGGTGCCCGACTGAGAACTGGCTCCTTTATCAGTCCTGTTCCCCTCTGACCTCATTCTTTGTTGTGCCATTCCCTGAGCTCTCTATTGCACGCCCTCAGCTGGCAATGTGAAGCTCAGTCCATTATTCCAGATGAATGCAGGACTGAGCTGCTTTGGCAAGTAGTGTCTGGTCTCAGAACATCAGGACTAGGGAACTGCATGTGGTCCAGATGGGGGCAGTTAGTAATGCGTGTGTTGGTGGTTCCAACTGGAAACAGAGGAACCATGTTCCTAAGGTGACTGTGGAGCAGGTGGAGGGGAATGGGAAGCCTCACTCACTGTTGGAAGGGAAGAGTGGGTGGGTGTTGGTGCAAAGGCAGGAGGAATTGGACCTCAGAAAGCCCCTGTACTCACTGAACCCCCATGCCTTCCCTTAAGAGTGGTAACATACAGGTACCCAGTCAGAGAAAATGAGTGGTGTGAAGCCAGGAGATTCCGTAGGATTCATTGGCCACTCTTGCTCCCTGTACACATAATTAATTACTCCATCTCTTGGTCCCATCATCCCTATCTCCGGGACGTTAGTTTATTCTTTACTACCTTCCCCTGGATAATTACAGTAGGTTGTTGCGTCCTTGCTGCCAGTTTGTACTTGCTGTCAGTCTGTCTCACTGCAGCCGTGCCGTTTTGCTAAAACACACATCTGCTCATACCACCTCCCTGCGTAAAAACTGCCTGGGACCCCAGGGTGGATGCCAGGCTCCTCCGTGTGGCCTGTAGTCTTCCAGTCCCGCCCCACCCTTTGCTCCAGCTCCATCTTCTCCCTCTTCCCTTCATAAAGGCTCTGCTCCAGCTACCACTTTTTCCTAGATGTGTCAGGGTTTTTATTTCCCTTTGGCCTGAAATCACATTGTTCCCCATATTGAGAGTGGCCTTCTCCTGATTCTGTCCCCTGGCCCAAGCCCTTCTTTGCAAGTCTAATAGCAGCTGTGTGCCCTATGACCCCTTCTGAGATGTCTCTTTCTCTCTGCATCTCTTATTTTCAGAGTTCTCCACAGTAGGTGTTCAAGTAAGATGGGTGGGTGGGGTGGAAGGAGGTCCTCGTTAAGAGCCTGGGAGCTGAAGCCCATCGTCCCAGCTGGGCTGCTGCCCGGCTGTGGAACTTTGAGGAGGATCCTTACTTCACCCAGCCACAGCATTTTTGTCTGTAAACAGAAATTAAAACGGTACCCAGTCTCATGAGGTTCTAAAATGAGATAGTGCGTGTAAAGTGCTGAGCACAGTGCCTGGCACATAATAAGTGCTCTGTAAACACTTGCAGTGATGACGATAGTGGTTTTAGGGGTAGACTTATGGCCAGAGTGAATAGGAGTGGAGATGTGAGGATGAGGGAAGTTCTACCCTATTTTTCTTTGTAGGATCAATTCTTCATCATTCTCTCTTTCCCTCCCTTTTGCTTTTATGTAGGTGACTGCTGACCTTGTCCAATCACCAAAGCAGTTGGTAGTTTTTATTGGCCAAAGTCAGTAGACATTTCTGCTCAGGCAGAAATGTTAGCCGCAAGGACTCGATCTCTTGGAATGACAACCTGGATTCTCTCCTGCTTATCGTTCTGATCCTGGATGTTGGTTGTATTTTAGAGGCTTCTGCTAACCCCAGCTCCCTTTCCACCCATGGGGGTGCCTCTTTCCCAGAGAGTAGGGTGGGTGCTGCAGTTTGTCAGGGTGGAGTCTTGTGGTTCGAGGACAAAGGTGTGGCATCTCAAGAGGTGACTTGCTGGGGCAGGGAGCGTCTGGTGAGAGGCTGACCCTTGTGCTTCAGAAAGAACTCCACCCAGTGTACCCTCACTGCTTTTAACAGCACCGGCCTGGTCTTGTAGGGGAGACCTTCTGACCCAGGGCCTGTGATGGAGCAAGGGGAATGCTCTTCTCTAAAATAACTTTCCCTCCACTTTAGAATGTGAAGGATGGTTCTTCCTGCGGGGAATGAGCAGTGAGTAATGTTCCTCCTGTTTCAGAGTTGACACTTTTTCTTTGCCTTTCTTAACACTCCCTGGAGGCCCTTTCTGCTGGCCTGGGGATGAATCCTGGGGCAGGGCACACAGCACGGGAAAGCACAAAGGGATGTGGATGGTGGCTTGGTGTGGGTGGGGCAGGAATGAAGATTCCGCTGTGAACGGGATAGTGAGATAGGCACTGGGCCAAGCAACAGGGCCCCAGAGATGGGTAGAAAGAGGTCAGGAAGTCAAGGGCGGGTCCTAGTCCTTTCAGCCTAGTGACTGAAGGGACGGTGGAAGAGGATTCTGCAGACCAAAGTGGAGATCCTGAATCGAGAAAGTTTCTTTTGGGCTTTGCTGTGTGGGGCCTACCTGCTGCTGCTCAGCACCACGTACATACTTGTCTTGAGGATGCACGTCCAATGGTGGTGTCAGAACTTCAAGATCCCAGGATTCCCCTGCTTTATCAGTTCTTATCCTCACAGTTTTGAACATGTAAGTTTTCTCTTCTCAGCTTTCCCACTGACCTTACGGGTGGTATTGCCTCCATATACTATGTGGAGGGGTGTGCCTTGAAGATGATCAGTGGTATTGGGTTTACAGGGTCCAGTGTGCACGACTCAAAACTTCTAAAACGGCATCACAGCTGGCATAGGGAGGTTACCTGCCCTGCCTGCAAGCTAATGTCCTGTCTCAGCCACGGTGCTTACAGTGCACATCTGCCCTAAACTGTGCCCGGCGAGGTGCTGCCCACCTGCAGGCTTCTGCCATCAGACTTTGCCAGGGCTGCCCTAGTGTGGGTGTCCAACCTTCCCAGCTCTTCACAGTCTCTACTTCTCTAAAGCACTCCTATTTAAATATAGAAGGCTGTTTCCCTTCCCTAGACAAATGCAGAGCAATCCTCCGGTGGTGGTTTGGGTTCAGAGGCCCCCCGAGTTCCAGTGGAAAGGACAGTGGACTCAGGTAGAATTGGGTCTTACTCTGAGCTTTGGTGGCTTCTCTGCCAGTTCTCTTTTGTTCTAGATCTAGACAGTCATACCCTCTTGTCCTGGCCAGTGAGAAGTAGCCATCGTCCAGTTGCTGTGAGCATTCTTAACGGCGGCTCCATCCATAGAGGACATAGGATCTGGTGAGGTGCCTGCCCAAGAAATTTACGATATGAGCCCATCCCAAGACAACAAATACAGTGAAGGTGTGGGATGCACTGTGGCGTAGGAGAGACCAGTCTTGTAGGGATGTGACTGCTACACTTGCAGCCCCACATGCAGGGGCCAGTGTGATATAGTGAGTGGAAGGCGCTTGGGTGTGGAAGCCAGAGCAGGGTTCAAACTTTGGTTCTGTCTCTTCTTAGATGTGGCAAAGTTACTTCACTACTGAGCCCCAGCTTTCCCGTCTGTAGAATGAGCCTGCCGCTGTTCACCGTGCAGGCTGGTCATGAGGATGAATGAGGGGACAGGTGTGAAGTTCCTCCTGTCATGCCTGGGACACGGTGGGCCTGCACATAAGACATGGTAGCTGCTGCTGTAATGAATGCCACTGTTGTTATTATTAAATGACCTGCTGTTATATTAATAAAAATACATGTTTTAGATGATTTCACCTGTAGGTGAGTATAAAGAAAAATTTGTCACCTCAAACCCCAGTGCTCAGAGAGAACTACTGTTAGTATTCAGGTGTTTTTGCTGTGATAGATAGATAAATGGGCAGACAACACATCCTTTTTAAAAAAAATTTATTTATTCATTTTTCAAGAGAGGGGAAGGGAGGAGAAAGAGAGGGAGAGAAACACTGATGTGCAAGAGAAACATTAATTGGTTGCCTCTGCCATGCCTCCACCCAGGAGCCTGGCTGGGAATTGAACTAGCAACCTTTTGTGCTATGGGATGATGTTCAACCTACTGAGCTACACTGGTCAGGGCCAGACAGCGTATTCTTAACAAAAAGAAATATGATCAAACTATGTATTTTTGTATACTAGTGTTTTATTTTAACATAGTCACATGTATTATTAATTGCCTGCTATATCTTTTTGACACGTATTTTTAAAGTAACACGTGTACAGCATTTAGTGTAGGCGCCAAGTTATAGCATGGGGTTTACAATGAAACAGACAAAAGTTTCCTGCTCCATCCTTTCTCACTCCCTGAACCTTCTTCTCAGCCAGCGATCTTCCTGAAGGGGAGGTGCTGGTTTAATTTAAGCTCGAACACCCTGTACTTAGCACAGAGCACGTAGGTCCTCTACTAATGTGGACTCCTGTTTTTGAAATATTTAAGTCAACACCTATTATAAAGCATGACATACAACTTCAAAAATACGCAGTTGAAATGTGTTTCACGTTGATTTCATTTTATAGCAACTTGGAGAAGCCATCCAAATCTTTGGCTATATTGGGTAGAAATTTAAAAAAAAATTTTTTTTTAGTCTATCAAATTTGAGAGAGAGAGAGGGAGGGAGGGAGAAACATTGATTTGTGGGTCCACCCATCCATGTAATCATTGGTTGAATTCATAAACACACCCTGACCGGAGACCTCACCCACAACCTTGGTCAGTGGGGACAGCCCTCCAGCCACCCGAGCCACCTGACCATACCTTGGGAGGAGATTTCATTGGCTGAAATGTTACTTTGGTTTAGATTTTCAGTTTTAGTATGTCTATTTCTGTTTTGCTGTAAAGAGATTTTTTTGGTAGTAGAATTGAACTTGGTATTAGTTAGGTTAGGGCTAGCTATGAGAAGTGGACACTCAGAGTATCAGGAGCTGAAATAAGAAGTCTGTTTCTCTGGGACCTAAAAGTCTGGTGAGAACGGTCCATGGCTGGTATGGCATCTCTGTTCTACGAGCCCTGAACTGTCCGTTCACAACTGTGCCAACTTTTAGGCGTGATCTTATCCTCATGATCTTCTCACATGCATGTTCCAGGCACAGTGTAGGAAGGGTTGAAGAAACGGGGCCAAAGGCCCCGAGCTGGTATCTTTGAAGGCAAATTACAGAAAGCAGCTACAGGAGACATCATAGTCACTTGGCTATAGCTAAGAACAAGGAGGCTGGGAGATGTAATGGATGTTATAGGTGGCCAGGTGCCCATCTTGAAAGTGCGGGTTCTGTTACCATGGGAGGAGGGGAGAGGAACCGCTGAAGGGCGACTAGCAGTCTGGGTCACAGATTTCAGGCTCTTTCCTCTCATTAATCCCTGTTAGTCCTTCCACAACATGTTGCCAGGATTGCTCATGTAGCAGTTCGTTTCTGCTGTGTTTTCAATTTGTTTTCTCTTTCTCACAACCCTGCTGACTCTGTCCTTCTGTTTTAACCCCTTGGAGATTCTCTTCCATCCACTCCTCTGGAGTCCGAGGCTTTGAGACACTTGCATGGACGTGAGCTGAGGGCCGACAGGTGATGCTATCCTGGGTGGGGTGTCCTGCTGCTTTCTGCACGATGGGCTTCTAGTCCTTGAGCACAGTGCTTCCCAGTGATGGGCTGTAGGCTCCTGGGGAGGGGACTGCGGCAAGGTGTCTTTGAATTTAAATGTGTTTGTAGAAAGTGCAAGTGTCCATATTTCTGTTTTTCAGATGTGTGTGGGTGTTGCTGTGCTGATAAAATGTGAATTCACTTGCAAGCGTTTTTCTTTTTGGGTGGTGAATTTGGTCCGGCGGTCTGGCGCCCTGACGCCATTTCCTTCCCACCTGGCTTGTGTCCTGGCATGCCTCTTCCTGCTTGTGGACAGCCTCTCTGAGTTCCAGCCTCCACGTTTGAAAGTGCCTTCCAGCACTGTGGAGAGAATTCAATGAAAGTACGGACAAATCACTTAGATCAGTGCGCAGTACACCTTAAGGCCCTCACAAACATTTGTTCTGGGTATTGTTTTCTTTTTTAAATTAAATTTAATTTTATTTATTTTTATTTTTAAAGAGGGAAGGGAGGGAGATCGAGAGAAAGAGAGAAACATCAGTGTGCAGTTGTTAGGGGTCATGGCCTGCAACCCAGGCATGTACTCTGACTGGGAATTGAACCTGCGACACTTTGGTTTGCAGCTTGTGCTCAATCCACTGAGCTACACCAGCCAGGCCCCCCCCCCCCCCTTTTTTAAGATTTTATTTATTTATTTTAGACAGGGAAGTGAAGGAGAAAGAGAGGGAGAGAGACATCAGTGTGTGGTTGCCTTTCACGCTTCTGCTACTGGGGACCTGGCCCGCAGGCCAGCATTCAGCCCACTGAACCACGGTTTTCTTCTGTATTGACACACACTAAAAAGTACATTTACCATCACAATGACTCTTTTTAAGGCTGAAAGGACACATTTTAAAAGGTTAGGAGCCACTGCTATAGTTTCTTTGGTGATTCTGATGTTGCAGCCCTCAGGCAGATACATATTTGGGGACCATTGCCTTAGTGGAAGCAGTCAGAAGCCCCGGGGGTGGTTTGTATTCATTCATTCACTCAAGACAGATATTTGTTGGGCACTCTGTGCCTCTTCAGGTTACAGGTATAGAGAGGGAGGCCATTATAGTTCAGCTCTGTTCTCGCCCCGGGTCACAGAAAGGGGCACTGTGCTGGGAGTTGGCTGGCCTTTCCAGAAGCACACTGCACACCTCCAGTGATTTCCTTTTCTGTACCAAGAGGGGGCAGATCCTCAGTCCCCAAAGACCCAGTTCTCTCCACCTGTCTGTAGTTCTCCCGACAGTGACTTCTAGCTGATGGGTCCTGAACGTCTGTTGGGAAGCTCCACTTTGCTGATAGTGCCAGTGGCCTCGGTGCAGCTCTGCTGACCTTGCCGAACTTGGTCAGGGCCTTAGCTGCTGCTGGCATCTCCCTCCTGTCTCCGGCAGCACCACACCTCTGCTGAGCCAGAGAGTCGGGAGTCTAGGTGGTGAATCATTGGCCTCAGCAGGCAAGTCTGGCCTCTCTTGGCCTTGCCTGGAGGGACAGAGTGGGCCGAGGGCCGCGGCCAACAGAGGCTGGGGGTTGCATGCTGGCGTGTTCTCCCTTTGCTGTAGTGGCCCATGAGTCACGCTCCTCCAGGTGGCTCTTGCTGAGTCAGCACAACGGGAGTCTGGCCTGTGGGGCTGGAGCCTGAGCGCTTCCTTCTTCCACTGGAGACGATGTGCTGCAGGAAGCACCGTCTCCCGTGCTGACTCAGGCACCTGAGGCCTGGCTCTGCCTATGGAGCTTTTCCCTGGGGTAGACTCCTCTTGCCTAACTTCTCTTTGCCCTTCAGTTTAGCTGTTCTTCAGCTCAGGGGTGTGGCAGAGCTTGGCTGGGCCCAAGAAAGACTGACACTACTTTCCGGGAATCACAGGGAATGCCAGAGGTGGGGAAAGGGGGTCCTGATGATGGTCACACAGTGGGGAGCCCGAACCAGATGTTCTGGGTCTTCATCTAGTG
The DNA here is from genome assembly GCF_004126475.2 of Phyllostomus discolor. NCBI lineage: Eukaryota > Metazoa > Chordata > Mammalia > Chiroptera > Phyllostomidae > Phyllostomus > Phyllostomus discolor. Next base: position 193,794,173 of record NC_040903.2, on the reverse strand, counting down.
CTCTTTTCTTTCTTCCTTGCTGAAGCTCAGAAATTGTCCTTATTAAGGTGGGAGAGGGTGCTGTGGCACAGACGTGGTGGCTGATCTGAGCTTTGGCAGGGGCAAGCAAGAGCAGATTTTGCATGTCGGGAGAGATGGAGGAACCAAGCCAAGGGAAGGGGGAAGCCCTGGCAGGGCACCTCTGGAGACGGACTACAACGGTTTCCTTCTCCCACTCAAGAAAACAAACAAACCGAAGGCAGGCTTCCAGGCTAAGAAGGCAGACTGAATGCCTCCAGGTATCTCATCTGCTTGTGCTCTCTTGAAACCATGCTGAAACTGCCAGAGCTTAGAAGGCAAACAGGAGAGGAGACCACAGTAATAAAGTGCTGGAAGCTGGAAATCAGGTGGATGAGTGGTGACTGACTTAGGACATTTGGGAAAGATACTTTTAAGCTGATTGTGAGAAAACAAAGAATCAATCTGTTTATATCACAGGCTCATTAAAAGTCTAGGAGCTGGCAGCCCCAGGTACCTCAGGAAGCGGGATGAAGTGAGCGCTAAATTAAAAACGATTGGGTAGCAGCTATAGGAAGTGCATTTGGGCCCCTGGACTGCTTCCTTCTCCACTCCAGGCAGCCACTGGCTGCCTTTCCTTCTGGCAGGGGCGGGACAGTTCTGGACTGGTGGACACTGGGCATACGGAGAGTGTGGGTACTTTGTTTTAAACAACAGGAAGATGAAGTCACGGCTTCTGTCCTAAAGCCCACATTCTGAGACCGCCTCGCCCCGCTCATGACTTGATTCCCAGCACTCCGGCAGCCAGACCTTTACTTTCCCGGCAGTTTGGAAGAGTACTGCCCCCTGGGAGCTGACCAGCTGAAGGGAAATGGCTTCAGATAGATATTCTTTTTTTTTTTAAGATTTTATTTATTTATTTTTAGAGAGGGAAGGGAGGGAGAGAGAGAGAGAAACATCAATGTGCGGTTGCTGAGGGTCATGGCCTACAACCTAAGCATGTACCCTGACTGGGAATCGAACCTGAGACACTTTGGTTCGCAGCCTGCGCTCAATCCGCTGAGCTATGCCAGCCAGGGCCAGATAGATATTCTTGTCTAGGCTCACCCGCATCTGCCCACAGTGAAGCTCGAAGCTGACAGATTCCTCCTATGTGACTAGAGGTTCTACCCAGCTTTTGATGCCCCCTTGTTATTATGGAAAACATATACACAGGTGAGGGGAATGACATAATGAACCCCCAGGTACTCAAACAGTGTTAACAACAACCAGCTAGCTCACAGGTAATGTTATATCTTCTGTCACCCCGCTCGTTCCCCACCCGTGATTGTTTTGAAGGAAATCTGCAGTATTATACACGGGGTCCGGCAGAAGTGAGGCCTGCTTGAGCATGGTTGGCATGGTAACATGGGTGTAATAATTTATAGTTTTAACTTGAACTTTCACCTAAAATGTCATATAGTATGCTTGAGTGTGATGTTGTTATGTTACAGAATCACATGCTTATGACTTCATAATAAATGATTTTGTAATAAAACAGGGGTGTTATTTGTACTGGACCCTGTATATTTTTTGGTAAATATTTCAGTATGTACCTGTAAAACCTAAAAAACTTCCTTTTTGAAACCTAAGCACAATCAGGTTCTTAATCATGAACAGACAACCCAGGATTACTATAACTTTGAGAAAAAGTGCATTAAAGACCCAAGCCCAAGTAGAAAAAGGAGCTGGAACAAACAGCAGCGGGAGAAAACAAAGAAAGAAAAAGGACCCATCAGGACATGCTCAGATGAAAGGAAAGCTACTTACTGCACCTGTATGACAGAAACAGCTGTTAGGCGGCAATGTTGGTGCTTGCCACTCAATTTTTTAAAAATTCAGTAAATAAAATAGAATGGTCTTAAAATGGAAACCATACTAGGGAAACGGCAAACCCAACAGAAGAGTTAGAGGATAAAGCGATGATGCCTCAGAAAGAATAGCAAAAAGAAAAAAAGCTGGAAAAAGTAGGAAAGAAAAGATAGGAAAATTGGAGGACCTTTCTAAAAAGCCCACTGTCTGAAGAGAGGTTCTAGAGAAAGAGAAAACAGAGACATATAGAGGAGGAAATTAACAGTAAAATAATTCAAGAAAATTACCTGTAACTGAAGGACATGAATTGCCAGATTTGAAAGCAGTCGCTAAATTCCCACCCGCTGAGCTTTCAGAACACGGGGGATTAAGAAGAGACTAGACATTTCCCGAAAGAAAAAGAGGTGTCACATACAGAGCAGCAGGAAGCAAAGTGGCTGGGGCTTCTTAACAACAGTGTTGGAATTAGGAATACAATGCATGATGCCTTCAGACTTTATGAAGGAACATGTCCAATCATGGGGATGGAGTATATAATTGTCTAACAGAAAAAAAATGTTCATTCCATGCCTTCTTTCTAAGGAGCTCCTGGGGAACACACCACCAAAGCAGGAGAAGAAACCAGTCAAAAGGGAAAGTGGGGTAGAGGGCACAGGAGTAGGTGCAGGGAGGTCCCAGGAGAGTGGCTGTGCACCAGACAGAGAGGGTGGGCAGTGAGACTCGGGCTGTCCTCACCTACTCACCTACTGCCCGTGTTCCATCAGTTTAACCTGAGGACTGACTACTGGGGAGCGTGCTCCAGATTCTCATCTGTACTTGGCTGTCTTGCTCACGTGCTGGTGAAGCCCCTGTTCACCTCTCCTAGCTCCACTGACGGGAGAGACGGAGCGTTCAACCCTGAGAACCAGAGGCAGGCCATAGTGAACTTAGAAATAGAAAATTAGAGGCACTCGCTCCCTCAGCCGTATTCCTGATGGATGTCCAGTGTCTGTACCTGGGCCCACGTCCCCCCCACCAGATGTCCCCACTGTGGCCACCTACCAATATCGTTGGGACTCGTTTATGATCTTGCTTATGGCTTTCCCAGAAAGGGCTCTTGGCAGTTCTCTGGAACCATGACCAAACACTCTGTTTAGCTCATTCCTTTCTGGGAGGCTTCCTCTAGCAAAGGCAGTATTTTTACTGTTATGCTGTATTGTGGGTAGATTGTGTTTCCCTAGAAAAGATATGTTGATTGCCTAATCTGTGAATGTGACACTGATTGGACATAGGATCTTTGTAGATGGGATCAAATGAAGATGAGGTCACGCTGGGTGAGGAGTGACCCTACTCCAGTGATTGGTGTCTTTATAAGAAGAGGGTAGTGTGGATGTAGACACAGAGATGAAAACGTCATGTGGAGACGCAGACAGACACACACAGAGGGCAGAGGACCCAATGACTAGACTGGAGTTATGCTGCCCTGAGGCAAGGAATGCCAAGAATTGCTGGCAGCTACCAGAGGCTGCAAGAGGCAAGGGCAGATTTTCCCTGGAGCTTCTGGAGGGAGCATAGCATGGCTCTACCTGCACCTTGATTTCGGACTAGCATTCTGGCCTCCAGAACTGAGGGAATAACTTTCTGTTGCTTTCAGCCACCAGTGTTGTGTTAATTTCTTATGGTGGCCCCAGGAGACTAGCACACACAGCTGCGTTTGTGCTCGTCTCAGTCACTTGTTCAGAACAAAACAATATCGTATTTAGGGATGCAGACATAGGAGGTAATGGTACAAAGAAAAGTAAGGGAATGAATGACAGAAGTCAAGATTGTGCGATGTCTGGGGAGGGGGCAGGGGATGTGACAGAAAGGGCCGTGTGGAGCTTCCAAGAGACCAGATGGGGTCACGTGGGTTTTCGTCTTATTTTCTTTAAGCCATACTACATGTTTTATGTACACTCTTCTATGGGTATATACATTTGGCAATAAACTTAAAAAAAAAAGAGTAAACCAAGCAAAACATAATCCTCAAAACAAGAGTTAGACCAATTGCTTCATCTGGGAGAGATGATGCTGAATCATTGGAACCAAATGAAGGCCTTGATGCCCAGGTGAGCATTTAGCAAACCAGAGCCCCTTGTGCTAATGGAGGGGAATGAGGAACAAGAAATCTCAGAGTGATAGCTCTCTCACCATTGGGACTTCGGGGGGAGCCCTGAGAGCCCGGCCTCCAGCTAACTGAGATGGGGTCAGACGCAGGGAGCCCTTGTGACCACCCTTCTCAGCTCATCTCTCCCTCTGATGCCCTGGCAGGGAATGGCCCTGAGGCCCTGTTGGGTGGTCTGTCTCAAATGCCATTGAATCCCACTGAAAGTCATTCAACCGCTCTGTGTTCGTAGAGGCTCAGGTTCATGTTGGTGCTGGCTTGCCTTTATTCCTAACACTTCTAATCTTTTATTTCTAACCAGGAAAGTAGGCCTTAGGCTCGGAACTTAGACCCATAGCAGGATCTACTGAGACTTAATAAGTTATTTTCATTTTATTTATCTGTACCTATTATTAGAATAATTTTTTTTTCATTTGTCATGATATAAAATTTCTTCTTGAATTTATTAAAAAGTCAATTTAAAGAAAAATACTAAGTAAATGGTATATAGGTGGTGCCCTGATCTGGACATAATTGGGAATAATGTCCTCGAGTTACTGAGATTTGGAAAACTGTGATTATCTTAAGTGATTGTAGCAAAACTTGAGCCCTTATTAGTGCACACTTTGTCCTGCCCTGCTATTCAGTTTTGTTGTGTATCTTTCCAATTTTGGAAAGATACACCCTCTTGGTAGCTTTTGGAAGGCCCTTGGTGGCAGAGTCACCAGCTTATCTTTCCTCATGTACCACCACCTCCATCCTCCCCCACCCCTGCCCCCCACCACCACCTGCACCAGCTGGATGTGTTAGTCACTAGCGAACCCTGGCCGAGGTATTGCTCTTTCTCCAGGGTCGTTATCCTCCCCACTGAACACTCGGCTCCCCTTAGTTCCCCAGGGATTGGTAACTTTGGGAAGATGCCCCCACCACCCAGCAAAACATGATTGGGCAGTAGATAGTCTGAGAATGATGCCCAGGTCCTCTGTCAGTGGAATAAGTGGCCAGCGAGGGGGCAGTTCTCTTGATTCCTGGAGTGGAGACAGCGTGCGTTCCAGAAGAAAGAGAATGAGGGTTTTTGCCCTCTAGGAGCCGCATTCCTCATTCCGTCACATTCCAGAGGAAATGAAGAGACGCGCACGTGCAGCAGTGGGCGTGGTGAGAAGGAGTGTATGATGTAAAGTTACGTGGTGTTGGTTTTGGGTGCTGAAGGAGTAATTCAGGAAAAGGGAGAGCAGTGAACACTAGTTAATCAACGATCGTTTTAGGGATCAAGCAGACATTGAAACAGGCCTTAAAGATACTTAGGATTTCTTTTTTGTCCTCCGGATGGCATGGCCCTCGAAGATCTGGCTTCAGACTTCATTCCCATCCCTCACTAACATAACTAACCCATCTGTGCCCATTTCAGCATGGGTTGTATGGGAAAAATAATGATGCCTGCTTCATAAGGGGTTGGTTTAATAATGAACTAAGGTGATGTATGTCAGCTTCTGTCCATACATCATGTAAAGAGCAACAAGTTGCTGCATAGTAAGCGCCCCATAATGGGCAGCTGTCATTATTATTTCATCAACCACTTCATTTATTGATGCAATAAGAATTTATTCCATGGTTATTATGTATCAGGAACTGCAGGCTTCCCACCTCAACACCTTGACTGCAGAGTCCCGTGGTTTTCAGCATGTGCAAGACACTTAACAGTAGTGATGACAGCTGCAGTGTCCTGAGTGTCGGGCACCCTGCTAGGTATTGATCTCATATTACCTATACTCCTTATCCCCACTGTGTAGAGGCAGGAGCAGAGGGGCCCAGTATATGAAACTTCTCCAGGATCGCATGGAGAGTGCTGAGCCTGAGATTTTAGTTGTCTGTTATTTTTTTCTGTTGCACACTGACTCTTGTTTCTGTCAACGTAAAAACCCTTATGTCCCAGATGGAACTTGGTTTCTTCAAATGGGCTTTGTCTCAGCTTCCCAGTCAGGCTCACCACCCTCCTACTTGTCACCCTTGTCTGAAAGACGGGAGACCTCTCCCTTCTCCATCAGGTCCCTGTATCTGGTTTATCACCAGGTTTTTAGTTCCAATGCATCCTTTCCTCTCTGTTCCCCTTGCCCTGGCCAGGTCCCTGCTGACTCAGGCCTGGCCTGTTGGTTGTTCTCAGTATTTGTTCCATTGCCTCACGCATGAGACGTGAGGTTTACACGATAGACTTCTGTGGAATTTTCTAAGTTTTAGTAAGGCGTTCTTAAATTTTCCGTGAAGTACAGCACAATAATTTGTCACTGCTGCAGCTGTTTGTCGGTTGTAGAAGCTTCCAGTGGGCTTCCTCCAGCGGTGCAGATAAATAAGCTGCTGTGAAGGTAGCCTTTCTTCCCCTCCTGGGAAAGCATCTTGGGAAAGAATTGTGCTCCATTCTGTTCCAAAAGGTGAGGCTTTCCTCTTTAACAAATGGTATGGGGACAGTTGGATATCCCAAGCAAAAAAAATGAAGTCGGACCCCTATCTCAGAAATGTACAAAAATTAACTAAGGATAGGTGAATGACTTACGTGCAGTAGTTAAAACTATACAACTCTTAGAAGAAAACATTGAGGTGAATCTTCACAAATTTGGATTTGGCAATGAATTCTTTGATAGTATCTTCAAAAACATGAGCAACAGAAGGTAAAGTGGGCTTCATCTAAATTTAAAAGTTTATGCATCAAGGATATTATTATGTAAGTGAAAAGACAGCCCACAGAAAGGGAAAAGTATTTGTGAACCATATATTTGGTAAGGGTCCAATATCCAGAATATAAACGACTCTTACAACTCAAAACAAAAGGCAAACAGTAGACATTTCTCCAAAGAAGGTATGCAAATGACCAACAAGCTTGTGAAAAGATGCTTAACATCATCAATCTTTAGAGAAATGGAAGCCCAAACCAAGATGAGATACCATTTCACATCCACTAGAGAGACTATTAAAAAGAAAAGAAAAGAAAAGAAAAAAAGAAAAGAAAAGAAAAGGGAAATCAGTGTGGTGAGGATGTGGAGAAATCGGACCCGTCATACATTGCTGCTGGTAATGTAAATTGGTTCAACTACCGTGGAAAACAGTTGGGTGATTCCTCAAAAAGTTAAACATAGAATTACTGTGTAACCTAGTAATTCTACTCCTAGGTATACACCCCTAGGTGTGCACACCCCTGGTGCTCAGACAAGTACATGTGCAGCCACGTTCATGGCACTATTCACAATAATCAAAATCTTCACAGTAATCAAAAGATGGAAGCAACCTCAGTGTCTATCAATGGACAGATGGATGGACATACCGTGGTGTAGCCGCACCACGGAGTATTATTCACCCATAAAAGGGAATGAAGTACTGACCCAGCCACTATATGGATAAAGCTTCAAAACATGCTCAGTGCAGCAGCCATGTGTGTCACTTACTGCATGATTCCATTTATGTGCAATATCCAGACTAGGTAAGGCTGCAGAGAGAGAAAGCAGATTGGTGGTTGCCAGGAGCTTGGAGGAGGGAAGAATGGGGAATGGTTGCTTAATGGGTATGGGGTTTTCTTGTAAGGGTGATGAAAATACAGGGTCTGGCAGATGTAGTGCCTGCTTGAGTGTGGTTGGTAGGGCAATAATATGGGTGTAATAATTTATAGTTTTAATTTGCACATTTCACCTAAAATGGCTTATGGCGTACTTGAGTGTGATATTGTTATGTTACAGAATTACATGCTTAATGATTTTGTAATAAAAGATTTTGTGATAAAAAAGCGGTGTTATTTGTGCTGGGCCCTGTATTTTGAAACCAGATAGAGGTGGTGGTTGTACAGCATTGTGAAGGGACTAAATGCCACTGAATTGTTCCCTTTAAAAATGGTTAATTTTAGCTCTGGCTGGCGTAGCTCAGTGGATTAAGTGTGGGCTGCGAACCAAAGCATTGCAGGTTCGATTCCCAGTCAGGGCACATGCCTGGGTTGCAGGCCACGGCCCCCAGCAACCGCACATTGATGTTTCTCTCTCTCTTTCTCCCTCCCTTCCCTCTCTAAAAATAGATAAATAAAACCTTAAAAAACAGGTTAATTTTTATGTTATGTGAATTTCATCTCAATTTTAAAAAACATGGAAAACATAAAGCTTTCACAGACTTTATAACCATAATTATTACTAGTAATAGATGCTTGGTTGATACCAATATGTCGGGACACTGTTGTTGAGAATCATTGGCTGTAACCATCTCCCAAGATTACTAGCTGGCTTCTTTTTTTTTTTTTTTTTTTTTTTTTTTGCTTAATTTCTTCACCTTTTTCACCCAGCCCTCCAGTCCCCTCCCCTGGGACAGCTGTCAGTCCATTCTCTGTCAATGAGTCTGTTTTGTTTGTTAGTTTATTTTATTCATTAGATTCCACATATAAGTGAGATCATATAGTATTTATCTTTCTCTGACTGGCTTATTTCACTTCACACAATACTCTCCAGGTCTATCCATGCTGTTGCAAAGGTAAGATTTCCTTTTTTACAGTGGAGTAGCATTCCATTGTGTAAATGTACCACAGGTGTTTTTTTTATCCCATCTACTGATGGGCACTTGGGCTACTTTCTGATCTCACTATTGTAAATAACACTGCAATGAACATAGCAGTACATACATTCTTTCAAATTGGTGTTTTGGGTTTCTTTGGATATATTCTCAGAAGTGGAATTGCTAGATCATAAGGCAGTTCCATTTTTACTTTGAGGACATTCCATACCGTTTTCCGCAGTGGCTTCACCTGCCTGCATTCCCACCAACACAGTACACAAAGGTTCCCTTTTCTCCGTATCCTCACCAGCACTTGTTGCTTTTGATTTATTGATAACAGCCACCTGACTGGTGTGAGATGATGTCTCATTGTGGTTTTGATTTGCGTTCCTCTGATGATTAGTGACATTGAGCATTTTTTCTATGTCTGTTGGCCATCTGTATGTCCTCTTTGGAGAAGTGTCTATTCAGGTCCTTTGCCCATTTTTTTAATTAGATTGTGTGTTTTGGTGTTGAATTTTATGTTTATGTAAATTTTGAAATTAACCCCTTATCAGATATATCATTGGCAAATATATTCTCCCATTCTGTGGGTTGTCTTTTCATTTTTTTGATAGTTTCCTTTGTGACAAAGCTTTTTAGTTTGATGTAATCTTAACTTGTTTGATTTTGTTTGTTTGTTTGTTTCCTGTGCCTGAGGAGATACGTTAGAAAAATACTGCTATGAGAAATGTCTGAGATTTTACTGGCTGTGTTTTCTTCTAGGATTCTTTTTTTTGAAGATTTTATGTATTTATTTATTTTTAGAGAGGGAAGGGAGGGGAGATAGAGAGAGAGAGAAACATCAATGTGCAGTTGCTGGGGGTTATGGCCTGGAACCCAGGCATGTACCCTGGCTGGGAATTGAACCTGCGACTCTGGTTTACAGCCTGCACTCAATCCACTGAGCTACACCAGCCAGGGCTTCTTCTAGGATTCTTAAGGTTTCAAGTCTAACAGTTAAGTCTTCAATGTGTTTTGAGTCTATTCTTGTATGTGATGTAAGAAGGTATCTAGTTTCATTTTGGGGGGCACATCTCTAATTTTCCTAACACCATTTATTGACTAGACTGTCTTTACCCCATCGTATGTTTCTTCCTCCTTTGTGAAATGTTAATTGACCATACAGGCATGGGCTGATTCTGGGCTCTCTGTTCTGTTTCATTGGTCTATATGTCTGTTTGTATGCCAGTACCATGCTGTTTTGATTACTGTGGCCTTGTAGTATAGTTTGTTATCAGGTAGCATGATTCCTCCAGTTTTGTTCTTCTTTCTCAAGATTGCTGTTGCTATTTGGGGTCTTTTGTGGTTCCATATACATTTTTGGAATATTTGTTCTAGTTCTGTGAAATATACCATTTGCCTCTTGATAGGAATTATATTGAATCTATAGATTGCTTTGGCTAGTATGGACATTTTAATGTCAGTTCTTCCTATCCATGAACACAGTATATGCTTCCACTTACTTGTATCCTTTTCAGTTTCTTTCTTCAGTATCTCAATTTTCTGATACAGGCCTTTCACATTCTTGGTTAAATTTATTCCTAGATATTTTTTTGATGCAGTTGTAAATGGAATTGTTTTCTTAGTTTCCCTTTCTGATAGTTCATTATTGGTGTATAAAAATGCAACTAATGTCTGGATATTTATTTTATAATCTGCTACTTTACTGAAATTATGTATCAGTTCTAGTAGCTTTTCAGTGGAATCTTTAGGGTTCTGGATCATACAGTATCGTGTCACCTGTAAAATTAGCTGGCTTCTGGTTACAGCTTCTCCTGTTGGCTGAGGGCAGGGATTTCTAACTCAGATGCCTTCAGGGGCCCACCCTGGTGGGATAAATGTTTGAGGTCGGCTGGGTGTAAGACAGCAGGGAGTGGTGGGGATTAGGTGAAACTGAGCTAGACCTGCACTATTATAGGCCTTTACATTCAGACCCACTGCTCCAGACTGATTCTTGCTCCATCTCCATCATTCTGCCATTTAAAAAAAAAATCATCTTCAGTATGCCATTCAGTTGCTAAAAATCCATTTCCTGTAACAGGATCTAAACTTCTCTGCTTCCCTGTCCAGCATAGAATATGAGGAAGTTCAGATGCTTCCATATGTACCTTGAAACTCTAACCTTCCTCCCCACTGCACCCCATCCCAGCCCACCTGGAGATTTGGTGGATTATGGAAGGGGGAGGGTTCCCTCTGAACCTTTGGTTCAAGGTCAGCTCAGAGGGAAATGGTCAGCAGCTGGTGGCCCCTTTATAGAGGGAACAGTGGGCTTCTTTAGTGTCATTGTCTTTTAGGGTCAGCAACCTGAGTGCATATTTGTCTGTTATCTGTTTGAGGAGAAGGGGAAAGAGACAGAAAAATCTGAAAAGATTTTTGTTAGGTGACATGGAGAAAGGTTTGGTTTCTGTTTTGTTTTGTTTTTTAATTTGCCCAAGCATTCAGAGGCTTGGACCCTTTCAGGATGATGGAAGCTCAGGAGGGGTGTGTCGGAGGAGAGGGCGTGGAGGAGGGAGTCTTAGTCCATTAGATCTAGGAGTGGCTGGCACTGTTTCCTTTTGTGCCTCCAGCCCCGTGGCTGCTTGTAATCCCTCTGTACTGATGGTTTCTGAGAAGCACCCGGGATTTAGAGATCCTCGGCCAATGTCCTGTCAGTATGGTAGCAATTCAGTGGACATTTGCTGGGGGAGAGGGACGGGGGGGGGGGGGGGGGGGGGGGGGAACGCACAGCAGGAAGAGTACAGTTATGTGACTTGAGGGACCTGCCTAAGGCCCTTGCCCTAAAACTGACCCCCCTGACCCTCTCTGAGTGTCAGAGAGAATCTTCCTTCCTTCCCTGAAATCCTGTGTCCAGCACTCTGAATCCCACATGGCCCAGTGTCCGGCCCACAAGAGATTGTACTGGTCCCGGGCCTTACATCCCTCTTGTGAAAACGGAGGCTTGCCTTCCACAGATCCAGGGAGTTTGACAACTGCCCCCTTAGGCAGAGTTCCTTGGCTTAGCTTACAGCACTGTAGTCAGTTAGTGTTTTTGCCCTTTCGGGCGAGATTGGCTCCCACAAGGCCACCTTTGCCACTGGAACCGTCCTGGGTGAGGTGGCTGCCTCAGTTGCTCTCCTAGGAATGCCAAGATGGCTCCTGGACCACGTTGCTTTGGTGTTACACCTTGGGAGACGGCGCTGTTCAGTGCACCAGTTCTTTCTTCCTGGGCCATGTTCACCCAGAACATCATAGGTGTGAGCATGTGTGTGCCCTCTGACCCTGTCAGCCAGTTCTCGACGGGTAGGTTAAGTTCCTGGGTTAAAGGGAAATCTCTTTGTCCCCAAATGTGTTTCTTTAAGAGCTTAAATAAAGTAACTTGACTAGTTCGTGGAAACTGTTCAGACACTGAAACCTTGAAAATCTAACATGCGTTTCCATTCCTTGTGGTCTGAGAGTGGTCATACCCTGTGGGTGCCTTGGCAGACCGGGAGCCCAAGTAGCCCCTCGAAAGGAGGGTAAGCAGTGACCACACAGCTCCTTTCCTAGGGCACGAATGGGCCGTATGGTTTCAATGTTAAGAGAGAAGGCTCTTGAGTCAGGCTACCTGAGCTTCAGTCCTGGCTTATTAGTTGGGTGGCCTTGGAAAATGTATTGAATGGTGCTATAGTTCAGTTTCCTCTGTAAAACAGAGATGGCAGTTTGTACCTACCCCATAAGGCTCTTGTGAGGGTTGGAGATAATGCCTGTCAAAGACGTGGCATAAAAATGGATGTGGCGCAGGTGTGTAAGAGGTGGTGGCTCCTACCATCAGTCAGTCCGTGGTAGCTGCGTGGTGGAGCCTGCAGGAGAGGACACGTGGATGGCAGGAGGGCTCTGTATTTTGTGGTTTCCCTGTGATTAATGCAGACTCTCTGGTTTCTTCTGTTATTCCTTTCCTTGCCTAGTATTGATCCTCCAGAAGGTGGAGAATGGAGACCTGAGCAACAAGATTCTGAAGATCACTGATTTTGGCCTGGCTCGGGAATGGCACCGAACCACCAAGATGAGCGCGGCAGGACATATGCTTGGATGGCACCCGAAGTCATCCGTGCCTCCATGTTTTCCAAAGGCAGCGATGTGTGGAGGTAAGGTCCAGAAGGGCAGGGTCAGTGTTCCCCAGGTCTGTTTTGGCTGTGCACACGCTCAGGACTTGGAAAATTGAGGTTGCATAGATTCCCAGGAACCCCGAGTAGGTCTGAGTGACCCCTTCAGAGCAATCTACACTAATTTCCATGTTGCCAGGGGGCAGTTTCCAAAGTCTTCATCTCTCAGAAATCCCCTCTAGAGCTGTGGCAAGAACACATCTATGCAGGACCCTCTCTTTTGGTGATTGTTTCCCAGGGAAGATGCACACATTCCGGGGGCAAAGTGCACTCCCATCTCTGAGTGCAGGGTGGTGAGGGCACTCAGTCACTCCTGGAGACCTTCACCAGGGTCACCCTGGCTTGCTTAGCAATAGTAGCTTTTATTGCTGGATCGATAAGTAGCTCCTGGGCTGATAAGTGTTCTTTGTGCTGTCTCTTTTTTCTTGGTGGGCTGGAAATGATTACTTCCAGTTAGCTGGTTAACCTTTTTAGTCTGTCTGTTGAATATGGACATAGAATGGAAAAGACAGGTCTCAAGCATGCTCCCAGAAGTGCAGAGTCACAGACCAGCCATCCCCCTAGTAAATGCCAGCCCAAGAGGTCACAAGGACATGGATCTAAAATTCTTGTCCCTAGTGATGGGAGGAGCATCTACAGAGCGAGCAGGCATCGTCGTGGCTGTGAGACAGCGGCATCACCTTGGTGTGCAAGAGAGAGGACTACAGGTTATCACTGTACTTCAGTCTGTGAAGTTGTTGTTTTCTGTTGTGTTGTAAAGTAAACTTGGGTACTTGTGTGTATTTTAAATAGCATTCTTGATACTATTATTCATGTACCATAAGGTTTACCCTTTTAAGAAGTATGTCAGTGGTTTTTTAGTGAATTTACAAAGTTTTATACCAATCACCATTGTTACTAGTTTCCTAGGACTGCTGTAATAAACTACTACAAACCCAGTGGCTTAGAACGATGGAAATTTATAGTCTGGGGACCAGAAGTCTATAATGAGTGTCAGCAGGGCCACACTCCCACCAGACACTCTAGAGGAGACTGTTACAAATAAGGGCTCTGGATATTAAGACATGGACATAATTTTCTAGGGCCACCATTCAACCTGCTATAACCAATATCTATTTTCAGAGTATTTTTATTGCCCCCAAAAGGAACCTGACACCTGTTAGCAGTCATTTCCTAACCCATCCTGGCAACCACTAGCTTACTTTCTGCCTCTGTGGGGCCTATTTGGACATTTCATACAAATGGGTTCATATCATATGTGGTCTTTTTTGACTGGTTTCATTCATTTAGTGTAATGTTTTCAAGGTCCATTCATGTTTTAGCATGTGTCAGAATGTCATTCTTTTAATAGGTGAATAATATTCTATTTATGGGTATACCACAGTTTGTTTATCTACTGTTCATCAGTTGATGGACATTTGGGTTGTTCCCACTTTTTGGCTGTGGACATTAGTGTACAGGCTTTTGTGTGAACATGTTATCAGTTCGCCTGAGTACATACTGAGGAGTGAAATTGCTGGGTCACGTGGTAGGTCTGTGTTTAACTTTTTGAGAAACCACCAAACTGTTTTTCACTTTGGCCATTCCATTTTGCATTTCCAGTAACAATGTATGAAAATTCCAGTTTCTCCACATTCTTTTCACGCTAGTTATGGTCTTTTTACTATAGCCATCCTAGTACGTAGTAAGTCGTACTTTGTTGTGGTTTTGATTTGTATTTCCCTACTAACTAATGATGTTGAACATCTTTTCATGTACTTAGTGGTCATTTGTTATGTTCTCTGGATATACGTCTATTCAAATCTTTTGCTATTTAAAAAATTAGGATACATAAAATTTTATGTTGAAATACTGAAATTCTGAAATACTTTTATATATCCTGGACACAAGTCCTTATCAGATATATGATTTGCAGTATTTTCTTTCTATTCTGTGAGGGTTTTTTCTGCTTTCTTGATGGTATCCTTTGAAACACACATTTGTAATTTTGATGAAGTCCAAGTTATTTTGTCTTTGATTGCTTATGCTTTTGGTGTCATATCTAAGAAACCATTCCCAAAGCCAAGGTCATGAAGATTTATGCCTACTTTCTTCTAAGGGTTTTATAATCTTAACTCTTAAATTTAAGTCTCTGTTCCATTTTGAGTTAATTTTGTATGTGGTGTGAGGTAGGGGTCCAACTTGATTTTCTTGTATATGGCTATCTAGTTGGAGAGTATTACTGTCTTAATATTAAGTCTTTGAACAGTGAACAACATCTGTCCATTTATTTAGGCCTCTAATTTGTTTCATTGATGTTTTGTAGCTTCTGGATATTGAACCTTATTTCAACACACATTAAATACAGGGTGAAGTAGCCATTGTGAAGAAAAGAGTTTTCCTTTATTTAAAACCTCTGACCAGATCTCATTAGATTGATTTGTATACTGACACTCAACTGTTTTTGACCTATAAAAACAGCAATTTCATGTGCTTCAAGCTAATACTTTTCATTGCTTGTCCATAGGCTGATATGAGTAGTTAATATATGAGCTAAACTAAGCTGCTATTACAAAAAGCCTACTGGTATGGTGGCTTAAGTAAGGTAGAAGCGTATTCCCTTTAAGGAGTAGTCCAGTTAGTCCAGGCTGGTGGGGCAGCTGTACCCCTGAGACCATTCGGGAACCCAGGATCTTTCAGGTCCCTCCGTGCACCGCCTTTATCCGAATGTTTACATCTGAGTGACTGTTACTTCTACATAATAGTCTGCAAAAAAGGGGAAAGAGCACTTATGCATGGCAAACAGTTTGTCTTTAATTTGGAGATGACCCAGAAGTTGGGCACATCTCCTCTGTGCACACCCCCGTTGCCTGCTCTGGGTTATGTGGGCACACCTGGCCCCCAGGAGGCAGACGAGTGCCGGCTCCCGCTGGACACTATGTGTCCAGCTAAACCTCTTGCTGTGGAAGAGGGAGAGAATGGATTCAGGGGACCACTTAACCAACCACTTGCCACACTCAGCTTCCTCTTACCTTTCTTCTTCATGGGAAAACATAACTTCTCAGTAATGTTTTTTACTTTCTATGATTGTTTTTTACTTTCTGTGTTCCTGCTAGCCTCTTCTCCCAGCCTGACCTTGAACTCATTCAAGTTTTCTTGTCACACATTCCAAAGCTTTCTGCTGCTACAATGATTTGAGCAGAATTGCCTCCGGTATCCAGGTACATTCCTAGTGGGAAGGGAAAACCCAAATGCCTAATGTAGGGTCTTCTCACAGTGAGAGAAATGGCAGGCAAAGAAGGGCAAGGCCATTGCAGGGCTGTGCCCATTGTGGAGGGACAAGGCAGGACCTTTCAACCTTTACCCAAAGTGTCCTTGTTCCAAGATGGACCTCTCGGTCTTGCCCTTAAATTACAGATCCTGAAAGCAGGCTTGTGGGGCCTCAGGTGAGAGGCATCTGATGTTATTCTACTATCTGAAGGGGGGAGTAGGTTAGAGGTAAGCTTCAAACAACGAGACTTTGGATGAGATGTCTTAGAATTTGTCATACAGTCTGCTCTGCTCGTTGGTCTCTAGGTTAGAATTATTCCCAGGACTTAAGCTTCCTGACTCAGGTTGGTTGATAAATATGGTTTGAAAATATAATTCACCCTGTTCTGTTTCAGCTTTTTGAGCTTCCATGCCGCAGTATCTCTTTCTAGGACACCATCTGTTGAACCCATTAAATGGGCCTTTTATCCCTCCCTCCTCAAGCCTACTCACCCAACTGGCTCCAAATGACCTTGTATCTTTACCAGAAGAAGCCCTGTGTCTGTTGCTGTTCTCGCAATGCACACACACTGGTAACAGTGTTTGCCGCCTGCAGATGCTCACTGGCCAGGCTCTATGCTGAGTGCTGTACGTGTTTGATCTCATTTGCCTGTTACATGGGGGATGAAATGGAGACTTTTTTTGATCATTATAAATTTTTAAAATTACAGTGGTAAGCCCTGGCTGGTATTGCTCAGTGGATTGAGTGTGGGCTGAGAACCAAAGTGTTGCCGGTTCGATTCCCAGTCAGGGCACGTGCCTGGGTTGCGGGGCAGGTCCCCAGTAGGGGGTGCATGAGAGGCAGCCACACATTGATGTTTCTCTCCTTCTCTTTCACCCTCCCTTCCCCTCTCTCTAAACTTAAATAAATGAAATCTTTAAAAAAATTACAGTGGTAAAATGTGTTCACGATAGAAAAGAATTAGAAATATAGATAAACAAATGAAAATCACCTACTTCTAAAGATAACCTATATTGATATTTTGGTATGCTTATTCCTAATCACATGCTCATCCACCCATCCTTTAAAATGGGATCTGTTTATTAAGATACTTTTTGAATATAATATCATGTGAGCATATCAATAAATATTTATTGTCAGAAATATTAATATATGCATTACTTATATGTGTTATTAAATACGTCATCATTTTGAAAGAGGTCTAGTTAACAACAAGAAGAATTGTAGGTTACTTTACTTTACAGTTTACAGTGTTTTCACATATGGTAAGTTCAGTTGTCTTTTCCAAAGAGAAACAGTGTGATTCCTGAATGTGGGGTTGCAGCTGATTCCTAAGTGCAACAGCCCATTCAAGGGCCACCACTCCTTTCAGAGCATGGACCCCTGAGTTGACAGTTATCTCTAATAAACAGGTTATTTCTAACTTAGAGATGATAACACAGGTTCGTAAGAAAATACTCCTGGTCCAGTTCAGGTGTACAGTTGCTGTGCGTCTGATGCATTTCTGCTTCAAGTTGAAAAAATATATCATCCCTCCCCCACCTTTGACCATACCAAACAGTGGAAAGGGTTATTGTACCTCTGGAGGTGGCTAATGAATGACACCCCAGTGAATTCCCCGAGGGCTTGGAGCTAGGCATGAGGACTGTTGGGAAATCACTGGTGGGGCTGTGGGAGCTGCCAGTTCTCTGTGGGGGAGAGGCTCTGTGGCAGTGTTTTAGCTGGTACTTCCAGGCTGCTTGTAAATGGTCTTGAAAGGCCCTCGTGACCCTTTCTCAGTCCCAGGAGAGCAACAAAGTTGGCTAAGCCTGAGGTAGAACTGAGGGCTCCTGCCCACTTCTCCCTGGGGCTCAGGCCCAGCTAACGTGTGTTTCTCCAGTTTCCTTCTTGGACTCTCTTTCTGTGAAAGGAATACCAAGACTGCATTTGTATCGCCTGCCTTCTGTTACAGAATTGAACAGGAACACTGGCAGAGGAAAACCTTCATTGGTTTAGTTCCCAGAAGGCCAGTGTCCTTCAACAAGGCTCTCTCTAGACACGGTGGGCTCTCCCCAAATCCCACCAGACACTTTCTCATTTCAGGTCTTTGCCAAGGGGAGACACAGTGTTTGTGAGCCATAGATGGTCACTTCTGGGTGAGGGGAAGTTGTTATATATTCTTTGCAGCTCTCTGTGAGGTGTAGGGATGGTTGTCTTCATTGTACAGACGAGGGAACTGAGGTTGGGAGACGTGAACTTGCTTTCCCAAGGTCATACCGCTGGCAAGTGGTAAAGCAGGCATTTCGCTCCAGTCTGTCTCAGTCTTTCTTGAGTGGCAGTCCTCTTATTTCACTTAGTTGTAGAGCCCTTCAAGTGGAGTGGAATGCCTAAGAGCAAAGAAGCAAGCCAGGTATGAGCAGAGCTGCCCTTGTTGACGCTGGGAGGGGCGGGCGCCTGGCTCCTTCCTTTCCCAGGTGACCCGAGGTGTCTCTGTGGGTCGCCTGGGGCTCCACGTGAAAACCATCACTGAAAACCTCTTTGTGCGAGGACACGAAGAGGACGCATGTTTGGACCTTGGAAGCACTCTACCGTCTTTCCAGCTGATTAGGTTTCAGACACCAGCCATCTTTGCTTGGAAGGGAGAAGGGGGTTCTTTGGGACTTGGGTTTTTATGAAAGTCCCTCTAACCTAGGTATCTAATCAGCAGTGCTGAGAATTCTTAGAGGTCATTTGGTAGAAGCTGCCCAGCATGACCACTGTCTGGGTGAGTCACGCGAAAGGTTTGACGGGAAGTAGAATAGTGCCATTCTTGGTGGCATTTGGGCTTACTCCGGGGCACCCAGTGCACCCTGCAGGACCATCTCACCACGTATTCCCATACCCATCCACCAACTCCCGCACTGTGTGAGGGCCTACTAGGTACCAGAGCCTGGGCAAGGCCCTGGCAATGCAGATTGAAAACTACTATCCCTGCCCTCTAGGAGCCCGTAGGCTGGTGAACAAACAGCGACAGTACATGTCAGCCCAAATGAAGTCTGAGTAACACCCGGGGGTGTTAGGGAAGGCTTCCTTGAGTGTCCAATTGTTTCCATCAGCCTCACTCTAAAATCTGACTCCTTGTCTAGACGGGACAAGACCAGACCTGCAACTGTCTACCAGCCTTTAATTCTGTCAAGATACATAAAGAGAACAATAGTATTTGGAGAGGGGTCACTGAGGTAAAGCCATTGCCCAAGGACACTGGCCAGGTCACACTGAGGGTCCCATGTATGGGAATGCCCATGTCCAGTGTATTGGTTGGCACACTGCTGCTCTTTGGAGCCGTACCAGGCCACTTGGGCTTCTTTAAAGGCGAGTTCATGCCCTTGTACATGCTGATCCCTGTCTCTGGAGCACTGACTTTTCCTCCACTCGGTAGTCAAGGTTTAGCAATCTCCTGCCCTGTTCTCTTCTGGTTTGGATGACCGCCGCCCCCGCCCCTTAACGCTCTCATAGTGTCTCTGTTGTGACTCATTCTCTGCATTCTAATTGATGTTTTTTTTTCTGTTCCTCTCACTAATCTCTTCATGGATTAGATGTCTGTGTTCCATCCTGTATCCCAGTGCCTGGCTTGATGCCTATATATTTAGTAGATGTTTAAAATAAATGAGTAAATGGTGGTACATTTGAATTGAATCTTGAAAGGCTGTTAGACTATTAGAGTGGAAGACAATTACCAGGCGGAGAAATGGTAGAAGGGCATTGTAGAGAGAAAGAATTGAGAGTCGGTCCAGGGTCCACCATGACTGACTTCACGTATACCCTTAATACTGTGCTGCTGAGCCTATCTGAAACTCGCTTTTCTCATCTGCAAAATGAAACATCTTGCAGGTTTGTTGTAGGGGTTTCGGGATGATGTTTGTAAATGGCATAGCACCCTGCACGTGCAAGTTACCATGATACAATAGATGTATCTATTGTATCATTGTGAACTACTGATGAGTATTCAAATTTCTGAGGCTTGTGTTAAAAATATAAGGACAGACACCGTTCCAACTGTTCATGGTCTCACATTTTCTTGTCCTGACTTATTCCTGGAAGGATTGACGGCTCTGTAATTTTGTCTGGTTCTGATTATGAATTGGTAAAAGTAACTACTCCGTTAAGTTTTGTGCTCCTCATTCTGTGACTCCCAGGACCTGTGGATTTGCAGGGGTGGGAGGGGACTCTGAAGGCTCACAGCCGACGATCTGCACTGTCCCCTGGTGCAGGCCACCCTGGTGACCCTGTCCCCTTTGACTTAGAGGTGTCGATAAAGGACTCACTGATGGGGGCAAGAATCTGTTCAACCCAGTGAGCAGTAAAGAAGTTTTTCACAAGAAAAAAAAATCTGTTTGGCATGGTCAGCACTCTGCTTTTCTAAAGCTAAAAAAGTGTATATTTGAGACTGAAGCTGAAGGTTTTTTAAAACAGAAAAAATGTATTTGGGCATGCTCCCCCTTGTCCCAGTTCATTACATTAATAATAACAACGACAAACTAGCTGTGGCCCTTGAGCACTGATTTAAACACTAGAATAGCTCACTTACTTTCATGACGGTCTTGAGAGGCTACCAGTGTCATTGGCCCTTTACAGGTGAGGAATGTGAGGAACGGACTTTGAAACAGTGTGCCTGATTCCAGAGGTGTTGCTTTCAGCCCGCAGGCTGTGTGGTCTCCCTTTTATAACACATTAGTATGTCTGTTTTGTTAGTCTCCCTACATCCTGGAGAGAATGTGGGATGCTCAGCCAGGCCCCCTGAGCTATTTCAGAGAAGTTGCACCTGTGGGGATTACGGGGCTCCTGTCTTCTTCCTCTCCTTAGCTATGGGGTGCTGCTTTGGGAGCTCCTGACCGGCGAGGTGCCCTTCCGAGGAATCGACGGCTTAGCAGTCGCGTATGGAGTGGCCATGAACAAGCTCGCCCTTCCCATCCCTTCTACGTGCCCAGAACCTTTTGCCAAACTCATGGAAGGTAAGTGAGCCCTGGCCGGAACAAAACTGGAAGCAGTTCACCTTCCCATCAGCGCTCGATGGATTCTGGCCAGATCTGCAGGATCTGTCACTGAAAGAGGAGATGAAGTGTCAGTCACTCAGGGAGGAATGCCGTAGGCAGTTGGAAGAGCTGCTCCAGGATGATGTCCGCACCCTGACACACTGATGTCTTAGATGTCATGTCCCTTCTGCCCATCCCCAGTGACTGTCGATCTCGACTTAGTAACTAAAGCCTGCCATCCAGCACTAAAGTGCTTTCAACTGGTGTGCCGCAAAAATTTTTAAAACGTGCAGTACCTGCTACTTAGTCAGGGGCACTGACCTCCTTTCCCTTAAATTGTCAGATAAAACAATGACAACAGCCAACACAATAGCCATCCAGTGTGAATCAATCAAAATTGTACCTATATATTTTGTCAGATAGGCAAAAAATATGTTTTGATGTGCCACAGAATTTTAGTAACCAGTGTATGTGTGCCATGAGATGAAAAAGTTTGAAAATCACTATAGTATTTTATTATATTAGTACTTAATACAAATTAAGGACATATAGCAGTTTTTGCTTCAGAACCTCTGAGTGTCTTACATATAGAAATAAAGAGCACTTGAGAAGAAAGGAACTCTAAAAGACCATGTAGTCAGATCCTATGCTTTTGCAAGTGAGAAACCCTAAGTTGAGAGAGGCAAAGTGGATAGCATAGGCCACTAAAGTCCACTGGTTAGGGCTGAGCTGAGAGTAGAAAGAATTCACTTTTCCTGACTCCCACCCCAGTGCTTGGGGAAATTGAGGCCCAAGGTGTTACCCATTGTGAGGACTGGAATCATGAGTAACTTGATAAATTGTGGTAGTGAACTTCACCCAAGGGAACTTTGGACTTGCTTTTCTTGTGCCAACTCCACAGTAACTGTCGGATGGGTACAGAAGTGCTGCATTTTCTTTTCAAATTCACTCTTGACAGTCATGATGTGGAGCACCTTGCTTTACTTCCTAGGTCCCGTTTGTGGGCCTAAACGCCAGTCTCTGTTTCCTGAAGGAAAAAAATGAGAGGTAGTTTTTTTGGAAATGACGTCACTCAGCATCCTAATCTTAAGTTCACCTCTGTCTGTTTATGCTTTTTGTCTGCTCACGTGTTCCATGAAGATTGCTGGAACCCCGACCCCCATTCACGACCACCCTTCACAAATATCCTGGACCAGCTGACTACCATAGAGGAGTCTGGTTTCTTTGAAATGCCCAAGGACTCCTTCCACTGCCTGCAGGATGACTGGAAACATGAGATTCAGGAGATGTTTGACCAACTCAGGGCCAAAGAAAAGGTAAGAAAAAAAGATAAAGGCATGCACTGAGTCAGTGAACCTTCGCTAGTGGGGCCTCTGGACAGATCCTGGCCCGACCAACCTTCCTGCTTGGTTTCCTTCCTGGCTCTGCGTGGAAAGAATTCTCCAGCCTCAAGTGTGACCGGAAGTGGTATAGAATTTTTCTTTCTTTTGGGGATGTGGCAGGGATAAGTAGGGGGAGTCATTGGTCAAAGCTCTCCTTGAGCACACCGTCTTCGTTGTCCAAACCGGAGGGACAGCACCACTGGGCAAGTACCAGCGTGGTGTCTCACCTTCCCAGCTGAAAATACGGTAGGGTTCTAGAAACATTTCTTGGTTTTGCAAGGGACTTCTAGAGGTTAACCTGATACAGGGACACTTTAACATTGAGAACATTTATCAGAACATCTTGCCAGTGTCTTTTGGTATCAGAATCAGAAATAGCATGGGGGCTAAAAATACCATGGGCCTGAAAATGTTTGGCATTTTCATGTTTTTATGAAAAGCGCTGAAAGCCCAAACCAACTGGGGAGTTCAGAGACAGAGCCAAGTAGATATCCATCTTCTTGTTGTGGTGGCCGTTCCTTAAAGGGCCCCTCTCTGGGCCCTGGGCGCAGCGAGTGTCCACCCAGGTGCAGCTAATCAAAGCAGCTGCGCTGCAGAGGCAGGACTAAGTCAAAGGGCTGCAGCGCGGGGCAGAGGGATGTCTATACACAGACTTGGCTAATTTCTTTCTCCCTTTCCACTCCCCACCATGGGAATTTGGGAAGCAATATGAAACAATAGTAACTAAAATTATACATGTCTTCGTGACTTCCCAGTTCTTTCACTTGAAAGGTCTGATGAGACTTTTTCATGCATTTTATCCGGGAGTCTTATGGCCCCTGCCACCAGCACGTGGGGCAGGTGTTGTCTTTTTCTGCTCGGAGCCGAGGGTCAGTGACTCATCTAGTAAGTAGGGGAACAGAATCTTCAACCTGGGTCTTCTGATTCCAGAACCATCCTCTTTCCAGTGTCATTATTGTTTCCCTAAACAAATGACTTAAATGTAATTTCTGGAGCTGATTTAAAAAGACAGAAGTCTTTATTCAACATAGCAATCCTAAACTTGGTGCTGTTTGACAAGTCAACAAGCCTTCTGCAGGGGAACGGAGTGAGCTTGTGACGCATGCTGAGGGATCCGGGGGAGAGAGGGTGGACCTGCACTGGCCAGTGAGCAGGATGATTGAAACAGGCTGTTCCTAGTACGAATGCTATTCGTAATAGAAGACCAGCAGAGTTGCTGGCCTTTTTTTAGATTTCGGAATCACTGACTCTTGGTTATTTCTTTTGATTGATGAAATTATAAGGGTACCAGCCAGTAAGAAAAATGAAAGTTGGATTTTGTCGATAAGTAGTTACTAGGAAAAGTCAAACCCGTTCCCCTAAGAGCTAACATTTGTAGAGCGTGTTCTATGTGCCATGGCCTGTTATAAGTCATTTATATGAATTCTTACATAATCTTACATAATAAGATAATAATTATCTTATGTAATACAACCCTGTGATATCGGCGCTCTTAACTCCATATCACACATGAGGCTCATATTAAATTGCCCGAGGCCACAATTCAGGCAGCCTGTTCCGGAGTTCTTGCTCTTAACCACCATGCTGTGGTGCCTCTCAATACAAGGCTCATAGCTGGGCAAGTGAGGATAAGATGAATAATGAGTTCTCTCTCTGGAGGGATTCCTCTTACGTTATTGTACGTGGGAAATGTGAATTGCACACTGTGAAGTTGATCCCTAAATAGGTGTTTCACAAGAAGGGGATTTACCATGTGTGAGGGTCTTCCAGGTATGTGGTACCATAGGCGAGTACTCTGTAAATGTCCTGGTTTCCTATGTGACTCAAGTTATTCTTCAGGTTGGCTCAACCTGCTGCTTCTAGGTTCTATGACCATGGATTGGTCTCTGGACTGAGGTTTGAATTCCCTTAAAGGAAAGGGCTTGGACTCAAACCACCCCTTAGACAGGAGCATGCAGGAGAACAGACTTAGGAAGGCTGATGTTGTCTTGAACTGCTCAGTTTTCCCAGTTAGCAGCAAAGTCAACCAATCAGCAATAACTTTTCTGGATCTTCCATGCGGTTTTGTTTTCCTGACAGTGAAAACAAAGTAGTGGGACAGGGGAGCCAAGGATCTGGAAGGTGCCCAGTTAATCTCTTTGGAGCTTACTTAGTTCCTCAAGCTCAAAAGTTCAAGCTCATCTTGTAGATACTTATGATGAATTTATGTTCCATAAAGAAGGATTGCATTCATAAAAGTGTCTTCTATCTCCTCCTTTCTCATTTATTCATTCATTGACTCGACAGTTATTCGGCAACTACTGAGCACTTCCCGTGTACCAGACAGTCTTCTAGATGCAAAGCTTCTTCTTCTCGTTTCTCTTCTTCCTGTTACTTTTATGGTTATTTTGATACTCTCTTGGGAATGGAGGACAAGCCAAATGAAAAGCTCCTACCTGCAGATATTTTATTCCCATCACCGTTCTCTCTTCCGCTCTCTACCTGCTGCTCAGCTTCCCCGGTCTGAGTTCACGTACTTTTTTTTTTTTTTAACTATAGCTCTAGGTTCCTTATCTACAGTATTTTGTTTTAGTCCAGAATGACTTCTAGTGCAGCACGTCATTGAGAATTTTAAGTTTTGACCACAGAAGTGTTGCTCTGGCTTCTTCATTGAAGAAACTTCCCACTTTTTTAGACATGATTCTTTCAGGTTATTGACATGAAAGCTTCTTAAATTTTCTCCTTTCCCCACCCCACTTTAGTCCTAGGCCTGGAGTACCCAGTGTTAACAGTTTAGGGTTCATATTTTAAAATTGTATGCACATGCTTTGCTCTGTTTCCTGTTTTCTCTCCTGTTTTCCAAGTCCATAGCTCCCACCCCTTCCCAGGAGTCCATGCTGGGTTTGTTGATGACCTCACAGAGAGGGGTAGCGGGGAGGCAGGGAAGAGGTTCTGCCCATCTGACGTGGCGCGGTCCGAGAGCAAGTGCCTGGCACAGACGTCAGGAAATGTTCTCCCTTCTCTCTGCTGCGCTCTCACCATCTTCCCAGAGCAAATGGTTCTCCTTTAAGATAAGCTGAGAACTCCCAGCACACGCCTCGGTGGATTCACTCACCCAGTGCACCGCACGTGCCATTTGAACAGCCACGCTGGAAGTCTGTTTACTTCTATTTGAATGCTAGATGGTGTCTGGAGGGTGATTTGTTTACGTGGGCACATTTTAAGCTAGATCACATTAAGTTACCTCTGGTTTAAAAATAATTTTCTTATTTGATGGGAAAAATGAAAATAGAACCAAGTCTGTAAAATTTAACTACATATTATATTTTCTACCCAAACCCCCATTTTTTTCCTAAGTCACAGGCAAGTTTAATCAATAATCAAGGAGCAACCGGGGACTATCAGTCCCAGCGTGGCCTGTGGCTACTTGAGCTGTATCCTCAGTGTGGCTGTTCTGAGCCTTCCTTTCCCACCAACCAGGTGGTCAGGGGTCCATTTACCAGCTAACTGTTGTGCAGCCCTCCCCGTGGGGCACTTGATGTGTGGGCACTGTTGGAGCCTCTCCAGGTTGGACCTCGCCCCTGGGCCCTGGGCCCTGACAGATGGTCTTGGCCCTGCAGGAGCTCCGCACCTGGGAGGAAGAGCTGACGCGGGCCGCACTGCAGCAGAAGACGCAGGAGGAGCTGCTGCGGCGCCGCGAGCAGGAGCTGGCCGAGCGGGAGATCGACATCCTGGAACGGGAGCTCAACATCATCATCCACCAGCTGTGCCAAGAGAAGCCCCGGGTGAAGAAACGCAAGGGCAAGTTCCGGAAGAACCGGCTGAAGCTCAAGGATGGAAACCGCATCAGCCTCCCTTCTGGTGAGTGCCCAGGGGCTGCTGGGAGGCGGGAGCCCGGCATGGGCTGGAGTGGCGGGGTGCTGGGAGCCCGGGGCTGAGCTTGGAAAAAAGGGACCCTGAGATTCAACAGGGAGCCAGTTTGGAAAGGGCCATTCTATTCAGTGGGAAGACTGGTCTGCTGGACGCTACCCCACTCCAGGGGAATTTTTGAGACTACACGCAGAATATGAAGGGAAGACAAACTGGTGACGGACCTGACAGGCAAGCATGGGCCAGGCTGCTAGAAGCATGGTCTCTGGCTAGGCACACCAGAAGGAAGCAAGTGATTGGGGGCAACACAAACTCCAGACTATGGACGTGTGAAGCAAGAGAATTCTTGTCTCTGCAAAATAATTCATATCAAGAAGGATTCATGTGTAAGAATGTGATTTACACATACCTTTTCAGAAACACATCAGCTGAATACAAGTACATTTGTGATAGGCACACCCTTGGGAAAATGCAAAAACATGAAACCGTGAATTAGAATCTTGTGGGGTACAGTGTAGCCATGAAAGGAGATGGGTGCTCAAGTGTGTATGTAGATTAAAGTCCTTAAGGCCCCAGGAAGCAAGCTTAATAGAAGTTAAGGAACCAGCCCTGGCCAGGGAGCTTAATTGATTAGAGCATCATACCCATACGCCAAGGTTGTAGGTTCTATCCCTGGTCAGGGCACATACAAGAATCAACCAGTAAGTATGCATCAGTCAGTGGATGTAACAAATCGATGTTTCTCTCACTCTCCTTTCCTCTCTCTCTCTCAAATCAATTTTTAAAAATTAAAAAAAAAGTGGCTTAAGTACAGACAACAGAATTCATTTAGTGGAAGTCGGTGAATGTGTTCAGGGTACCCGTTTACTGGTGCCCTTGTCGTACTTTTTTTTTTCTTTTCAGGAAACAGAGTCTCGAAACACCTCTTGAGCATCCAGCACGTGCCAGCATACTGCTGCATGCCGGGAAAGTGATAGTTCCCATCCTCAGGGAGATCACAGTGTGGGGCACAGGTGGCAAACACAAGGCCCACGGGCTGAATTGGGCCCTCCACCTTGTTTTAATCTGGCCTGGTCCCTTGTTTCTACCTGGCTGCAATGCCAAGCTCCTTGCCCCTAGTTAAGGAGTAGTGACATGGATACAGTCCTAAAATTACATTCGGCCCTTTGGAGGCAACTGCGAGGCTGATACGGCCCCTGGTGAAAATGTTTGACACCCCTGGTCTAGGGGGAGACTTAGGTGCCAACATGCAGCTGTAATTATTGTACCTCTCTGATGGGTGAGGAGAATGATACACATTCAGAGCTATAAGTTGTACATTGCCTGGGCCGCACCACAGCTGCCTCTGGAATGCCTCAGAATTTGGCCCATTAGCCCCATGTCCCTTACTTCCCTAGGTTCCCACCAAGGATTAGTTCTTACTACTCACCCTGCTGCCTACACTTAGTGAGAAGCATTCGTCTGCCTGCTTTGGTCCCCGGGAAGAGGGGGCGTGCACTAATAGGTTATATAAAGAGAAGGATTTAAAGTTAGATTTCCTAGAACAAATCAACTACTCTCATGATCTAAAAAAGACTATTCTAAATACGTAATTGATACACCGGTACGCATTTATGAAAACTGCCTAATGACTTTCACTCAGATAAGGCATTTTCCTTCTCTTTGTACGTTCATCTTGCCTCCTGCCATCTTTTGGGAAAAGAGATGAGGATTCTGAAAGAGACCATTTCCCGGGTGAGCAAGGAGTTTCTCAGGAAATGAGGGCCTGTCCCTCCAGCCTGCCAGGAAGGGTCAATTTTCTCGGAGTAATTTGATTGTGGGAAAATTCTAATGCAAATGCATATGTTTCGTCTTTCCCCAAGCAGATTTCCAGCACAAGTTCACGGTCCAGGCCTCCCCGACCATGGATAAAAGGAAGAGTCTCATCAACAGTCGCTCCAGTCCTCCTGCAAGCCCCACCATCATTCCTCGCCTTCGAGCCATCCAGTGTGAGACTGTTTCCCAGATTAGTTGGGGCCAGAACACACCAGGGGCACCTGTCCCCTACTCTGTCCAGCCAGCGACTGGTCCAGGCTTGCGCCATCCATAACTTCTGCCACCTCTCCTCGACAATGTGTATATATACATGCACATATGTACGCAAACCTTAGCCCTCCCCCTTGTCTCCCTTCATTAGCTTTACTACTGCCTCCTCTACCTCCTGCTCCTAGTCAGATATCAGCAAAGGGGTCTGTAGGTATTGTGGGTACAAAGAGATTTGGAGACCGGTGTGTGATGTAGATACAGTTCGGTGCCGTAGCCTGGACACCTCTTATGCTCTGCCATATTTGGGGCATTGTCGTTTTTCTTTTGTTCATGTGTCCCAGAGAAGGGTGTTTTCAAAGTGTAGGTTCTAAGAAAACTTGCCAGCTATTTTACGATAGGTCAAATCTGGACCAATTTTATTTTTACAGAGGTATTTACTAAAAAGAACTTATATATACACAAACACATACATACACATATATGTGTGTGTGTTTATGAATGAGTTAGTTTCCCTGATTTAAAGATAGAGAGATTTCATCAAAAAATCCTGAATTTCTGGCTTTCCTTGGAAAATCAAATCAAATCAGTGGATTCCCTTGTGCGTGCGGCCACGGTTGGCTGGAACTCAGGGCACACATATGCTCTGTATTTTGCCTCAGTTCCTTCAACTCCCTATTTTTTGGTAGCTGACTCACTTCACTCACTTATGGTATAAGCCAAGTCTCTGAAGCATTTGGGTTTCAGCCCATGCTCTAAAGTATCAATTTCAGAAGAATGTTCTTCCCCTCTTATCTGTTATGTTTCTCTAGGCCTGTTCCTTCCCCCTGCCCTCCTACTCCTGACTTCCTTCCCTGCAGTCTCAAAACCCTCATTTTCTTCCTTTCCAGCACTTTTCTTACCAAAATTTCTGCACTCCCACATCTTCCTTTTTTCCTTTTTTCCTCTTACCTTTTTTCTCTACCACCCACCCCACAATCCAGTTCCACCCAATGAAACAAATTCTTTAAATCAGGTCTGTTTGGAGGTCTGAGCTCTGGCTGGCCCAAGCTCCAGCTTTATATTGGATTCACGAGAAGCTAGGACATGTTTCCATGTCTGGTACTTGGAGAATGCTCAATAGTTGGTGGCTGAGAATCCATTACTTTGCTGAGAGGCTCCACCTAGACACAGAGTTTTTGAAGAAGCCTAACTTCTTCCCAGGAGCTCCACGTGTGTGTGTATGTGTGTGTCTGGCTGGGTGGAGGCTGGTTTCGGAGGGCGGGGGTTGGGGTGGGAATGGCGGTAGGTGGGGGCCAGACAGAGTGCTGTCTGTTTCCAGATCCCAGCTAACTTTTCTTATTCACAGTGACACCAGGTGAAAGCAGCAAAACCTGGGGACGGAGCTCAGTCATCCCAAAGGAGGAAGGGGAGGAGGAGGAGAAAAGGGCTTCCAAGAAGAAGGGACGGACATGGGGGCCAGGCACGCTTGGTCAGAAGGAGCTTGGCTCAGGAGATGAAGGGTAAGAGCCAGGGGATGGGAAGTTCTCATTTAAAGACGGGACACCCTTTTAAAACTGTGATGTGAAATACCTTGTTCTCTGTTGTGTTTGACTTCTTCTTTCTGAGAAATTCTGTTTCTTGATCTTGACAACCGAGTTTGCCAATCTCCTTTCCCCTGGAACCTCCTAGGACAGGGGTTGGCAAGCTTTATCCATAAAGAGCCAGATAATAAATAAATATTTTAGGCTTCGTGGGCCTACTCAGCTTCACTGTGGCAGTGCAGAGGCAGCCTCAGACTGTGGACGAGATGCAAAAGCAGAACAGGTAGTGGGCAGAATCTAGCCCACAGTGAGTTCACTGACTCCTGGAGGTATCCTTCTCAGAGCAGCAAGTACCTGAAACATGAACTACATGTGAAGTGTTCAGTTTGAGTATCGTACTTATATCTGGCTCTCCCCCTTAAAACATCTGCTTGGAGGAAAGAGAAGGAAGAGTGGATTATGGGTCTGTCTTGACTGCAAGCTCATGCTGAAGCTGGGGCAGGCAGAATAATCCAGCCTTGGTGAAGCAGTTTGAACTCCAGGACCACTGGAACTTCTTCTAGGCCCCACCCCGTGGCCACACTGACAGGTGTGAGCACCCCTCTGGGCAAAGCACAGAGCAAATCTAGGTGCCTTAGATGTGCTCATGTTATCTCTGTGGCCTTGTAGCCCCCGACTCAAATTCTCCTGGTGTTTGACCTCCAGAGGCCAGTGACTGTGGTACAGCAGTGAAGAGCTTGGATGCTGACCCTGGCCTGCCTGGGTTTGAATCCTGGCTCCCCATGACTAGCTGTGGGACTTTATGTTTTCTTATAAATGGGGATTATATCCATACCCATCTCATGGAGTTGGAGGAATAAGTAAGTTCATCTTTGTGAAGTGCCAGGGAAGATTAGCTGGCTCATTCATAGTAAGCATGTGTAAGTATTCTCTATGCTTCTTCCATGCTTCTACTGCAGTTCAGTTTCATACCTGAAGAGCAAACATAATATTTATACTTCTTACTCTTGGTGTTAGAATCTAGGACCATGTTTTTTTTTTTTAATTTTCCCTGTGTGAATATAAGCAGCATCCTGCTTCTTTCTAGTGGCTTTCCAAAGAGATTCTAAGTTGAATGTTAGGCTTATAGGTGCCCTGAACCTATCGTTGTCCTTGGCATTCCTCTGAACACTAAGATTTCATGTCCAATTCTGTTTCCCTATGTCAGATGTGAGCCGAAGGTGAGAATAACTGTTTGCTTCCTAAAGGTTTGATTGTTTGAAGCCAGGCTTTGGAAATCACTAGAGACCGTGGGATAGAAAATTTAGATATGCAGGGCAAACTACCTAAGCTGTATAAGGGTTCATTGGTCGAGCCCTCTGGGGTCAGCAGGCTGCTCTGCTGTGCTAAGTTCTGCAGGAGCCCTAGGCTGCCGTAGCAGTGAGCCAGCGCCAAGAGGGAGCTCAGTCGCCCTGAATCTGTGATATTTCTGACATTAGTGTGATTACAGTTGAGACTTAGCAGGTTGGCTGTGGATCCCAATAGTTTCTGTGGTTCAGCCTTAAAGATTTTTTTTGTCTTGCTAATAAATTTAAGTTTATTTTGCATTACAAAATATGAACTTTGGAATTTTCTTCCTCTTTACATAGATTTGCCCTCAAAACTTTTGAAGCAGTTCAAAGTATGTGACGTGATTCTCAATTTCCTCTTGAAGAAATAAAATATATTCCACCCAGTCTCAGCTGAAAGACCTCTTTAATGTCAGGAGTTTTTGAGAGCTTCTATGTGACAATGTTTCTAAATTTAATCCCTATTGGCCAAATAAAATATGTAAAGACATAAAGCTATGTTGAATGTAGTAATGTTAAGTGAATTTGGCTCCTCATACTAAAAAAAAATTGTCCACATTTGTAGGAAACATGCATTTGTCTGCAGACAGCTCGGGTATCTGTGAGTTCAAAGATTCCTTCCTGGAATTATGCTGTCGCTGCCCCGGGACTTTTGTCCCACAGACTGGGAGGCTCTGCCTGGTCTGTAGCAACTCCAGCAGGGCCATCTGGTAACGATCCCTTCATGGTGTGAGCTTTGATGCCCGGGCAGGGGGAGGGCGGCTGGTCGTGCGGTTTGAGTCCAGCCTTGAGGGGTCTCGTGTGGGAGAGGCTGAGCTGGATGCCCCCGCTGCTGCCCACTGCTGATCCTTTTTATTCATTGAAGATCCCCTCAGAGACGTGAGAAAGCTAATGGTTTAAGTACCCCGTCAGAATCTCCACATTTCCACTTGGGGTGAGTCGAATTTGCACCCTTTCAGATGTGTTGGCAATACTCCCCCTTCCATTTCCTTGTTCTCACGCCACACCCCACAGCATCAAGCCTCGTTATTGCCAAGCTATGCTAACCTTTTTTTTTTTTTTAGCAGTACCGTTGTGCACCTTGGGAAAATTCCTGTGTTGGTCTGACTTTACCTTGTTCTTCACTTCTCTGGCCCCTCCAGTTGTTGGGGTTCTCCTGGTATCCTTAATTTTAGGGAGATAGTGCTGGGCTATTTCTCCTTTGGTCTGTAACGCTGGCTCTGACTTTGCTAATCTGGATTTCCTTAGATCTGGAGCCGGAGGCACTGTTATAAGATTACCAGTTAGAAGTCCCAGGCCAGGGATTTAGCAGCATGCTTATCTCTCTGGCTGTGTATTTTGGTTTACACCACTGGAGTTTGGAATGTATTTTAATTCGTTGGTATTTGTGATAGCACTTGAAACAGAGATCTGAAGTCCAGGAAAAAGTTGGTCCTTCTCTGGCCCTCAAGATAGGCTGGGAAGAGAGGACTTTAGGTGAATGGCTCTCTCCAGCCCTAAAATGAGAGCCACCTCTGGTTATGATCCTGGTATCTCTAAGGCAGCCATAGCAGAGATTCCTGTCCTTCCTCTTGTTGTTCTCAAGGGAAAAGAGCAGTGCTTCTGGGCCCCTGATTCCTTCAGTTTGTAAGGGGGTTGGTGGGCTTCCCAGTCTGTGTCCCGGAGTTGCCGGCTTGCTAGTGTGAGCTGATTACAGGGATTCGAAAGCGAGCTCCTGTCCTTCCGCCCTCCAGCCCCAGACAAACCGAGGGCTCAAATGCAGCCTTACCTGCTCCCCACATAGGTCTGTCCCAAAGTGCACCGGGTGGGTGCAGCTTTGTTGGCTGATTTTTGTTTTTGAAAGTTGCCTAAGCATGCCATAAGCTTGGAAGGAGAAAGCAAGAAATGATGTGAATGGAGTGACCTGGTGCATCTCTGCTGGCTCGTCCGCCCGGTGCTTGGCTTGCATTGCGAGTTTCTGCATTGCAGTGTTTCTAATGTCACCAGTGTGCTGTATTCGGTGTCTGTGTATTGATGGCCTCTCCCTCACGATGGGCTCAGGCAAGACCCCGGCAGGTGCTGGGCGCCTCTTCCTCTTTCCCTCCTCTTTCCAGCCCGCCCATCAGATCCTTCCACAGCCCCGAGCAGCATGCGAAGGGGGTGGGTCCTGCCACTGCTTCGGTCTCGCTGAAGCATGTGCACTTTTGTGAATGAAGCAGGTGGGCTCAGGAAGGTTTGTTGCCTGTACCCCAGGGCTCTTGGGCTTTGAGGTAATTAAGGTAGACACATTTCCACAGACTCCTAAAACTGAGGGTGGAGTAAGGGAAGTAGCCAACATTAACAGTTCCCTCATTTCCCCTTATTTAGCCTCAAGTCCCTGGTAGATGGATACAAACAGTGGTCGTCCAGCGCCCCCAACCTGGGGAAGGGCCCGAGGAGTAGCCCGGCTCTGCCGGGGTTCACCAGCCTTATGGAGATGGGTAAGCATTGCCCTTGTCTTGACTCTGTCCCCATTCTCTCAGCTGTTGGCCAAGCTTCTAGGACTGTTTAAGGCCCTCATATAACTTCATGGGGGTCATCTCCTCTTTTACTCAGATTTCTGCCCCCCCCTTACTTCCCTTTAGTTTGTCCTATTCTCATTTCACTGAATCTTCCCAAAGCACTACTGTTGCCATGGAGCCTGCCCTTGACTTTCTGTCCCAAGGGGCCAATTATAGGCTCCTAGGGCAATGCAGAAGGGTGAGGCCTTGAATTAGGCATTTCCCTATTCTGGGTCTGTTTCCTGGAATTTTAGTGGGGAGTCCATAAAACAAGAGATGCTGGTAGAAGATGCCACAGTCTTCCTCTTAAAGGAAACTTTGTAAGGTTGCCCCTGATTACTGAATGGGTAAGGTCTTCCCCAGGCTTGCTCTCAGATAGTCCTCTTATTTTTCTCTGTAGATTTCCAGGGTCGGAGTAGGTCAGTCTATGGAGTAAACTGGCCGTCACTCGTGTAGGGGATTCCAATCCTTTGCAGGAGTCTAGTCCTAAGCCAAATAAATGTCTAGGCTGTCATTCTACAAGTCCAAGGTCCCTTGCGCTTCCAAGGTGCGGAGAAATCAGGGATGTTTCTGTTGTGTCCAATGCTCTAAAAAACTCACTGTGCTTCTTGTGTCAAGGGTCCCTGTGAAAGAAGTAGCAAGTCAGCAGCCCCCTTTCCGCAAATAGGGAAGCAGGCTCTGGAATGCAGGGTGATTTCTCATTGGCCACAGTTGCACATTGGCGGGTAAAGCCCTGTTGGTTCCGTGCCCAGTCCTTGGTCCCACCCATCAGACTTAGTGTACCTGACACTAAGCCAGGAGGCCTAAGTCTGGGAAGAAGGACCAGAATTGTTTTCTTGCTGCTACATTCCCATTTTTTATTTCCTACCCACTCATCTCATCTTTACAGAGGATGAGGATAGCGAAGGCCCAGGGAGTGGGGAGAGTCGTCTACAGCATTCATCCAACCAGTCCTACCTCTGTATCCCATTCCCTCGTGGGGAAGACGGGGATGGCCCCTCCAGTGACGGAGCCCACGAGGAGCCCACCCCTGTCAACTCAGCCACTAGTACCCCTCAGCTGACGCCAACCAACAGCCTCAAGCGGGGCGGCGCCCACCACCGCCGCTGTGAGGTGGCTCTGCTTGGCTGTGGGGCTGTTCTCGCAGCCACAGGCCTAGGGTTTGACCTGCTGGAAGCTGGCAAGTGCCAGCTGCCTCTCCCAGAGGAGCCTGAGCCACCAGCCCGGGAGGAGAAGAAGAGGCGTGAAGGTCTTTTTCAGAGGGCCAGCCGTCCTCGCAGGAGCACCAGCCCCCCATCCCGGAAGCTCTTCAAGAAGGAAGAGCCCATGCTGTTGCTCGGAGACCCCTCCGCCTCCCTCACACTGCTGTCTCTCTCCTCCATCTCCGAGTGCAACTCCACCCGCTCCCTGCTGCGTTCGGACAGCGACGAGATCGTGGTCTACGAGATGCCTGTCAGCCCAGTGGAGGCCCCGCCCCTGACGCCCTGCACCCACAACCCCTTGGTCAACGTCCGAGTGGAGCGCTTCAAACGAGACCCCAACCAATCCCTGACTCCCACCCACGTCACCCTTACGGCCCCCACGCAACCCAGTGGTCACCGGCGGACTCCTTCTGATGGGGCCCTCAAGCCAGCGGCCCTCGTAGCCAGCAGAAGCCCTTCTAGCAACGGGTTGAGCCCCAGCCCCGGAGCAGGTGAGTCCTGCCCCCGTCCTCTGTTCTCTTCCCTGCCTCTGTGCCTCCCCCAGGGGGGGAGATGTTGGAGTGAGCTCCATTCCCCTCTGACTCAGCTGATCACAACAGGCTGATCTGGGGTGGAGGAAGTGGTCAACTTCTGCCTGTCCTCTGCATCAGGGGGTCTTCCCTAAGGAGCAGAAGGGGACTGGCAGGTGTTAGGAAGGATCAGAGCCAGGACTCCTGTGGACGTTCAGGCCCTGGGTCTTGGAACGCACTGTGCAGTGCTTCTGGCCCCGGGCGCAGAGGGCCGGTCAGGGTACAGGAGGGGCAGGGGTCTAGCTCTGCTTGTTCCTGGCAGAGGAGACTGAAGTGACTGGAAGGAATCCTGCCCTGCACCTAGGAGGGGTATTTTGTGCCACGTAGCTGTGCCCTTTCCTGTCATTATAGCATTATCGCGGGCACACCCGTAAGACAAGCCCGCCCATGCCTCATGCCCTTCATCACTCACCCCTTACTCACGGCTGACTGTTCGGAAGTGGAGTATGTCCCGGTAAATTGCTGTGCTTGTACATAGGCCTGCCATCTCCATGTGACGCCTGTGACGCCTGGGCATGCATATGCCCGTCCTAGGTTTTTCCCATCACTGTCCCTTCCTCCCTGGGAGACCTGGGTCTGACTTGGAAACCACCTCTGATCTAGTGGGAGAGGGGTTGGCCGTATCCTTCCAGCAAGATTCGCCTGTAAATGATCATTGTATTCGACCATTCAGCTGTCCTTCCCCTCTTTAGATTTTGTTGTTGTTGTTAAACACAAGTATGTGACCTCTTTGAAGGTAGAGACCTCTGTACCACTCATCTATTTTAAATTTCTGATACCTAGCTCTGTTCCCATCGCATGTTTATAAAGGGATGAGATGTGAATGGACAGACATTGTCTTAAGTGATGGGTCGGCGAAGGTTTTTGGAAAAGGGCCAGGCAGTAAATACTTCAGGCTTTGTGGGTCCTACGGTTTCTGTTGTCACTGCTCCGCGCTGCCGCTGCAGTGGGACAGGAGGCCGTGGGTGTGGCTGTGGGCCAGTCACCTGCATTCACAAACACGGGTGGGTGGCCTGTGAGTTGTAGTTTGCCAACATCTGCACTAAGTAATTTGATTACAGACATAACCCCCATGTGCCCCATTATCATTATCAGATATAGTGACCATGACCTTCTAGTTCACTATTGTGGGATATCTCCAGTGCCTCCCAACACACAGTAGGTGCTCACGGAATACTTGTTGTTCGTGTCGTCCCCAGTGGGCAGGGCTGTGGCAGGGTGGGGATGGAGAAGCGTGTGCCCGGCCCAGAAACCAGCTGCCCTCATCCGATGCCTCTCTGCTTGTCTTTTTGACCAGGAATGTTGAAAACCCCCAGCCCCAGCCAAGACCCCGGTGAATTCCCCCGTCTCCCTGACCCCAATGTCGTCTTTCCCCCGACCCCGAGGCGCTGGAACACACAGCAGAACTCGACCTTGGAGAGACCCAAGACCCTGGAGTTTCTGCCTCGGCCCCGGCCCTCTGCCAACCGGCAGCGGCTGGACCCTTGGTGGTTCGTGTCCCCCAGCCATGCCCGCAGCACCTCCCCGGCTAACAGCTCCAGCACAGAGACCCCCAGCAACCTGGACTCCTGCTTGGCCAGCAGCAGCAGCACTGTGGAGGAGCGGCCTGGGCTGCCAGCCTTGCTCCCGTTCCAGGCGGGGCCGCTGCCCCCCGCCGAGCGGACGCTCCTGGACCTGGACGCAGAGGGCCAGAGTCAGGACAGCACTGTGCCACTGTGTCGCGCTGAACTGAACACACACAGGCCTGCCTCTTACGAGATCCAGCAAGAATTCTGGTCCTAGCGTGAAAAGCGTCAGGGGTGGGCTGGGGGAAGCAGGGGGTGATAGGGGAGCTGGCTGGCACAGCCCTTTCTCAGAGTCGGACCCCCTGGGATCCAGTCCTACTTCTTGCACTGAAAATGCACTTTGAAGATGGAAGGGATGGAGGCAGGGCCACTTCAGAGGGTCTCGGGCCCTGCAGACCCACGTCCACTGGAGGGGCTGTGGCTCTCAGCTCTGGCTGTGTAGGGGAGGGAGGGGTGCATGCACGTCCCCTGTCCTCCACAGTCTTCCTCGCCTTTAGGGTGACCCTGCAGTGTCACTCAGCCAAATCTGTCTGCTGCTCCCTCCCCTCAGCCCCCTGTGTGCGCCCAGAGCCAGTCCCAGGGTCCCTCAGTTAGCCCTGAGTTCAACCTTCCCAAACACACCAGTATTGGATGTTCTGTGATTGATTTTGTTCCTCTGCCACGTTCTGCCCTCGTACCCGTGAATCAGAATCTTGTTTGATGTGAGATATGAGCTTTTCTGTGCCCTAAGCCCTTACGTGCCAGCTGGAGGAGTGAAGGCAAGGTGCCCCAGCGCGGGGTGTGGGAGGCGATGGGCCCGGTATGACCTACCTGCACTTCCCGGCAGCCCCGCTTATTCATTTGGGCCTACCAGTGAGTGGCAGAGGGCACTGCCTCAGTGAGAACTGGTGGGAGGGGAGGGAGTCAGGGAAAATGCAGTCGAGTTGCAGTTAAGAGGGTAACAGAGTCTGTCTGTCCTTGTTCCTTTTGGAAAAACTCGAAGGAGGGAAGAATCCAGCACCTGTTGACGGCACCCATCTCCTACCTGGGGTCCCAACACGGTCAGACCGGCTCTGATACAAACATATGCTCGTCCCATGATGAAGTTTCTTGGGATGCCAGAGGCAGAGTTCCTCTGTCTGTCCCTTTTGTTGTCTGACCTTCCTGGGTTCTTTCCTCCCCGTGATCTTTCCTCCAGTCCCTGGAAATAGTGGACTTCGGGTATTGTGATTGGTTGGTAGACATCTCTGTCAGGGGTGGGGTCCTGGACCCTGGGGTTGGAACTGGGTGGGGATGTTCCCCAGCCAGGCCGTCCATTCTGTAATCCCTTGAAATAAAACAGAGCCGTGAGTGGTACCTCCTGTAAATGGATGTAGTGAGGCGATGATGTCTGTAAGGTGCTTCGTGAGCCACCAGCGTACAGTAACCTTCAAGTCCCAACCTGGAGCCCGACCTTGGCCTCTAGTCTCTGGGCCCAGGTAGCCCCTAATGCTGGGCTCTGGACCATGAGCTGGGTAGAAAGGACAACAGTGGCCAGCCCTGACTTTTCTGGAATTTGTTTCCTTGACTTGAATGTTGCGCTGCTTCTGGAGCTTTCTCATGCATGTCCTCACTATTCCACCCACTCTGAGAGCTCCGGTGCCAAGTGTGGACAGTTGCCTTTGTGGGAAAATAACTACTGGACTGGGAGTGGAGTCCTTAGGTCCTGCTCCTCCCCCCTCAAGACTAAATGTCGCACCACTGTTGTCTCGTGGAATGTTCCTCTGGAGGTACCGGGGGCCAACTGCGCGCTCGAGCTCTCACTCTCTCTCTCTCTCTCTCTCTCTCTCTCTCTGCAACTGTGATAGACATTCTTCCTTGGCGACTGTGAGGGGTGACCTTGGTTTTCAAATTGTTCCTTGTTTTATGAGGCCAGTGGGCACTTTGGTTCAGGGCCCACCTTGTCATCGGCCGAGAGTTGCTGTTGGTTTTGGGTCCCAGGGTCTGCCGTTGCATCTCACCCTCTACTCCTGTTTGTGCAGGGAAGCCTACGTGTAAGAAAGACATTGTGTGGGCCCCGATTCCCCGCTCCTCAGATCGGAGGGATACAATGTGAATCCTGTCAGCAGTTCAGCCAGCCAAGTGATCCTTCTTCATTCTCGGTGGGGAGAGGGGCACGGGTGGTCTGTTCTGTGGCCTCCCCTGGACTCTCTGTCTGTCTCCCCGGTCTCTAAGCCACTAACACATCTGTAAACCACTCAGCGGCCCTCTGGTGGGGTGCAGCTCACAGCCTAATCCAAACCCTGCTGGCTCTGGTCAGTGCTCTGGGGTACGAGGCAGGATTTTTTTTTTTCCCTTGCTCCTTTTCTACTTCTTGTCATTTTCTTAGGTTGTAGCCATCTTTCTTGGAAGTGGTAGTGTAACTGATGTAGCGTAAACCGAATGGCAGCTGCTTGCCATTGAGTGACAGCTTGAACCCAGTTCTTACTCCTCCATCCAGGGGGAGACGGGAAGGCTGGGTCTCTGCTAAGGGAAGAATTGGGCCTGCCAGAGCAGAAGCAGAGTTATTCTGAAAACACTTCTGTCAGTTCCCACGC
This sequence comes from Phyllostomus discolor, assembly GCF_004126475.2. Taxonomy (NCBI): domain Eukaryota; kingdom Metazoa; phylum Chordata; class Mammalia; order Chiroptera; family Phyllostomidae; genus Phyllostomus; species Phyllostomus discolor. The sequence continues at coordinate 193,754,767 of NC_040903.2, read as the reverse complement.
AGGTGGAGGAGCTACCATCTCTTTCTGATGGGCCCCTGCCTGCCACACTCTCCCTGTAGGGCAAGGCTGGGAGAAGGATCCTGTATAGTAACAGGTTTGAGTTGCTTTCTGTTCACTGAGGTTCCCTTGCATCTGTGGTCATGGTCAGGATCGGGCCTTGAACCTGGGGCTCAAGCCTCTGCAGTGGCAATAGCGGCCCCCCTTTTCCCTCTTCTTCACTTCCCTCTGAGACTTTTCCTCACTCTTGGCAGGTGCTCTCTAGATGGAAGATGGGGATAGGAAACAGATCCTGCCCCTGGCCCTTTCTCCTTGGATCTGTGGGCCCCTTCTCTGATGCTGAACAGGACTGTCCTTTGTTTACAGCCTCGGGCATCCAGATCACTTCCAGGGCTGAGCAGATGTCCCAGATAGCTCATGGGTTATTTTTCTAAAAGGCTCTTAACTTGCCATCCTTCAGCATCCCCAGGGTCTGGTAGTGGTGATGGTGATGGCGATATGGCAGTGATGACATCTTACATTTGCATGACTCGGAATAACGCTAACCTTTCCTCCTGACCTCTACAAAATTACATCGTTTTCCTTCTACATTTGGTGTCCTTGCTGACAGAGAAGGGGAAGTGCTTAAAGACAAAGATCCAAGTGAAGAGAAATTAAAAAGCCGCTCGGACTGATGGCTAAGTCGGGCACCAGGCCGGGAGGCCTGAGCAAGCTGGCTCTGCCCCCTATTCTGCTTTTGCTGGCTGACCTCGGGCTTGTCTCTTTGCCCGTCTCAGATTTCCTTCCTGCAAAAGCTGCTCCCCGCACAAGGGCACTGAGAGTCAGTGTCAGCAGGTTGCGGAGGCATGCGGCTCCGGCGGGGAGACTAGGACACACTCCCCAGGTTGACAATGTGGCTCTCACCCCCTTTGTTTCTAGAGGACTCACCTGCTGTGTCTTCCTTTGTCTTCCGGAAAAGGAGTGATTGGCAGTTGGCTTTGCATGACCCACGGGAACTGTGGTCAGACATGTGCTTTTCTGCATGTATGTAGCACCTGATGTTTACGAGCAACCTTCCAAATCCCCCCACTTGCCAGGCGGTCATCCCTGTCTTACAGAGCAGCCAGTGGTTGGAGCGGCAACAGAATGGCAGTTTGGGGTCTCTGACTTCTTGGAGGCATTCCCAGAGTCTTGTTTCTTTAGAGACTGGAATCCACCAAGTTCCTGGAAGAATCTTTGGGAAGGGGTCTGCTGGCCCTTGGGATATGGGTCATGGTATGGATGTCCTCACAAAACCCTTTTCCCTCAGACTGTGCTTGCTCAGGGACATGGTGAGACACCCCCAAGGGCAGGTGGGCCTGACCTTGTCAACACTCTTTCTTGCTCTGCAGTCCCCGCGCTGGGACCTCAGCCCCTCACCCCCCACAAGGAGGGAGACACCTCCTGAGCATTCCTAACTCTTCAAGCTCGCTTTTAACAAAGCACAGAGCAGCAGGTACTGAAACTAGGTGGCTGTGAATGGTGCACGTCAGGGGTGGAGCGTCCGTGTGGCAGGCCCCTCTGAATGCAGAACCTGACCTTTTCCTTTCATTAAGCCTGTGCCTTTGACTCAGGAATGTGCTGATCTGAGCTGCCCACATACTAGTCGTGCGACATCACAAATGTCTCTTCCTGTCTGGGGACCCCCTCAGCCCAACCGTGAACTGAGGACGATGCTGCCTTCCCTACCGGAAGCATGAGGTCCTTCTGGCTTTAAAACATATGGTCCTGGAGCCCCTGGGCCAGCCTCATCTTGCTACATCACTTCTCTTTGTGGAGAAAAATCATGTATGTGGGTGGGGTAGGGCAAGGGGTTGTAGGTAAAAACCACTGGGAAAAAAAGCAACTTCACGTGGTTCAGCCTTCTAGACCTCGGGCCTCTCCTCAGCTTCAGGCCTGCGAACGGTTTCCTGTTAAGCCAGTTTTGTAGGAACACGTTCCCAAATGCACCCCTCTCCCTTCAGACAAACCATTGTTTCCTTAGATCAGGAATTCGGATGAATAAAGATCCCCCTCAGAAAGGAAAACCCACAGCTGCTTCTGGGGGGTCCTCAGTCCCTGCTTTTTCCTGGCCTGGCCACCTGCGCACTCCCCACCTCAGGCACCCATGTTGGAAGGCAGGAGGCGGAAACTGGAGTCCTGGCTGATTAAGGCTAATTAACCTTAGGTGGCTAATTAACCTGACCCAGCCCTGGGCGTCTGGTTGGCTGTGCAGGCCAGGTGAGCGTCTCCTAGGCCTCTCAGACTGGACTGAGTATGTTACGCTCATCTTGATGGGATACTGACAGTCCCCACCCTCTCCTTCGTCCATGATCCATGTCCAGTGTTGGGCCCTGGAAGCACCCTGGCCTCGCTAGGCTTCTGGGGAGCCCTAGCATTTGCTCTTGCAAAGAGAGGTTGGGCTCCCTTCCTTAATGTGGAGCCAGTAGGACTGGTCCTTCCTGATTCTTACTGTCTGCGGTTCCCCGCACCCCTGCCGCAGCCTTGCCTTGGGCCTTCGGCTCACAGCTGCAGCCAGAAATAAAGAAATGGAGAAGGGCCCAGTGGTTTACCAGAGCGAGGATATTTTTCCACACCTCTCGATGTTTCTCTCGGAAACAGACCCACCTTTCTCCTGACCGTCTTCCCTCCTGACTGGTCTGACCCACCTCCTCCCTGCAAACACCCACAACCTAGTTTTAACTAGACCGATTGGCAGGCGGGGACCTGACAACTAGATAGGCGCCTCAGGACGGGACACTGGAAACAATTCCAGAGGCCAGATGGGTTTCCGCAGGAGCCGGGGGAGTGCTGGCCTGCACTGCAGTGTTGCTTGTCTGCACTTACCGAAGGGCAGGACCGCACTGCAGAAGTAATGTGTTGCCCACGTTCCTGAACTTCACACCCAGATACCTGCGTTGACAGATCCCGACTTTATTTCAAATTCTAATATGGTGTTCAACGTGGATGTTTTCATTAATTTTAATTTTTTAAAATATTGCATCGAAATATGATTCTTCTTGATGAGTGAGTCTTTTGGGTGCCCCCTTCAATTTTTCATCTGAGGTGAGCCCTCCACCCCCCTCACCCTAGCATGGGTCCTGCCTGCCTCTCACCTGGATGTGGGGTGGTGCGCAGGCAGAATTGGGAAGTAGGTTGTGTTTTTGTCTGATTGCCCTTGCCCGCAAGTCCAGAGTGAGAGGGTCATTTTCTGGGAGTGTTTGCATTTAAATGGGAATGTGTCAACTTAAAACAGTGAAGCACCTTAGGACAGTTTTCATCTTTGGACCTATAACTGGGGTGACTTTTCCTTGAAGTTCTCTAGCTTCCTTTCAGCCTCCTTGAAGCCACTTAGAGGGGTGTGTGTGTGTGTGTGTGTGTATATGTGTGTGTGTGGTTTAGGGCAAGAAGTAAGTTGATTATATTAGAGAGGACCTTTCTGATTCTCATCTTAAGCTTCTTTGGGACATCTTTGAACTCCAGAAGCGTTGTGCCCCTTCTCCCCGCCAGGTTGCAGAGAGGGCTGGAGAGGGTGGGGGCTGTTCCCCAGCACCATGCCTGGCCCTGTGCATCTCCATGCTGTCAGCCGTCACTCTCATCTCATCTTTGTTCCACTCGTCCTTTATCTCTGCCTCCAGCCCCGGAGGCCATGCTGGCTGTGGCTCTTCATCACTGTCAGCATGAGGCATAGGTTTATCCGGGCCTGGGCGTGTGGACTAACCAGAAATCGTAAAAGACCATTACATTTCCTCTGTGTGGAAGGTGCTGCCCTAGAGGTTTATTATTGTTATTAATTACTGTTATTTCGACTCAACAATAATCCTGGGAGGGGACGTGTGACCCCTGTCTGAGGGTGTGGGAACCGAGGCTCGGATAATGATAAGACATGCCCAAGGTCACACAGCTAGGAGGCAACACTACTGCTCTGCTTGGCCCCAAACTTGTCTCTCATTTTTCCTCTGAGCACATTGTAGGCCACTGTTTAGAAGCCCCGGGATAAAGTCAGCCTGGCCTGGGCCCACCTAAGCTTGGGGACGGCTCTTTGTCCAAGAAGCAGTGTGTCCCTTGGCTAACCCACCTGCCTCCGTCACTGGATTCAGCCGGCACGACCTGCGACTCCAGCGTTCAGCCGACATCCTCTCTGCTCCTGGCTGTTCTCTCTGCCACCGTTTCCACAGCTGTTCAGGGATTTGTTCCACACAGGGATCGAACGTATTGGTTCCGCAGCTCCTCTCCCAGCTCCCCTGAAGGCCCACGGGCCCTGGTCCTCCGTGTCCAGCCCCAGCGGCCCCGTTACTGCTCTCTGCCTCAGCTGCCACCCACATCCCTCCCAGTCTCTCGAGCTTGGAAGCCTTATTGCAGCTTCTTGGGAACTTGAAGTCAGGCTTTTGCCTTTTTGTTGTGTCGAGGAGCCATGCGCCCTCTGTGCCCGGTTGTCGCAAAGAAGGGAGCTGATGAACTTGCCAACTTTCTCCTCATCACCCATCCTCACGTGCTCACACAAAAATTTAGTCTAAGAGTGTATCGGTGTCTTCTAGAGGATAAAGAAAAGGGGTTGGAGGTGGGTTTTATCTAGTTCACAGAAAAAGCTTTCTTTGGGATTTTCCTCCCTGTTCGAGCCTTTGAGTCTCAGCAACAAGAAGGTTCTCGCACGTGTTCATCCTGCTCCTCTGTAATTAGCTCCCACTTTTCATCCCCAGGTCTTCCCTGCTCCCGTGTCCTGTCCACGTGTCCTTGAACTCCCACTTTGCTTTGGGATATAAGTTATTGTAATTTGTCAACAATATTTAAAAATAGAAAAGTCCTGAAGGAAAATTTTCAGGTTCTTTTGGCTTTTTTTTTTTTTTTCCAAGGTACTGTAAACGGTTGGCTGGGGATGCCAAGCAGGCTTGGTTCAATGCTAAACCTCTTATCGTGTTACAGCGTGACGCTGATCTCAGCCTGGTCTCGCCACCAGAGCACACACAAACTTGAATAAAACCGTTACAACAATGACTTCTGGTCTGCCGCAGTGCTTTATAAACATGTCCTTTCCCTTCTTTTTAATTAAATTAGATGTCCAAGGACCTGGCTCTTTCTGGGGGAATTTCTTTATGTAGGAAAAAATGACCAGAGAGAGAGAGGGATATGGTGCAGGAAAGAGGTGGGTGAGGAGCCCCCGAGAAGGTCCTAGCACCCTCACCAGGACCACGCAGCCTTCTGAAGCGTGGTGCTGAACAACACCTGTGCAGAGGATCCCGTCACTTTGCCCAGCTGGCTCCAGAGCCCCTGGCGAACGAACGTGTGTTGTCTTTCGCTCCCTGTCATTATCCACGGGGCATCGCTGGTGACGTTGCGGGTGGGGGTGAGAGCACAAACACAAATGGAGGTTTGTACTTGTAGACCAGGCTGGTTGGCTGTGAGTCACGGATTCCTTGCGGTCTTGACACTCCTAATGGCACTCGTTAGCTGTGTGACCTGGGGCAAGACACTTCACCTCTCTGGGCCACTTCTACCGTAAGCTGATCATAACACAGTGCTGTGCCCTTACTTTGAATGATTGTGTGTTGGGTGGGGATGAGGGTATAAGCAGATGGGAAGAATCTGGTTTGGGGCCATTCTCTGCCTCTTTAGTCCCCTATTTTACCATGTAGGTGCATGTGGGAAAACGGCTTTTGTTCTATGTTGACACCATCATGTCCTAATGCCGTGACCTTTCGCTTCCCGCCATGCTTGTCATCTGCAACCCCAGGGCAGGGTGACAGTGAGGTGGGGTTCTCTGCCGGATGCTTAGATTGTGAGCAGAGAGATGACATTTTGCTGAATTTCAAGGTAGGTTTGTCCAGGGCCCACATACGCTTTGTGAAGTAGATTGGATGATGGTGATAAATTGACCAAACTCCTTGCAGAGAAAGACGGAAGGCGCCCCGTGCTGTGCGCATGTACCGTATGTAAGTTGTTCCGTGTTTCTGGGAAGCAGCATGGTCACGTGGCATTAACTTGATAACATGAGCCCAGAAATTCCATTCAGTAGTAAAAAGCAGATACAGTGTGCTAGGACCTGACCTACATGATCCCATTTACAACATCTTAACATCCCTAAGAGTAGATGTCATGATTATCTCCGTTTCATATTGAGGGAAGGGAGGATGAGAGTCAGGTGACATGCCCAAGGCCACGCTGTCACATCACAGGGCTGGGACTAGTCTGACTCTAGCATGTGCACTTGCATCATCTAAATGAGTCAGATACAGACAGACTCATTTACCAATCATCCCAACGTTATTTACAGGAGGGTTCAAGTGCGTACAGATGACCCAAACAAGATTTTGGGGGGCTTCCACCACCCTCTGCCTCACCCAAAAGAGAATCCAATCAACTGAGCGCATGAAGGCTCTTTACATGTTAGAAACCGTCTAAACCGGCGATTTTCAACCAGTAGAAAATCTACGTTGTGCCACCGTAGAGTGGTAAGAGGCACAACGGTGTGCTGCAAGAATTTCTAAAACATGCAGCGCCTGGCAATCTAGTCAGGGGCACTGACGTCTTTTCCCTGAGATTGTCAAATTAAAATCAAATGACAACAGCCAACACAACTATAGCCATCCAGCATGGATGGATCAAAATTATGCCTATTTTTCGGTCAGATCAGCAAAAAGTGTATTTTTGGGTGTGCTGTAGCATTTTAGTAGTTAGTTTCTGTGGGCCATGAGATGAAAAAGGTTGAGAATGGCTGGCCTACATGCCTAGCAACAGGAGGCTGCTTACACTCTGCCTCCTCAAAGGGCATGTGTTATCTTCTAGGGCCAGGCGCCAGCTGGACCCTGGAGAGGCACAGCTGGTTCGGATGGAGCCCAGTTCTCAGAGACCCTGTGGTGTGATGGGCGAGATGGAAACATAAGGACATCTGTTTAACATAATGTGGTCAGTGCCATGGCGGTGCCGGGCGAGCACCGTGGATTGGTATAGCCTGAGCTGGAGATCCACAGGCTTCCTGGAGGCCACACCACCTGGGGTGCATCCTGCGGGACCGAGAGCACACGGGCCCTCAGAGCAAGCAGCACCCTCTGTCTCTCTTTTGGGAGTGACTACCTGTGATACCTTGTGCTAGGTTCCTATTTCTGACTTTTCAAGAATAATTATGGAAATAGGGAAACGTTCATAAGTTAAAAGGCAGGATAACTAAAACTTCAAAAACAATGCTATTCTAATTATGTACAGAAAATATATTTCCTTTCCTTTCCAACTTTTGAAAAATATACATTTGCCCTGGCCGAATACTTCGGTTGGTTGGAGCATCATCCCGGTGCACCAGGGCTGTGGGTTCAATTCCCAGTCAGGCCACATACAAGGGTCAAGCAATGAATGCATAAATAAGTAGAACAACAAGTTGATAGCTCTCGCCCTCTCTTCCTCTCTCTCTCCCTCTCTCTCTCAAAATTAATTAAAAATATGTAACTACACTTGACAGGCATAAAGAAAAAGAGAGTCAGTAAATGTTATTGTTACAGAATAGTATGGATGATCTAAAATTTTTTTGCTTTTGGAATTTTTAAGCCTTTATAAAGAATAAACATATAAAAAAGAATAAACATATGTTACTTCGACCTTTGGCAAAACAAAGGTGAGTGCAGTAGTTTGGGGTTACTTCCCAGTGACACCAGGTTTCTCTGCAGACGTCCCAGGAGCCCAGGCCACTGACTTCAAGGCTGCCTGCACCGCCCCACTCTCCCCCCCCCCCCCCCCCCCCGCCCCAGCAATATAGCAAGAGACTGCTGAAGCCCTGCTCCTAGAAGGTAGCATTGGGGCCCGGTCCAGGTGCCGCTTCCAGTCCTAGTGAAATCTTCCCCTTCCCCCTCCTCATCTCTTCCTCCCCACTGATAGATGCTGCTGGAATGGTGAGTCACCTGCAGAATGCAAGCAGAAACTAGTGAGGGCACAGGAGCAGAGAAGTTCTAAGAGAGGAAGTACCAAGGAGGTCTCCTAGAGGGCAACACACACACACACACACACACACTCACACACACACACGCTCCTCGAGCTGCGCAGGGACTATGCAGCCACACCCTGTTTACTCCACTGTGGAATGTGCTCCATTCAGGCTGGGACTGCTGTGCTAATCCTCTGAGCCCTCCGGTTCCCACCCAACCTAGTCGGACCAGCTCAGGTTGGAGAATGTGTTTTGGCTCACGAGAGTGGGGTGGTGGCGAAGGGTGGGCCTCTGCTGCTCTGCCCTGCCGTCTCAGACACTGGTCACACTGCAGCCGCCCAATCAGGAGGGCTGCTCCTGCAGGCTCAGTGGCAGGCTCTGGAGGCTTCTTTGTGATAAGGGGGAAAGAGGAGGGTTGGGGTAGAAGATTAGCCCTTCATGGAACACTGGTCTGTTCCTGTTACGCCCAGTGTCTAAAGGAAAAGATCTGCTTCCTTTAGCCTGGCCTTGAGGGCCCATCGTGCTCAGGTCCCTTCCCCAGCTCCTGCCACAATTTCCCTGCCCTTCCCTCCCATAAGACTGCACACTTACTCCCCGGTTTCCTGGAAGACTCGATCTTTCGGGAATGGAGGCCTCCTGCTTGAGAGAGGATTTCTTTTTTGTGAACAGACACTCTGCTACCTACCCAGGTGTCTAAACTGACTAACCTGATTAAAGGGTTGGCACATTAAGTGGTTGGTTGAATTGGGGTAGGAGGAGGCGAAGGAGAAGTAGGCAGGAGAAAGAGGGGAAGAGAAGAGAGGCAGAGAGATTCGGGTTCTGCCCTCGGGGAGGCCACAGGTGCCCTGCTGAGATGAACCTCCCAGGAAGGCACGGGAGCAGCTGACCGTGCACAAAGGGACTCCCGCAAATACAGTCTGGGGAAGGGTGGCTGGTCAGAGAAGCACGGACTCCCGTCGTGTCATGCTTTACCCAACCTGAAAAGAAAAGAATCATCCCTCCGATAAATACTTCTGGAGGGCCCGCTCGGGTCCTGGGTGCATAAATATCTCGGCAAATTCCAGTTCCTTCATGGCCAGGCAGGTCCTTGAGTGATGCCTTCTTACAACAGTGAGGTGTGGTGGGGGACAGTGGTAAATGGAGAGGCATGCCCCATCTAGAGGTAGGTGCTTAAAAAATGCATAAAAATGTGGTAAAGCATAACCTCCCCCCCGCCCCCGTGCCCATTTAAAAACACCCGAGAGTGATCAAGACAGAAAATGACTACTGCCTTTTTGAAGTTTACCATCTAGTGGGGAGAATCAGGTAAGGCAACAGACAACTGCAGCACCAGAGACAATATGTATGCATCTATGTAGCTACATGTACAGCCTGCAGGTGATTTGCCCACGTTACAGCACCATCTGTATCTACAAATAGGTAGTAAGGGGGGGAGGGAGAGGGAGGGGGGAGAGAGACAGAGAGAGAGAGAGAGAGAGGAGAAAGAAAGAAAGAAAAAGAAGAAAAGAAAGAAAAGAAAAGAGAAAAAAGAAAAGACAAGACAAGACATCAAAGTTGAGACCTGAAAGACGAGGGAGACAGAAAGAGTCACAGGGTGTTAATGGTTGTAGGGATTCCAAGCATTACAAGCAGCCTACATGAAGGGGATTTTTATCCTCTGCCAGATTGCTTATCTTGCATTCCTCGCCTCACAGGATGCTTTGTTCTTGAAGCTTTATTCTTTATCTGAAGTGCTAGGGTCAGGTGATAACTGGGAGAGAAATAGAGAAGATGGATCTTAGCCTGGGTGGGAGGTGGAGTGGGTGCTTCCGCCTGGGTTCCACCCCTGCTGTTTCGCGGGTGCTGGGCTGAGAGAGGCAATGTGTCTGTCTGGAGACTTTCCACAGGGAATCAGGAGAGGGTATTGAGCAATGGAAACAAACCTGTGGGGTGAGGGTTTAGGAGATGGGCCCTGGGTATGGGGATCTTTTTCTTTGACCTTCACCTCTGAGCAAGTGATATTAATGGCAATATAACAGTCCCTCCTGCCTTCCTTTTGCAGCCACATTTGGAAGTTTATCCCCGTGGGGCGATGGTTTTCAAAGTGTGGTCCATAAACCCCTTAGGTGTCTTCAAGGTTGAAACTCTACTTTTCCAATAGTATTAACTAGTTGTTTGCTTGTTAACTGTGTTGATATCTGCCCCAGGGGCACGAGAAAAGCAACCACGGGTAAAACTCCTGGCACCTTAGCACGTTTCACAGCAGTGACAGCAACCCAGACAGTGCCCTTGTACTCACCACCACCATGCACTTGCAGTAACACACAGACTCACAAGCACAACTTTGCAACATTCTGTGTGATGAGATGTGAAGTTCGCATAAGGCACTTCTGCTGCTTAGGTTAGTATGAGGGTTGTCATGAGGAAAAGCACAGATATGACTGAGTTCCTGGCTGAATTAGCTGCTGCTTTTCATAGCTCATCATTTTTACTTGAGACAACAATTGTCAAACAAGCTGTGCTTATTCAGGCTTGCGTGTGTGGCAGATGTTTTCTTGAAAATAAATAAAGTAAGACTGTTACTTCAAGAAAATCAACTGAGAGTATTTGTTCCCAAGGATGAAATTTGAGTTTCCAAGTGAAAATTAGGATTTCAGAATATGTGAGTCTGTCAGGAGCTAGACAGTTTTTCAGTACTTTTTGGGTTGGTTTTTCCGATAAGATTGGTAATGTTACTAATGAACAATTTTTTGATGTTGTATAATGAAATGTGACAACATTTGGAAATTTTGCATAATTCAGTGAGCCAGTATTTTCCATATGACAGCAAATGAAGTTACAAAATCATATGTTCAAAAATCCATCCATTTAAAGTCCCACATAGGCCAATGAATTTTAATGTCACATAGTACGAAAAGTTCATGACTATGATTTCAGATTCCACATTCCAACTAACCCTTAAGAAACTGTAACTTGTTGAGTTTTGGTATAGTATGAAAGGAAAAAGCTCACAATTATCCAAAAAGGCTATTAAATACTCCTCCATTTCCCAATTGCATAAGTGTGTGAGGCCACATTTTCTTCACATGTTTCAACTAAGAACAAGATGTTGAAAGAGATTGAGTGCAGAAACAGATATGAGAATTTCACTGTCTTTTATGAAAACAGACATTAGAGAGATGTGCAAAAATGTAAAATAATGACACTTTTTTCATATATTTTTTGTTTTGGAACATATAGTTATTTTTCATTAAAATGTTTGTTAACATTTAATGGGCTTATTATTATTATCATTAGATGAACCAATAAATTTTCTAAATTCCTGACTTTTATTTATTTATTTTATATTTTAATCATTGTTCAAATACAGTTTTCTCCTTTTTAATCCCAATCCTTTCCCCCCTCCCACCCTCCCCACTTCTGACTTTTATTTTTGAATATGATAGGTACATGCAATAGATACAATATGCACACTTCCGCAGTCTGTAAATGTGTTTTTGTTTTTGTTTATACACTTGTCTGTTCCACCAGGTTAGAGACCAAGTACGTCTTGTTGTCATGTTCAGCTTTGTTGCCTCAGCACTTGCCACTTAGTAGATCATTAATAAATATTCGTGGAAGAAAGAAAGGGCAGGAAGGGAGTTGAAAGAAGTGAAAGAGAAAAGGCAGAAGAAAATACTGAAGACTCCCTTGGAGAGGATTTGAATCACCACCAGATGGCGCTGGTGAGAATAAAGAGCGCCTGAGGGGGTGTGGTATCTAGAGAGATAATAAAAGTAGAATTTGCAGTAGTGAGTTTTATGGTGTGAGATTTCCTAACAGCAATGCTATTTGCAGACTCCATAGGAGAGAGATGATAGGCCCAGGGCTTAATCAATTGGGTTTTCACAATCTAAATTAGATAGGCAGATTTATGCCGAATAAAATGTTGGACTTTTCCCCCCCCTTCCTCTAACAAAAGCCGAGCACATTCCTTGGAGAAGCTCCCTGCAGCCGCGGCAACTAAAGCAGATTACACTGAAAGAGCTCAGTCTTTTCCATTTTGTGTTGCTAATAAGATAACATTAATCTCTGGGGTTTAGGAGTGAAATTTAGGCAGATTTATTCCGGTAAGGAGTGCACTGTAGAAACCTCGCCGCCAGCAGCTCACTCCCACAGGTCTCTGGAAGCCCCGAGTGGGGGAGGAGGAAGCTGGGGCGGAGTTGTTGGATGGGGGTGGAGAGGGGGTTACCTTCCAGAGAGTTGGCTACTTACTGGATGACAGAACAGTGTCAATGTCTGGGCTTTGTGTGAGGATCTAGATGTGGGCGTTGGAAACACTGGAAGCCCAAGCTTATTTTTTTTCTTCAAGGGCCTTCTGCAATAGCTGACGAGAGAAGTCTTTTCCAGAAATGAAGTTTTTATTGGCAATGCTTTTTGGAAGGGTCAGCAATAAAAGGAGCTAGATCCTAAAGAGGTGGGGGTGAAGCAGCTGGTTCTCTGAATGGGTTTAGGAGGTGCTAGAGAAGTGGGTGTAATGAGGCTGGGAGCTTGCCTGTGTCCCCCTCTGATACTTATTCATTCATTCACTGACTCATGCACGTTGTTGGAGCCTGCTGTCTGTATGCTAGGCGCTGTGCAGGGTGCTGGGTCTGCACTGCAGACTGAGGTCGGCCTGCCGCCTACTCTCGGGGGCACTTGTTTGAGAAAAGCAGTCTGTACTGAAGAAGTCTAGACGTCTTCAGGCCACCCCCTCGCCATCGACTTTTAAAACTGTTTCAGAGTCCACTGAGCTTATTCTCTAGTAACACTACCAGTGCAACTGGCCAAGTTGAATGGCAAATTTTCCACATGAAGATGAAGGTGGGAATGATACCACCAGAGGCTCAAAAGAGTGGGCAGGGATGCCGTTTGCCCTTGATGGCCCTTCCTCCTTCCCTACTTCCCTTACCTCCTGCTCTTCTTGTTTCCACGAATATTTATTTATTTTTCATTACAAAATCTTTATGATATTTTTACATTACCTTTTAGTCCCCTTATACCTCTCTCCCCCCAGCAATCACCACATTGTTGTCCATGTCCATGAGTCCTTTTTCTTTTTTGCTCAATCCCTCCACTCTCTAACCTACCCCTCCCACTGGCTGTCATCCTGCTCTCCCTCCATGAGTCTACCCAATTTTCCTTGTTAGTTCAGTTTGTTCACTAGATTCCACATATGAGTGAGATCACATGGTCCACGAATATGGTATTATATTATAATGATCACCTACTAAGTGACAGGTGCTAAAGCAACAAAACTGAAGAAGACATACTTGGTCTCTGACCTGGTGGAACATGCAAGTGTGTGAAAAAGAACAAAAACACATTTACAGACTCGTTAGCAAAGTGAAGGATGAGGGACCTGGGAACCAATTTTTGATAAAGATGCTCAGGGAAGACATTTCTGAGGAAACGAATTTAAGCCAAGATTTGTCAACTTTGGCACTATAGACATTTTGGGTCAGACAATTCTTTTGTTGTGGGGACTGTCCTGCACACTGTCCAATGTCCAGCAGCATCCCTGGCCTCTGCCCCCTAGATGCCAGTAGCACCCTCCACCCCCACCGTGACAACCAACTACGTCTCCAGATATTGTCAAATGTCCCTTGGGGGCCAAAATTGCTCCCATTCGAAAACCACTTATTTAGGCTGAGTCCTGAAAGGTGAGATGATGGACGGCCAGAGAGAACAGAATTGCCCTGGGGGTCCTTGAGGCCACAGGAAGGAGTTTGGATCTTCTAAACTGAAAGAAATCAATGATTTTCATCATGGGTGACATGATTGACTTTGAATTTTGAAAAGATCATTCCGGCTGTGGAGAGGAGAATGGATTGACGGGAGTCGTAGAGAAAGTCATCACCGTCAAAGGAGGCAGGCGTCTGCCCGACACCCAGGACGTGATGGTGGCCGGGACTGGGGCAAAGAGGAGATAAATGGTCACCTTTGTCTGAATTTGAACACCCAGGTCTTGCTAAGTGATTTGATGTGGAGATTACATTCCTAAGCATATCTGATGGTGCCCCCTTTGCTCCCTGGTAGAGGGGTAGCATTTGCTGGGAGGAGCGGGTGGTGTGGGTAAACTTTAAGCCCCATCCCATAGCTGCCAGCCAGCGTAGCTCTCATAAGAACATGTGTTGGGGCTAGCTAATGTTTGTCTGAGATGAGGTACAGAAGTGAGTCCCTGGGGACTCTGGCTGACAGTGTCTCTTGGGCCCCAATTTCTGCTCATAAACCTAGAAAGGCAGAAAATACAGAGCTGATTAATGAGTGAAGGCTAATTGAGGCTCAATACTAAAGTCTTAATTTTCAAAGACCCTGATGAAGCAAAATCCACTCAGCGTCCCCAGCTGGGCAAAATGGAAGCACAGTGACCTGGAAATCAGGCAGGGCTGAGCAAAACTGTTGGTTTGACCGGAACCTGACCTTGGGCCTCCTGACTGAGGTCGAAGAGGGATCAGCAGGCGTTGGGGAACAGGGGACTGAGGCTGTGTGGTGAAGAGCATTACGTGTTATTGGGGGAGTGGGAGAACAGCGGGGCCCAACTCTAATAAAATATTAGGGGCTCATGGAAGGCCTGTTTGTTAGTTTGTTTTTAATTGCATGGAACATGGTTGCCAGGATTTTAAATTACAGTGCTCTAGGCATGTAATTAAGCGAGAGGGCTTAGGAGGGCTTAGTTGGCACCAACTGGGATACCGAGTTGTTGATGCAGCTTATGAGAGTGATCTTCTGATATTAAAATTCAGGGGCTGAGTGTTTGTGTGTCCCTCACCCCGTTTGTGTGTTTTTCTTCTGGGCCTCCAAGCTCCAAGTGAAAATAACCAGCCCCTGCCATCCTCCCTTAATTTTTTTTTTTGGGGGGGGGACTCCCTGTGTGAAAATCCCCGTCCAGGCCTGAGTCTGGCCTGCAGCAACATTGTCCAGCGGAAGGGGCTTCTGGGCCTAAAACAAGATGGCTCATTCAGCCCAATTGTGAGCCATCCCAGTCCTTCCAAATGCCCCCATGCAATCTCTTCCGCTTAAAATCACAGAATTTTAGAGCCGTATACGAACTTTACAAGAACCTTTCCATTGTATATACGAGAAATCTGAGAGCCCAAGTCACGAACTGAGTTGCTCAAGGTCACTCGGCTGGTGGGTGGTGTCAGGAAATGACGGGGACTGGAACCTGGGCCCCAGGTATAAGCCGGAGGCCCCCGGGTAGCTATGGAGCCGACTCTTCTCCACCCACCCCACCTTCAACACAAATTGCCATTCTCTCTGGAACACCTGCCGTTTTCCCAGTCTCTTCGCCAGAAGTCTGGGGACGCTGCTGCAGAGGTTTCGTGGACGGAGAAGAGCAATGTCATAGCCCAGGTAACTGGAGTGCTCTATGAAATAGTAGAGGATAGTTCACCTTTCAAGTCACGAGGGAACCATTTCACCTCGGCAGAGGCAACTCCCTCAGTGAACCCTAATGGCCTGGAAGAGCTCCTGCCCCTCCCCAAAGTGAGCAATTTCCTCTGCTCTGCCAGCACAGGCCCATTACATCATGGAGACACTCTGTGTTTACCTGGCAATTATCTGGAACGGGAGCCGGCCCTCTCAAGAGGTTCTCTTTGATCCTTCCTGGCAGTGCCCTCAGAGGTGGGGAGAAGGGGCTGGGAAGCAGATGAAGGTCCTCAGTGGTTCCCGAGAATGACCAGAAGTCAGGACCAGATCACCAGGCCTCTGGGCCCCCCGACCCTGCTCTGTGCCCTTGGGGACCTTGCTGCTGCTGCAGCAAACAGAGGATTTTAGGGTCCCAGTTTCCCCTCCCCCCCAGGTCAGTGAAGGAGTTGCACAGGCGGATGAAGGTGAAGGACCTGTGAATCTTCAGGATGGAAGCCTATGCGCTTGTTTCAGGTGACCGTGTCCCGCATGTCTGCGATGCCTTGGTTTCAGGTATCCTGTCCTACCCTCTTTTTAAGTTCAGGTGCTTACTAAAATTCATATTCTGAGTTTTGGTTCTGAAGACAGAGATACTTATTCAGAAAAGGCATTCTTCAACCCCTTCCTGGTAGTTGGCTTTGAACCTCACAAAACCCTCTGTGGGAAGAGCAGAATTAACACTCCCCCGCCCCTCCCCACCCATCACACCAGCCAATCATCTAGGGAACCTGTGTCAGGGCCCAGCAAGGCGGGTGTGTGTGTGTGTGTGTGTGAATCAGTTCTGGGTTCAAATGCCCGTTTCAGCATTGCCATAACTTACAGCACCCCGGTCGTCTCTCGTACCTGGAGCCCAGCCCAGGGCCTCACACCTGTGCTTCCTTTCCTCTGGAATGTTCTCCTCCCACATGCCTGCACCCCTGCCTTCTTCGAGCCTTCCAGGGCCCCCTCCACATCGCAGTCCCCCGCACCCTCGCACCATCTCCTTCCTTGCTTTCTTTCTCTGGAGCTCCCATCACCCTCCAGCCCGGCGATTTTCAACCAGGGTGCCGCAAGGATTGTTAAAACATGCATGACCTGGCCACTTAGTCAGAGGCACTGACCTCTGCTTCCTTAGACTGTCACATAAACACAATGACAACAGCCAACACAACAACAGCCGCCCGGTGTGAATGAATTAAAAGAATACCTACTTTTTTTGTCAGATTGGCAAAAATTATATTTTTTGGTGCGCGGCAATATTTTACTAATAAGTTTATGTGAGCCATGAAGTGGACAAGGTTGAAAATCGCTGCTCTAGTGATCGTCATACAACTCATGTATTTTGTTCATTACCTGTCTTCCCCAAATGCAGTGTAGGTGCCACCAGGGCAGGGGCTGTTGTCGGCTCTGCTCACTGCGGTGTCCCCATGTCAAGAGAGCAGTGTGCCCGGCTCTGGGCACAAGGTCAAGGCATCTGAATGGATACATGAATCTGAGCAAGTAACACACCTCTCTGAGCCTCTGTCCACCCTCTCCCAAAAGGAATTAGAGCAGACAACTGCTGTGGATAAAAATGAGGGCCCACATAGATCAAGTTCTTATTCAGTGCCAGTCCTCAAATGTTCTAAGGGCTTTACCTGGATTATTATTTTTAAAAATCCTCTCCCAAATCCTATGAGGTATTCTTTTTATCTTCATTTTACAGAAAAGGAACCCGAGGCTTAGAGATGTTGAGTCACCTGTCCAGGGTCACACAAAATTCAAGCCTGTATTTGTCTGAGCCCAGAGCCGGCACTCTGAACCCCGAAAGCACAGCGCACAGCGCCTGCAGCCACAGCTCTGCCAGGGCCTCTCTGGGTCACACAGCGCAAGGCCCTTGTGGTCTGTTGGCCCCTTCCCTCGTGGAAGCCCGTCCCTCCCACTGAAGCCTGGTGTTTTGGAAGCGTGTCCTGTCCTCAGGAGTGAGCGTGGCGTGCCCAGTAGTGAGATGGGTGGTTTGATCCCTGGGAGACCTCAGTTCTGACACCTCCTCCGCCAGTCACTTACCGTGTGATTGTGAGGAATCCCTTCCTCTCCCTGGGCCCCATGTGCTGCTGGTGTGATGAGTGCTGAGGTCTCTCCCAGCTGCATGGGCCCTCAGACAGTGGGAGGACCCCGCAGGGCTGCGGCCTTGACCCTGCTCTGCTCAGTAACGTTGTCCATCCTGCTTGGAAGACCACAGCAACAGCGACAGACTCTGACACAGCTTTTCCAACTTGGTTCCTTCTCCATTTCCTGTTTGCAGGGTGGATTAAAAACTTGGACTAGGATTTTCATAAAGACAGACCCATGGCTCCTGGGAGTGCCCTGAGGGAATTTATGACATGCCAGAGGAGGAAGGAAACCCTTTGTCTCACTGCTGCTGTTTTATCTGGAGTGATTCCAAAGGACACTGGCCTGTTGACAGTGCCTCCTGAGGGCCCTGCGGTGGCCCTCCCTCTCCTGGCCCCTGGCCTGTGCCTGTCCTGGCCACCTGTGGACTGCTTCAGGGCCAGCACCACCGGGCACGCTCCGACCGACCCTGCCGACAGAAGCAGTAGGTAGCGTCTGGTCTCCCTTTTGGCCTCCCTGGCCCCCTCTTCCCAGAACCTGGGACACCCTGTGGAGAGGCCACCGGCATCTCATGCCTTTGGAAAAACTTGGCCAAGAGGCAGCTAGCAGTGATGAACTGATTGCTTTCAGGCCTTAGAATCAAAGCTGGCGACTGCCTGGGTGGGCCCTGAGTCAGCCATACGGACCTGGGATCTCCACCTCCCCCGGGGTTCTGGTTTCCCCACCCTCCTCTCCTCCTGTTGTGCTTCCTTGATGTGCGCATCTACCTCACCATTTCTCTCGGTTCCAGCTGCGTGCATTCCTTGACTCTAGGTGCCCTCTGCTCACTTACTCTCTTTCCACTTCCTTAGTTCCCCCCTCTCCTCACTCCCACCCACACAGCACACTTCATGAGAACCAGCTCCTGGAGAACTCGGAGAGCGAGTCCCAGGTCCTCTGTGGCCTTTGGCTCCAGTCCCCACTCTGCGTTCTTTCCCGTCCGTCTTTCAGGTACCTGCCTCCTCTGAGTGCGCTTCTTCACCCATCACCACCCGTGCTGAGGACAGGACCGGGTATCAGTCCTGTGTCCCTCGGGCGGCCCCATGGCATGACGTTCTGGGAAAGGCCTGCGCTCTGGAGGTTAATAGCGTGGGGTGGAATCTGGGCTCTGTTCCTTACACGCAGCTTCGGGTATGTCTCCCACTGTTTGTGCTCCAGTTTCCTCAGTCTGTCAGTCGGGGCTGACAATAGTGTAGACCTCGTGGCGTTGTGAGCATTAAATGACTAATGTGCATAAACGCTTTGGACAGTGCCTGACACTTGAGAAGTTTTACAAAAATTAGGTGTTGTTATCCATGGAAGTATGCATCGATGGAGTGTAGCTAAGAGTTCCTCTGCATGTAGGACAGGGCCCCTTTCAGCCATGGCAAGCTGACTGAAGACCCATCATGGGCTGACCAGGCTACGGGGGTGGCCAGGCCAATGTTGGCGATGCCCAGGAAGAGCTAAAACAAGTTCCCAAATCAACCCGAGTCAGCCTGAGGCTTGGGAGCCGCTGTAGAGAGGAGGAGCCGCTATAGAGAGGAGGAGTTGAGGCAGAGAACGGAAGGTGGCTTCCACACAGAAGGGATGGCATCACTCTTGCACTCCCTGGACCCTGGGTAAGCATCAGGCCAGGGCAGGTGGGAGGAAAGAGAGCACTTGCTGTTGCAGGGGAGGTTTGGACGGCCAAGATGAACAACACGTATGCGTCCCAAGGAACCTACTGAAGATGGGTAGGTGGGACCCGCTCACTGCATGTGGAGGGCTGACATGCCAACCAAGGCCATTTAAATTGTCACAACCCATCCCCCCACATTTCCTTCACCCCTTCTTCCCTCTTCAGGCCCTCAGGGCCATTCATGGGGTCCCTTTTCCTTCCCAGGAGAGACCCCTTGGAAAAGTCTCTGCCAGCAGCCACACTGAGGGTGAAGGAGTTAAGGTCTCTCAGATGTCTTCTAAGTTTTCCCCACGTGGGAGGGATGGAAAGCCCTGACTTTTATTAGAGAATCACTATCTCACCGAGCAAGAGGGCAGTTGGTAGAGTCTAGCACCTCCTTCCTACTGCTCCCTGGCTCAAGGATCGTCCTGTCTTCCCAAGTGAGGAGCAGCACCTGGCACACAGAGCACCGGTCTCCATTCCTCCTAGAGCACTGCTCACACCGGACCTCTACAGTTGCCCATGGACCTCACCAGCCTAATCGTGGACCCTGCCTCAGGATCCCTTCCTCCCCATTCTTGGCTGTCTTTTATGAAGGGCTGTGGGTAGGAGGGAGGTGACTATGAGGAGTGGGAGTAATCAGATTGAAATGCAGGGCTGAGCAGGGCCAGTCCTTGGGGCAGGAGGAGAAGGCTGCAGCCGCAGGGACTGCAGGCCCCAAGTATTGCCTCCTATTCCCTTCTGTCAGTGCAGAAGGAG
Source organism: Phyllostomus discolor (assembly GCF_004126475.2). Classification (NCBI taxonomy): domain Eukaryota; kingdom Metazoa; phylum Chordata; class Mammalia; order Chiroptera; family Phyllostomidae; genus Phyllostomus; species Phyllostomus discolor. Next base: position 193,734,950 of record NC_040903.2, on the reverse strand, counting down.
CTGTGCCGTCTCACAGATGATGAATTGGGAGCTGGGCAGGAGCAATCCGGTACCCATAGATCTAGTGCTCCGCCGGTTCATTAGGAAGAGAAATGACTGAGCCAAAGCTGCCAAGAGCCACCCCATTAGGATTGTTTTTTCCTGCACTTTCCACAGCATTGCCAAGCTAATGGAGGGATCAGGGTATCTGATGCTAGGGGCAACGGGAAAACCAGGTGTCCACTGGGTAGGCAGTCAGGTGTGTGTCCGGCCTGGTGGCATGCCTGGTGTCCTGATAGGGACTCTTATGGTCTCCCTGGGCTCAGAAAGGGACTGTCTCCGGGTCTGTACCTCCAGGTTCCCACATTAACAGGCTCCTGGCTGGGCAGGGCTGCCACCCCAGTGACTCAGCAGGAAGAGAGTTCCAGGCAATGCATACTCTCTTCTGAAGGATCTTGCCTGAGAAATAGCTGAGGCCAGAGTGCAGTGGTTGGGTCTGTTTGCTGTTTCAACATTCTTCAGCAGCCGCTCTGCCCGCCTCCCCCGTTCATTGATACATACAATTGTTGTGCTTTTCCATCTTCAGAAAAATGCTGTGCAAACTCATCTTCCAGCAAGTCCCTTAGCCCCAGGGGTGATGTTCAAAATAGTGCCAGGCATTAATGCTTTCATAGCAGGATGCCAAGGAGGTCCAGGGCCCCCACAACAAGGGGACTTGGGTGGCTCAGGGCACAGCCATTGACCAGGTCAATGGAAAGCACTTTAATATATTGGAAGGGAGCGGGGATTCACTTTTTCTTTGCTTTATTGTAAAAAACACACAACGTTAAATTGGCCGCCTTAACCATTTTTAAGAGCTTGCTTCAGTACTGTTAAGTATATTTACACTGTTGGGCAACAGGTCTCTAGAACTTTTCCATCTTGCAAAACTGAAACTCTGTACCCACTAAACACTAAGTCTCCCTTCTTTCTCCCCTCAGCCCCTGGCAACAGCCTTCGTACTTTCTGCGTCTACAATTTTGACTACTCTGGATACTTTATGTGAGTGGAAGCATACAACCGTTGTCCTTTTGTGACTGGCTTGTTTCACTCAGCATCATGTCCCTGAGGTTCAAAACACTTCAGTATTTTAACAGCTCAGGTTTGCGCATATGTATTGGCTGAACATCAGCCCTGTGTTGCCTTCCACCTCAAACTTGAGCCCTGTTGCACAGTTGTGGAAATTATTCTTGCTTGAATATTAAGGAAATCCCCTTCTTCATCCCCAAACCCTTACAATGGCTCTTTCCCCAGTGTGTTTAGGAGACTTTTGGAGCATGGGAAATCTTTCTACTTTGGTCAGTGTTTTGGTCAAGAGCTCATGAACCAATGCTTTCTAGTTCCTTCCCAACTATTTCCTTCAATATACCACATATTACCTAAATGGAATATCTTGTGGTTTTTTTTTTTTTTTTTTTTTTGTTGTTGTTGTTGTTTTTAAACACACGTTAAACATTCACATCTTCATGCCTTGGCTTATGCAATTTCCTCTATAAGGAGAGCCTTCTTTTGTTGACAAAAATTCCCAAAGAGATGTAGAAAAAGGAGAAACTTTATCCAGGTGAGCAGTTTGCAAATTGGGGAAACACAGTCTCCAAAGGTAACAAAAAATGCATTTCACCAAGACAACAGGGAGGCCACCTTTTATAGAGAAAGTTCTACCCAGGTTCATGATTGGTTCAATTTTATGCAAATGAGGTTTCCAAATTTGTACAGTTCAGATTGGTCTGAATTGTGCAGTTCTGATTGGTGAGTATTGTGTGTTCTAATTGGTTGTTAGAGAGCAGTTCTGACTGGTCAGTCTGGATGCAGTAAGGATAAATTTGTGTACTTCTGATTGGACAGGGCAGGTATCAGTCTGCTGGTCAAATGACAAATCAGAAACTCTCTTATAATGGTTGGCTCAGATGGCAGGAGCTTACTACAGGAGGTTGAAAGCTCAGTCTGTGGCTTTTCCTGGAATGCAGAGTATGTCAGAAGCCTCTGTCAGCAATGGCCACTAGATCCTGGTTACAAATTTGGGCCCAGTTTGTTACGAAAAGTTCACTTTGACAGATGTATTTCCTCTCAGGGTTCACACTCTTCTCACTGAGTCCAACTCACACTCAGCTGCTAAGGCCTACTCAAACTGCACCTTCTCCATGGAAGTCTCAAACTATTCCTCTATTCAGAAATGATCTCTCTTTCCTCTGATACCCTAAAATGCTTTTTTCTAAAACTTCAGTACGATGCTTACAATTTTGTCATCACCATCATCATCATTTGGTAGTATTTACCAAGAATCTACTCTGTCATGAAAATAGTATGCACTTTACAATCTCATTTGCATTTCTATCTTGTAAAATAGTTACTTACGCATGTTCTTTTTTTCCTTTCTAGGTCATGATGATAAAAACTGAGATTTGCCATCAAACAGACATGGGCTTGGACCCTAGTTCCATTATTGGCTGAAGCACCTTGGGCAAATGACGTGTCCTGTTAAACCTCAGCTTTCTTGCTGATAAAACAAACACAGATAATAATGCTTCAGGTCATGTTGTGTTGCATGAAGTAATAGTAATAAGTAGTATTTACTGCTACTGAAGAGTAGTAGTAGTAGTAGTAGTATTTACTACTACTGAGTACTACTGCATTTACTGAATGCCTATTATGTGCTAAGCAATGCTCCAACTACCTCTTCTTTATTATCATCTTATTTACTGTAATAAATTAAAACCTTATAACAACTCCAGAAGGTAAGTTTACAAAGGGAGATTATAATGCAAAGAAGTTTAAGCCAGTAAGTGGAAAAGCCAGCATAAAAACTTCAGAATTCTTACTCTTTTTAAAATATATTTTATTGATTATGCTATTACATTTGTCCCATTTTTTTCTCCCCTTTTTTCCCCACTGCCCTGCTCTCCCTCCCTCTAGTACTCCCCTCCACCCTTAGTCCATGTCCATGGGTCATACATGTAAGTTCTTTGGCTTCTCCATTTCCCATACTATTCTTAACCTCCCCCTGTCTATTTTGTATCAACCATTTATGCTTCTTATTCCCTGTACACTTTTCCCCCATTCTCCCCCTTCCCCTCCCCATCGATCTCCATGAGATCTCCACTTCAGTGATTCTATTCCTGTTCTAGTTGTTTGCCTAGTTTTAGTTTTTATTTTTTAGGTTCAGTTGTTGACAGATGTGAGTTTGTTGTCATTTTATTGTTCATAGTTTTGATCTTTTTTTCCTTAGATAAGTCCCTTTAACATTTCATATAATAAGGTGATAATGAACCCCTTTTACTTGACCTTATCTGGGAAGCACTTTTTCTGCCCTTCCATTCTAAATGATAGCTTTGCGGGATAGAGTAATCTTGGATGTAGGTCCCTGCCTTTCTTGACCTTGAATACTTCTTTCCAGCCCCTTCTTGCCTGTAAGATTTCTTTTGAGAAATCAGCTGAAAGTCTTATGGACACTCCTTTGTAGGTAACTCTCTCCTTTCTTCTTGCTGCTTTTAAGATTCTCTCCTTATCTTTAATCCTGGGTAATTTAATTATGATGTGTCTTGCTGTGTTTCTTCTTGGACCCAACTTCTTTGGGACTCTCTGTGTGTCCTGGACTTGCATGTCTAGTTCCTTTGCCAGATTAGGGAAGTTTTCCTTCATTACTTTTTCAAATAAGTTTTCAGTTTCTTGCTCTTCCTCTTCTCCTCCTGGCACCCCTATGATTCAGATGTTGAAACATTGAAAGCTGTCCCAGGGGTTTCTCAGCCTCTCCTCATTTCTTTGAATTTTTGTTTCTTCATTCTGTTACAATTGGGTGTTTATTTCTTCCTTTTGTTCCAAGTTGTTGATTTGAATGCCAGTGTCCTTCCCTTCACTGTTGGTTCCCTGAATATTTTGCTTTATTTCACTTTGGGTAGCCTTCATTTCCTCCTTATTTTGTGATCAGACTCACCCATTTCTGTGAGCACCCTGATTATCAGTGTTTTGAACTCTGCATCCGATAAGTTGGCTATCTCCTTGCTTAGCTCTTTTTCTGGAGTTTGATTTGTTCTTTCATTTAGGTCGTATTTCTTTGTTTTGGCTCACTGGTCTGCATGAATGTTTCTTCTTTAACTCCTTGGTTGTCAAACTTCCATACAGTTTGATTTTCTGGCAGTTCTGGTTGTTTTTGTTTTTAAATTGGTTGTTATCCTTCTTATGGGTTGTGTGAGGAAGTAAAGCATATCTACACCTCCATCCTGGCAGGAGCTCCCAGAATTCTTACTCTTAATCATTACCAACAGTTACCTCCCTACGGTGTATAATCTCCAGCACCTGCTGGACAGTATCTGCTTAATACTTAGCCCAGCACAGGCAAGTAGAAGCTGCTGGGTTGTTTTTTTTTTTCATTTTAATCAAGAAGTTTGTTTAAACAACCAGATGCTTGACTTGAAGGGAATACTACCTAGGATTCATTTCTTTTCTTTTTTTACTTTTTTTAAAAGATTTTGTTTATTTATTTTTAGAGAGGGAAGGGAGGGAGAAAGAGAGAGAGAGAGAAAGAAACATCAATGTGCGGTTGCTGGGGGTTGTGGCCTGCAACCCAGGCATGTGTCCTGACTGGGAATCGAACCTGTGATGCTTTGGTTCGCAGCCCGCACTCAATCCACTGAGCTATGCCAGCCAGGGCGGATTCATTTCTTTAGAGTAATTTATCTCTACTTAAAGACAGATTGTTCTACATGTAACAGCTATGTACAAAAAAATTATAAAGTTGTCTTTGTCTTACAATGATAAATAAAAAACATCAAAATTCTCCAATCAAACAAGGTATGCAAGAATTTTTTGTGTTGTTCTCTTTTTCTTAAACAGCAAGAGCAAAATAACTTACTGGAATATAAAAATAAGAGCTGAATGAGCATGCTACTGATGGAGAAGGGTATCTTCAGAGAACCAGTAGTTTTCCCATCCTATCTCCATGTGATATCAATCAAAATATACCATTGGCCATTTAGTTAAAAAATGCAAATGCTTGTGCACATACATCAGTTACTTTACATACAATAAAGGAATGGGGAAAGGGAAAATGAAAAAATAGAGGACGCTATATTGTAGTATTCAAGATGTGGTGGAACCGAGTTGCAGTTTTCTAACTGAGAACGTCTTCTTGGTCTGGAAGAATGGAGTTCTGAAGTGAAGTATCAGGTTCCCTTTTTAGTAGACCCCTCTTGTTTGCTGCTGGAACACCTCAATTGTATCTTCATCCTCCAGTTCCAACTGGGCAGGTGTGTCTGTTTCATTGATTGGCTGCCCATCAATTCAGAATCTGATCTGCTTCATCAACAAACCCTGTTGTTCACAATAGGCTTTCATTGGTTTACTAAGTGGCGTGTGCCTCTTAATCTGAAACAGCACCACACAACCGTCCTCCTCTATCGCCTTCAAACTAACGTGATCTCAGTCTTGACTCCTTCCTTGGGCTTTTCATCGGCCATGGTGAGTGCCAGAGACTCTTTAGCTGCCACTTCACAAAAGAGGTATCAGGTCTGTTGGAAGTTGCTATTCTTATTCCTACTCTAGCCATTGAAGGCTGGAGTCTGTCCTGTGCATCTTTGTTTCCCCACAGCACCTCATGGTAGGAATAGCTTGCAGTTGTCAAGCATTTGCCACGAATTTGCATTTGCCAGGAATTGTGGCAAGTCCCTCACCCTATCACAATTAATGAATCATTGAATAAATGCATGGATGAAAAGAGGGGACAAAAACTCTTGAACAATGGGCAAAAATGGTCTGAAAAGAAGGGTCATCCCTGCTAGGTTGTTAGCCAGGCAAGAAGAGGTGGTAGCGGAGGAGAGGCCTCCCAGGGATCTGACTTATGCCCAGTATTCATCAGTGTTTTCATTAATGACTGCAAAGATGGAGTGCAGAGTATGCTAATCGAATTGGTGAAGCCTGCAAGGCGGGATAGAAGCTGAGCACTTAGGAGGCCAGCTCGAGCTTGCAGACAGTACTTGACAAATTAGATAAATAAACAGAGTCAATAAACGGAGCTCCAGGAGCTGCAGACTTCAAGTGGCTCCGAGGGAGCAGACACTTCTCGTGGCTCTGCCCAGAGAAGCTTTGACCCACTTTTCTTCAGGCTTCACCTGGCTTGACTGCACATTTGGGGCAAATCTGAGTGCAGTTCCCTTGAGGAACGTGGGCTTGGAGGCCTCACGGTCCAAGTCCCTATTCCAAAGGCTAAGCTGTCCCCATTCCATCCTGCCCCACCCCTCCTCGCCCTAGCCATCTGCTTAGCTGGGTCTCACGGGGAAAGGAGATGGTTCCACTTGCCCCTGCAAAGACCGGAGACTTGGTAAAGACAGGAACTTGCCCCATGATGCCCCACTCCTGCCCACCAAAATGGTGCTGCCCTTCTCTCTTCCTAGATAGTCTCATCATTAAGCAACTTCTTTTCCCATTTGATGCTGTGCTGGGGGTTCCTTGGGAAAGTGTGTTGGGTGTGAAAGAAGGGACAAGGACACAGTGTGATCTGGCAGGGAATGCCCTCTGCCTCCCTCTGGGAGGGAGACAACGTCTGAGCGATTTGTCAGTTACTAACCTGTGTGGGCTTTGCAGCTCCTGCCTCGTCCTTCTGGAGCTATGTGGCATCAGGTAAGTTACTTAACTTCTCTGAGTCAGGTCCCTCTGGTTACCAATAATTGAAAAGCCACTCTATTTATCTTAATCAAAACAGAGTACTTGATTTGAAGAATAAGAGAGATTCTCAGGAAACCTGGGAGCTGGTGAGAGGGTCTCAGTGGACCGTGGTGTGGCCTCTTTCTTCCTCCTCTCTGCAGTTGCGAAGTTCTCTGCTCTTGCTTTTACTCAGCACACCTGATTCTTTCTCCTTTCTCAGTCGGCCTTCATGTTACACCTGGCTACACACCAGTGTTACAGGCCCACCTTTATGGAGGGCCTAGCAGTGAGGACAAACGTCTCTATATCCAAATCTACATTTCTGGGAAAAGGAAACTGCACTGGGGTTAAGCTCCTACCCTGGCCTGAGGAGGTGTGGTATGTGCTTGGTGCCAACATGCCAGTAGCAACCCATTTTGGTGGCAGGGTGGCAGGTTCTCAGAGAAGAGGCAAGAGTGGGGAATCACCCAACCAGGTGTTCAGTGCATGCCTAAGCTTCAATTTGCCCATGTGAAAATGGGAATCCTATTACCTACCTCACAAGAATAAACAAAATACTCTACAGAGAGTGTTTGACATAGTGGCTGATACACAGTAAGTGCTGTCACTTGTGAGCAATTGCTCTCATTCAAGATAAGGTTCACTAGACTTGGTGAGAGGATCCCTGAGGTGAGATGGGCCCACGTGGGGAAAGGAGCTCCTGGGGAAAGGAGCTCCTGGGGAAAGGAGCTCCGAAGGGACAGGTCTAAGGGAGGTGACTATGTGGAATGTGTCTACATTTGTCAGCTGTTGGTTGCAAGGAGCAAATGGGGAAAGGAGGAAGCTGGAGAATTTGGCCTTTCTACAAGCTCAGTGACAGCTCCAATGGCACCTAAGAGCCCTGTTGACCTCCTGCTCTAAGGTTACATAGTTTGATCCACTGGGGATGAGGTGTCAGTACCTTCTTACCCTGAAATGTGTGCCAACTGGGGCACTGGCATGTCTTTTTAATCTTTTTATTTCCTTACCATAGAAGTTGATGTTAAAAGTCAGTCTACCATTAACTCATAGCCATGCTAGATGGTCAGACGCTCCATCCCCATTGCCTTTATTTCTATCCCTACATCTTCTCTAAAGCTCCTCTGCAAGAAAACAAAAACAAAACAAATAAAACCCAACAACAACAAAACTTTCTCCAGTTTGACCAGTATGCATATGAATTCATGCAGATAAATGAAATCTATGCCTGGACCAGAAAGGACCAGATTTGTTTGGAGTCAAGTAAGATATCCTACCACATATTATAGAAAATTAGAACTATAAGAGGCCTTACCAGTAGTTTAGTGATTTTTAAATATCAGTCTGTGAACCAGTATCAAAACTTAGCTTCTAAACAAATGCAGTTTCTGGATGCCCACCAACTGTCTGGCTCTGATACCCAGGCAGATTTTGGACTCGCTCTCACCCACGGATAGATGAGGACAAGGCCAATGAGACCCGCCACAGGTTCTGGGTCCCACAGACAATGATGGCACATCGTGGTTTAGGTTTCCTCAGTCATAGGTCAAGTGCAGATTATCTGTATTTCTAAGCCCACGTGCATGTCAGAGAAACAGAAGCCCTGTAATACTGAATCCAAAAGTAAAAATTTAAGGAACATTTTGAGAAGGTGAGCTTTACCTTACCAGAGCTGACCTCAACATGTTGCAAACACCCCTACCCCTCAGCCGGCACTCAGCCTCTCCCCAAAAGCTTGCTGCTTTGAGGTTGGGGGCGTGAGGGGAGAGACTAAGAGCCCTCCATGATTTTAACAATTTCAGTACGTTCTAAATCTAAGAAAATAATTTTCCATGTAAGCTGCCAGACTCCATTCAGGACTTACCAAAACAAGCAAAACAAAACATAAAACCAGACCAAACAGTAACTGTAGCTCAGGACTCCTGTGATGACTTTGGAAACCTTTATGACCTTCTAAGTTTGGGTGACTAATTGGTCCTTAGTTCTTCCCCTTAGGAGCTCTCTACCTCCTTCCCCTCAGTGTTTATGTCTATGCATGTGACTCTCAGACTTTCCCCTGCAGCCCTAGCCTCTCCCCAGCACACATCCCTTCTGGGACTGCCTGTCACCACCTTCCTCTTTCAGTGCAATCCAGATGGACCTCAGTCTTCTCCATCGAGGAGATTTTTCTTCCTCCATCCCCCACCTGCCTCTTTTGGCCAGCACCTCCACAGTGCTTCTCATCTCCTAAGCTTGGAAGGGGGTGTTCCACCTAAGTACCGCTGGACTCCATCTTTGTTGTTGTTTTATGTTGGATTAAATACAGAAAGAATGCTTAAGTCTGTCGACGGCACGAAGTTGGAGAAATTAGCAAATATGGGTGATGGAATCAAGATGAAAATGCTCCCAATGAGCTGTAAGGAAAGATGGAAATCAATATGATTAAATTTAATAGGAATAAAATTGTGCATTAAGATAGAAATATATATAATGTTACAGTACTAGGCTACTCCATTTATATGAGTTTCAAAAACAATTTTGTTTTTGAAAAATTATTCTACAGAGCTAGAAATCAGAATAGTAGTTACCTCTAGGATCTCATGGAGGAGATTGGCTAGAAAGGGGGCATGAGAAAACTCTGGAGTGAGGGCAATGTTCTGTGTTCTGATGTTGTGTTGGTTGCAGGAGCATATTCATTTTTAGGATTTATCCATTGACACTTGAGATCTGCGCATTTTATAGTACATAATTCTAAATCACATGGGTCATAAGGTAATTCTGTGTTTAACTATTTGAGAAACTGCCAGACTGCATTACCATGAGGCGTGTATGAAGGGTCCAATTTCTTTCCATCCTCACCAACACTTGTTATCTGTCTTTTTTTTTTAAGATTTTATTGGAATGTATCCAATTGGATATCCTATTGAATTTTATTGGACCTAAGAACACTAAAACACCAATACAAAAGAACCTTTGCACCCTGATGTTCATAGCAGCACAATTTACAATAGCTAGGTGCTGGAAGCAACCTAGATGCCCATCAGTAAATGGATGGATCAAAAAACTATGGTACATTCACACGATGGAACTCTATGCAGCAGAAAGAAAGAGGGAGCTCCCACCCTTTGCAACAGCTTGGATGGAACTGGAAAGCATTATGCTAGGTGAAATAAGCCAGGCAGTGAAAGACAAATACCGTATGATCTCACCTTTAACAGGAACCTAAACAACAAAACAAAGAAACAAGCAAAATATAGTCAAAGACACTGAAGTAGAGGACAGGCTGACAATGACCGGAAGGGAGAGGGGAGGGAATTTCAGGGGAGAATGGGAAGGGTTTACAGGAACAAACTTAAAGGACACATGGACAAAAACTAGGGGGAGGGTGGTAATGGGAGGGAAGTGGGGAGGGTTGGGTGGGTGGGCTGGAATGGGAGTAAAAGGGAGAAAACTGTACTTGAACAATGATTAAAATTAAAAAAGAAAAAAGATTTTATTTATTTACTTTTAGAGAGGGAAGGGAGAAAGAGAGAGAGAAACATCAATCTGCGGTTGCTTTGCTGGGGGCTGTGACGTGCAACCCAGGCATGTGCCCTTACTGGGAATTGAACCTTTGACACTGGTTCACAGCCTGAACTCAATCCACTGAGCTATGCCAGCCAGGATTCATTATCTCTCTTTTTGTTGATAGCCATTCTACTGAGTGAGAAGTGGTATCTCATTTTGGTTTCTGATTTGCATTTCTTTAGTGGCTGAGGATGTTGAGCCTCTGTTAATGTATTTAGTGATCATTTGCATATCTTCTTTGGAAAAATGTTTATTCACAGGCTCTGCCCATCTTCAAAGTGGCTTATTTGTGTTTTATTAGTGAGTTATAATTATTCTTTATATATTCTAGACACAAAGATTAGATATATGACTACAATTTTTCCCCATTCTGTGAGTTGTCATTTTGCTTTCTTGTCAGTGTCCTTTGAAAAACAAAAGTTTTAAACTTTAATAGAAAAAAATCCAGATGATCTACTGTTTTCTTTTGTTGCTTATGCTTTTGGCGTCATATCCAGATGTCCACCACCTGCCAAGATCACAAAGATTTACACGTTCTAAGAGTTTTATAGTTTTAGCTCTTATTTTTAGGTCTTTAATCCATTTTGAGTAAATTTTTGTATATGGTCTGCAGTGGTGGTCCAACTTCATTTTTTTCATGTGGCTATCCAGTTGTCTGAGCAAGTTTGTTGAAAAGACTCACTCCCCCATTGAGTTCTCTTAGTATTTTTGTCAAAAATCAATTTCCCATAAATCCAAGGGTTTATTTCTGGATTACATTTCTATTCCATTGATATATTGCTTATCTTCATGTCAGTACTATACTGTCTTGATTATTGCAGCTTTGTATTAAGTTTTGAAATCAAGAAGTGTCAGTCCTCCAACTTTGCTCTTCTTTTTCAAGATTGTTTTGGCTACTCTGGGTCCCTTGAATTTCCATAGGAGGTTTAAGATCAGCTTGTAAGTTTCTGCAAGGAAATCAGTTGGGATATTGATAGAGACTGTGTTGTATCTGTATTGCTATCTTTACAATATTGTCTTCCATTTCATGAATGTTGGCTATCTGTTCATTAATTTAGGTCTTCTTTAATTTCTTTCAACAATGTTTTCGTATTCTTCAGAGTATAAGTTTTTCCTTTCTGCTGCATTTATTCCACAATATTTTATTCTTTTATTGTTTTTCCTCTTTTATTTTTTGTTCAGAATATATTATTAAAGTAATTTTGTTTATTTTTACCTTTTAAATGTGGCTACTAGAAAATTTAAAATTACATAGGTGGCTCACATTATATTTCTACTTGACAGTGCTGTTCTAGAATAGCAAAGCTGAGATTAGACAAAACAAGGAACACAGAACAATGGGAGATGTTCAGGATGCTCATGGGATTATGACTCTGGCATCATGTTTGTGAAACCTGGTCTAGAAGTTTTGCTTATTATGGAAATCAGAAGTCTTGGAGAGCATCTGATGGCACTCAGAGACATGTGTAGCCACTCGTCCCTGTTCTACGCAGAGGGAATTTAATCAGACGTGACTTTCAGAGTACATGGTGATTTGTCAGCCCTTGGGTCTACAGGGTAGTAAAAGTGACATTGCCTGAGCTCAGGCATGAAAAACCAGGAGAAAAAAAATAAGAAAAGACAGTTCTTGATCTCAAGACCTCAAATCTTTACACATTACAACTAGGAAAAGGAATAGCAGAGCATTGCTGTCCACCCTGGACCGAAGCTGACTCATCTCTCACCACTTCTGCTCTGCCGGTTGGCACCCTGGCAGGGAAACCTCCCCTGGTCCTCCAGAATTGGTATTGATGCTACCTCAGTGTGTGCCCTTGGTGTTTCCTGCTTACTTTTCTTCCTTCCCTATAGACTGTAAGCTTGTCAAGAAGAGAAAATATCTTGTTAACCATTGACCCATCTATACAGAAGGGATTGGAATGATAATATTTAGTGAAGGAATGAATGAATGACTACCACCTTCCTTCTTTCATATATGTATATCTATCTATCTATATCTACATCTATATATCTATATCTATATCTATATCTATATCTATATCTATATATCTCTCCAGTTTAAAAGGGATTTGGAGCTGTCATTCTAGAGGAACAGTCTTGTACGTCTTATGTCTCAAACCTTTGGCATGTTAAAACAGCAAAATAACCTTTGGATTGGACCTAAGGCAACATTGTGTTCCACAGAACTGTTTGCAAGGAAAACAAGAAAGCAGATATGACTCCTGGACTGATGACAACTGTACTGAAAATTAAAAACATTGTTTTGAATTCACGTCACTATGTAAGCTTATCTGAACCAATAAAAATGCCTTCCTTCAACAGATGTAATCTTCCCCTTCCCTTTCTCATGCGTAACCCTTGCCTTTGTCTCCTAATCCAAGGAGTTTGATTTTGGGTTTCTGCCCAAATCTGAGTTTGGGTTTCTGTCTGAATCAGTGCTTCCTGAATAGCTATTCTTTTCTGATCTCAAATGAATGTGGTTGCTTCTTACTTTGGTCTTTATTTTTAGTTAACATTTCTTTGGAAGAGAATAATTTTTACAGCATTATATTGAAAAAAGAAAGACAAGTGCTTTGTAAGTGTGTGTTAGTTCAGTGGACAGAGTATTAAGTTTGTTGTCAGAAAAGCAATATGAGTTCCAGTTCTGGGCTTTGTTATTTCCTAGCTATGTGACCTTGAATAAGTCACTTACCTTCTCTGAACTTCAGCCCTCATCTATAAGATCAAAGAGCTGTAGGATTCCTTCCAGCCCTAATATTCTGTGAACTGTTGAAAACGGCAAATCTAGCTTTTCAATGTAGGCTCGCTTCCAGAAAAGCAATTCAACAGAACAGCTGCAATCTCCAACATTTTGCAGGGGCCTCTGCCTCCTCCCCGTCCTCCATGTCTCAGCAAATATTAATAGCCAAGGGCCTCAGTGAGTGCGGTTTTTAATAGAATCCAATTTCAGTCCATTTAGAGTGGGACTTTTCATGCTGACTTGGTAATTTGAACTCTGTCAGGCCTGAGGGACTGACTGCATTTTCCCAGTCTCTGCTGCTGGCTGGGGGCTGAAGTTGGGGAGGGGGAGCATGTAGGCACTGGGAGTGGAAAGCATCTTAATTAAAGTGGCTGCAGATGAGCTGTTTTGACCTCACATCCAGTCTTGCCTTTCTAACCCTGAGTCAGTGGGATGAGGATCCCCAGGCATTAGAAGGTGAGCAGGCAAGGACTGTACTCTTTTTTGACAGTCTCCTTCACTTTGAAGCTCAAAAGCCACTGGCCTGTGGGCAGAACCCCAGGAGGAAAACTGTGTTGATTTTGGGGTGTGGCTAAAAGACAACTGTTTCTGAAAAGCATCAGAATTATTCCACCTGATTGCTATAGCCCCCTGATATGCTTGGAGAGAGCACGCTGTGGAATAGGGGCTTCCTCTGCCCACCGTGTCACCCAAGTAGCGGTGCTGTTTGATCAGAGCAGTCCAAGGGCCTGCTGGAAGCTCTCCTCCTTCTAGAGTTCAGTGTGGGACTATGGGAGACTAACAGGCAGGTACCAGCAGCCACAGTGTAAATGAGGAAACAGAGGCCAAGGATGGGGGAAGAGGAGTGAAGGTTTATTTCATGTTGACTCTGTGCTGGGCACTGAGCTAGGAGACAGGCATTTCTTAATCCACCCAACATCCTTTTAAGGGAAATATAATATTGTCCTCATGTTTAAGTGAGGGTAACAAGGATCTGAAAAGTCAAAACTGCTCCAAGGTCATACAGCCAGTAAATGTCAAAGCTGGTATTCGAATAAAGTTCCTTCCATCCACTCCAAAGACCACATGGTTTGAAACAGTGGAGCTGGGGGCTCTGATTTATCTGCTGGTCTAGCTCACCAGCAGCTTTTTAACCTGGCTGGTCATCAGCAACACTTCAGGACTTAAAAAAAAACACCAAAAAACTCCCCCACCAAATTATAGTATCTTGAGCATTATTCCCTGTGAGTCTGATGCAGTGGGTGTAAATCAGAGCATGAGATTATGCATTTTTAAGTAGCTACTTTAAACGATTCTGATGTTTTGGAAAGCACAGCAGTGGAGCACATGGCTTCTCTTATAACCCAAGTCTCCTAGGATTTCTTCAGTTCTCAGAAGCACAGATCTAGTCCAGCCCTGCATTTACCTCAAGTAACATTTGCCACTGAAAACCATTATTCATTCATTCCAGGCTCAGGGCTCAACATTTATCCAGCACTTGCTATGTGTAGGCATTGTGCTAGACGTTCTGGCTGCAAAAATGAGTAAACCACAGTGCAGCCTTGAATGTCCAGAGAGTGAGGGAGACAAGCGTAAATAGGAAATTCCACTTCACTGTAGCAAATGCTAGCCAGAGGTAGGCTCATGTTAGAAGTGTAGACTAAGGGGTCAGGGAAGGCTTTCAAGTTATGATGCTTAAAGTTCTAAAGGAATTGGCAAGGCAAAGAGGGAGTTGGAGGAGTAAGGCATGGGCAGCTAGGCAGGGGGAACAGCATGGAAAGGCCCAGAAACCCAGAACAATGGGTGCAGGGAGTGAAAGGAAGCTGTGCAGTGATGGAATGCAGGGTAGTAGAGAAGACCAGCAGGTGAGCCTGGGAGAGTCAGTGGGAAAAATCACATGAAAGACTTTGCGTGTTATGCTAAGGAGTTTGGCTTTTAAAGTGATGAGAAGCCACTACAGATTTTTAGGCTATGGAGCGACATAATCGATGGTGGTTTAGAAGGGGCACTGGCAGAAACGGGGGAGGGAGCTGTAGGCGGAAGAAGCTGGCAACAGAGGAACAAATTAATTGCGGAATTAAGAATTTATGTATGTCAAAAAAGCACCATAAACAAAATTAGGAAGCAAAGCACTTGGAAAGCTTATTCGCAGTGTTTCTTGACAAAAATAATATTCTTCATAAAATTACATGTCGATAATAAAGGTCAACATACAAAATCAAATAAATAGAACATTCACAAAGGAAGAAGTACAAATGACCGACAAGCATGGGAAGACGTTAATCAGTAATCATCAAAGAAATGCAAGTTCAAATAACATGGACATCCTGTTGTTTTCCTATCAACTTGGAGAAGGTCTGATAGGCGCTAATCCCCATGCTTAGTGAGGGTGCAGAAGACCGGGAGCTCTCGAGACTGCAGACGGGAGAGTGCTTTGGTTCGAACTTTCCGGAGGGCAGTTGGCAACGTATATCAAAGTTCTTTAAGGAGGCCAAGCAATTTCTTCCTTGGATTTGTTTTTTTTTTCATCCTAAGGAACTAGTTATAGATATGTGCAGAATGTAGTGACAAGAATGTCTGTTGCAATCTTATTTACAATGAAGATTGGGGACAAAGGACATAATCACCATGAGGAGACTGGTTACCAAATGAGGACCCATCTGTGTGATGGGGAAGCTGTTGGAAAAGTTGGAGAGGCATGCAAAAAAGGTTACATTCATGGTATAGTAAGTGAAGTAGCACAAGGCGCAAAAAACCGTGTCCGCACGCTACCATTTGTGTGTGATAAAAGAATATATACATGTGTTTGAAAATGCTTCAGTGTCGCTGGAAGGGTACATGGGTAATGGGAGGGACACCAGGTGCTGGCAGATGGGGAGGGAGGGAGATTTACTTCTTACTATAGAGATTTTTGTACTTTTAAAATTTTGTGTCTGTATATGTATTATATATTCTAAAATATAAACACACATTTTGGAAAGTAAGTTATTCAAGAGTATATATAGGTATACTGTGTGATCTTTTCATTAAAAGCAAACTGGAGCCCTGGCTGGCATAGCTCAGTGGATTGAGCACGGGCTGGGAACCAAAGTGTCCCAGGTTCGATTCCCAGCTAGGGTACATTCCTGGGTTGCAGGTCATAACCCCCAGCAACCCCACATTGATGTTTCTCTCTCTCTCTCTTCCTCTCTCTCTCTCTCTCTCTCTCTCTCTCTCTCTCTCTCCCCCCGGCCCCTAAAAATAAATAAATAAAATGTTTAAAAAAAAAAAGAAGCAAACTGGGTATGTGTACATTTGACCCAAAAAGAGCCAAACTATACTTCCAAAGGATTATAATGTTTGTCTTGGGTGGTAGGATTATGGGTTGGAGTCTGTCTTTTCTCCCCCCTAAAATTCTACAATACACACGTGAGGCTTCCAAATTAATGACAAGAAAAGTGTAATTTTTTCCCCAAAGAGTCTACCACAAAAGTCCAAGCAGGAGATGACAGAGCAGGACGGGTTCAGGTTCATGCACCAGGTAGAGTTCAACAGAGACACCTGCAAACGAAGCTTGTGATTAAATGCCGGTCCCTGGCTTGGGGAGGTGTGGGGAGAAGGAAGCTGATGGTGAACACACCTGATTTTGCTGAACAGCTCTCTGCAGTCTCTGCTGAACAAATGAACAGAAAATTCACCACTCACCCCAAACATTAACTGCTACCCCCACACAGCCTTTTCCTTTGAGATCATTTAACTGTAGGTCACAGTGAGTGCAGTTCCAGGAAGCATGTGTATCTAAGTCACCAGACAAGCAGACAGCCTGTACACTTGTACTAGCAGGTCCCAGGAGGTTGTCCTCACCTACTTCTGGTTTTCAACATTTTTCTTTGGAAGGATGGCAACAGTCTTATGCCCATCTGTCCAGCCCTGCCACAACTCAGTCTCCGAGGCAAGTCCTCTCTCCTAATCCATGCTGGGAATAGCTACTCTCAGTCCATCCTGAATGCGAGACCAAAGGAAGACCCTGCCAATCTGAGCTGCTTCAACAGGCCACCTCTGACCTCCTCTTGCCCTTCAGGGTCAAGAGCTCGCAAGCTCGCAGGCTTTCTGGGCTGGAGGCTACAGAGCAGGGGAGTTTGCATGTTTGTGCTGTGTATCCTGCAGGGTCGTTTCGAACTGGGGCCATGTGAAACCATTTTGGTGGAAGAGGGCAGAGAGAAGGACATGGTAGAGGTGGGGTAGAATGTGGCAGCTGTAACAGCTTTTTCCTTTGCTTCGTCCCGAGAGGCTGAGCTATTGGCAAGCAGCTGTGGGCACTTGGACATTTCTAGCACTTTCTTACAGTCCCCATTGGAAGGCTTTGAGGAGCTATGTGAATATAACTTGTGCTGCCGCTTCTGGGCCCCTCAGCAGGGATTAGATCCTGCAGTGGTGGAGCCTCTGATTAAACAAATAACCCGTAATTAACTTTGTGTTTCCTTTCCATCTTTGCCTATAATTGTGACTCTCCCCCAGTGCTGGGGATGGGGTGTGGAAAGCTAGGTGGATTGTTTGGATTCTACTCATCAGCAGGTAGAATGAACAATACCCAGAAATAACTGCTGGGTCTCAGCTATCTTTTCCTGGCCTGTCCACTAGGAAGTTTAGTGTTAGGGATTTTTTTTTTTTTTTTTGCCTTGGGCATTTTAAATACAAGAGGCAGCTCAGGCACCACCATTGACACAGTCAAGGCTTTTCAACTTAATATACATGGTTCTGCTCTTGAATGGTTGTAACTGCTCAATATACTTTGGAGAGCAGCAACTGTAGTCTAGTTCACAGCTAGAGCTCTGGAGTCAGACAGACCTGGTTCAAACCCTAGCTATTCCGCTTAAGGCCATGCAACCTTGGGAGAGTTAATTTTTCTGGTTTTCAGTTTTCTTATCCATCAAATAGAAATGCTATCTCATAGGAGAACTGCATGAAAGAAATGAGATTATACATGTAAAGATCTGAGGGTAGTGCATTTAATAAATGCTAACTATTAACATTATTGCATCTGTATATATTTTAATTGTACAATACTGTCTCTTTCACTAATCACACAAAAAATACATGAAAGTGCTTTGAAAAATTTAAAGCATCATATAAATTAAAGGTGTCATTGGTAATCATCTCACATGAGTCTTTCTCAACTCCTCCGTCTCCTTTAAGACTGGGATGATATCCTGTGTCCCCCAGCACACTGCACAACGGCAGGCAGTCAATAAGCCCTCGGGAAATGTTTCTTAGTTGACTGAAGCAACATGGCATAAAGAGCATAGCTATCAGGAGACTAGGCTGGGATAAGATTAGTTTAAGGCAGGAGAGCCAGTCTGCAGTCATCACTTATTCATTCAACAAATATTTGTTGAACACATTCTCTGTGCCAGATATTGAGTCCAGCTCATGTCATCAAAAGGAGGCTGTACAAGTCCCACGAAGTCCCACAAAGCCAAGTCCCTGGGCAGTCTCCCCAACCCCAGCCTCAGCCTACGCTGAAAGCACAAAGGCAGCAGCCAGCATTCTATACCCCTGGACAAATGGTCCATTGCTTTGGGGGAAGCCCCATCCTGCCTGGCTGTAAGTAGCTCTGAGTGAGTTGGGGGAGGGAGTGAAAGTGGGGGAGTGGGCTGCTTCCAACAGAAATGACAGGAACTGCTGCCTGTTAATTTATTTTTATTTACACTTAATTAGTCCACAGTTCAGTCCCCCAGTCTATACAATGCTCTCTCCCTTAAGCGTCCTCTCTCCCTCCCCCCCATCACCTATGTGGTCAACCCTTGGCCCACTTTACCCTGCCCTTTTGCTGTCATGGCTGCCTGCTGGAGTGGGGGGATGGGAGAATGGTATGTGTAGTCACCAGAGGGCACTGAGAGTGGGCTTCAATGGCATGTGAATCCTGGCAGAGTTTCAGATCCCCTAGGGGGAGAGAAGAAAGCACAAGCCAAGGGAAGGAGGGAGGCAGGGGCTGAGGTTGCTGTGGGTAGGGGTGGGGAAATCCAGTGTACACATTCACAGCCTCTCGCCTGGCTTAGCTAGTGCTCCTGGTGATTGTCTCATCCCTGGATTTGTCACAGTTGCCTTGAGATGCTCTGGTCTGTCAGAAGTGTGTGGAGGGTCCAGCTATGTGCTCCTTGCCTGCTGCCTTTGGAATGGTACACCTGCCAGGTTCTGTCTCTGTCAGAAGCACAGGCATTCCTGGCCCGTGAGAGTCCTCCCCAGCTGTCCCTGTAGAAATTAGGTCCCTCTCAGTGGCTGACCTACTACCGAAGAGGGTATCTCCATTATCAGGGCAACCCACTCGATTCCAAATTTGCACCTCCTTTTTTTTCACACTGGGAGTAGACGGTGAGTTGAGGGGCAACAGGAGGAAGAGGTGGGAGGGGGTCTGACGGGAGAAGTGGGGAGAAAGGACCAGGAGCCAGGGAGGGGCTCTCCACCACGGGATGCCGGGAAGTCCAGGTTCACTGCAGGGGCAGCTCTAGACAGGTATTGTCGTTACACGGCTTCCTTCTCTCTCTGGGAGCATCTGCTGAGCTTCATCTCTGTCAGCTGGATGTACCGAATCACATTGGTGTCTGTGAAGAGAGAAACACTCCTTAGGGGACACTTGGTGAGGGAAACCCTTGGGTGTACACAGAACCCATCCACAGCTGTGTCTGCAGATTATGCATGGGCCACACTCACTTGGCCAAGGTCCAGGGTGGCTGAGAGAGCAACCAGGATGTCAGCATTCCCGACACAGCCTCCCCCAGCAAATGTGGACGGGTCACCCTGACCCAGGGACAGATGGCAAGGAGAGGAGAAGAGGAGGGATTTCTCCCTCTATTTCTATGAAACAGCATATGCCAGTGGTCCTGAGTCAGCACAGTTAAGTTGAGGCTCTGTGTGGAGTTTAACCCCAGGCACGTTACCAGCTTCTCTGAGCCTTGTGTCTTGTCTACAAGAAACAGCTTCCATTTTTGAATGCCTACTTTGTGCCGTGCTTTTAACCTTCATTATGTCGTTTAATGCTCATTATAATCCCACAAGGTATGTGGCATCATCCTCACTGTGACGAAAGGGAAGACTGGGCCCTGGAGAGGTTCGGGAAGTCACCCAAGGAGACACACAGTACATGGTGCATCTGACTCCAAAGCCTGCCCCTCCTGGGGGGCACGATACCTTTCTCATGAGATGGCTGTGAGGACCAAAATAGGTCCGTCTCAAAGTGCTTAATCTAATGACGAATAAATATTAGTTGAATGTACTTTTTTAAAAACTGAATTGTTTAAAATGACTTTCCTTCATTGTCTTCTTTTTGTCCTCATAAGTGGAGTGGATCACCTCACCTTGAGCTGGGGAATTATCCCCCAACCCCAGTTCTTAAACTGGGGAGCAGGGTGCGACATAGAATGGCCGCTTAGCGCTGCACATACCAGCACGTAAGAGCGGCAGGCTGCCCGGGATGTTTACTTCCCGAAGTAGAAGTGAATGCTGTAGCATGCGCGAAAAATGCCAGGGATGTGGCATCCAGAATGGTGCTGGTACGCAGTAGGTGTTCAAGAAAATTCTGTTGGATGAATCCAGATCTTAATCCTCTAGTGAGTTACAGTACAGTTGGGGGAACACAATCAATATATAGAAAACTAATCAATACATAAAAAATAGGCCTGGCTGGTATGGCTCAGTGGGTTGAGTGCCAGCCTACAAACTGAAAGGTTGCCGGTTCAATTCCCAGTCAGGGCACAAGCCTGGGTTGTGGGCTGGGTCCCCAGATGGAGGTGCGTGAGAGGCAACCATCAGTGTTTCTCTCCTTCTCTTTTCCTCTCCTCCTCCCGTAAAAATAAATAAATAAAATGTTTTAAAAAGTAAAGCTATTGGGGTTCTGACAAAAGTAAAGAAAAAAGTATATTTTGGATATTTGCAAATTGATCCTAAAGCCCTTAAAGGAGAAGCACATTAAAAGAAATCGGCCACATGAACAAAAGTGGCAACATTAAGTCAAAGTCATTGTTGAAATGTTGCCTCTTGAGAGAGGCTCTTTCTTAGCTCCAGGGCTACAATATCACCCCATTTACTCTTGATCCTTTTACTCTGCTTTATTTCCTTCATAGCACTTAACACTACTAAATATTACATTATCTATTTGTCCATTTGCTTACTTTCTATCTTCCTCCATTATAACATAAACTCCTTGAAGGTAGCAACTTTGTTTTGTTCACTGCTATCTACCCAGCACCTAGAGTAGCTCCTGAGCCATTGTAACTGCTTAATAAGTATCTGTGGAGTGAATGAATGGCCGAGCTAGTGGATAGGAATTTAAGCAAATGGTACCGCTTAATGGATGCTCTAAGGAATGGGATCTGACTGGGGAAGCCAGAGCATGCTTCCTGGAAGATACTGGGCTTAGCACCAAAATCATTCCTTTGTATTATGTCTTGCCAACTCTGTGAGCTCCTCAAAAGCACGGGTACCATTTTCTCATCCACATCCCTGGTGCCTGGCACAAATCTTGGCACATTGTAATAATTCAATATGGATTTGCTGAACAAGGGAAGAAAGCTGGATTCTGGGTTGGAAGAGACACCTCTGTCTTTTTCATATTGTACCTGAAGAGAAGCAGTGCCCAAGCTCCTGGAACCCAGGCCCTAGGCAAGTGCCCGGACTGTTTGCTCTCCTCTTTCTATGTCCTAGCACCCACCTGACCTCTAGTTCGCCATTTCTGCACCTGCCTGGCCCTGCACCGTGAAAGCTATCCATCTCATTATGAAAGCTCCTGGACCTGCCAACGGGGGCTGATGACTAGAGAACATCGATTTCTGCTTTACCTGTTGGCTGTCGGGTCCTCGCTTCTTTCAGGTAGTAGAGTGCTTTGTCGTAGTCCCCAAGGTGGTAGAAGGCCACGCCAGACCGATAAAGGGCTTTGAAGTTCTCCCCTTCCTTCTTCAGGACTTTGAGGCAATACTCCTTGACTCGTTCATAGTTTACCAGTTCAGCCTGGAGCAGGCAAGCTATAGAAGAAGACAGAAAGAAGGGAAAATGCCATCAACACACAACAGTTGGCTCTGAATGCCTCTCTTTGGTCCTTTTTCCCCATCCAGAGAAGAGTTAGGAGTGTTGGGGCTTTACATGGGGGCTCATGCCATGAGCTATGTCATCAAATAATCCTGGGTGCTAGGACCCAGTTTCATCAGCTGCAAGCTGCATGACCTGAACAAGTTACTTAGTCTTATGGGTTGAATTGTGCCTCCCCACCCAACAAGATGTGTTGGATTCTGAACCCCCAGGACCTCAATATGTGACCAAGTTTGGAAATAGGGTATTTACAAAAGTGATGAAGTTAAAGAGGCCATTAGAACGGGTTCTAATGCAACATTACTGATGTCCTTATGAAAAGGATGCTATAGGCTGAATGCTTATATCCCCGCCCCTAAACTCATATGTTGAAAACTAATTCCCAACTTGGAGGTGGGGCCTTTGGGAGGTGACTAAGGTGTGATGGTGGGGTTTTCATGACTGTGATTGGTGCTTTTATAAAAGAGACCTCAGAGAGCTCCTTCACCCCTTCTGCCTTGCGAGAACACGGTGAGAAGACAGCCATCTAAGACCCAGGAAGCAGGTCCTCACCAGATACCAAGTCTGCTGTCTGTGTTTTGATCTCGGACTTCTCAGCCTCCAGAACTGTGATAAATAAGGGGTTGTTTGAGCCACACAGTCTATGGTATTTCTGCTACAGCAGCCAAAAATGGACTAAGACAAAGGGGCAGTTTGGACACTGAGACAGACACACAGAGGAAAGGGAGACATCTACAAGCCAACAAACTCCAGAAACTAGGAGAGAAGAATGTGATATATTCTCCCTTATAGCTCACGGAAGGGACCCAGCCCTACCAACACCTTGATCTTGGACTCCTAGCTTCCAGAAGTGAGGCAATAAATTTCTACTGTTTAAGCCACCATTTGTGAGACATTTGTTGTGGCGACCCTAGGAATAAGCTACAGGAGGCAATCACAATCCTAATATTGGTCTAATGCTTACCTTGTGCCAGATGCTTGTCTTACTGCTTTCCTTGCATTACCTAATATAGTCCTTGGACCACTATGATGCAGGTCCTATTATTATTCCCACTTGTCAGATGAGGAAGCTGAGGCTCAGAGAGGTTGACTGATTACCCAAGGTCACACATCAGGAAAGTGGCAAGACTGAGATTTAAATCCCTGCTGTCGGACTCCAGAGCCCAAGTTCTTTATTGACTTGTTGAGAGGATTATATAAAGTAATGGTCATAAAGTATTTAACACAGGGCTTGGCACATAGTAAGCACCCAAAGTGTTATTTAATATTATTATAATTCCCTTCAGCCCCGGCACCCCTGCAGGGACAGCTGTCTCTGCAGTTCCTGGGAGCAGGGGCCTCCCGAGGGGCTACTGCCCCGCCCCATACAGGGCGCCCCTGTGGATATAGGAAGTGAAGGCTGGCGGGTACCTGTGGGGGCGCTCCTTTCTGTTCCACAGTCAGCCATGTGCCCTGGAAGCTTTCTCTCACTGATCAGCCACAGGACAGGGACCAGGGTGAGGAAGCTTATATGAGCCTGGAGAGGGAGCGCCTCCCAAAACGTGGAGCCCTACTATCCTCACTTGCCTCACCCTCACCCCAGCGCTGCTGACCTACTACTACCTCCACCTCCACTTGGTCACTCCGATACCAAGGAGGCATGGACTAAGAGCATGGACTGTGTTGGAGGCACAGGTCGGCTTCTCCTAAGCGAACAAAAACAGATTTAGGAGGCACAGCGGCTCATTCCTGCCAAGACCTGGCTGGGTGGGGCGGGGAAAGTGCTGGAGCTGCTCTTCTGTGCCCGGGGTCCCCTGTGCACTGATTTTCATCGTCAGGGGTCTAACTTCAGCTGTTTTGATCCCTTAAATAACTTCCCATGGGTCAAAATGGCTAATTAGGTGGCCAGCCCTTTCATTTGGCATTGTGGACCAAACCAAACCAAACCAAACCAAAACAAAACAAAACAAAACTAAACCACATCCTTTTTCAGTGTGAGGGGGAGGTGAACCAAAGTTTTTCCAGCTGAAGGTGTGAGAACCAGGAAGTGGAAGAGAATGGGCCCAGGCCTAGAAACTGACCTGTCAGGTTTCACTGCCCACGGGGCAGAGAGCCAAACAGTCCACCAAAGCAGCTGAAGCAACTGGCTGCTAACCCCCGGGGGCCTGGGTGGGGCGGCTGCAGTCACAGACGTCTCTATCTGCTGACACGCCAGGGGACTATCCCTGCGGAGCGGAGCGGTTGCCGCCAGCCCCCCTCGCTCCTGCCCCCTCTCCCCACACCGGTTTGCCCAGGTGCTGAGAGAGCTCTGCAGGCTGGGAGGGGTTTCTGTCATGAGGTTCCTGTGTGTGAACCTCTGGCTGCTACCTGTGAGGGACTGGGCTTCAACAGCGTTCCCAGCGCTGGAGGATTTCCTGTCTGTAGCTTCCCCCTGCTCCCCTGACATGGTCCCAGCCTCTTCCCGTCCAGCCCTCCACCTACAAACAGACACTTCTGTTTGCTGACCTCAGCGGTCTGGGATACGGCCCTTCGTTTAAAAAAAAAACAGTTTTTGGACATCTAAAATTGTGGGGGCGGGGGCGGGGGAGCAAAGCAGCCTGGAAATGGAAACGATCCCTTCTCCTCCAGGCCAAAATGAACAGACAGCCATCAATTTCTGGGACTCATTTGGTGAAAATGTCTCGAATTCCCCTACAGACCTGGTGGGAACTGTGATACTTGGCTGTGGTCCAGGGTTCAGACCTGGTGGGAGGTGGGGCCAGGCAGGTTCCAGGGTGTGGAGCCCCTGCTGGTGGGCACCAGGGGCAGAGCCGGGGAAGACAGAGAAATCCAGACTCCGCTGGGGTCCAAATGGGCTGCCATCCAGCTAAGGAACTGGGGCTGCCAGAGGTGCCAGAGGTGCGAGGCCAGAGCTCTTAAGAGGGTCTGACGTGGAGGGGGTGAGAGAGAATCTGGAAAGCTACCCTCAGCCCTACATACAAGCAATTTTAGGTGCCACTGTAGTGTGGCTGGGGAGCTACCTGGGATCCATATACCAAGCCCACAAGATAGATAAGCTGGGGTATTTTTAAGATCTGAGACACTTTAGAGCTGAGACAGTTAAGAAGGAAAGGTTGACCAGCCATCTTGTGACGTTCCTTCCCTGTCCCTGTGTCCATTACCCAGGGTCTGGGGGCTGCAGTGGACACTTAGAGCAGGCCGGGCTGTGCCACTGCGGTGTCCTCTCAGCTTTACTCCCTCACCCTGTGTTAGAGGTGGCACTCGATACCTTGCATGCACTGTGTCTTTTAATCTTCACGGGAGTTCCATGAAACAGGTTCTATTTTTATGTTTGTTTGTTTTACAGATGATGAAACCCAGTTCCGTAGAAATTGAGTAACCTGCTAAAGGTTACTCAGCTACGAGGTGGTAGAACTATGATATCCACCAACTTCTGCCAGGCTCCCAAGACCATGAGTGCCTGCGGGTCTGCCTTTGAAGACTTTGGAAGCCCACATAACCCCTGGTAGAGGACAGGTCACCTGTACAAACTGCCTTTGTCTGTCTGTGTTGCACAGGCATCAAGGCAAACAGTGATGCCAAACTGCACTGGGCACCTTACAGGGCACTGGGATCAGGTGATGAACCAAACACTCCATCCCGGAGCTGATGGACTGGCAGGGGGAGGAAGGCAAGCGTGACATCATTATTGTAGATACTCCCCAGTGCCAAGAGCTGTGAAGGAGCAGGGATATGCGGAGGGAAGGGCCCTCAACCAGTATAAAGTACCATGGGAGGGCTTCTTGGAAGAAGTGGTATTTCAAGTGAGTTCCAGAGATGGTTTCTCAACCTCAGCTATAAACATTTAGGGCTGGACACTTTTTGTTATGGGGGATGACCTGTGCACTGTAGGCTGTTTAGCGATGTCCCTGGCGTCCGCCCGCTAGATGCCAGTGTGACAACCAAAGAGGTGTCTCCAGACAGTGCCAAAGGTTTCCTAAGGAGTAAAATCACCCCTGTCTGAGAACCACTGGTGTAGGTGGAAGGGGGAGAAAGGTTTCTAGGCAGAGCCAACAGTTGGAAAAGCAAGATCAAACTACGGCACAGACTCTTATAGTCCTGCGGAGGACCTGAGACTTTATTCTTAGGGCAGGAGTCGAACTGGGTGATGAAATGGTGGTGAGTAGGCCGACTCGAGTGAGGCCGGAGAGAGGGATTAACTGCAGTGCCCTTGGGGAGATACAACTAGTGAGCACTGGGGAGCCCCTGCAAGGTCTCCCTCTGCGGTTACGTCATGTGGGCAGAGCCCTTCATCCAGGATTGTCACTGGGGATTCACTGGTGACCCAGGACGGTTCGTCCCTTGTTGGAACCTACTGCCTATTTGAATTCACGTTTATAAAAGGACGGTCTCTGTCCTCTGCTGCACGGCATGGACCAGTGTTGTGAAGAGGAATGCGCTGGGAACCAGAGCCCGACCGTTGCCACCTAGCCAGCATTAGGGAAATTGCGTTTCCTTTCGGGGCCTCAGTTTCCTTTCTAGACAACGAGGGGCCTGTACTTCACTACATTTCTGCCCTTCCTTCAAAAGGAATTCTGTTCTCCCTATTTATGACTTATGGGGAGGCCCCTTCTGTTGGAAATGAGTCAGAACTGGCAGAGCAGTCGTCCAAAGGGCTTTGAATGTAAGACAATTCTCCTGCTATGTAGAGATTTTAAAATTTTTATGTGTGTGTGTGTGTGTGTATCACAGGGAATTGGAGGGAGGATCTACAGGATCTTCCCCGAAGGGAGTAAGCACCACACGTGAATCAGTCCCAGCAGAGGAGGCTGTGGACTTGGGAAGGCAGGTCTCAGGCTGGATGGAGAGGGAGCTTGTTCCTGTCTATGGCCTTGACTCTAAGTATATACTTGAATTTGAAGATGTGGTCCTTCAGCCACAGAAGGGGTGCAGGGAGGGGACACATGAAAAGGGGCCTGGGCTCCCAGACAACCATAGCTACAGACTCTTTTGAAAGAAACATCATCAACCTTCTGGTCTTTGGGCCTTTTCACAAGATTGAGTCAATGTTGCAGCTTAGAATCAGCCAGGCTGTGGAGAATTAAGGCAAGCTTCTCTTCATGCTTGGACGGAAGTGCTAGAAGAGAAACAGCCCTCCCTGAGTCTAATAGAGTGGCAGCAGTGGTGGCCAGGGCAACGTACAAGAGAAAGGAAAATTCTGGAGGACAAGAATAAGGGCTGAAAATCTCCAACCGCCCCTCCCACGGGGAGATTCCTCTTCCGCTGCCCATCTTGGGTGGAGAGGGCATGTTTCTATGGCAAGGGCAGGCGGGCTTTCTTGAGGGGCCTGTGGTAGGAAAAGTTAGAGAACCGGCAACCGAAACCCTGCCGCACGCTCACGCACTCACACGGAGGAAATCGTTTGATGTTCCCCAAAGCAACCACACTGAAACCTCAGGCTAAGCCATGTCAGCTTCTCCTGGCCCTGGCACCTGTTTTCTGTCCCCCCTGGGGCACACAGGGCACAGTCACTGCCAGGGCCAAGTGCCACTCGCTGGCAGGAGATGAAGGGAAACGGGATGACAGGAGGAGGAACCAGTTTTGTAGCCATCCATTTTCAGCTGATTCACTGCAGTTCGCCCTGCCCTGCTGAAGAGAAGGGAAGCATGGGCTACAAGGGAGGGAAGGAGAGACCCCCTGAGCCCAGGAGGAGGAGGAACCCGCTCTCCGAGGCTGCCTCAGTGGTATGGGTTGGACTGTGTCCTCCCAAAGACAAGCTGGAGTCTGAAGGATATGGACCTGTTTGGTGACAGGGTCTTTACAGAGGTAATCAGTCAAAACTGGTCATTAGGGTGGACCCTAACTGAAAACGGCTGGTGTCCTTATAAGAACAGAGGCATTTGGACACAGAGACAGACACACACAGGAGAGATGATGTGAGAAGACACAGGGAGAAGACAGCCATCTACACGCCAAGAAATAGCCGAGGTTACGAGAAGGTAGGAGAGGAGCAAGGGACAGATTCTCCCTCAGAGCCGGCGGGGAAAACCGCCCCTGTCACCACCTTGGCCCTGGCATCCTGGCCTCCAGAACTGCAGACGACACACTGCTGCT
The DNA here is from genome assembly GCF_004126475.2 of Phyllostomus discolor. Classification (NCBI taxonomy): domain Eukaryota; kingdom Metazoa; phylum Chordata; class Mammalia; order Chiroptera; family Phyllostomidae; genus Phyllostomus; species Phyllostomus discolor. The sequence goes on along the minus strand of NC_040903.2, from coordinate 193,706,905 downwards.
GTTCGAAGCCACCAGCCCCTGGTACTTTGCCACAGCAGCCTTAGGGAACTAATACACCTCACTCGTCATTCCTCTGGGAGGTGGGACCAAGAAGTGGCTGTTACATTGCTGGGGGAAGTTTCCCCAGAAGTTAACCTCATTATTTGATTCATTTTCAAATGTATTTCAATGATACAGTAGTAACACGGAAGAAGCTTGGATGGGGCAGAGGTGGAACTCAGAGTATTTAACAGCTGGCACAGGCCGCAACCAAACCGAACGGGCACCGAGTGCTGTGCCAGCCAGTCCTGGGGTGTCCTGGCTGGACGTCAGCGGTGGGTCTGGAGGCACAGTCCCGGGCTGGAAGCCGAGCTGTGCCACCCACCAGCCCAGGCCCCTGGGCATGTTACTTAATCTCCCTGGGTCTCATTCTTTGCCTGTGTTACATGGAGATAATACCTACTTTGTGGGAACCCTGGTGATGATAAGATGAGATAATTAACGTGTTATGTGTCTCACACGGTGCTGGGCACTCAAGCTGATTCTCACCAATGCTAGTTCTTCAGGAAGCCATTGGTTAAACGCAGCTTCTCCAGCAACATGTACCTTCATGTCAGAGAACACGTCCTTTTCGAGTCCTCTGAACAAAGCATGATATACACATGAAGCTACAGCTTAACTGAAAGAAAACTGTCAAGACTAGGTCGGGCACACTGCGGAGGGGGATTTGAGAGGCCTCTGCACAGCAAAGCAATGGGAAAATAGAGCGTGCGGTGAGATGCCGGGAACATTTACTCAGGAGGCTGCGCCTCCAGGACCACAGTGACCACTCAGTCTCCCCTGTCCAGGGAGGCGCTGATTGTGTCTCCAGAGTTCTGCAGACAGCTCTCTTCTTTTGATTTCTCATTGTTGTTTCATGGTGTAGGTTGTACACCATGACATACACTCCATGTGTAGGAATTACACCATGTACATACACACTCACAACTGCCACAAATGTTTCCTTAAACCTAGGCTTGATGCCTGGCTTTACTTACCAGTTTTCCTTTCAAAGGTGCATTTTCCCTGTTAGGGATGGGCGGGGACATGCAAAGAACATTACAGAAGCAGCTTTGCAGCCAGAAAAGGAGGCTGGAGGGAGAGAAGGGGTGGGGTTCTGGGCCTGTTTTCTTCTCATAGATTAGACAGCCTCTGAGTCAATAGCTGGTTCTGCCGCCACCCCTCCACATGCCGCCACCCCTCCACACCCCAAACATTCGTGCTGTCTGCTCCCTGCTCTCAGCCGATTCGCTTCCCTCACCAAAAGTGGATGAGTGGATCCCACAGCCAGCATCTGGCTGATAGCTTTATGGATGGGGTGGGGGCATGGACCCAAAGTTGCTGGGCTCTTCTGGAGTCCAAATATTCAGGAGAGTCTACAGCCACATCTCCCTGGACGCGCCCGATCTTCTCTAATATTCAGGAGAGCTAGGAGCTCTAAAAGCCAGTGTGGCGGGAAAATCAATAGGTCTGTTTCCTGAGTCTATAGGGCAGGAGAGGAGGGGAGAGGGAAATGTTTTAGCAGAGAAGTTGCTGGCCAGGTTTGGTACCTCCGAGCTGGTTGACTCAGGATGATGTCCCCAGCACTGGCATTCACTCAAGTGCCCCTGAGTTAAAACACCTCTCCTCTCAGGGACTCAGTGTTGAAGTAGGTGAAAATGAAGGTAATTATGATCGCTATCTACCTTCTCCTGGAAGTCTTATTGGCAGCATGAAAAAAGTCAGTGCTTCCCAAGTGCTAGACCCTGACACCTGATGAGAACCCCATGAAAGGTGTTTTTTTTTCCATTAAAGCATCTGGGGAAGCTTATTTAACATAGAGATTCCCATACCCAATGCCCAGCAATGCAGATTTCCAGATTCCTGAGAGTTAAGAGGAAGCCCAGTAAGCCACATTTTTAATAAGTCCCCAATGGGCACTTATAGTTGGGCACCCTTCCCTCCCGAGCTGGTACATTCTAGCATTTTGGATATATGCTTCTTAAGGATCACGCAGTTGGTTGAACTGTGAGAACCCAGGACAGCCATGGGGAGCTGCAGGATTACCCACCAGGCAAATAGGTCCCAGATGGCCAAGTTCTGGAGCTGGGAAATCTATACATGTAGACAAACAATTGTTCTCAGTCGGTGACTGTGTGACACGTCAGGCTGTCTTCTTCTTGGAGACTGGAGACTTCTCACTGAGGAAGAGCTGAGGCCCAGGAAATGGGGAAGCAGAGGGCTGGGGTGCTCCAGGACGAGCTCCAGAGCCTCTAGCCTGGCGCCTGTAGGCAGCGTTCATCCATCCTCCCAGAAGGGTAATGAGAGTGAGAGCAGGTCACTTTTACTAAGCACGAATGGGCCAGGCACTGAGGGTCTAGTGTGTTGGCCATTCTCCAGATGAAAAAACTGAGGCCCAGTGAAATTCAGTCTCATTTGCTCAAGACCACAAAGCTAATAAGAGTCAGGGCTAGGACTTGAACCTAAGCCTTCCGGCACCTAAGGCCGTGCTCTTAAGCATTATGCATACTGCCCTCCTAGGCTGCTCAACTTCCTGCAGTGAATTTTAACTCAGTTCCTTCATTCAGTTGATCTGAGGCCTGAGTTCGGATTTTTGTGAGGCTTACGTGCGAGATCTGAAGGTGCCAGACTATGCTCACGCTGTACGTATACTTCTCATCTGGAAGGTTCCTACAGAACACTCTGGAAACCTCTATCCTACTTGTTTCTCTGCATTCAAAGAGAAACCAAGTGCAGAGTTTCCACCAACATTTTTTTTTCTAAAACCACCAAGATCTCCAATTTCATTGAGACACTACTGTTACCCCAATACAGCTGACACGACACATCTCTGGTTTCTTCCTGAAACGGCTCCTATCTTACCGGTACTTGCGAACTAACCCCCACACTATTGTTTTAAATTGAAAATTTTACTGAGGTAGTTGTAGCTTCAAGTACAGTTGTGAGAAATAATACAGAGATCCCCTGCATCCTTCACCCAGTTGTCACCCAGTGGTATCATCTTATAAAACCACAGTACCATATATGGATTACATATATTGGCACCGATACAGTCCCCAGATCTTATTCAGATTTACCTAGCTTTCCGTGAACTCGAGTGTGTGTTTAGTTACACACGATTTTACCACATAGGTAGGTTCCTCTGCCTCCGAACTTAAGGTACAGAAAGTTCCGTCACCAAAGGACCCTCCTGATGCCCTTTTATAACGACGTCTGTGTCCGTCCTGTATCTCACTTCCTCTTTAACCCCTGACAACCTCTCATCTGTGCTCCATTTCTAAAATGTTGACATTTCAAAGTGCTATAGAAATGGAATCATTCTAGGTGTGAAGTCTTTCGGAATTGGCTTTTCTCACTCAGCATAATCGCCCTGAGATCACCCAAGTTCTTGCATGGATCAGTAGTTCATTCCTTTTAGCTGCTGAATAGTGGTCCAAGGTATGGCTGTCCACAGTTTGACCATTCATCTGGCGAAAGACGTCTGGTCTCTTTCCAGTTTTGGGTTATTATGAATAAAGCTTCTATGAACATTCACAGACAGCTTTAATTTCTCTAGGACAAATGCCCAAGAATCTAATTCCTGAGTCACAAGGGAAAGCATTCAGTCTCATCATTAAGTACAATGTTAGCTTTAGTGATTTTTTTTGGTAGATGCTCTTTATCAAGATCAGATATTTCCCTTCTATTTCTAACTTGCTGAGAAATTATTATTTTTCTGTTACTTATGGATTTTAGCACATCCCCACCATGGTAAAGCTTTCACAGACCATGTTGGATAGTCTTTTTCTAACGAGGTCAGATCTATAGGTACAATCAACCAGAGAACCCTTTGGTTTTCCAAAGAATAACATTATTTGCCACAGCCACACGCTGGCATCAGGGGATTCCCATCATTGCAGCTATTAATGAAACATGTCTGCTTTGCCCTTCCAGGCAAGCATCTGTTGGGCACCTTTAAATCCCCACACAGCAAAACCACATCACAGCGCTTTGCACATGCTGTATGCTCAGAAAGTAGCAATTCCTAACATTTGCATGGTGTTTTACAACTCACTTGACCCTCACAGTGACTCTGGGAAATAGTTATCATTAGCCCTGCTTCCAGAAGCTTCCAGAGGCCTGGGGAAGTTAAGTGATGTGCTGAGGCCATTTGACCTTTAGGAGAGGAGCCAGGGTTGTCTAAGCCCTAGTCTCGTGGTGGTTCCATTCCTGCAGAGCTGGTGACAGAGTGGAAACCTGGACTCGCTGATCTCTAAAGGTCTCTTCCCAGCCTAAGGACCTGAGAAGCTCTGACAAAAAAAGGATGGCAGTGTCTTTGTTCTCCCCATCTCCTGCCGAGGCTTTATCTCGTGGACTGAAGCACCTCCTATTCCATTATTCACTTTCCCTTCTGACCCATTTCTTCCGATCCAGCACACCTTGCACTTGATTCAGGCAAACACTGACAAGTGTTTCTTTTGTTTTCTCTGTTTTAGCAACACTGTCCTTGGAGACCTCTTCTTTTCACTGTTCCCTCACTGTTCCCAAGTTGCTCTTTGTTTTCCCACCCTTTGAATTCTTCCCTTGGATGCCACCCGTGTCCGAGGGCCACTTGAACAAGGCCTGCTGCACCCCTCTCACCATCCCCGCACAGGCCTGGGCCGAGGCCCTTACTGGATGTATTCCATAAGGATTCATTCATCAAGGCCTATGCCCGGAGCTTTGGGAAGAAAATGGGAAGCATTCAATAGATGCTGATATCTTCAGTGGCTTTCCATTCTTCTTATTTCCTCTTTGTTGGCTAGTACATAGCTGTCAAGGTATCAGGTAAAAGAGCTAATAAAAAAAATCGTAAAAAATCAATCTTATGTTGATATTCCATTCAGGAATATTGGAATCCGCTCAAGGCAGTTGTAATGCCAAAGCCTGAGGTCAAGTCAGTGTTTTGGTGCCCGTCACGTGGCACTGCTCATGGGAGAAGGCACAGACCTGGAGCTACAGCAGCATCCTTCCAAGTTATCCCCCCCAGGGGCCCTCTCACTCTTGATCTCATGTGGTACATGCAGAGAGAGACAGGAGTAGCAGGAAGGTGGGACAGGGTTATTTTCGTTTGAGTCTTCATTGACACCCCTTCCTTGTGTTGGAAGTGGGACTCTAAAGGGGCCAGCTGGGCCATTTGGAATGTAATAATGAGTATTTGGCCAGAAATATTCAGAAGAAATCCAATGCCTGATATAACCTTTTCCTTGTTGGCTCTGGCCAAGGACACACGCCATGCCCAGTGGCAGGAATTCTGAGCCAGGATGGGGGAAAAAAAAACCTCAGGAGCCAAAATTCCATCCTGCTCCCTGTTTGAACTTTACAGAACGCCTCCCCTGTTCTTGTCGCCTCTCCCTTCACTTCTCTGTGACGCCAGCAACATCTCTCCGGGTCCCATGGCCTCTCCCACCATCTCTCCGTGACACCAGAGCAACCTTCATGCCACCAGCTGTATTTGGGGACAAGTTAGTTAACAGGCAGGTGGGCAGCAAAAAAAGGACTTCTGTGGCTTCTCTGTGGCAGAACTGCCCGTGAGAGCAAAGTGTCGGAAATAACCTGGATCTCCACCAGTAGGAAACTGGTTAAATAAATAACAGGGCATTGGTATAATGGAACACGACACAGACATTAAAATCATGCTGTAGAGACGTATACAATAACACTGAAAAATATTTTCCGTGGAAAATATTGGTGGAAAAAATGAAGCTTGTAAAAGTTTGTGCAGCATAACCCGAATCTTGTGGAAAATATGAGCATGTGTGTGTGTCTGTGAAGAATTTGTAACAGCAGGCATCAGAATTCCTCCTATGAGAAGAAATGACCTTATTTTTAGAATGCCTTCATCAACCGCTTTGAGATCAGTCGGAGGAAAAGTGGGTAGATGAAAAGGTGGCTGAAGCGCCCTGCATGGGAGACGCCAGGAATCTGGGAGGAGCAGCACCTGATAGGCGGAGAGGGCTGCAGGGGGAAAAGCCTGAGGGGCATGGAAGGTTGGTAGGTCGCTGCCAACTGCCAAACAAGGGGGGAAGTCGATAAGAAATTCCTGTTAGCCTGATGGTCAAAGGAGTTCTGGGAAGAAGAACTTTGAATATTCAGTTTTTGAGATGTAAACACCTTCTGTATCCTGTAACCTTCAGTCCAGTCTGGTACGACTCCACAGCCTACAGCTGGAGGACGTGGTGCCAGGGGTTGTGAAAGGGAAGGGGAACACGGGGGAAGCAGAACTAAGCCCTTGGTTGACACCCAGGTCGAGTAAGCAGCATCCTACGAGGGCAGAGGGGGCATAAAGGAGACCGGGGTTCCCAGCACATGTGAGACAAGCCCTCTTCTCTTATAAATAAACTGGAGAAAGGTAGACCTTGAAGTGGGCCAGCCAATGTTTGGTTTACATACACATACGAGGAAGACGGGAAGGAAATAACCCCCGACAGGAAAGAGTGGGCATCTTGGGATGGGGGATGACAAGTGGAGTTTTACTGTCTTCTTTGAATTTCATTTATTTTCAATTACCTTCTGCGATTATAATGTTTTACTTCTGTAATTAGAAAAGTATTTTTAAAAATCACCCCTGCCCACCCTGGCCGGGTAGTTCAGCTGGTTAGAGCGTCATCCCAATACGCCAAGGGTGTGGGTTGGATGCCCAATCAGGGCACATGCGAGAATCAACCAGTAGATGCATGAATACATGGAACAGCAAGTCGATGCCTCTCTCTCTCTCTCATCCTCTCTCTCTCTCTCTCCTTTCCTCCCTCCCTTCCTTTCTCTCTCTAAAATCAATTTAAAAAAAATCACCCCTGCCCATTATGTCTTCAAAGAGAGCAGGGAGGAGGGGTGAGAAAACGGCTTCTGAAGGTTTCCTGAGCAGAAAGCACAGCCTGCTCACTGGGCACTGCCCTGGGGAAACCCAGGCTCAAGCTGGGAAGCGTGGAGGAGGAGCCCCTGGAAGGGGGCATTAGAAGCAGGACCCTAGGGACAGACTTGCCAGTGCTTCCACGTGCAGGACCTCTGGTCCTGCCAAGGGCTTTCCTCATTTGACACCAAGAAGGAGCTCCGTCAGCTGGCATCAGCATGGGCACAGGAGGGCAGGCAGAGCCAGCCTGGCAGCCTCTCCCTCCCTGTCTCCCTTTTACGGAGGCTTGACTTCCTCTGGTTGCCCCTTCCCACCTGTGAGCCTCTTGCTGGCTAAGCTCCCCAGGGAACTCAATTGATCACAGCATGTATCTTCTCTTGCTGGCAACTGCTTATTCCTGGCTCTCAGACTCCGAACTGGCCTGACTTGTGAGAGAGCCTGAGGTTCTTCACTGCTGCTCGTTCAGTTCAAAGAAAAGGTCAGACAGCCCTGAGGGCAGAGTAGGGAAAGCGGCAGAGAGCGGATGCTGTCTAGCTGAGGCTTATTCGCTTGCACCATCTCAGGCCAGACATGTGTCTGCCTAGAACCCAGCAGTTTCTAAGTGTTTCCTGGACCATCCTGGATCCTGAGAAGCTGGAAGTAGGCACAGACCCCTGGGCCAACAACTTTTGGTCCTGCGTGAGCTCAGCTGCCCTTCAGAGGAAGCCTGATAGGTTGGTCACTTGTTCACTCAGCCTTTTGGGCCCAGGAATGTACCAGGTAGGAAATACCCACACGGAAAGCTGTTGGTTCACACCTTGTTCGCCACCCCTATCCTGTAGCCACTCAGGGAGCTGAAGCTTCCTGGAGCCCTCTTTTGCCCTCCTCTGTGTGCTCACTTGCTTCCCATATGCTCCCCTAGCTTCCTCCGCTAAGTCCTTTTCTCCTCATCTTTCACATACTTTCCTGCCTCGGTACCTACGGCAGTAGGAGTCACATTTACATGTAACCATCATTTATTGAGCATCTGTTATGTGCCAGGCACTCTGCTAGGCATGTGTGTACGCATGATCTAATTTCACTCACCATCACAATCTGCGTGATACGTGTTATTACTTCCATGTCGTAATGGAAACAGATGCTTGCAGGGGACCTTGGGACCTGTCCAGGGTTAATGAAGGAGCCGATGGGAAGGCGGGATTCAAACCCAGATCCTCTTATGCTAAGCAAAGTTCTTTTCCATCAGGCCACACTGCCCCACAGGGTTCCTGGGTCTAGGTCTGCTGCCTGTCTCTTCCTCTGTGTCCTCTCTCTTCCCTCCTGTCCTCACTGGCACACGTGGGGATACAGTCCTCTCCTTTTATAGATATCAGGGGAGAGTCCGCACAAGTTCCCAAGACCGAGTGGCCTCCAAAACCTGGGGGTGCAGGTCCATTTGAGAAAGGAGCTGAGTTCTGACTCAGCCTGAGCAATAGGTCCAGAATCACATCCCTAAAATGCTCATCCTCAGGGATCTCCAGCCTTGGGCCAAGGGTTGCAACTCTCTGAGATGCTATAACTTAGCCAGCAACTGTTCCCTGAAACTCTTGGTCCTGCCAGTCCATTTCTTAAAAGCTTTTTTCTCCTGCTACCAGCTTTCTTGGTCTAATGTAGCCAGTATTACCAGGTTTCTGACTAAATTTTGGAATAATCTGGGAAGATATAGCAGCAATAGGTAATATTTTGTAACTGATGCCATTAATTTAAATTCTGGGACCCAGATAATGTATATAGGCTCCCAACCCTGTCCTGGTACCTCTCAGAGACCCTCTGTCTGACTCTATCACCCTAGGAGGCTAAAACCTTATTTTGGTCTACTTTCAAATTTGCAAGGGTTGCCTTGGAAATTTTAGTTGAGATCTTGTAATGATTATTTGTTGGCACATACCAGAAAACTGGAATAAACATAATTTTAATGGCATTCTGGATATTACCTATGCCTTGTCTATCCTAGTCTGATAGTAATGCCAAAGATGTCAAGTAAAATTATCCCAAAGTTTCTCTTAATATCCCATAATAGGACTCACCCCACTTTCTGCAGTGGCCACCACCCCGATCCACACACAGTCTAGACCCTGGGAGCTGGGTCCTGTTTCCTTCCCAAATCTGGCTGCTACCAGAGGGGAGGAGCCTGGACAACCTCCCAAACCTGGACAGTTTAACTCTTCTAACGGGAGACTTGCAGGGCGTCTGACCCAACACATACTGTTTACATACGGGGAGTGGAAGCTCGGAGCGATGGGACTTGTCCAGGCTCACAGAGCAGGTTAGCAGCAGACTCTGAGCTGGAACCCTGGTCTCACCGCCCATGCCACGTTTTGAGGAGAACAGAAAGGATTTAGATTTGGCCTGTGAAGAGCCATGGCGAGCGTCCAGTAAAGATTCTACGAATGAGTGAGTTTCCTTCTGATGCTCTCTGGCTGTGGTGTCTGGGCCACCAATGGGCAGGATTCCCTAGGCTCAGGGGCCAACAGGAGCCCTGGATGCTGGGCACCCATCCTGTCCCTTCACTAACAGCAGAGGCATGTGACCAGGGGGCAGGGCCAGGTTACATCGAAAGCTCTGACCCAATGCTCTTCCCTGACCCGCCAGCAGATTCAAACCGTCACTAACAGGCTACTGAGCCCAAAAGGGCATCCCCCGATTTTGGACTACCATGCTGTAAAGTTCTAGCCCTGTATGTGGATTGGGGTGGTGGCCACTGCAGAAAGGGGGGTGAGTTCTGTTATGGGGTGTTAAGAGAAAGGTGGGGATAATTTTGCTCCACATCTTTGGTGTCACCATCACACAAGGATAGATGAGGCACAGGTAATATCCAGAATGGCATTAAAAATTATGTGTACACCCTGGCTGGTGTAGCTCAGTGGATTGAGCACTGAACTGCAAAGCAAAGGGTCGCTGGTTCAATTCCCAGTCAGGGCACATGCCTGGGTTATAGGCCAGGTCCCCAGTGGAGGACACGTGAGAGGCAACCACACATTGATGTCTCTCTCCCTCTTTTTCTCCCTCCCTTCCACTCTCTCTAAAAATAAATAAATAAAATCTTTTAGAAAATGATGTTTATAAGGTAGGCTTTCTTCAGGAAAATAAAAATAAGCAAAAGTAGCCATAATCTCTCTACACAGATAATTCTGTCATCATTTTTCTTAAAACATAAAAGCAATACTGCATATGGTTAGAAAAGTCAAACCCTAGGGAAAGATTTAAAATAAAAAGTTAAAACCTTAAACGCACATTACTAAATGAAAGAAGCCAATCTTAAAAGACTATGTACCGTGTGATTCCAACTACATGACATCCTGGAAAAGGCAAAACGATGGAGACGGTGGAAAGAAAAGCCAGAGTTTGCCAGCGGATGGGGCGCGGAGTGAGAGATGAACAGACAGGGCACAGGGTTCTTGGGGCAGTGCAGATACTCTGTGGCACCCCAGTGATGGATACGTGTCACATGTTTTGTCTAAACCCATAGAATGCACAACGCAAAAGTAAACCCTAGTGTTAACCATGCACTTTGAACGATCCCGATGTGTCAGTGTAGGCTCATCAATTGTAACAAAAGGTACCACTCTGGTGGGGAATGTTGATAATGCAGGAGGCTATGCATGTGTGGGGAAAGGAAGAAAATAAGAAATATCTGTACCTTCTCCTCAATTTTGTTGTGAATCTTAAACTCCTCTGAAACAATAGAATCTTAATAATAAAAAGTTGGCCTCCATCCTCAATTCTTCTTCCCTTTTTCAAGTGAAGTTAATAGCTTTGCTTATATGATTTCAGATTTTTATTTATCTATTTATTTTTGCTGCAAAAAGTTTTATTGTTTCCATCTGGTTCAGTGCATGGGAGAGAGCACCAGGTTGGTTAAAATCACACTTTTTAAAAAGTTTCAGGGAGAGGCTCAGGCAGAAGCCGGACACCAGGGGAAGGCAGGGGGGCCCGTCAAAGGCCTCTGGGCTCCAAAGGCTCAAGTGAGGGTGAGCCTTTCCAGGAGCTGCTTGCCCCGCCCAGCCTGGGGGTGACCAGCCTATAGAGCTTAGTCAGGCGGTCTCCCATCCTCTTGATGAGTTTCATCTCCTCGTCCAGGAAGTGGTTTCCAGGAAGTCACAGAGATGAGGGTCTGTGCAGGCAGGACCCAGGCATGGAGATGCAAAAGGGCCTGGTCCAGGTTCTTTTCCACGACCATGGAAGCTTCCCTGGTGCCCTGAGTTTCACCCCACTCATTTAGGAAGAAAACATGGCCACTGAGCTGGTTTTGCATCTTTAAGAGATGCCTGGGGCCCTCATGGAAGTGGCCCACGCCCTCCAGAGCCACATTGTTGCAGTTGAAATAGAAGCCCAGAGAAAGGTCGGTGCAGGAGGCGGGCAGAGGCAGGTTGACCAGGTGGCCTCTGCCTCGGTGGAATAATTTTGAGGAATCTGAGAGTTCGTGGTTGCTTGGCAATAAGGAGGTAAGCTCAAAAAATGGTGTTGGCTGCTCTGGGAAGCTGAGGACGGCTGAGGTGGTTTGGAAAGTGGTGACCGGAAAAGAGGCTAGAAAGGGGTTGGAGCTAGAAGGAGGGGCGTCCCTGGGTCCCTTCCACCCAAACACCGTTGAAGCAAGGGACAGATCTAGGGGATTGCCACTGGTGGCACTGCTCAGATCATCTCAAATGCAACACTGTATTATCATACATACTTATGCTAGTTTATAGTTTTGTTTTGTTTTTGTTTTTGTTTTTTTACAAAGGGAATCCTATTAAACACTGTTGTGCATTTCTGCCTTTTCATATAATAACAGATTTTGGAGACTGGCCCACAGCAGCACATACAGAATTACGCCATTCTATATAAGGACCACAGCATTCATAAAGAAGGGCGTGGAGAATTTTTTCTTTCCTTTCCTTTTCTTTTTTATAAAGAAAGGCAGACTGCCACATACAGAGCCTCATTTGGATGTGTCTGGAGTCTTGGAAGTTTGGCTAGCCTACGTGTCCCTGCAAATGGACCTCGAGAGCTTGTTTGGAGGCTCCACCAGGGGAGCATGGCTAGTTGAATATGCTTGACTGAAGAATGGTCCTCCTTTAGCTGGGGAGGTCTTCCTCCAGTGGGCAGCTTCAGGAGGGATGCACAAGGAGCAGTGAGGGACGAAGGGGATATTGCCTGGCCAGCCAGATCAGCCTAATCAATCCTGGCAATTAATGGGGTGACAGATGTTGCTGCCAGATTGCCTTCGCATCTAGAGAGAATTTTTCTTTTAAGGGCCAGAAAGATCCATTGGGATCTTGGAATCCAACTGTTGGTTTTTATAAATCAGAAAACCATGGCCCAAGAGGTCGAATTCCTTGACCCAAGGCACCCAGCACATCGGAGACAGAACTTATAGTTCAAGTCCCTGTTCACCAAGTCACACTTTCTCTATGTTAATTAGGAAATTGCTGGTTGGTTTGTTGAAATATTCGGTTTTCATCCCAGCTGCTTGGAGTAGGCACAGCCTGGCAGTGAAAGAGAAGAGATGGAAGGAGAAAACACCTTGGCTTTCCTGTCTGTGCTGTAGCTGAACCCCCTTGCCTTGGATGGGCACTTTGTTGTATCTGGCTACAGAAACTTGGGTGTCCTGAAGAGTTTCTAGCTAAGAACTAAGGAACTTCATAAATCTACTTTAGAAACTCTGCCTAAAATCTACATTCAGAATGTTCTTTCCTTGAAAGCATTTTACAAGTTTCCATTCTCACATCCTTTTCTTTTGAAGATGGTCTTATAGAAGCCACATGTACAGGCTTAAGAGTTATTGGTCAAGGTGCTGCCCAAGGAATGCCCTCAGATCAACAGTGGCTTGGCCAGTCGAATTCTCCCATCCAGATGGCAGATATCTCCTAAGCGTGTCAGCATGGAGTGCCTCTTCTTTCCTCTTACTGTGACCAGTTCTTACCCCAACAACCCATCTTCTGGCTATCAGGTTATCATTTGTCTCTAGGCCTTGACCTCCTTTTCACCAATGAGTTCTTGCATTTATAATTCATCTCTCTTTATGCTTGATTCTTTGGTTCCACACCAGTTTCTGTTGAGTACGCTTTGCCTTAGAATCTGCCTCAGAGTCTATATCTAATTTTGCCCACCTTAGTTGTATTCATCCAGACATCTTCCAGTGTCCCCTTGAGGGCTGGCTTTAAGGATGGGTGACTTACACAGTCACATAGGATCCATGTACAGAAGGACCCTGTATTTGGCTTAATGCTGTGCTGTCATCTTCTTAAAATTCTTAACAACTTTATCTTTGAAACTGTGGGGTTTTTTAAAAATTTTATTTATTTATTTTTAGAGAGGGAAGGGAGGGAGAAAGGGGGGAGAGAGGGAGAGAGAGAGAGAGAGAGAGAGAGAGAGAGAGAGAAAGAGAGAGAGAAACATCAATGTGCGGTTGCTGGGGGCTGTGGCCTGCAACCCAAGCATGTGCCCTGACTGGGAATCGAACCTGCAATGCTTTGGTTTGCAGCCCGTGCTCAATTTACTGAGCTACGCCAGCCAGGGCAAAACTGTGGGTTTTTAAAAATATTTTTAAAATTTATTTTTAGAGAAGGGAAGGGAGGGAGAAAGAGAGGGAGAGAAACATCAATGTGTGGTTGTGTTTCACACACCCCGTACTGGGGACCTGGCCCACAACCCAAGGCATGTGCCCTGACTGGGAATAGAACCTGTGACCCTTTGGTTCTTAGGATCATGCTCAATCCACTGAGCCACACCAGCCAGGGCTGAAATTGTGTTTTATAAATGAAGTCTGGTGGGACAATGGAGCATGCCTGTGAGCAGAGGAGATAGGCACACTATTATTTGCAGCCCCACTCTCATAGAGCAATCACGATGCCCCATGAGCACAGAATTCCAGTAGATCCATAAGGCATGAAAGTTCAGCAAGATGCCACTCAAATACAAGGTAAGAGTGTTAGCTCTATAAGCAAGTAGACATGCTGACAGCCCCAAGAGGTTATGCTTTCCATTCAATCCAGAAATTGCTTCAAAGAAAGAAAGCATTAGTGTTCAAAGAAACGTACATGATCTAGGGACCCCATTGCATCCTTTCCTACTGTTATTTCCCTCACTAGCCAGCCACTTTGGCGGAAAATAATGCCATAGAAAGGAAGAGTAGGGTAACCTACAGTTCCTTTTCCTCTTCTTACTCATCAGAAAGCCAAGCCTGGTAGAAAGTGTGTACATAAAGTATGCATATAAAGAAGTGAAATAAAAACAGCTGAGTTTGTTTTGTCAGCATTTCCACTGTTCTAACAAGAAAAAACTACATGTGCATATATAAACTACAAAATGTGAATTGTATAATTTATATGACTCCATATACAAGTGCTCTAATATTTTCATTTAAAAGTGGTATTGCACTGTATAAAGATGAACATTAAAATTCATGCCAATAATTTAAAATTTTAATGTTTGGGTTTTTTTTTCGTTGGTTTAGCAGCTAAGCCCAGGCATTCATCTGGGCACAAGTTACCTTTTTTTAAAAAAAAAAGATTTTATTTATTTATTTTTAGAGAGAAGGGAAGGGAAAGAGAAAGAGAGGGAGAGAAACATCGATATGTGAGAAACACATAGATCAGCTGCCTCTTGCAGGCCCCCAACTGGGGATCTGGCCCACAACCCAGGTGTGTGCTCTGACTAGGAATCACACTGGTGAGCTTCTGGCTTGCAGGCTAGCACTCAATCCACTGAGCCCCACCAGCCAGGGCTAATGTTCTTATACTGGCATTAAATAGCAAATAAAAACACCACATCAAGTCAAGAGAGAGAGAGAGAACATGAGAGAAAGAAGAAAGCTTTGTCTTCCAAGACCTGTAATGACCATTCTCCCCTGCTTTGGGTACAAGGAGGCCCACAGCTGCATTCTGCTGTGGGCCTCACAAATGATGCCGCTGGTGCTGGTCCCATGGCTTTAAGTCATGTCTACAAGCACTGACAAAATGGTTCCCACCCCAGGCCTTTTCCCAGTGTGACTTCTCTAGGCCCTGCCCTGGGCTTCCATTAGGACCCTTGGCTGTTAGCTGCTCCTTTGGTAGAACAAACAAACAAACAAACAAAAAGTCTCCTAAACATAGCTCTAAGTGGATGGGAAAATGGAGGTAAAATGACGTGGTAAAAGACTTATCCAAAGTCAGAGGGCATGCCATGGATAGAGGCATAAGCTGACTCTCATCTTGCCTTTAGAGCCAATGCCACGGACTGTCTGCACCCACCTCCACTGGCATTTGAGTCTCAAAAATCATTTAAAAATGCCAACAAAGTCATTATGTGTTGTAACCTTTTGATCACACCTCAGCTGGGGCCACCACAGCCCCACAGGAACAGATGTAAAGCATAAGGCTCTGCCCTTCAAGAGGTTCTGCACAGAACATTCCAAGGCCCCAGGGGAGTCCTGGTTTGTTCAAGGTCAAGAGGAGTTGATCAACAGGCCAATATATGCTTCCTTTGCAGCCTTGGTAAGGATTGGATTCTTATATCTCCCCAGGCAAGTCAGAAATATCCTTTCTAATCATTGTAGCAAAGTTATTAGAAATTCTTAAGGAACAAGAGGCTTCACATCTCTATTCTTGATTTTCTTGGGGGAAAAACATGCAAAGTCAAGTCCAGGCATCTTGTACCATGGGCCAGATCCCTACTAATCAGAAGAAACCCCAATCCAGAACAGACTACAACAACCATGCGCACTTTGCAAATTGCCTGCTTACCCTTCCTGTGGTCCCCTGAAGTCCTCTAAGTGGATGTTTTAGACTAGCATCTCTTAGCATATTCTAGCTGCATCCTGGCTATTGCCTTGGAGCCTTCCATGCAGAGTACGAGGGTCCACTGAACCTAGGTTTCCGCCCGATGCCTCACAACAGCCTTGTAAGTGCTAAGATGCCCTTAGCAACACAGCCTATACCTCCAGGTACTTCTGGGTTCGTCCAAATTCCTTCTAACCCCAAACCTCTCCCTCTATGCACAGCTGTGTAGAGGAGGACGGGTCCTTGAGAGAACATCTTCAGACTGCTCCTGCCTGGAGCCTGCTGGGCTGCTCAGCTGGCACTGCAGCCCCAATGGAAAGGTCGGTTGCCTTTTTGCCAGAATGAATTTGCAGTAGCTGTCTGCTTCCTTTTGGTAGACAAGAGAGGGAAAGGATATCTTGTGGGCCACAGTGCACTGTTCTGACTCTCACAACAACAACAGTGATCATCTTCTCTTCCCTTCCCATTAAATAATCATTGTCAATACGCACTTAAAACATTTAGGTCGCCATTTAAAATAGTCTTCACAAAACAATTTTTAATGAGACGTAAAACACTTCTGACATAATGGTAAATGGAACTAAAAGCAGGATACCAGAGAGGTCCTTTGTTTTATAAACAGTTTATATTTATATAGAGAAAAAGTACAGGAAGAAAATATATCACAATGGGTCCCTTTAGGTGGTGGGGTTAAAGGTAATTTTCTATTTTCTTCCTTAAACTTTATGGTGTTTTCTAAAAGACAATACAGTTTTACAGGTGTGTATTACTTTTATAATCCAGCAAGGAAGGATGCTTTTCTATTTCCTAGGTTTTCGGCAATAGTAGTGACTGATTTTATGCATTGTCCAAAAGAAAACCAACACCAGGCTTCTGCTTCTCTAGGTGACTTCTGTGTGGATCCTCTCTCTCAGCTGTGTTTTCTATACAGGATACCCATTTTAGCTTTGACAAGGCTGTTCAGCTTGTGATTACGCTTCTTCTCTTTTATGTGATACCTGACAATATTTGGAAATAGCCCTATCAGAGTCTTGAATCAAGGCATTGTATTTATTTATTTATTTATTTATTTATTTATTTTTAGAGAGGGAAGGGAGGGAAATAGAGAGAGATAGAAACATCAATGTGCGGTTGCTGGGGGTCATGGCCTGCAACCCAGGAATGTACCCTGGCTGGGAATTGAACCTGGGACACTTTGGTTCCCAGCCCGCGCTCAATCCACTGAGCTACGCCAGCCAGGGCGCATTGTATTTCTTTTTCCTGGTAACCAGGGCCGAGAGCTCCCAACAGAATTTTCCAAGCGCGAGGCCTCTGGAGCCTACCTGAGACTGGACTGCCTCCAAGGAGACAGAAGTCGAGAGGATGCTGGCTTTGTGCAGCAAAGGTGTGATGATAAGAGCATTGATTTCGGAGTTGAGTGGCTCTAGAACCGCAGGGACTTGTTTTCCTCTGCAAAACTGATAATCATGAATCTTTCATCAAGTTGTTTTAGAGATTAAAAAAGACAATGTATGTAGGCCTAGCATAGTGCACACGGTAAATTATTACTATTAGTGGTGAGCACTGGAGAAGGCAGCAGAGGGGAAATCTCTCCCCACTCAAGCTTTCCAAAGTGTGGGGTGGGTAGGGGCGGAAGTGGAGGGGCTGTCCAGATCTTAACGCTACCCTGACTCGGCTGGCCTCACCAAGGGCACATCTTTGGTTTCACCATGGAAATATAACCACCACTTCTGGGGTGGAAGAGAGGCAGTGCTAGCCACAGGCCAGCAGCCAAAAGCATGGGGTGAGGGGCAACCCTAGAATGTCCATGGGTAATACTAAATATAAGATTCCATTACCACTCTGAAATCACCACATTAGTGATCCAAACTGCCTCTTCCTCCTCCCACAGCCACTCTGCCCTTTAACTATTCATCAGGCAGTAATGAGTATGCCAGAGACTTACAGGAAGGAAAGGAAATTATGCTGTACCTTATGAGGGGTTGAAAGGTTCCCTCTTTGCTACACTACTACTTTATCTGTGCTGTTATTACTGCTACTGCTATCAGCACCACCGTTTCTACAGCGGCTACCACTACTACTTTTAAGTTTGTAAACTACAGTTTTTAAAGTGCCTGGGTTTTGCCTGATGAAAGATGATAGCGGACATGGCATTATGGGAAAGCAGAGGTAGGCTGGCACTGGAAGCCTCAAAGGGAACAGAACAGATCCGCACTTAGGAGTAGAGCAGAATTATCGATATTTTTCTTTCATCCCTCAACTGCCTGGGCCCCAGGCACACTCCCAGCCACACCCAGTCAGGCTCCCCAACCCCACTCACAGCTCCAGCTGTCCACAGCTAATTTAGGCGATTTCAAGAGTTAGGGACGAGGAGTGATGAATGGCCTTTTGTTTGGTGGCGGGAGCTGGAGCATGCCAAAATCCCACCAAATGGGGTAGAAGAAGAGGAGAGAATGCTTCTGACATGTGAGGTCATTGTCTCTGTCAGCATCTCTCCCCTTCTCACAGGACGGCCCTGGGAAGACCCGGACTCTTCCTCCTTTAGATTTTTTAAAAATTTCCCCGTGTCAAAGTTAAATGTTGAGAAATGGTCGACTTCAACCCCCAAAGTGAACTCTGGGATGCACACCTCCCCTTCTCACCCCAGTGGAAGGGCTTCCTTTCTCCTCACACTAGCAGCCCGCTGGTGCGAGGACCAACACCGCGCGGAGTGAGGAGGAGGCAGGGAGGAGAACGACAAACTATGAACTAGGTTCCCTTTGAGATCTCTCTCTTCACCTGGCAACCGGGCCCCAGCAGAGCTCGGAGAGAAGGAAGTGGCATTTTGGAATCCATTTTGCCCAAGATGCTGAAGGCATTTTGGCAAACTGCGCTTTGCCACCGGGGCCAAGAGAACTTGGGGAAGGACCTCACCCATAAGGATGCGGTCAGTTAGGGGAAGGTGAGGGCCAGCTCTGGCCCCAGTGGTACCCGCGGAGAGCAGTCACTGGGAATGCAGCGGGCGCGGGTGGCCCACCCCGGCGCTGCTTCCCGCATCGGACCCAGGTTCTCTGGGGAGCGGTAGCAGGTAACATCTGCCTCTGTCCAGTTATTTATAGGTGAGATTTATGATGGATGCGGGGGAATGGACGCGGGATGACAATGACTTTTGAAAGGTGCGATGCTAAGAGTCGTACTTTTCCCAAAGCGCCCCACCCCCACCCCCAGGTCTTTTCTTCCTGAGCAACTCGGTCCCAGGGGAGCAGCGTGCCTCCCGGGCGCCGCAGGGGTCAGCTGTGACCCGGAGGCCCGGGCCGCGGAATGGGGACCCGCGCAGGGCGGGAAGCAGGGAGGGCCGGGGAGGAGGGGCCGGGCGCGCCGCACCGCGCAGCTCACCTGCCAGGCTGTTGTAGCAGTCGATCTCGATGGCTTCCACGGTCTTGCTCTGCTCCTCCGAGAGGCGGCCAGGGTTGGGGGCCCCGGCGGGAGAGGCCGCACGCGAGTCCCGCTCCCGCTCCCCGGGGGCCGGCAGCAACCCCTTCAGCTCCAGCAACGCCCGGTGGTATTTACCGATGGCTTCGCGGAATTTCTTGTCCTTGTAGCACTGCGATCCTTGGCTCTTGAACTCGTGCGCGCGCCGGATGAACTCGGCGGGCTCGGCCGCCGCCCCAGCCTGGCTCCGCGCTGGAGCCCCTCTGCCACCGCCCGGGACGCCCAGCGGCGGCGGCGGCCGCTGCCCCTCGCCAGCTACCGGCAGGCTCGGGTTCCCCTTGGTCCCGGCCGCCGTGCCCTTCCTCTCCATTCGGCTGCCGCCCGGCGCCCCGCGCACGCCGCGATCCGCCCGCCGCCGCCGCGCCCTCCCGGGTTTAAAAGCGGCGGGCACCTACCCGGCGTCCGGCGAGCTCGGCCGCGGCCGTGACACCCCGCGGCGGTCTGGCGCCCCGCACTCCCATTCTCCTCGCCAGCTGCGGGAGGCTGCTTGCTCTCTCCTCCTCCTCCTCCTCCTCCTCCTCCTCGGATTGCCTTCCCCTCCTCTCTCCCTCCCTCCCTCCCTCCCCCACTCCCCGCGCCGCCCGCCCTCCTCTTCGCCCTCCTTCCCTCCCGCAATCTGCGGGGGGTGGGGACGGGGCCCTCCGCGCTCCGGGGCGAGCGGAGTGGGGGGACCGCGGGCCTGAGTGGGGTGGTGGGGACGGTCCCTGACCCGGAAGAAGCTTGGCCCGCCTGAGAGAGGGGAGGACTAATGACAAAGGTGGCCCGGTTCCTTCCCATTCAACCCAGCCTTGGGAGGGAGGGAGACGCGCGTAGTCCGAAAGAGACCCAAGGGGAAGGGTGTGTGTTTAGGGAGGGGGGAGGCCAGCGACAGAACACAGGCGGACTCACCCTCAACAGATTTCTTAGAAACTGAAAAGGTGCAGCGAGAACCAAGGGGCGTAGGCACAAGCCAAAGCTGCTCGTTCTTTTCAATAAGGCTTTAATATTTTTAAGGTGGCAGGGCCTGTTTTTTGTGGATCCAGGTGGTTGCTGAGGTGTGTGGCCCCCTGAGCGCCCACAACGCAGTGCATTTCGGCCTGCGGGGCGTTGTACTCCAGAAGCCGCCGGGTGCTGACACCGCGGTGTGCAGGCAGCTGTGCAGAATGAGTCACAGACAGCAGAGACGGCAGCACACCTGTTACTGTCGGTCATCAGGCTTGGCGTTCTAGTTTCCATTTACAGGAGGGCTCCGTGCCCTTCCCCAGGATGCCATCCCTTCCTTCCTTCCTTCATTTTTTTTTTTAAAGAATTTTATTTTTAGAGAGAGGGGAAGGGAGTGAGAAAGAGAGGGAGAGAAACCGATTGCGAGAGATACTGTACATCAGTTGCCTCTCGCACGCCCCCAACTGGGGATCTGGCCGGTAACCCAGGCAAGTGCCCTGACTGGGAATCCTACTGGCCCTCAGTCCACTGAGCCACACCAACCACGGTGCTTCATTCATTCTTAGGTCAGCCTTGAGCGACAGCTGCCTGCCATGGATCTGTTGAGACCAAAGGGCAAGAATAGGCAAGTGACTGCCCTGCTGTCACTTAAGTAACTCCCAGTGTACTGGTGGAGGGAGACATCACCCACCCTTAGAGTCACTCTGCCAGGTAAAGTTCGGTAAGTATTACCAGGGAGGAACAAAAAGTGCTGTGAAGCTGTGATGAGGGGAGAGAGAGGTGGCTTTTTCAGGGGTGGGTCAGAAGGCTTTATGGAGGAAATGGCTTGGAAGGGTGGGTGGTAGAATTTGGGCGTGAGGAAGTAGAAGGAGCTGACATATCAGCCAGACAGAGGAAATAGAGCAGAAGTTCTGATGTTTGAAATCTCCAGTGTGTTTAGGGCAGAGTGGTTTGAGTCTGTGGCCTAAACAGAGGCAGTGGGAAATGAGTGGGTTAGATCATAGAGGCATTTGGATGAAGAACGTGTTTTATTTTGTAAGCAATGGAGAAGCCTGACCTTTTCTTAGTGCTTCCCCCACTCTTTTACGATGCTAAGGAAAACACACAGGCATTCTAAAGCAGTGGTCTTCAAAGGGTGGTTTCCACACCTGCAGGATCAGCATCACCTGGAAAACTGTCTGAAATGTGCATTTGAGGGCCCTGCTCCAGCTCTGTTAAAATCAGAAACTCTGGGGATGGGCTCCAGCACCCGTACTTGAACAAACCCTCTGGTTGGTTCAGATGCACACACAAGTCTGAGAGCCCCTGCTCCAAAACCTGGCTACTCACTCATAAAGTGTAGGCCTTGGACCAAGCATCAGCACCATCCAAAAGCCTGTTAGAGAAGCAGAATTTGTGAAGTCCCAGACCTACTGACCCACAATCCGTAGTCGAAAAAGGTCACCAGGTGATTCCTTTGCCTATTTGAGTGTGAGAAGCACTGCTTCAAAGGATTTGCAAAGTGCGGCGGTGGACAAAACCCCCAACCCCGCTCTGTCACCCAGATCTAGTCTTTGGTAATGCTTTGATGTCATCCCTATGGGTTGTTTCTACACATCCCTGTTGGTACCAAGGCCTCTTTTAACAAGTATGAGTGGTATGAGACAATATATACCATTTCCCCATCTTTTTTATTTTACATTGTATGTGATTAGTCTCCTAAAGCCTAATTTTTAATGGCTTTATACTATTCATTTTATGTCTGTATCATAGAGTACTGAACCATTTTCCTATGGTCAAATTAATTCCAATTATTTGCTATTATATAAAGTACTGAGATAATAAAAATAATAGATACCATTTCTATCTAGTGCTTACTTTGTGCCTGGCACTGGGTCAAGCACTTTACGTATAATAATTCTTTTAACTGTCGTAACAGCCCAGTGAAATAGCATTATTATTATCCCCATTTTCAAAAGCAGCTCGACAGAGACTTGCCCAAGTTCACATTGCTAATAAGTAGTGGAGCTGGGATTTAAATGCAAGCAATCTGCTTTCAGAATCTATACTCTTAAAAATATATATATTTATATTTATATATATTGAATTTTAATTGTTGTTCAAGTACAGTTTTCTGCCTTTTATCCCCATCCCAGCCCACCTCCCCTAGCCTTCCCCACCTCCCTCCCATTTCCACACCCCCTTGTTTTTGTCCATGTGTCCTTTATACTTGTTCCTGCAAACCCTTCCCCTTTTCCCCTGAAATTCCCTCCCCTCTCCCCTCTGATCACTGTCAGCCTGTTCTCAATTTCAGTGTCTTTGTTTATATTTTGTTTGTTTGTTTTGCTGATTAGGTTCCTGTTAAAGGTGATATCATATGGTATTTGTCTCTCACCACCTGGCTTATTTTGCTTAACATAATGCTTTCCAGTTCCATCCATGTTGTCGCAAAGGATAGGAGCTCCTTCTTTTTCTCTACTGTGTAGAATTCCATTGTGTAAATGTACCATAGTTTTTTTGATCCATTCCTTTACTGATGGGCACCTAGGTTGCTTGCAGCACTTGGCTATCATAAATTGTGCTGCTATGAACATTGGGGTGCATAGGTTCTTTTGGATTGGTGTTTCAGGGTTCTTAGGGTATAATCCTAGCAGTGGAATTGCCAGGTCAAAAGGCAGATCCATTTTTAGTTTTCTGAGAAAATTCCATACTGCTTTTCATCTTAACTATATTTAGACTTCATTTTTGCCCTAATTATTTTTGCTTACAAGAAGCAAAAATGCTTGAAGTCCTGATGTCGATTTTAAAAATGCCTTGAAACTTTTTGTCACTTTGCTTTTCAGAAAGGTCGTACTAATGTGTGCTTCCACTGGCAATGTACTAGTTTCACAACATCCTTGCCAACATTGAGGGTTAAACTTTAAAAAATATTTTCTAACTAATAAATGAGAACTCTATATGGAATGAACTAGGATCTCTTTAATTATAGGAGAGTACATTTTTCACTTGTAAAGTTGGCATTTATAGAGTACTGAGGGCCTTTATTTGGACACAATCTTAGTGTACTAAATGATACCTTATACATTACAGCACCTTTTTTTCCTAGGTGCTTGAACATCTTTGCTCTCATTTCATCTTCATTTTAGCCCCAGAGGTGGAAAATACTTTTCTGTTCACACAGTGGTTTCTGGCCGTGAGCCATGACGTTACTCCAGCAGTTAAGAGGCTCTGGGCTCAGACAGGTGTGGGCTGGAACTCTATCTTTGCTGCTTCCTAAGCAAGTCGTTCAGCTTCTGAAAACTTCAAATTTCCTCCCTCATTAAACGGGGATGCTACTTACTTCATAGAGGTGTTGTGAAGTACATGGTAAGTGCTGAACAGATGGTAAGTTTAATCATTACTCATTAAATCCTGTCATTATTGGATCCTATAAACATGTTATGGCAGATTATTAATTCATATTTGCCAACCCCTAGCCTTTTTTCTCTGTTTTGCTTTAAGGTATTGTGTCAGGTAGAGGAAAGAGAAGACACTGGGGACTGGGTGCTGTGAGGTTTTATCATTAACTTGCTACTCAGACAGGCAGAGCTACTAAAGATAAATATTGGACGAAGATCCAGACGTGGGATTTGGCTACTGTCAGCAGTAAGACACAAATTGGGTCATGGTAATCACACCTGTTTAAACATGAGAAATACTGACATGCCAAGTTGCTTTTCATTTT
Source organism: Phyllostomus discolor (assembly GCF_004126475.2). Lineage (NCBI taxonomy): Eukaryota > Metazoa > Chordata > Mammalia > Chiroptera > Phyllostomidae > Phyllostomus > Phyllostomus discolor. The sequence goes on along the minus strand of NC_040903.2, from coordinate 193,683,165 downwards.
CCTGCTCTATCCTGGCTTAATGGTACAGTATCTCAGACTTAGATTTTGGTTTTGGAGACAGGGCTGCAAGAGACATGTAATCCACATGGTACTTTCCTGTGTGTGAAACAGAGCTCAACGTGGGAGCTTAATACTAGCTTGGACGAAGGAGAGCATGAGTGAGGAAGGGAGGGAATATTATAGACAGAGGGATGGAGTGAGAGGAGACTTACTATGCCCATCTGTCCCACCCAACAGAGCTGTATGTGTATGTCTAGTACTGTTGTGTTTGCTTGTTTTTAGTATGTTTCTGTCTCTGTCTAAGCCACTTGTTGATAAATGTGTACTGGTTTCTCAGAAATTGTTTCCTCCCTTCAAATGTGATTAAGTAGGTGCCAAAGAGAAATTCTCCAATATCCTGTTGTTAACTATTGACCATATGCAGAGTACTATTTTTGGAAGTGAGCAAAGATCCAACTGACAGACAGTTTGGACATGGATTTAGGATTCATAAAATCAGTGCTCCTCAAACTTTAACAGGCATATGAATCCCGATCTTATTACCACGCAATTCCCTGATTCCATTAATGTAGGGTAGGGCCCAAGATTGTGCATTTCTCACATACTACCAGGTGATGCTGACACTGCTGGTCCACGGTCTGCCTTTTGAAGAGCAAGTATTTAGATGAAAGAGAAATTCCATCTGCCCCCTTCTCTCCTGGCCATTGTCTTTCCCCAGAGGACTTGTTCTTTAGATTGGTCAGATTCCAGGAAATTAATCCATCCACATTTAAAGGGCAGGGGTATAAACCTACAGGCAGCTTTCTCTTCTACTTCACGCAGCGGGAATAGGTATGCTAAGCCAAGGCCTCTTCTTGGGAGCTGGACATCTTGTTTTCCCTTCCTCAAATGCATCACCAAGCATATTTTTATTGCTTCCATTTCTGGTTCAAATGTGACAGGATGGAGGGTATGAAGATTTCGGTACCTGGGGGAGAGGGGAGGCTCGTGTGGGTCTTCACTGTAGACTGCTTGCCCCAACCTTGCTTTTACAAGGGAACTCTGTACTAAGACACTGGGCATCTTTTCAGGTGAAAATAAAGGAGTATTTTGATTTCTTATCTGCTAATGGGCTTTGACTGTATTGTTTGCTTATGAACCTCACTGGGGAGAAAGATGATTGAGCCAGAGGAGGTTTCTAGGACTTGTGGTCCTTTGGCCCAATGTCACCAAAACTTCACCCTTCATTCATCAAGAGCAAGCACAGGATACAGCTCAATTAATCCATCCTCTGGGTGATCATACCATTAATAGAATACCTCATTACTGCTGAGATATGCTGGGAGATTCTTGGAGAAGATGTATGTGGAGTTATTTTGATGGAATGAACTTGGTGTGGTACACAGCAGAAGGCATAGTGCTCCTGCTGGTTTTATGGATCTCAGACTCTGAGATGCCCTGAGTTTTGACCTTGTTTCTGCCTCTCTGAGTCTCTGCCTCTCTCACTGCCTACTGGTCTTAACAGACTGAAGCCCCCTTTCTTTCCAAAATCACTCTGGAGCTTGCATACCTCCTAAACAGATGGCATGTGCTGTTTTTCCTGTTCCTTCAGTTCAGTTCCTTCAGTTCACTTTCTATATGAAAGACATACATTTGAATCTCTTTAATATTAATCTAAGCTGTCAGGATTTGGGCACATGCCAACCAAAACAAAACTATTTTGAGGATGTTTTTCTAATTGCATTCATCTCCACAATTTACCTGAGAAAATGATAGAATTTCCATCACCAGTTTTTATCCCTGGCCAATTTTTAATTATTCTTCTTTGGAAAAGTGGGAGACTTTTAATTATTTCATGCCCAGATGTAGCATTAACCACATAAGTCTACTGTGAGCTTCACATTTCCATTCATCCCACCATCTGACCCCTCACCCCTACCCCAACAGCAAATTTCTCTATAATTCCAGAGTCTAGTTCAGTCCAGCCTTATTTAGAAAAATAAGGCCTCTCTGCCTATTCCTACTCTCCTACTGCTCAATCTACTCTGCACCACCCCCCCCAACCTTCCCATCTCCAATATAAATTGTAGCCCTCCATGAGGGCCATGATGTCAGTTATTTGGATCTGCTGGTATTCCCCGCCTAGGTATACTTCCTTTCCCTATTCACGTGGTCCTGGTGGAGCTGTCAATCATGGTGTCTGAGCCCCCACCCCCCACTTGCTAGCATTATCCCAATCTTGGCCAGTCATATTATTTCATGTCCCTTACCCCACAGTGATTTGTTCAGAGGGGGCCACGTGACCTAAGTAGAGACAATGAGAAATTTTCATGAGATTTATATATGGACATTGGGAGAGGAAATTTCTTTAAGTTGGAAGGATTGGAGGTGAGCGCTAACAATGACTGTGTTACTTACCACCTGGAGAGAGCCCATCTGAAAATGAAATTGAACAAAAAAAAAAGATATGAGGGAGAGACAGAGCTCTGGTAGTATCAATTAAGTTCTTAGATCCAGCAGTTGTTCTCTTTTTAACATTTTATTTATTTATTTTAGGGGGGGTGGGGGAGAAAGAGGAGAGAAATATGAATGTGTGATTGCCTCTTGTAAGCCCCCTACTGGGGGCCTGGCCCACAACCCAGGCATGTGCCCTGACTGGAAATCGAACCAGAGACCATTTGATTCACAGGTCAGCACTCAATCCACTGAGCCACACCAGCCAGGGCAGATCCAGCAGTTTTTAATGTCAGCTACATCTTCAGACTTCCTAGCATGTGAATTAATGAATTTCTTTTTATATATGAGGTAGTTTGAGTTATCATTTATAATTGAAAAGCTGCTGACATAGATTATTCTCAGGTATCTACTTCTTTGTCCTCCCCCTGCTGCCATGCCAGTTTGGCTGATGTCACATGTGGCTGATAACTATAGCCGTGTCTCCCTGCCTAGAAAACATTCATTTTTAAATCTCTTTTATACTCATTAAAAATAGTTTACTTATTAATTTATTCTTAACTTTGTGTTATGGAAAAATTGAAACAGACACAAAAGAAAGGACAGTATAACAAATCTTTAAGAACTCATCAGCCAGCAGAAACAGTGAACAGCAGTCAATATTATTGCCATATGCTCAGTTGCCCGTATGTGCTATATTCTCTCCTGAATCTCTGTGCCTTTGGACTCATGGTTCCCTGTGTGTCTCGTCATTCTGTCTGCCTTTCCCATTTGCTTGGTCTTAGAATATTAGCTCTTTCTGCAGAGTCACCCAGATTTGCTTCAAGGTTTAGAGCAACTGTCACCTCTGCTGTGACCCTTTACTGACCTCCATTCACAGGGCTGGTGTTCCTTCTGCTGTGTTCTGGTACCTTCTTTCACCTACTTTCATATTGCATGGCACTTATTCATTCATCAAACATATATTGACAAATCCCACTATTTCAGGCATTGGAGAGCTATCAATGAACAAAGCAAGCAAAAATCATCACCTTCACAGAGTGGAGGGGGACTAACCATAAATATTGTAAATAAATAAATTCTATAGGATTTTAGAATGTGGTAAGTGTAACGAAAAAGGAGACTACAAGGGGGATTGGGCATATCTGTGTGTGTCTTTGAATTTTAAATAAGGAAAATCAAGGAGGCCACACTTATTATGCTGTATGATGCTTATCTGCTGTTTTTATGTCTCTAAAACTAGACTACAGCTTCTTGAAAGCAAGGATTGTGTCTTATTCTTTTTTGTAGCCCTAGTACCTACTATAGTGATAAGCGTTTTGTAATAATTGTGGAATAAATAGAAGAATATAAGATACAAACTTGAAAGACTTTTGGTGTCAAGGAAGTTTTTTTAAAAGACAGTGGCTATACACAGGAAAGATTCAAACAGTGTTCTCCATAAAAGAGTGTACAATAAAAAATAATTTTTCCTTCTAACCCCACTCTCAGTCCTTTCAAATCCTTCCTAATGGCAGCCACTGTTTCTTGTTTCTTTGCATCACTCCAAAGGTTATCTGTCTTCTGTCTGTCCACAATTATACATACTATCTTGAGAATCATTGCATTTCTGTATATAAAGAACTGCCACCTTTTAAAATATAGCCACATGGTATTTGCATGGATGTAACAGTGTATTTCACCAGGCTTCAGTGAATAGATATTTAGGTAGTAATGAAGATGTTTCATGAACCACTCAACTGAGCTGCGAAGCCAGACTGCACCGTGCATCTGTTGCATGCTGAACAGAGTCTACGCCTCCCCGTGGGGAGGAGGTCAGCCTCCCTACCTCTGCGTGTATATTTAATTTCACCACAGCCCCATGAAGTTATTATGATGCTCACATTACAAAGAGGAAACCTGAGGTGTTCAGAGGTGAGGTAAATTGCCCAAGGTCACACAGTGTGGAAGCAGGGAGCAGGCCTGCTTGACTCCAAAAGCTATGCTTTTTGCCACCATTGGAGGTTTTGGTACTTCTGCTAGGAATGAAATAAAGATTTACACAGATGAACTGGTGGACCGACTGTCTTAGACGATCCTTAAGATTCATTACAAATGTGGAAGTATTCTAACACTGTGCTGCCCAGCTATTATTCTCTGCCTTTTTTGTCTGGCTTTTTGCCCTGGGAGACTGACCCCTGAACCAACTGGGCTTTTCTGCCCTCTTGCTGCTGGTCAGCTCTGCTCCAAGGAAAGCATCAACAGAAGACCAGAGGATGGGGGTGGGGTGGGGAGTAATATATATTTTTCTCACTCCCTCCCCATTTTGGCACCATGGTTTGCAGGGTGGCTATGTCCTGTCTTTGTGATAGTTATGGTTGGGTGCCCACTCCTCCCTGGGTCTACCTGCTAACATGATTTCTGCCTTTTACCCAAATATCTTCCTTCCCTTGCTAGTCTCTGGATGCTTCAGTATTCTTTGGTTCCTATCATCATGCCTACACTTTTGCACATAGTCTCGGTATTAAGAGTCTCTTCAGATGAACTATTACAGTTAGAGTTTTTTCCTGTCACAACCCTATTATAAATAACATTTTAACATGCTATTTCTTCTAGGAGATGTTTAAACACATGCTAAAAGACTCAATGAAATTTATCACTAATGGAAAATTTTCAGTTAGTGGGTGAGCTGTTTAGAGCTAACCTGAACCTTTTTAACTCTCAAATTCTGCCTGCTTGGCAGTAGCCTATTTGGCGAAGTGCTGAGGTTCACTCTGCTATTGGTATGTGAGATTGTGTGTGGGCTTCTTTTCTCATAATTTTGTTTGCATCACTAGGCATTTAATATATTAACAGCCTTCTCTCTCCCTCCCTCCCCTTCTCTCTCTGTATCCCTCTCTCCCTATCCTTTTTGCTCCTGTAGAATTTCTGAAGAGATGTATTAGTTATCTACAGTTGCATAACAAATTACCCCCAAATTTAGCAGCTCAAAATATCATTTATTGGCTTTAAGCAATGTCACAGTTTCTGTGACAGCGTGTTCTTTTGGTGGTCTGGCTCAAGGTCTCTCAGGAAGTCGCAGGCCAGCTGTCGGCTGGCCTGAAGTTGTCTGAAATCTTTGCTGGAGGAGATGCTGGAGCCAAGCTTGCTCACATCAGTGCCGGTGGGCCTTCACTCCTTGCTGGCTGCTGGCTGGATACCTTCATTCCTCACCAAAGGCCTCTCCAAAGGCTTCTTGAGTGTCCTCATGACACGGTACCTGACTTCTGCCAGAGCAAGAGAGCTAAGAGGTTCATCGTTGTTTAAAACCTCATCTTGAACGTGGCATACCATCACTTCTGCCATATTTATTGGTCACACAGACTGACCCTGGTCCAAGGCGGTAGGCCGCGACACAGGGTATAAATCCCCCCAGGAGGTGGGGATTACTGGGGGGACATTTTGGAGACTGGCTACCTCAAGAGAGAAGTAGGTATTATGTTTTTATTGTACTTAATAACCTGCTGGAGAATCAGAGGACATTTATGTAACATCAAAAGAAAAATAAAATGAAATAAGCTGACCATGGATCACAATATATATGAAAACCTGTATTTTTATTAGAAAGGTCAGATGAAATTTAGGACATTGAAAGGAATTTAAGCCCTGGCTGGTGTGGCTCAGTGGGTTGAGTGCTGCCCTGTGAACCAAAGGGTCACTGGTTGGATTCCCAGTCAGGGCACATGCCTGGGTTGCAGGACCAGGTCCCCAGTTGGGGGGCATGCAAGAGGCAGCCACACATTGATGTTTCTCTCCCTCTCTTTCTGCTTATCTTCCCCTCCCTCTAAAAATAGATAAATAGATAAGTAAATAAATAAATAAATAGAATTTAGAACTCAAAGTTCCTTAGTTTTTTTTTTTGTTTTGTTTTTCTGTAAATTTAACCTCCCAATTTTAAAATTTAAAAGTATCACCAATGCATTTTTAAGATGTTAAAATATTATCGGCTTCTGAAACATTGCTTTGGAGTGACTCCATTAGTAGGAAATTTCCATGAGATTATTCTAGCGGTTGCTACCTCATGGTCCATCAGTTCTTGGTCTTCTGCAGGACATAGTCAGCTGCTTTGACAAGTGTTGCCAGTGACAGAACCTGGTGATGGTGGTGCAGGCTGCAGTGCCCAGTGCCTGGGAGAGGCAGCGTGCTACTCGCAGTGCGAATTTATTTAATGGCATGATTTAGGGCACTGTTCTTGCCTGTGTAGCCCTGAGTCTAGCCCTGGTGATTCTGTGAACTATCCCATGACATTTTTTGAGGTAGTATTTTGTGTTTTTATGTTGGCAAATCTCTGGGAATATTTATGCAGTGGATTCTGAAGGTGCTATGCCAGGGAGAGTGAAACATTATTTAGACTGAAGTGAATTCATTGACATGGTCACACTTATTTTGGGTTCAATGTGTCTTTTCAATTATGGTAAAATATACATAAGATAAAGTTTACCATCTTAACCATTTTTAGGTGTACATTTTGGTGGTGCGAAGTATGTGCACATTAGCATGCAACCGTCAGCACCATCCACCTTCCAAATTCTCTTCATCTTGCTAAACTCACTCTGTCCACATTAAATATGGGATCTCACCTCACCCCCACAGCCTTTTCTTAAATTGTGTTTAAGTGTATTGTTTAGTTATGTTAAGTATATTCACATTGTCATTGAAACAGATCTCTAGAACTAGCTCATCTTGCAAATCTGAAACTCAATACCCATTATACAGCTTACCACCCTGTGCTCCCAGCCCCTGCTACCTACTATTCCACTTTTGATTTTTAGAAATTTGATTAGATGATTCATGTAATATTTTCTTTGTGGTTACCATTGCAATCCATAAAACACCTCAAAGTGGTAATATTGTATTTAAACCTGATAACAATTTAACTTCAATCACATATAAAAACCCCTTTATAGCTCTACCCTTCCCACTCTAATCCATCAATGTCACAAATTATGTTTTTATATATGTACACCTGTTAACATAGATTTGTAGTTAATTTTAATGTTTTTGGTATTTAAATTCTAGGTACTAAAACTACAACAGTACAGGTTACTATATTTGTTCATGTCCATTTATAACACGAAAATGTGTGAAAATATAAAATTCTCCAGTAAAGGTAAATACATGAATATATTGGAGTTAAGTTGTTATCAACAGTTGACTTGAATGACTCATTTAAAAAATTCTTGTAGAGCAGGCCTAGTGGTAATAAATTTCCTCAGCTTGTTTATTTGGAAAAGTCTTAATTTCTCCTTAATTGTTTGAAGAATAGTTTTGTTGAATACAGTATTCTTGGTTGACAGATTTGTTTTGTTCTGTTTTTTTCAGCCCTTTTAGTATATCATGCCATGTCTGAACTGTCCTGCAAAGTATCTGCTGAGAAATCCACTGATAATATTATGGAAGCTTCCTTGCATATTAGAAATTACTTTTCTGTTGCTACTTTCAAGATTCTTTTTTTAAAGATTTTATTTATTTATTTTTAGAGAGGGAAGGGAAGGAGAAAGAGGGAGAGAGAAGCATCAATGTGCAGTTGCTGGGGGTCATGGCCTGCAATCCAGGCATGTACCCTGACTGGGAATTGAACCTGTGACACTTTGGTTCGCAGCCCGCGCTCAATCCTCTGAGCTATGCCAGCCAGGACCTACTTTCAAGATTCTTTATCTTTGACTTTAGACAGTTTAATTGTAATGTGTCTCAGTGAGATTTTCTTTGGATTTATCCTAGCTGCAATTTTTTTTTTTTTAACCTGGGTGTCCAGTTCTTTCCTCAATTTTAGAAGTCTGGGCCATTATTTCAAGTAAGCTCTCAATCTCTTTCTCTTTCCTTTTGTCTGTGATTCCCTAATATGTATGTTGGCCCCCTTGATAGTAGCCCGTAAGTATATTATATTCTCTTTGCTTTTCTTCATTTTTCCTTTTACTCCAGTGTCTCAATGGCTTCAAATGACTTTTCTTTAAGATCATTACTTTCCTTCCTGCCTCATGAAGTATTATGTTGAATTCCCATAATAAAGTTCAGTATTGTTATTGTATTTTTAAGCTCTGGAGTTTGTTTGGTTAATTTTTATGGTTTATGCCTCTTTGTAGATATTCTCATTTTGTTCATGCATTGTTTTCCTGATTTCATTTAGTTGTTTATTCGTCTTCTCTTTTAGCTCATGGAGCATGTTTATGACAGTTACTTTAAATTCTTTGTCAGACAACACATAGATCTGTGTTTCTTTAGAGTCAGTGTCTGGAGTTTTATTTTGAACCTTTGGTCCATGTTTCTATGTTTCTTTGTTTGCCTTGTCATCTTTTGCTGGGATTTGGGCATTTGAAAAACCAACCGTCTGTTCCAGTCTTCATATATTGGCTTTGCTCTGGGGAAGACCTTCACCAGTCAACTCAACAGCAGATTGCAGGACATCTCAAATCTTTTCTGATCTTTTGCTCCCCCTGGTGTTCACCTATGGTTCTAGAGCTCTAACATGCTACTTGCTGCCCAACTCTGGTGTCAGTCCTCTCAGTAGTCCAAATCAGCCAAGGTAGAAACCAGCCCCTCATGTAGCCCCCAAACAAGCTAGAATATTGGGCACATGGTCTACTTTTTTTGTTTTCTTCCTGAGGCGGAGCCCTGGTGTGGTGGATTTCCTCCTGGTTGCTCAGCACTTGTACCGCATAAGGGAAGAACAAGGATGGGTGTGCTGAATGGTGCAAATTTTCTTACCTCTTTTGTTGCCAGCACTCAGTCCACTGAGCCACACCAGCCAGGGTGGAAGCCCTTCTTTGTTTTATAGTGACTGAGTGCTGTACTTCTTGACTGCTCTTTAGATTTCTCACAGAGGTATTTTGTGACCTTGGTATCTCTGTCGGAAAGAAGGGCCTGTAGCTTCTTAGTCCATCATTTTGCTGACATCACTTCTCCCCCGTAGCCTTTCAATCAATCCCTTTTCTACTCCAATCAGTCAAATTTGAGTCCCTGACTGGTATAATATGGTTCCCTCGTGTCATGATATTAGAACTGGGAAACTATCAAGTTTTGGTGAATGAATGGGACATTTCACACCTAGTGAGAGAGAGAGATGCTTTTCTGAGCAGGTGGCTGTTTTCATGCACCTCAAGTCACCCTCTTGACCACCACAAATGTTTAGATGTGTGGCACCACTCTGGTTGCCCTGTGATGAGGGAAGTGTGGGTTCATAATCATGGAGCTGCTAAGGATGGCCAGATTTTCTTTCCCTCTCCCGTAGTCAAGATCTCTTCAGATCTGCAGAATTGCATCTAAACACCTGCAGATTCTGCTGCCATTGCAACAATCTGTCACCAGCCACGTTTATCATCCATTATTTATTTCCTTTCCTTACATTCTGCCCCAACCCTCCCACACGCAGGCTGCAGAATCTTTATCAGTAAATTCAGGATTGAGTTGTGGGCCTGGGAGGGAGGTATTTGGATATAAAGGGGGTAGGGCAGAAAAAAAGAATTAAGATGGACATACAGCATCATTTATATTATTTTTCTTACATGTACCAGATGATCTTATAGCGGGGGGTGTAAAATATCTGATCTTGAAATTCAGGACCTTTCCTGCATCTTCAGGGTTGAAAAATACATTTCTCTGCCTCAACTAGGCCCTGGGCCAATCTGTGATTTGCTCTGCATTTCAATACTAAGGCTAGACAAAAATTTGTTAAACTGAATAACTCAACACAACCATTCACAACCATAATTTTAATGATGTTAACTTATGTGAAATAAAATGTGATAAAGCTCCACAGTCCAGGAATCAGTCACTGAATCTTTGAACAGGGGTAGTGGGGGGTTGGGTAGTGGCAGAGGGACCTCAGAGGTTGCCCCAAACAAATTGGGCCACAGTGAGAATTTTGGAGTCAGCCTCTTGTGTTCCAATCCTGACCTTGGCACTTACAGCAAGTGGCAACTTTTCTAGACTTCAGACTCCCCATCTTAAAAATGGAGGCAATAGTATAATATGTACTTCATAAAACTGCTGGGAGAATTAAAAGCCAATATCCATGTCAAGTGTTTTCACTGAGTTTCTGGGGCTCAACATATGTTAAGTATTGTTGTAGTAATTGTCACCATCAAGATTAAGATCATAGATAGAAAATGAAAGCCAGTGAAGCATTGTTGCTAATGAATGTGGGTGCTGCGACCTTGGGAATGCTACTTTGATTTCTCTAAACCCCAGTATCTTCTCACAGAATTATTGTAAGGTTTACATGAAAAAAAATGTTGTCTGTACTTAGCTCAATATCTGGTCAATGGCAGTGGTTATTGCTCAGTCAAACCGAGCTATAGAGAGGTTTAGTGCCAACCTAGGAAAACACTTCAGCACTGTCTTAAAAAAGGGGGAGATATAGAGGGGCTTATGGTTGAAAGAAGGTCATTTAAGTGTGATTTCAAAGGTCTAGTATCTTTTTTAAGTCATAGAGGCCAACTTAGCTTACATTTAGGCGAGGGCTATTGACATTCCAGTCGAGGCTGTCCCCTTCCTTGAGAGAATGGCTGAGTTTTTGCAGTGATGAATTAGAATTAAAGGAGAGAGTTAGTGAGACTGCTTATGTGCCTGTGGCAGCCATCAAAGGTCTTTAAGCATCACCCTGTTCCAAACACTTAAAAAAGCCAGTTGTTGCCCTGACTGGTGTGGCTCCACTGGGCGTTGTTCCACAAAGCGAAGAGTCACCAGTTGGATTCCTGGTCAGGGCACAGGCCTGGGTTGCAGGTTCAGTCCTGGTTGGGGTGCGTGTGAGAGGCAACCAACCAGTCAGTGTTCCTTTCTCTCATTGATGTTTTTCCCCCTCTCTTTCTTCCTCCCGCCCCTTCTCTCTAAAAATAAATAAGTAAAATCTTTTTTTTAAATGTTAGTTGTTATGGTTTATGTTGTCTCCAATAAACAGTGTGACCTCTGTTGCCACCCTCATTGAGTCACCTCTCTCATATGTAGCACACAGAGCTGTCTGGAATGAAAAGGCTCTGGAAAATTTAGTAGGTAAGATCTGCTTCGTAACAAAACCCAGGTTTTTAGAGGTCCTTATTCAGCAAGTAAGTCCAAGAAGCCAGAAGAGAATGTTAAATCAACTCAGGCCCATGATAAAACAAAGACAATAAAAAATATCCACTAAACCTCTTTCTTTTAATATTTTTGACACAGCCCCAGTGTTCCAGCATATACTCAGTGTCTGCTAGAGCTCCTAAGTTTACATATGAGATTCATGGATTTTCCTTAGCTTTACCTGCCTAGTAGACATCTTCACTTGTTTAGTCTGTTGGCACTTAAAACACAACTGAAACAAAACACAACTATTCTATCCCCTCTTCTAAACTACTCTTCCATCTGCCTCCTGTCTCACCACATCATTCACCCAACTGCCAAGCTAGATAGCTTGAATCTTCTTCTCCTCACCCCAGGTTCTTCACCAATTTCTATCAATTCCACCTCTTAAATATTTACCATTTTAGCTCATTTCTTACTGTCACTCCTTCAGTATAGGTCATCATCATTTTAGGCTTAGTTTATGGTAATAAACTTCTAAATTCAAATCTGACCTCCTCACTTGTTTCCTTAAAATCTTTCTTCATTATCCTACTGATCTTAAATCCTTGATGTAGTTTACAATGACCTTACCTCTGATTTCTCCTCTAGCCTTATCTCTTCCAATCTCCTTATATTATGAGTATTCTAGGATTCCAGTATTCCAAACATTTTTCACTTCCTTGTTCTCTCTTGCCTTTTGGCTTAGGTTCATACTTTCCTTTCTGCCTTGTATTTTCTTACCCTTTTTGTTCAGTGGGTGGACTCCTAGTCATCTTTCATGTCTCCACTCAAACATCCCTTCCTCCAGGAGGTCTTCCTCCATCTCCTTCATGTGTTTTGTAACTTTTTTTCATTACCCCTCTCCCAACAAACAGGTTAAATAGCCAGTCTTGCCACAGTTCAGAGGTAGTCAAGCTTAGTGGTTAAGAGTGTGAGCTAAGAGTGGTTAAGAGTTGGAGTTAATTAGCTTTGAAATCAAATATGCCTTATCAGCTGTGTGACTTTGGACACTCTAACCTTGCTAAGTCTCAGTTTTCTATTCCGCCAAATGGGAATGATCATAAAATCCATCTTACAGGCTTGTTACGAGGGTTAAATGAACTTATTTGTATTGTACTTAGCCCACTGCCTGATATTTGATCAAGCCCTCAATAAATAATAACTCTATCTAAAAGACAAAAATTCAAAGCCAACATTTTTTTTTGGCTTTTCTTACAGCATAATTTATCAGGCCTTGTGTATTTCTCTTCAGAGGAAAACAGGCAGCACACCTGGAAATGGAGGTAAGGAAAGAAACTCCCTGAACATGCTTTCATCTTGGACGGTCATACCAACCCCTGTAAGAAGCTTCTAAGATGTTGGGATATGTCCACTGTTGGGGAGTGAATATCAATGTATGTCTGTGGCCAGAAGGTATCTGTTCGAGAGGGACCCATTTAGGAAATTTTTTAAAAATCTGGTACGCAACACTTGATGGAATGCAAAAATACAAAGTGAATATCAGAAAACAGTAGAAAGAACATCATGAAAGATGAAATAATTAATAAACTCAAACGAATCACCTTTTTGAGAATCTGGTGAATGTTGTAGACTCTTGTCCTAGGAAAATAGACTTAGGCAATTATGCACAAACTTTGCATTCAATTCCAGGAAGTTCACAGGCTCCCTGAAGCCCATCTGTAGACACTCTGGAGTCTTCATGCCTTCTAAGGGCAGGGTTATCTATTAAGAGAGCCATAAGGAGCCAGGAAGATATAGTAGTACTACAGAATGGAAGGCTTGGGGATGGGAGTGGCTTTTGATATGAACAGGGTTTCCTAAAGCTATATCTGACAGAACATGGGAACTCTTAATGAATGCATTCTTATACATGTGTGAAGATACTAAACATATTTGTATAGCTTTTTATATTATAATGTGGCCATCTGTCTTAAAGAAATAGGGTGTTATACCTGATATGTTGCATGCCAGATACCAAAATATATAGACTCATGGCACTGAAATGCACATTATTGGCTGCATTTACCAAATAGTCTTACATTGATGGATATGGCTCCTTTGATGATGGCTAGTTCATCTATTTTGTCATAGCATCAACCTAAGTTTGAAATATTAGCTAATCTTAGCTGAATATTCATTGTGGTGCTATACAAATTCATTCTCTATGGTTCTGTGACTGAGAGAATGAATTCACCTGGGAGGTCACTTTCATTAGTCTACTGAAGTTATAGCCACCAAGACATTTCATGAGCTTCTGTTGGTGTTCTTAAATAACCAGTTCTGACCCTTGGGAATGTTGAGTGGGATGGATACTGTGATGCACCAGCCAGATACCCCTTCAGGAATAAAGGCCTTATGCTCAGCTCTTGGGACAACTCTGAAGGGCTTTCTCAGCTCCAGACCTTGTGGGGCTGCCTAAGCCCATTGTCAAGGCCTGGGTCACAGTTCAACCTCTCGCACAGCTGACTTCTGCTTTCTTTCCATCTTGTCCCAAGGAGTTGATTCTAAGAGTACTCTCTAATTACAACTATGCTTGCTAACTACCCTGGAGTCTGTCTTCCTGAGAACTTACCCTGCATACTGAGTTAGATAGTTATATGCTCAGGGAGCCGCTAGTGATCTTAAGCAACCCGTATTTCAGAAGATCATTTTCTCCTGCAAGGCAGCCAAGATTCCTGATCCCCATAAGATGTGCCTGTCCCAATCCCTTTTCTTAGCCCAACTGGTCTGAGACCAGGCCCTGGACAGCAATACTAATTCTAGACCCAACCTACAACAGAGACACAGTCCATAGGATACTCCCTGGCTTGGGTAGAATCAACCCAGGAATTGTGTAGGGTAAGTGGTAATGATCTGTCATTGCAGATGTTTTGGCTGGGAATACTGAGATTAGCAATGAAATTAATTTTTTGATTAAAAAAATGTTTCTCAATTTTTTTTCATTATTGGCCCATTCAGAAGACTTTTTAGATATTTTTTCCTAATTACTCCTATGATTTTTTTAAGGGAGTTTTTTAAAAAAAAAAACTTTACGAGACATAATTCATATACCATACAATTCACTCATTTAAGGTGTACCAATTAATAGCTTTTAGTATATTCACAGAGTTGTGCAATCAATACTACAGTCAACTTAAGAACATTTAGAACTTTATTTTTTTAAAAGATTTTATTTATTTATTTTTAGAGAGGGAAGGGAGGGAGATAGACACCGAGAGAGAAACATCAATGTGCGGTTTCTGGGGGTTATGGCCTGCAACCCAGGCATGTACCCTGGCTGGGAATTGAACCTGGGACACTTTGGTTCCCAGCCCGTGCTCAATCCACTGAGCTATGCCAGCCAGGGCAGAACCTTATTTTTTGAAGTATATTTTCTTGATTATGCTATTACACTTTTCCCAATTTTCTCCCCTTTAACCCCCTGCCCCTCCAACCCTCCAGCATTCCCCACCTTAGTTCATGTCCATGGGTTGTACACATAAGTTCTTTGACTTCTCCATTTCCTATATCATTCTTAACCTCTCCCCATCTATTTTATGCCTACCAATTATGCTTCTTATTCCTTGTACCTCCTCACCTATTTTTCCCCTCCCTTTCCCTGCTGAAAACCCTCCCTGTGAACTCCATTTCTCTGATTCTGTTTCTGTTCTGGTTGTTTGCTTAGTATTTGTTTTCATTGCTTCTTTTTAGGTTCAGTTGTTGATAGTTGTGAGTTTGTTGTCATTTAACTGTTCATAGTTTTTTTTTTAATTTTCTTCAATTTCTTAGATAAGTCTCTTTAACATTTCTTATAATAAGGGCTTGGTGATGATGAAGTCCTTTAACTTGACCTTCTCTGGGAAGCACTTCTTCTGCCCTTCCATTCTAAATGATAGCTTTGCTGGATAGAGTAATCTTCTACATGTAGGTCCTCGCCTTTCATGACTTCAAATACTTCTTTCCAGCCCCTTCTTGCCTGCAAGTTTTCTTTTGAGAAATCAGCTGAAAGCCTTATGGGCACTCCTTTGTAGGCAACTCTCTCCTTTCTTCTTGCTGCTTTTGAGATTTTCTCCTTTCTTTAATCTTGGGTAACTAAATGATGCTGTGCCTTGGTGTGTTCCTCTGTAGGTCCAACTTCTTTGGGAGTCTCTGGGCTTCCTGGACTTCTGGGAAGTCTATTCCCTTTGCCAGACTGGGGAAGTTTTCCTTGATTATTTTTTCAAATAAGTTTTCTATTTCTTGCTCTTGTTCTTCCCCTTCTGGCACCCCTATAAATCAGATAGTGGAAGGTTTAAAGTTGTCCGAGAGGTTCCTAAGCCTCTCTTCATTTTCTTGAGTTCTTGTTTCTTCATTCTGTTCCAGTTGGGTGTTTATTTCTTCCTTTTGTTCCAAATCATTGATTTGAGTCCTGGTTTCCTTCCTGTCACTGTTGGTTCCCTGAATATTTTGCTTTATTTCACTTTGGGTAGCCTTCATTTGTTCTTTCATTTTGCAACCAAGCTCAGTCAGTTCTGTGAGCATCTTGATTACCAGGGTTTTGAACTCTCCATCAGATAGATTGGCTATCTCCTCATCGCTTAGCTGTTTTTCTGGAGTTTTGCTCTGTTCTTTCATTTGGACCATATTTCTTTGTCTCGGTGCACCTGTTAAGTTGTAAGGGGGCAGGGCCTTAGGTATTTACCAGAGCAGGGCAACCTTCTTTGCTGTGCTGTGGGGCTTTCTGTGGGGGAGGGGCCAGAGAGGGTACAATGCAGCTTGCTTGCTGGACTCTAGCCCCACTTTCTAACAAACTCTTGTGTGAGACTGGGAGTTTCTCCCACCACGGCAACCCCTGCCATAGTCTACAGTCATCTCTGAGTCTCAGTTTCCCATTCAGCCTGCCACACCCACACAGTCCGCCTTGCCTCAGGTTCTCTCTATCCACCTGTCGGCCCTCTTTTGCTCCTACCAGTCTGGTTGGTCTGGCTGACTGTTTCTTTAACTCCTGGTTGTCAGAGTTCCATGCCATTTAATTTTCTGGCTCTTCTGGTTGTTTATTGTTTTTAGATTGGTTGTTATCCTCTTTTTGGTTGTGCGAGGAAGGGAAGGGTTTCTACCTATGCCTCCATCTTGGCTGGAACTCTAAATTTGTACTTTTAGATGAATAAGACACATGTATACACTCAAGGATGAAACAAGTAATTCATAATTTTTAAAGTATTTTTTAAAGATTTTATTTATTTATTTTTAGAGAGGGAAGGGGGGGAGAGAGAGAGAGAGAGAGAGAGAGAGAGAGAGAGAGAGAGAGGGAGAGAGACATCAATGTGCGGTTGCTGGGGGTTATGGCCTGCAACCCAGGCATGTACCCTGGCTGGGAATCGAACCTGTGACACTTTGGTTCGCAGCCCGTGCTCAATCCACTGAGCTATGCCAGCCAGGGCTTGTAATTCATAATTTTTAATGCAAATTCTATTACCCCTCTTATCAGAAAGCTGTTTTACATATAAGACTGTCAGATCTTAAAAGCTAGATTAGAAATCACTGTAATTTCTGTGGCATTTTTTTAAAGAATGTTTATATCTTTTTTTTTTAAGATTTATTTATTTATTTATTTATTTATTTATTTTTAGAGAGGGAAGGGAGGGAGATAGAGAGAGAGAGAGAGAAACATCAATGTGTGGTTGCTGGGGGTTATGGCCTGCAACCCAGGCATGTACCCTGGCTGGGAATTGAACCTGGGACACTTTAGTTCCCAGCCCATGCTCAATCCACTGAGCTATGCCAGCCAGGGCTCATTTTTATATAGAATGGAAATAAATTGGACTTTGATGTGTAGTTAAAATGGAAATAAGTAAAATTTGAAATAAGAATAAGTGTAATATTGTAATTAAAAGTTATACTTGTGTATATAAATTTAACAAAAACATTCTTCTCCAAATAGATATGTTGAGCACAGGAAGAAATACTTTATAAAAGTAGAATCTTTAAATTATCTCATGTTAATCTTGTTTATTATTAAAGTAAAGCACTGAAAATACCTGACTGGACTCCAGAAATCCTTAAAATGCAATAGCTTGATTCTGGATTAATAGTTGTTGACAGAATCATTGCTACATGGCCATTCAACTTAACTTATTTAACCATACTCCATGAGATACAGCTGTGGTAAACATTAGGGAACAAATAAACCGAGTAGGTAATGACTGTTACCTTGGTCTTTCAACTCACTCAAACTAATACAACTCTAGGCAAAAGCACTAAAACAGAATGAAGTTAAAATATAACAGTGTTGGAGAAAATGTCAGCAAAAATGGAAATGATAAACATTTACATATTGATTACTTCAGACATGTCAGGCACTGTGTCAAGCACTTTAAAAAGATGGCTGTATTTAATTCTACTAACAACCTCAGTTTTTAAAAAATTTTCAGTTACAGTGTGCTTTCACTATTATTTTTGTATAGGTTTCAGGTGTACAGCATAGTGATTAAACACTCACATGTTGAATACTTTACAAAGTGTTCCCTTAATATTTTTAGTACCCACCTGGCTCCATACATAGCTATTGCTATATTATTGACTGTGTTCCCTATGCGGTACTTTACATCCCCATGACTGTTCTGTAAGTATTAGTTACTATTAAATTTCCAATTCACAGAACCAGAGACTAAAACAGTGGTTGTCAGGAGCTGAGGGAAGTGGAAAAGTGTTGGTCAAAGCACATAAACTTTCAGTTTTAAGATGCATAAGTTCTGGGGATCTAATGTGCAGTACAGTGATTGTAGTTAATAATACTGTCTTATATTCTTGAAATTTGCTCAGAGAGTAGATCTAAGGTGTCCTCACCACACACACACACACACACACACACACACACACAATGGTAACTTTGTGAAGTAATGGAAGTTAATTAACTTGATTATGGTAATCATTTCACAATGTATGCATACCGATATATTAAATCATCACATTTTACAACATAAATATGTTTTAAAATAGACAATTTTTATTTGTCAATTATACTTCAATAAAGCTAGAGGGAAAATGTCACCAACTTACACACAAGGAAACACAAGCTTAGGGAAGTTAAACAGGTACTCAAGCTGACAGTGACCAATGGTGGAGCCAAGCCCCCAGAACCCTTACTCTTTCTCATTTTGCTGTTCTGCCTTTACAATACAACATACTCAACACAACAACTGAAATATGAAAGTGTCAAAAGATGAGTATGATTTTTCCCAGAAGAGGACAGAAGATGGGCAATTTGCTTTATGGAAATAGCTGGTGAAAAGTCACAGAAGTGGAAGGAATTTTGTTCAAAGAAGAGCAAGTGTATCGTGCCATGAACATACAATATGATGATGCTGGAGGATGAGACTGGAAAGGACACTTGAGCCCTGTTTATTTCAAATCTTATTTGCTTAGGAGTTTGACTTGGTTCTAAAGTCATCAGCTAGTCAATAGAGGAATTGCATTTGATAATGAGAACTCGGATGTCAGGTAGGGGTGCCTGATCTTTTGGCATCTCTGGGCCACATTGGAAGAAGAAGAGTTGTCTTGCTCCACACATGAAATACACAAACACTAACAAAAACTGATGAGCAAAAAAAAAGGTTTTAAGTAAATTTATAATTTTGTGTTGGACTGCATATCTCCTGCGGGCCATGGGTTGGACATCCTGATGGGTGAGTTGGATGTATACTAAGCAATAGTTTCTAGCAATCCAGACAAGAGGTGATGATGGTGGGAGCTATCAAATTAATAGCAATATAGACCATGAAGGGCTAAAAAAATTTGCTCTCGCCCTCTCAGGCTCACAGGTGCAAGCACTTAACCAGCTGTTGCATATGTGCAAAAATGATCATGTCAGCAAGGGAGTGCTGTCCTGAGCTTTTCACACATCAGTAATGTTTCCTGCTGTGGGTTCTTTTTTACCAATTCAAATGGGGAATCATCACCGTGGACTGCAGAGGAAAGGGTAATTATAAAATTCATTAGGCTCCTGAATGAAGAAGTATAATGTCTTCCAAGAAAGTAATTAAACCACCATGGGCAAAGAGCCTCATCTGTATAATTGGAAGCTATGCAGTGGGTCATTGTTTAGTATTTCAAATCTAGTCTACATGTGGCTAATTCATAATCATGCTCCATCTGGCCAAAATTAATCACATTATTCTGTATGCCAAGCAAAACTATTTGTTTTGCTTAAAGTTTTCAATATTCTATCCAATGTAGTCTAATGTATCTGAATTATCCATCCTCCTTTTCTTAAAACAGTAGAATATTGCTAGAGTGAAAAGAAAAAGTAGAATCTATGGCATGTA
Source organism: Phyllostomus discolor (assembly GCF_004126475.2). Classification (NCBI taxonomy): domain Eukaryota; kingdom Metazoa; phylum Chordata; class Mammalia; order Chiroptera; family Phyllostomidae; genus Phyllostomus; species Phyllostomus discolor. The sequence goes on along the minus strand of NC_040903.2, from coordinate 193,663,399 downwards.
TAATTTTTTTTAAAAAAGCTCTTGTTTCAAGAGCTCAAAGTCCTTAATAGAAGAGAACTGAGACAGAATAGTCTTATACCTATTTCAAAAAGAGAGAAACCAAGCAGATGTGTGTCAAGCTGCCAGGTGTTGAGGTGGTCAATTAGGATAACAAGCCCAAATGAAAGTAACAATCAAACCACTTTTTTCACTTTGACGAGTGCAGGCAAGAGGTGAAAGAGAAAGGCACTGGCCCTCTAGTATTCCATTTTTTCCCCATGGAAGAACACCAAGCAAGGATCAAATGGAAGCACAAACTGGGATGTCATCTCACTGCCAAGGAGCCCTGAACAAAAAGTTCCTGCTTTTTTATGGACCTATGGGACCACAGGAAAGGAGAAGGGGAAAAACTAGGTGTCAAAATGTAGTGAGTCAAAGTGGAGAAAACTGCCTCAGCCAAGGGCCTCTGATAGTGAGGTCTTGGTGGAGGGGCTTGGAAAGTGTCTTGCTTGAAGACCCCTGATAAAGAGAACTCCATATAGAAGTGCCTGGGAATGCTTGTATGCATTTGAGCATGGCTGGTTTCAGGGAACCTCAGTTCTTGAATCCAATTCCCTCTAGGTAACTACAGTGCCCTGGCTATGCACCAATTCTGGCACAGAGAGGCCAGCTTCTTCCATGAGGCCTGATAGTCAAAGCCCTGTGCTTGCTTATGGTCAGACTTGACATATCACACCAAGGATTTTGTTCTGGAGCCACATTCCTCATTGTAAATCCAGAAGAATCTAGCTCCAGTAATAAATGAAGGTGGTTTCAGGCATCCAGCATGGAAGTCTGCCAAAAGCCATATTGTGAATAGAGGACATAGAGGGAATTTTTTGATCTGTCATGTAATCACTAAAGATAGTTGGAAACCTTGAGTTTATATATCTTTGAAACCAAGACCAAAGATTAGATCTAGAGCCTGGAGAGGGAGAAGAGAAACTGGAATTTTCCTTTTTGTGGCCCAGTTCTGTTGATTCCCTACACATCTGCATGTCAGACATGAGAAGAGAAGGGAAGGGAAAAGGAGAGATACTCTGAAAAGATTTGGCTTCCCTTAGCCTTGGGAGCACTGATTGTGTCAGCCTGCACCACAGGGGAAGTGGGCATCAACACATATTGTGGGATTTCAGAGTACTGGCAAGAGTCTTCCCATCTGGCCCAGATGCAACTCCTATCTCAGAAGTCTCTTAAATTTGTTCTCTAATTTCCTTTCTCACTGCCTCTCACTTAGGCTATTGTGATAGACTTCTGATTACTTTCCTTGCCTCTGGTTTATTTTTCCCACTGGAATATCTAATAAGCAATAAGAGACACAGAACTGGAGCTTCTTTGAAAGCTAGTTGTGTAGAGTTGGTAATTGAAGCCCATGGGAATGAACAAGCTGTCCTAGACAACGAGGTAGTATTAAAAAAAATAACAACCACCCACAAACTCCTCCACTAATGAACTAGGGAAAGAATACACACTCATTTTTTTCATTTATTCAATAATTATTATGAATATTATTATTATACTGTTACTACACTCCAGCGATTAAGAAATTCCACCCAGGAAAAAAAGGGAAAAATGGGGTTGAGTTTTCAGTAAAGGATTTGTTAATGGATGGTCATTGATGCCAACTTAATGCCAACAGGAATCCCTATTTTGAAGTGTGGTGAAGAAGGAAACTTTATTCAGCACAAAACAGCTCAATTGTGATACAGCAGGGCTGTGAAAACAGCACCGTCGTCCGGCAGCCCTGAAGCCAGGAGTCTCTGGCCCTGGACCCTGATTGGCCCATCTTCATGCAAATGAGGGCTCCAAATCCTCACAGTTTGATTGGTCCAAAAGGAACAGGCCTAATTGGTCAGCATAGAGCCACTCTGATTGGCCAGAGCTGCATAGCTCCAACTGGAAGGGGCCTCAGTTCTGTTGAAATAGGATGCCAGGATATTAGGATCTCCTTTATAAGGGCTGGCTCAGATGGCAGAACACACAGTACAGGTAGGCAGTTCAGCACAGTCTTCTCCAGGAAGTGCAGTTTGCATGAGCGGCCTCTGCAGAAATGGCTGCTAAACTGTTATTGTTGATGTTGTCATTGTTGTTTAATTTGAGCCCAGTTAGCCATCAGGAGATCTTCTTAGTAGATGTCTTTTTCCCCCCTCAGAGTTCACAGATTTATATAGGAGATGACACTGGAGCTGATATGAAAGATGAGTTTTTTTCCAGATAGGGTGTGAAGAGGAGAAGAAAAAGGGGAAGGGAGAAAAAAGAAAGGGAAACAGAAATATGCAGACATGAAGCATCCTAGCATACTCAAAGTTTTGCAAACATTTCCCTATGTTTGGATATTGGAGGTAAGGTGAAGACTGAGATGAGTGAGTATAAGATATACCAAGAGGCAGATTGAAGCCCTGTAACTGGAGGGCTTGTATTTTGTGATAAGTAATGTGGCTTTATCCTGTAAAGCCCTGGGGTGTCCCATGTGGTCCAGGATGGCTATGAATGTGGCCCAACACAAAACCATAAGTTTACTTAGGACAGTATGAGATATATTTGTTTTCATTAGTGTTTGCAAATTTAATGTGTGGCCCAAGACAACTGCTCTTCTTCCAGTGAGGCCCAGAAATACCAAAAGGTTAGACACCCCTGGTAAGCAATGGGGGAACCACTGGAGAATTCTTTACTTAGGGTAATGAAAGTTCAGAGTTTTGTTTTAGAAAGCCCATTCTGATAGTTGTGACCAGAGACACTACTGTCTACAGTCTACGAACATAAAACTATGGGCCTGAATGAGATAAGCAGGATACTCAAAGCTACTCAATAGGTCCATTCAAAGATAGATGCAGGTAAAGGAAGCCAGATTTTAAGATCAGTCTTTTCTGTTTGTAAAGTCATATTTGGGCCTAGTCAGGAAAACTGCATTTAGTTTTATTTAAGCTCAAGAGGAGTTCATTTACTTGTACCTAGTTTCTGGGGGCAGTGGTAGTAATAATAGCCAGTTATACAAACACCTCAGTTTGATCATTGTGTATTGCCAACAAATGACTCACCATTTTGGTCCCTGCATCTGGTTAGGAAAATTCTGTGGAGAAACCATGTGTCACCTTGGATAATGCACTCTCAATAAGGGCAATGAAAATTGGTTCTGGGGGGAGGTATAAAAAATGTCTTTATGTATAAAGTATAGATATACATGCGGTACATTAAAAAATAGCCCTGGCTCATGTGGCTCAGTGAATTGAGCACCATCCTGTGAACCAAAGAGTCATCAGATCAATTCCAAGTCAGGGCACATGCCTGGGTTGCAGCCAGGTCCCCAGTAGGAGGCATGCTAGAGGCAATCACACATCGATGTTTCTCTGCCTCCCTCCCTACCCTTCTGTCTAAAAATAAAATAAATAATAAAAAGTATACAGTATAACTGTGCTGTTAAAACATCACAGGGACTCCGTATTAGATGGCTCCTTTTATATGAAATGCCTAGGAAGGCAGATATATAGAAATAAAAAGTAAATTAGTGATTGTCTAGGCCTGGGACAATAAGCCTGGGGGACTGGAAGTGATATCTAATGGGTACAGGGTTTATTTGGTGGTTGATTGTTCTAAAGTTCTAGATGTGGAGCCCTGGACAAGATGGAGGCATAGGTAGAAACCCTTCACTTCCTCACACAACTAAAAGGAGGGTAACAACCAACCTAAAAACAATAAACAACCAGAAGAGCCAGAAAATCAAACTGCATGGAACTCCAGCAACCAAGGAATTAAAGAAACAGTCAACCAGACCAGCCAGGCTGGTAGGAGCAAGACCTGGGGCAGATGGGGGAACGGAGAGAATCCAAGGCAAGTTGGACCACATGGGTGGGGTTGGCTGAAAGGACCCACAGCAAGGCAGCAGACCAGACTGCAAGGTAAGGTGGGGGATAGCTGAGAGAACTTACGACAGGGGGCGGGCCGTGTGGGCAGGGCTGTCTAAATGGGAAACTGAGACTCAGAGATGACTGTGGAGTATGTCAGGGGTTGCCATGGTGGGAGAAACTCCCAGTCTCACACAAGAGTTTGTTAGAAAGTGGGGCTAGAGTCCAGCAAGCAAGCTGCATTGTACCCTCTCTGGCCCCTCCCCCACAGAAAGCCCCACAGCACAGCAAAGAAGGTTGCCCTGCTCTGGTAAATACCTAAGGCCCTGCCCCCTTACAACTTAACAGGTGCACCGAGACAAAGAAATATGGTCCAAATGAAAGAACAGAGCAAAACTCCAGAAAAACAGCTAAGCGATGAGGAGATAGCCAATCTATCTGATGGAGAGTTCAAAACCCTGGTAATCAAGATGCTCACAGAACTGACTGAGCTTGGTTGCAAAATGAAAGAACAAATGAAGGCTACCCAAAGTGAAATAAAGCAAAATATTCAGGGAACCAACAGTGACAGGAAGGAAACCAGGACTCAAATCAATGATTTGGAACAAAAGGAAGAAATAAACACCCAACTGGAACAGAATGAAGAAACAAGAACTCAAGAAAATGAAGAGAGGCTTAGGAACCTCTGGGACAACTTTAAACCTTCCACTATCTGATTTATAGGGGTGCCAGAAGGGGAAGAACAAGAGCAAGAAATAGAAAACTTATTTGAAAAAATAATCAAGGAAAACTTCCCCAGTCTGGCAAAGGGAATAGACTTCCCAGAAGTCCAGGAAGCCCAGAGACTCCCAAAGAAGTTGGACCTACAGAGGAACACACCAAGGCACAGCATCATTTAGTTACCCAAGATTAAAGAAAGGAGAAAATCTTAAAAGCAGCAAGAAGAAAGGAGAGAGTTGCCTACAAAGGAGTGCCCATAAGGCTTTCAGCTGATTTCTCAAAAGAAAACTTGCAGGCAAGAAGGTGCTGGAAAGAAGTATTTGAAGTCATGAAAGGCAAGGACCTACATGTAGAAGATTACTCTATCCAGCAAAGCTATCATTTAGAATGGATGGACAGAAGAAGTGCTTCCCAGAGAAGGTCAAGTTAAAGGACTTCATCATCACCAAGTCCTTATTATAGGAAATGTTAAAGAGACTTATCTAAGAAATTGAAGAAAATAAAAAAAAACTATGAACAGTGAAATGACAACAAACTCACAAGTATCAACAACTGAACCTAAAAAGAAGCAATGAAAACAAATACTAAGCAAACAACTAGAACAGAAACAGAATCAGAGAAATGGAGTTCACAGGGAGGGTTTTCAGCAGGGAAAGGGAGGGGGAAAATAGGTGAGGAGGTACAAGGAATAAGAAGCATAATTGGTAGGCATAAAATAGATGGGGAGAGGTTAAGAATGATATAGGAAATGGAGAAGTCAAAGAACTTATGTGTACAACCCATGGACATGAACTAAGGTGGGGAATGCTGGAGGGTTGGAGGGGCAGGGGGTTAAAGGGGAGAAAATTGGGAAAAGTGTAATAGCATAATCAAGAAAATATACTTTACAAAAATAAAAAAAAATGAAGTTACAAATTTAAACATGTTAAGAAGAGAAGTCTCCCCACATTATTCCATAGTTCCTCAAGAGCTTTACAGTTGACTTGTCTTCTATAAACCTATAACCTCTATTACATCAGTTTTCAGTTTATATTACAGCATTGGTTCACATGGCCCTTCTGTCCCTCCCCACAACTGATAGCTGAATAAATAAATAAAAGTAAATAGATGAATGAATACTAAGAAGACAAATTGTTTCTTTGAGTAATATTCCATGAAGTAGATACATATTCTCAGGTTTATATATAGCATATTAAAAAATAGAGTCCTGAATGCTAGCACATATACAATGTAGTTTTACATTTCCCACGGGTACATTGTATATCCAAATAATATATGCAGTGATAGCCTTCATTTGCATGTAACTTTGGAATAACTTATGGCACAGACTGGTGACATGAGAAAAGATGCTGTATTGCACAATCTTTCATTTCAAACCTTTTTTTCCCCCAGTTTTTAGATTTATTTGGCTGTTTTTTAAGTTTGGAAAAAATATTCTTTTAATCTGAGTCTGTGAAATGACTTTGAATCTTACATTTCAACACTCACAAGAAAGTAAAGAATATATGCTCACAGTGTATGCCAGGTTCACAGAAAGCTGTATGCACGAGGTCAGGGATCTATGAAGAAAAGGGTCACCTTGTCTAGGAGGGAATGGAACATAAAACTGAGAAATTTTCTTCCTACTGACAAGTATTTGGTAAATGTTCTTATAGAAATGTACTATATTCATGGCCCTAAGAAAATAAAATTATTTCTTTATATTCACATATTTTATATACAAAAATAAATAAAATGTAAACTTCAGGAAAACTCAGCAGAAGATAATCATTGGAGAATACAAAGAGCATAATTACTAGCAAGGCAAACAACCAATCCCTAGAGATAGTGACATGAAAGTGGATTGGGAGAGTCATCCAATCATCCACTCATGCATGGACAGTGCATGAGAAGAAGTAGAAATGAACATGTTATCATTTCACAGAGGCTTAAGAAGATTTCTTAACAAGTCATCAGAGAGGAGAGGAAGGGGAACTATTTGCCCATTCAGGCACTGTTAGCCATTTCCTGCCTTCTCCCTACTAATCAACTTCCTTCCAACTAAAATCACATTAATCACTAATTGGCAGCATCTACTCAGTAATAAGCTAAAAAAAGGTTTTTCTCCCCATCCTAATCTAGCTTATACATAAGTAGATTTTTGTGTTTGTGTAAATGTGTATATTTTGTGTGTGCAATTGTGCACACATACAAATATGCCCTCCTGTGTATTGGCTGAGAATGTGAGTGAGAGAAGGTTGAGAAGGACGTTCAAAGTTACCAAAGGGTTCAAAGATATGAATACACTGTGCAGTCCTGGAATTCATGAGAAGCTCAGTATTGTAGGGTTTCAGTACGTGGAGTGGTGGTTTGGGATTGGGAGATAAAGCTGAAAAGCAAGTTGAGGACTTCTTACATTTCACCCTGTGGGTAAAAAATGGGGAGTCAGTAGAGATTTTAGAACAAGAAAGCACTATTTAAAGAAAACTTTCCATAGTGACAATGATCAGGCAAGACAGAATAGGCACGGGGATTCAAAGAGCAGCAGCGGAGATGCAGAGGAGGGGCCTGAGGAGGATGGACAAGATTTGGTGCTACATTGGATGTGGGCAGTAAGGTGGAGAGGAGGCAAGGTTTTTTAGCTAAGATCAAGAATCCATGCAGGAGTGAAAATCTTTATGAGACAAAACAGCAAGTTAGAGGTGTACAGTAAACAGTGATAAATATGTTCCCGGAACTCAGGAGAGAATTCTGGATAGTAAACTATGATTACAAAGGTGGAAGCTGAAGCCACAGTGTGAATTACATCATCTAGAAAGGAAAGTAAAATACAAGAAGATAGAAAAGATGGAGTATGGATCTTTTCCAAGGATAGAGAATTTGTGGATGAAAGGAAGGAAGAGAAGCCAGCCTAAGAGGTAATTAAAAGGAATGGTCTGAGTGGCAGCAGAAACACTAGAGGAGAGTACAGCCATGTAGACCAGGAAAAGACAGTTTTGAGAAGTTGCAGTGTCTCTATTCAACACTTGAAGAAGGCATTTCCTTCTTAAGATCATACAAGGCTTAAAGCAAATCTAAAAAACATAAAAGAATAGGTATTACATAGACTGTGTTTACTGAGAACAATGCAATTAAGTGAGAGGTTATTAACAGAAAAGTAGATTTTAAAATTCCATGTGTTTGGATGTTAAAAAACATACTTGTAAATAAATTAAATGTCAAAGAAGAAGTGGAATTAAAACTTAATGAATACTTAGAATGAATTATTATCAAAACACTTGATCAAATCTCAAGGTACAGTGAAAATGTTTCTCCAAGGAAAATTTATAGGTTTGTATGCATATTTGTGAAATGAATAGAGGCTGAGAGTTAATGAGCTAAGTGTTTATCTCAATAAATTAGGAAAAGAACAACAGAATAAAGTCGAAAAAGTAAAAGGAAGGAAATAATAAAAATATAAGCCGAAATAAGCAAAGTTGAAGAATACACCATAGAGTTTGTAAACCTAAAATTTATTCTTAAAAAAAAAATACTATGAAATTAGATAAACCTTTGGTTACATTAATTATAGAAAAAAGAAAGAAGAAAAAATATGACTAAAAATAGGGGCATTGTGCAGATATAGCCTAGATTTAAAAGATAATATGTGAATACTATGAATAATTTTATTACTAATACAGTCTAGGAATTACTACCTTCCCATCTGTGATCTTGTTTAGGAAACTACCTAACTCTCTACTTGCAGTCCCTAATCTTGCAGGAAAGCAAGATTTACCAGCAGATTTCCAGGTATTGCCACAGCCACCCCTCTTTCCAAGGTTTGCTGGGATTGTCACTTGAAATAAAGCAATTTAATGGTCAGCATCACTTCTGGGACCCAAATTGCCATATCAGTAGTCAAGAATCTTTCTTGGGATATTTTGCTAGCTTCAATCCAGAGTTAGCCAAGCATCTTGGACATAATCAACCCAGAGTGCACAAAGTGTTAGCTAGCCATCATCAAATGCCATGCTGAAGTCTGATCAATTTTAGTCCACCTCTGCTGTTGCTTTTTGATGCCTCTTGGAGTCTTATTTGAGGTATGGCATTGCACAAGCTCATGGCCACCTGACCAATGTCCTGCAGTGAGAACAAAATTCAGTGAGAGGTTCTTGGAGGGCAGATGATTTTGTTTCTTTGGGGCTAAGCTAAGCTGTGCTCTATGTTTAGGATTCTAGGGTTGAACTCATAGTGATCAGATTTCTTTGTGTTTTTTTTTATTATTATTATTACAGTCACTTCCTAAGGTGAACAATTGCCTTTAGAGGGACTACCCCAAATTGGGTTTTGGCATTTACTATGCAGAGGTGGTGAATCTTTTCTCACAACCTTTAAAATACAAAATATCAGTAGTGTATCTCTTTCGGGACCATCAGGGCTACCCTCAGAGGTACCTCCTGTGTAATTTCAGAGATACTTCCTAGGTCATCCTGAGGTGATTTTGTGTCCTTGTCTGTATTATCAAGAAGCTGGCTTTTTCCTCACTAAGTAAGAGAGAAAAGAAAAAGAACCTACACAAATTTAATATTTGCTAGAACACTTTTCTTGTAGGGTACCACACAAAACACAACCATGTATTTTTCTTTTTATTCTGTGGATTTCCAGAATATTAGCATAAATAAAGTTGTTGTTGCTTGTTCTGCATTATTCTGAGATCAAGAGAGATTTTAAGAGTTTTCTTACAACTGTCCATGAGTCATTTCCATTTAACAATGTCATTACATTTCCTTTATTATTGAATTCTAGAGGTTTATTATAGATCTAAGGAGCACTACATCATCCGTTTATATATACATGATTAGTTCACTCATCAAATATTTGTTGAGCATCTATGATATGGAAGACACTTGGCCAAGTACTTGGTAAATGCCATCAAGCAAATGCATACATGACCAAGTCCTTATGGAGTTGACAGTCTAGTTTCTTTTTAGAAGAGTCTAAACTCAGGCCCTAAAATCATATAGGTATTCCTATAAGGAAGGGCATATATTTTATATGTAAAGAGGTGGGATGATATGACATGTATAAATTTAGAATATTAGACACAATGTTGAGAAACTGAAACACAGTGATGAAGAACAGTGTGTCAGTGCTTAAAAAAAAAAGCCTGTACAAAGAAAAGCTGTTTATCTGGATGATGCCCGCATGCAGTAGGGTGACTATAGTACATTATCAATCATCCAGGAGCATCATTTCCTTTAACTAATCAGAAGTCATTTCCACCCTCTTACTGAAGTGCTTCTTATTTTTCTCTTTCACTTACATTCTCACACTTGCATATCAAATGATGTAAGTCCCCAAACCACAAAGCATCAAAAGTGCACACTTTCGAGACTTTGTAAGAGAGGCAGGTACAAAATTTTAGCATATCCTATAGAAGGGGAGATTAACCTGCATTACTGATTTTTAAAAAATAGTTTATTTATTTATTATTAGAGAGGGAAAAGGAGAGGGAAAGAGAGGCAGAGAAATATCAGTGTGTGGTTGCCTCTCATGTCCTGTCCACTGGTGACCTGGCCTGCAACCCAGGAATGTGCCCTGACTGGGAATTGAACCAGTGACCCTTTGGTTCTCAGTCTGGCACTCAATCCACTGAGCCACACTAGCTAGGGCTGCATTACTGATTTTATAGAAGATATAATACATAGGAAAAATTTTGTTTGTATACACCTGTGTGTGTGTGTGTGTGTGTGTGTGGTTTAACACAATAAAACCTTATTTCCTGCTTTTATCAAGGGCCAGTGTAGGTTAGCATGGTGGCTCAGCACCTGCAGCCAATCAGAGACTGCCCCCACCACCACCGTTCACACCCATTTTTAATCTATGGCCTTAAGGTCTGACATTTGACTGGTGGCTGCAGAGAGAGAAAGTGGAAAAGGCACCAATACTTTTAACCACCTTGGCCTGGAAAAGATACTCATCACTTCCACTCACATTCCTTTGATGAGAACTAGCTATGTAGCTGCATCTAGATGTAAGGGGAGTGGAAAATGTAGTTTAGCTGTGCAGTCAAGTAGATAAGTTTGAGGGCAGGTAGCTCATCTGCCACAGCCTCATTTGCAAAATAGGAATAATAGCTTCTGTCCCATGAAACTGAGAGAAAAATTAGCTAATTCATCCAAGTGCTTATTTAGCACAGTGCCTCTTGAGCCATAGTAAGTGGTTCAATAAACAGCAAATATTTTTGACATTCATAAACAAATTTCTGATTAGAACTAATATCTTCATAGCATTCTACTCCTTAAAATCTTTAATAGCTTCTCATTTTCTTTGAATAAAACAATAAATTATTTACAATGCCCTCTATCATCTGGCCCCAGCCTACATTCCCAGTCTCTTCTCGCCATTCTTCCTTCACTTATGTGATCCAGTTTCTTCGTACTGGACTTTTTCTGGTTCTCAGACCAAACATTCTCCCACCGCAGGGTCTGCAGTTCCCTCTGCCTGAAAAACTGGTACCCCAGCTCTTCCTATGGCTGGTTCATTCTTGTCTTCCAGGTCTCAGCTCAGTAATATCACCTCCGCAGAGGTCAGTCCTGACCATCCTATCCAAAGTCGCTTCCTCCAGTTATTTCCTATCTAATCGTTCCCCCATTTTTGTTTTCACAATCTGCCTTGCTCCTCTGTTACTTGTTTATTGTCTGTCTTTTTCATCAGACCTGTTGCCTGCTTGAGGCCAGAGGTTCAGTTTGTTTACTGCTTTTCCCTCTACATTCAACTTAAGCTAAGGAAAACATTAGTAGGTATGAAATAACTGATGACCAACTGAAGGAAGGAACGAAATAATTAAAGATAAATTGAGGGTCATCTCAGCTGGGTGTTTCACCTTAGCCTATCAACATATTCACACTTCCCTATTATTATTTCTGTATGATTCTCAGGTAGTGCTGTAGCTCTAACCTTTGCTCTCAATCAAGCTTCATGAAAGCACAATCTACATCCAGTGCCATTTCCCTTTACTCCTGAGTATATACTCTCTTCTGGCATCTAGTGGGTAGAAGTCAGGTATGCTGCTAAACATCCTACAGTGCAAAGGACAGCTTCCCATACCTCCAGCAAAATAATTATTTGGCCCAAAATGTCAGTAGTGAAAGGCTGAGGAACCGTAGTATATAGAATGTCCTGCAGACAGACCATGCACAACATGGACATGTTTAAAGCTAAATCATTACCTTTTTATTTTTACCTACTCTCCTGTTACTTGTTATTCCTAATCTGATTAATGGCACTTAGTTTTATAAATCAGTATCTTGGTAATCATTTTTTTATTTCCTCATTAAGCCCCGCCCCTCTCCACCTTCCAGCCCCGCCTCTCTCCACCTTGCAGTCCCGCCTCTCTCTTCCCACCCCGCCCCCACTTTCCCAGCCCCGCCCATCACCACCCCGCCCCTCCTTCCCACGCCTCGCTCCACCTTCAAGCCCCGCCTCTCCACCCTGCTTCCCTTAGATCTGCAACCGGCTGCTTCCGTCGCCAAAGTTACTACGTTTTCTCTGCGCCGGAAAAAGAGCTCGCGAATACTTTTGGAGTTATGGCGGCGGTGGATATCCGAGGTAACCTGTGCTATTAGCCTTTGTTTCTTGATTGTCTGGGGTCTGGCTTGGGGCTTTATAATTCGCGGGGGCATTTGTGATGTCTCCACGCTTTTTTTCTATGGACCACCCAGGGCTTTAGTCTGGCGAAAAGTTGCCCAGTGTTTCCCAGTTTCTCCGGGGTGTCTTAGGAGGGTCGAAACGCAGGGACTGGAAAAAGCTCTGGGCTTTGAGCCTTCAAACCCGCAGTATTGTTTTACACATATATTTCCACAGTAAATATTGACGCTGTTCTCTCCCGGCGAAGGAATGGCCTTTGAGCCGAGTGGAAGGTGGGGCAATGAACCGACGGGATTTGGTTAGCTTTTTGGGACTTGTCATCGTGGCTGCTTTATTTCTGACATCGCGCCCTTTTCGTCCCTGAGCGTGAATCCCTAAAGTTTTCTTCTGTGTTTTATTTTTGATTCTGCAATACTTTCCATCGAACACCCAACAATTACCGAAGGTAGGGGGTCGTTTATTTTTCACAGCTGGACTGTAAACGTACTCAAATATTTATTGAGTCAGTGAATAAATACATGGAGACTCGTTACCTTCACTGATGCTTGATCTCAGCCTTAAGCCATACATTCTCTTCTCAGCTCACGTACACACATCTGTGGCAGTGAATTTGGGGGGAAACGCCTAGTAGTTGTGTTCTGGGATTCCAAAGAGTGAACGGAAGGGAGATTAAAAAATAGCTGAACCCTGAGAACCTAGTACAGACCAGGTTCCTCCTGGGAGGAAGGGTTATGGAATTTCCCAGGAAAATTAAGTGGCGTGAGAGAGCATCGGAGATTACCTTTATCTTTTACTGTGTGGTGATGTCTCCCACAAAACTTTCTACACTTGTGTGAAACTCTCAACGTAGATTTATTTCCATTTGAAACATTGTGGTACTTTTTCTTAAAGTAAGTGTGAATTTTTGTACCTAGGTGCAAGCTGAGATTCAATCCTCACCCCCAGCAGATTAAAGAAAAAGGGCTTTCCTCAAAAGATTATAGTTTCCTCAAACTGTAATATGCTCCTAATCATTCTTTGTAGGATTGTTTTGTTTGTATATACTTGATTTTTTATTGGTTTTGGGGAGAGAGGAAGAGACAGAGACATCTATTTGTTCCACTTGTTGATGCATTCATTGGTTGATTCTTGTACGTGCCCTGACTGGGCATGGAACTGCAATCTTGGTGTATTGGGACAACACTCTGATCAACTGAGTTCCCTGGCCAGGGCTATATATCCTTGGTTTTTAAAGGAAAGTGTTTAAGATTCCTTTTTCTATATTAACCAGAGTGGAGTCTAGCAAACTTATTACAAATATATCCTCATTTATAATTATTCAAAATGTCCAGTGAACTTCAGCATTTCTGGGTAATAAGTTAGTTTTCCAGTGTCTAATTTTATCACTTGCTGATTGTTGGAGAAGTGTTTTGGGGCTATGTTAGCATAGTCCCTTGCTACTACATAAAAAAAGAAAGAAAGAAACCCTCAGTTTAGACTATTTTCAAATATTTAGCTTTCATAATGTTTTACTTCTTAGATTTTTAGGGTCATTGCAAAGGCTCTGAGGTGAGAGCATGCCTGGTGTGTTAGAGGAGCTGTAAGGGGGCAGATATGGCTGAAACAGTGAGAACCGAGGTGGGGAGGAAATGAGGTCAGAAAGATAGTTGGTAACTTGCTCTGGATCTTCCAATGTGTTGCCATTGCCTTCCACTGGGTCCCCATCATCTGATGCCCATATCTAATGACTGTCCATAATTGTTGGTAGGTAGGATCTTTATTAAACATTTATTTGTGTCTGCAGATTACTCTCTGTGGAAATGGTCTGTAATATTATAACAGTTTATTGCCAGTAACTTGTTATGACATCATACAGACATAGTTCCTACTATGTGAGTGAGAAAGAAACCTAAAATTGTCCTCTACAAATGCTTTTATGTAATCATTCCTACAGAAATGTATAACAAAGTTGCTTCAGGCAAAACTACTTTAATAACTGGGCTATAGTGCTTAAAGCTGAGAATAATGATTATCCTTAGTTGCTTTTCATGAGAAAATTTGTCTTTTTATTTGCTGGCTTGTTATATATTTTGTTATGGTATGATTCATTTATGATGAACCATCTTAATGGTTTGTACTGATTATTTGGTCATTAACATACTTTATTTGTTTCCTTGGTTTTTAATTTATACAATTACTTTTTCTTGCTTGATTCATTTTGTTCACAACTGCTTGTCACCTTGGGTTAGGTCTGACTTCTTCAAACATACCAGAAGCAGTTGCGGTATAGGAGAGGTTGAGGTTTCAATTCTTTCTTCAACCAGTACTATATAGGCATTCATGACTGACACCTAGTGGGATTTACTAGTCAGTGGTATGAAACATTGTTGCAGCAAGTGGCTAATAGAAGCTCATTAAAGGTACTTAGTTATTGTGTCTTTTTTTTCCTTTGTGCATTTTGAAAATTTCAGATTTAATTCTATTCTAAAATGTGAAATTGTATGACTGTAATTGAAGGCATTCTGCTTCTCATTTGCCCTTTAACTTTTGCATCTTTATTATTTCATCTATAATAATCACTTCTTTATTTCTCTGTCTTTGATTGGGAGGTTTCAGATTGGTGGCTCTGATTGTGTTTTCTTTGGCATGCATGTTGTCTGAAAACTTTTGAATTAGTTGCCAATATATAAAAACTTAGGATTTCCATTTTTTTGAAAGACTTCTTTAGATTTCATATCCTATCACTTCTCCACCTAATCAAATTATTCTCTAAACATAATATACTTTTTTATGTCTTCCCACCTTTTCATATGTGTTCTCTCTACTTAGAATTACTTTGCCTCTCTTTTTCTGGGATGAACCTCTGTTTAATCTTTAACATAGAGTACTAAAACCCTCACCCCATGAAAAGTCATTCCAGTGTCCTCAGGTAAGGTATCCTGCACCCTCCACTGTGCTCTCATAGCACATTTATTCATGCTTTTATTGTAGAACTTATCATGTCGAGTTGTTGTCTTCTTGCATACTTACCTCTTCTGTTAGACTGTAAGAGTATGTAAGTTAGGATACATGTTTTCCTTCCATTCATAGTGCCTACAACATTAGATCTAATATTTGTAGGGTTAGATTTTTTTCTCCTTTCTCATATTTTATTATTTTGTTTCTTTCCTATAGATAATCTGCTGGGAATTTCTTGGGTTGACAGTTCATGGATCCCCGCTTTGAACAGTGGAAATGTCCTGGATTACTTTTCAGAAAGAAGTAATCCCTTTTATGACAGAACATGTAATAATGAAGTGGTCAAATGCAGAGACTAACATTAGAACACTTAAAGTAAGTTATTATAAGAAGGTAGCATCTTTGCCAACTAGAGGTTCTGTAGTGAACATTTCTTTCAAGCTCTGAATCATGAAGTACAGAGTAGAAGTTGTGGAAGAACTGGAGTTCCGTTTGGGTTTGTAAAAATTTTTGATGTGCAAAGGAATTAGTAGTAGTCATTTGTTGCTTAGGAAGTCTTCTGTGTGTAACTTCATATATTACTGTCCAATTAAAATATAGCTATGAGGTTTAGAGGTAGGTGTGATCAGTGATTTTAGCAATGCAGCTGTTATTCTCAACCTAGTATCTATAATAACTGTCTTCTCTACAGTTAATTTAATGTTTTTAGTAGGTTTGTAGTAGATTTATCTTTGTATGAAAAATAAAGCAAATACAATTTTGGCCTTGGCTGGTGTGGCTCAGTGGATTGAGCATGGGCCTGTGAACCAAAGGGTCACTGGTTTGATTCCTATTCAGGGCACATGCCGGGGTTGTGGGCCAGGTCCTCAGAAGAGGGTATGGGAGGGGCAACCACACATTGATGTTTCTCTCCCTCTTTCTCCTTCCCTTCCCCTCCCTCTAAAAATAAATAAAATTAAAAAAAGAATTATATAAAGAAAATACAATTTTAGCCAAACAAATGCAAAGCAAGATTCTTCAGACTTAGAATGTTAAGAATTTATTACTGTTACAAAACTTTCTGAAACCACCGTGTAATAAAGTGTTTTTTTTTTACCTGTCAGTTAAACATCAGGGGAAATTCATAAAATTAAATTTCTGTGGTATTTAAAATTTTTGAAAAAATCCTTACCCAAAGATATGTTTATTGGTTTTAGAGAGAGAGAGAGAAAGAGAGAAACATTTATCAGTTGCCTCCCCATACCTGTCCCAACCAGGGATCAAACCCACAATCTAGGTATGTTTCCTTATTCAGCATGAACCCATAGCCTTTTTGGTGTATGGGTTGATGCTCTAACCAACTGAGTCACCTGGCCAGGGCAAACTTCTATGGTATTTTAAATAGCTTTTGTTACAAGACAAATGTTTGTCACTATTAAGAGAACTTATTGTTACTTATTTTTAAACATAATCTATCAGATCAAGAATGCAGTGGGGCAAGCATAAGGTTTTTGATGTTTGCTGGTGGGGTAAAATATATAGTTGACATATATAGTCAAGACATGAAGAGACTTCATGTATACTTTTATATTTTACATATATTTACAGATCTAAGGTCAGAAAGCATTGTGGTATTTTGGTTGCCTTTTTTGAAAAATGCTCTTCATTGTACTTTAATGATGAAAATTTAAATTCATCATGAATTTTTGTAAAGAGATTTTGCTGTTTAAGAACCAAATCTTATGTTATCTGTATTTTACTACCTCAGAAAATAGCCAGATTTATTAAACAGCTAGTTTTTAATATCAAACATAGGCAGTTTTAATTCTACTTACAGTGTTGCTATTCTTTTATATAATAATTTGAATGTTCTACAGAATTGTTTGTAGAACATTCATAGATCCCTGGATGTCTGTGTTCTGTTTTCATTCAGTCAGATGGTTGGAGTAGAATACATCCTTTTACATGCTCAAGAGCCCATTCTTTTTATTATTCGGAAGCAACAGCGGCAGTCTCCTACCCAAGGTAAAATGTGTGAAATTCAGGCATTGTTTTCTTCTTAAAATACCATGACTTATTTGCTTTCTGAGCCATGTGGTTATTTTGTGTTTTTTTATTGGGTTGTCTTTTGGGGATCCCCAAGAGAACATACATGTTCAGTGCTTTACTAGGAGGACTCAGCAGACTCAGCATATAGTCAGTCACATGTACGATTTGTTATGGCCACACAGGCAGGATACACAGCCAGATCAGTAAGGGAAAAAGCCTTTATCAAGTGGGATTGGTAGGAATCAATGTGTAAGCTTCCTACACTTTCCCTCCTGTGAGGGGGCTATACCTCGTACACCTGCCAGCAGTGAAATGCAGCTCCACATGTATATGTCTGCTCAGGGAGGTCTGTTTCAGACTCTCAAGTGCAGAGTTTTTATTGAGGGCTAATCATGTAGACATCCTCTGCCTACTAAAATTCCAGACCCTTAGTAGGAAATCAGGTTTCCCTATAATCATATTGTTTATGCAAATTGTCTAGGAAGACTGGTACACCTGGCATAGCTTTATCACTTAGGAAATGTTTCAAAACCCAAGTTTCACTGGTTACATGTTGGACACCACAGGTCTTCCAGCATGCCCAAGGATAACTCTGCAAGCACTAACAGAGCAACTCTCTGTTTGGAAGCCACCTTTTCCTGTGAGCGCAGTCATTGGGCTTCCAACTGACCCTCGAGTATCCCAAGTAACCTTTCTTTTCATAGTCATGGAATCTTAATTCTGTTACAGAATACATGGTAGGTACAATTGTACCAAACTCATAGGTCAGTTGAAAATTTTCATTGACACATTCAACCAAAAGTCCCTGCCAGGGTTATTTTTCCAAAACAAACCAGCCTTAGAATCAAAGTGAAGAGTATAGAATTTGGGTTTGATTTTTTTAGGGTTTTTTTTAATCTATACCCAAAGATATGTTTATTGATTTGAGAGAGAGAGAGAAACTTCAGTTGATTGCCTCCTGTTGCTGCTCTGACTGGGAATCGAACCTATGACCTTTTGATATACAGGACAACAACACTTCAACCAACTGAGCCCCAGCCAAGGCCAAATTTGATTTTAAATCAAAAACTCACCTATTTCCAGAAATGACCATCTTCATCTCTTAGTTAGATACCCTCATGAAGACATTTAGTAACAACTCTGATATTACCTGATTCCAGAGAATGACTTGTTAAGGAAGTTGTGGTTCCAGAGTCAGGAATTGAAATTAACTGTAAAAATCTAGAGTTTCTGTTTAGAGAAAAAGAGAACCTTAGAACAAAGGCAAGACCAGAGACAGGATTTCTATGATGAGAAGGTTCAAGGTGTAGAAGCTATGCAAGGTGGCACCAGCCTCAGTAGCAGCTGTTTTTCCTCCTTAGGACCCAGAACTGGGGCACAGAGGCAAGTTCAAAGTGTGACCGACCACAGCAGCATTGGAGCACATAGGAACTTGCTAGAGATGTGCTGTGCCTACTGAGTAAGAATGCGATTTTTAACAAGATATGCAAGTGACTCTAGGACACGAGTTGGCACACTCTTTCTCTGAAGGTCCACAGAGTAGATTTTTTAGACTTTGGTGGGCGTCATGGTCTCTGTGACAATTGCTCAACTGCTGCCATAGCAGCTGTAGGTAATAACGAATGGGTGTGGCTGTTTTGACTATAATGGGAATTGCCAGGCCTGCCTTAAGTTTTAATATGGGAACATGTCAAATTTTAGTCATTTTTTAATGGAAATCTATTTAGTACTGGTGTATATAACTGTATTCATAAACATTTTTTTTCTCCTACTGCTTTAGTTATCCCACTGGCTGATTACTATATCATTGCTGGAGTGATCTATCAGGCACCAGACTTAGGATCATTATAAACTCTAGAGTGGTAAGTGTCTTCACATTTAAACACTGAAGAAAACTTTTACTGAAGCTACCTTGCTTTCAGAATAAAGAGGAGGTCTTCTCCCTTGTGTAAGTTGGTATAAAGTGTTGAGTTTTAGAATGTTTTGAGTGTTGTTACTGTGGGCCAATTCTGTATTAGAAGTATACATCATAGCCCACTATGTAGAGATTCAGGTTCTGAAAACTGGAAAATTGCTGTCTTTACAAATGTAATATTTTGTATTTACTTTGGAAATTTTGGTTAATCTAATGAGAAATCAGAAACTTTTTTTTTTTTACAAGCTTACTGCAGTGCATGGCATTCAGTCAGCTTTCGATGAAGCTATGTCATACTGTCGATATCATCCTTCCAAAGGGTATTGGTGGCACTTCAAAGATCATGAGGAGCAAGGTAGGTAGAACACCTGGACCCTCCGAAAACATTTTTTTGGCACTCTAAAAGAATGAAGCTGTTTTTTTTTTTTTTTACTCCAAAAGAATGAAGCATTTTTTGGTACTCTAAAAGAATGAAGCTGGTTTTGTTAGGAAAATAGCTGTTGATGATTTCTAGGTCTGTTTTACTTCTCCTTAGGAAGATTCTTCATAGGATGATGACATTGTCACAGCTGTAATTTATATAAATGGATGTGATAATAGCTTTCTCCTAGGAACAGATGTAAATTTTAATGTTAGGTAAGTGGTATTCTTTGATAAGTGGGTTCGAGGTTTTTAAATATTTGGAACATGCAGAGAAAATCAGTGATGAGGAATGAGTAATGATGATATTTCTTGCTTATGTAACTATTGAGTCATCTGGAAATTTGGAACCTGAATCCCCCCAGTTCTTTTTTTTTAATCCTCACCCAAGGACATATTTCCACTGATTTTATTTTTACTTTTTTAAAGATTTTATTTATTTATTTTCAGAGAGAGGGAAAGGGAGGGTGAAAGAGAGGAGAGAAACATTGATATGTGAGAGATAATTGATCGGTTTGCCTCTCGCACGCCCTGCTAACTGGGGACCTAGCCTACAACCCCAGCATGTGCCCTGACTGGGAATTGAACTGGCGACCCTTCGGTTTGCAGGCCGACGCTCAATCCACTGAGCCACACTAATCAAGGCTCCATTGATTTTTAGAGAAACACCGATTGGTTGCCTCCCGTACATTGATTGGTGCCCCAACTGGGGATCAAACCCTCAATTTAGGCATGTGCTCTGACTGGGAGTCAAATTGGCAACTTTTTGGTGCACGATGCTCCAACCAACTGAGCCACGTGGGCAGGGCTGAATCTGCCCCCCTACCCCGCCACTCCTTTTAAAAGTAGGGGAGATACTCTTAGAGGCTTATCCCCAGGTGATCATTCTGTTTTGATCTTGCCATTTTATTATCTGTTGTGATGCCGAAGAATGCCTAGTTTCCATAGCTGCTATCTGCTATTTATTCTACACCTTATTTTACCAATACTTTTGGAAATGTGTGTAAGCAGTAAACCCTATAGTCTGTATTTCCTTCTCTGAGAAATAGCAATTCAGAATAATTACTATGGGAAAGTAACCTTTAAATAGAATGCAGACTTATATGAATGGTTGGTCTCTCAGATACAGTTATATTTATTCTTAGTAGTTGCAGGCTGAACATTATGTAGGAAAGTTTGCATCAGTTAAATAAACTCCTAAGAGCTCTTTGCTCCTAGCCTAATGAAATGTTTGGAGTAAAACTTACCTGGAGCCCTTCATTTAGAGATAGTCTCCCAGTACAATCCTACGCCCAGGGAAATTCCACATATCATTAATTTAAGAATTTCTCTTTGTAAGTTCTTTTTTTTTTTCCCTTGTCTTGAGATCTTCTGTTGTTGGTTGGTCCTGTTTTTTTTTTCAGCAAATTTAATCTTCATAATTGAGGTTGGTAACTTGGGGAATTTGTGAAAGTTGCATTTTCCATTTGCACCTGTAAGATTTCATGGGAAAAGACCATTTAATACACTTAAAATATATACAAAGATAATTTTAGACAAATAATTTGGATTGTGATTTTGATAATTATGGAATACGTTACCCTTCAAATTCTTTGTCTATCCATGCTTATATACTAAAACTAAAGTATCTTTTTAAAAAATGTATTTTCAGTTATAGTTTACATTCAATATTATTTGTATTAGTTTTAGAAGTATAGCATAGTGGTTAGACAGTCATATACTTTAAAAGTTAAAACTAAAGTATCTTGAAAAGACATCAGCTTTTTAAATGTTAGAATGTTAACTTCATGTAAGAGGGAGAGTTAGAACACTTCTTTGTATACTCTCTGTTAACTTATTGCAGTATTATTTTTGAACTAGCAGTCTTAAAAATAATGAAGTTGAGTATGTTTATGCTGGACAAAGATTTATAAAATATAAAACATCAAACTAGGCAAGTGTTTTGATATGAACTTCATATTTTAATAGATAAAGTCAAACCTAAAACCAAAAGGAAAGAAGAACCAAGATCTATTTTCCAGAGGCAACGTTGTGGATGCCTTACTCCTAGACCTGAGACAAAAGTTTCACCCAAATTTGTGCAGGTAATGAGGACATATGCTATTATTTTGATTTGGACATTGTTTTTTGGTGTATTTATTTTTATTTAAAGTTTATATTGATTTTTTTTTGTAAATTAATTTTTTAAAATTTTAATCATTGTTCAAGTACAGTTAAAGTTTTTATTGATTTGAGAGAGAGAGAGAGAAATATTGGTTTGTTAGTTTCACTTATTTATGGATTATTGGTTGATTCTTGTATTGCCCTGACCGGAGATCAGATCTGCAACCTTGGTGTATTGGAATGACTCTCTAACCAACTGAACCACCCAGCCAGGGCCTGGCATATTTTTTCTCAATTGAGAACTGTTTCAGATGTGACCTAAAAAATACCGATTTTCCTCATTGTTAAAAAATGATCTCTGAATCAAAGGAGAGATTTTGAAGAACTTAATGGGGAAAAGGGTAAAGGGAATGGAATTAATATGCCCTCCTCCCAGGGGAAATTCTGTATGTCATTAATTTCACTGTTGTGTGCTGTTGAGTTTAATTCCTCACTGAATCTTAACAGCCTATTAGGACTACATATAGACAATATTCTCATTCAAAAAGATTGCCAAAGCGTCATAAATGGTAGCAAAAATAGAATCTGAAACTCATGCTGTTTCTACTCTATTGTACTCATTTTCCAGCCTGATATAGTAGATATTTTAAGTCCTTAATGAGAACAGTTATAAAACTTTTGTAACCAAAAAAAAAACCCCCCAAAAAACCCCAAAACAAAAAGGAACATTTTGAAGCATAAGGTTTGGCATGATAAATGAGGGGACAGGAGTAATTGTAGAGGTAATCACCTTGGTGTTTAAGTTATAGGAATCCATGTTATTTTGGGAGTTTCAACAGCAGTAGCAAATCCACCCTGCCATTCTACTCAATGAGCTGTTGGAAGTGAAGTAGTAGCTATGAGAGGAATATGTGAACATGTCATTCTCATAGGTAATCTCAGTTCTTATGGTGCCTTTACAGGGCTATGTATACACAAGGTATATATACCTGTTTTTTTGTGTGTGGTGGGGGACCTAATTAAGAGATTTTTTGAGGGTAATTTTAGATTAAATGAGATTCTTCACATCATGTAGGGAGATACCCCATCCCTCAGAGCTCTCCCGGCTGCCGTGGATGAGAACAAATCGTCCTGGACCACAACCTTGTTGTTCCCACGGGGAAGTGGGTGGCAATTCCCTCTACTGGAGAACGCCCCAAACTTTCTCCCAAACAGCTTTATTGGGAATGGTAATGTGTAGTGTACACAGCATACGTGCATAGCTCATCAGTCGATGTCAAAAGGCTATAGTCATACAAAAACGGTATTATCTATAGATAACAATTGAAAGAAACACAGAGATCTGTCTGTCATAGGTCAGGGTCTGTTAGTCATTCTGATGCCAGAAGGGTCTTTAAGACATGTTTCATGAGATAAGGGTTTACTCCTTATGCCTTGAACTTAAACACATGGTTTGTATTGGCAGGACTATGCTGGACAGAGCAAACTTCAAGGATACAACGTACATTTCAGGCCTCATTCCCATGGGAACCGTAGGCGTTAGAGTCAAGTCATCTGCCACCTGCGTTACCAGGTTTTCTAGGGAGATTTACTAGCCCCTTTCTGAGCCTGCTGTTGTGGGGCTGCAATCCCTGAAACCATGCAGAGTGGTCCCCAATACCACGAGATGACTTCAGAACAGGCCCCCCATCCCCCACTCCCTTTCCTGACTTTTACCCTAGGAGAGACATGTGCTATTGGAATGGTTATGTGATGGGGAGGGAACAGGACACAGCTGGATCAGGACAGGAAAGCCAGTTTCCTTCACAAGCCAGGAAAGGACAGAGAAATCTCATGATGACACTTGAAGATTGAAACAGGGTCTGATGAATAAATGAATTACAGCTGTGTGTAGGGTGATGCGTAACCACTACAGAGTGTAATGGTTAGGTATGGTTGACCGTTCACTCAGTGAGTACTCAGTATATACCAGGAAGGGCCAGGGGAAGAAACACCTAGACCTACCCAGTACAGTAGCCGTCAGGCACCACGTGACCAATGAGCACTTGAAACGCAGCCAGTCCACAACTCATTTACACGTGAGTTGTGACATGTGTAAACTACAGACTGGGATCAAAGGCTTGATACTGAAAAAAAAGGTAAAATACTTTATTAAAATTAAAATACTGATTATATGTTGAAATAATATTTCAGCTATATTTGGTTTAAAACATAAAATCACCTGTTTGTGAAAATATGACTACTGGGAAAGTTAAAATTACATATGTAACTTGTAATTGTGGCTCGTATTATATTTCTTTTACATAATGTTGATCTAGAAAATGGGAATAGAGCATGTAAAACCGGAAATATAAGTGTTAATGAGAACAAATAATACACAGAAACCAGAAAGTCCTTAGTTTTTTTTCTCCCTAGTTCCTTGAGGTGTAAGGTTAGATTATTTGAGAACTTTTTCTTTTAGTATTGGCACTTAGCACCATCAGTTTCTCTCCTAGTATTGTTTTTGCTGCATTCCATAAATTTTGGTATGTTGTGTTTTCATTTTCATTTCTCTTCAGATAATTTCTTATTTCCCTTATGATTTCTTTTTTAGCCCATTGGTTCAGGAGTGTGTTGTTTAATTTCCACATATGAGTTAGTAGCAGGAAGGACATAGTAAAGATTAAAAATAAGTGAAATAGAGACTAGAAAAACAATAGAAAAATCAGTGAAACTGAGAATTGGTGTTTTTTTTAATTCTTTTTAAGAGTTTGGTATTTTTTAAAAGGAAATAAACTTAACAGATTTTCAGCTAGACCAAAAAGAGAAGACTCAAATTAGTAAAATTAGGAATGGAAGGGGAAACATTACAACTGGTGTCACCAGAAACAAAAGATCATAAAAGATTAGACTACTATAAGTAATTATATGCCAACAAATTGAATAACCTAGAAGAAATTCCTAGAAACATGCAGCCCACCAAGACTGAGTCATGAGGAAATAAAAACTCAGAACAGACCAAGAATGAATATCAGTAATCACAACCTCAACAAACGAAAGTCTAGCACCAGATGACTTCACAAGTGAATTCTACCAAATGTTTAAAGAGAATGCCAATTCTTCCAGACTCTTCAGTAAAAAAACCTGAAGAGGGTAGGAACACTTCCAAGTTCATTTTATGAGGCCAACATTATTCTAATGTCAGAGACAAAGATATGACAGGAAAACTACAGTCCAATGTCCCTGATAAACATAGATGTAATATCCTTACTGAAAAACTAGCAAACTAATCCAGCAACACACTAAAAGGATCATGCACATGATCAAGTGGGATTTATCCCTGAGATGCAAGGATGGTTTAATACACTAAAATAATATGATATATCACACTATCAGAGTAAAGGATAAAAATTACACAACAATCTCAGTAAATGCAAGAAAAGGCATTTGAAATCTTTTGTTATAAAAATGCTCAACAAAATGGGTGTTAAAGGAATGTACCTGTACATAAAAAGGCTGTATGTGAGAGACCCACAGCTAGTACATTCAGTGGTGGAAAAACAAACTTTTTCTCTCAGATCAGGAACGAGACAGGATACTTACCCTTCATACTTCTTTTCAACATCATACTGGGAGTCCTAGCCAGAGAAATAGGCAAGAAAAAGAAATAAAAGGTATCCCATTGGGAAAGAAGTAAAATTGTTTCTTATTGCAGATGACATGATCTTAAACATAGCAAACCCTGAAGACTTCACTGAAATATCTGTAAGAACTAATCAGTGATTCCAGTAAAGTTGCTGGATATGAAATAGGTGCATTCTATGTACTAACAGTTCACTGTCTGAAAAGGATATTAAGAAAACAATCCCATTTACAATAACATTAAAAAAAAAACCCTTAGGGTTGAATTCTTTGTTTCCAGCTTTATTGATACAGTTCCGTGCCATCTAGTACTGTGTAAGTTTAGGGGCCACAGTGTACTGATTTGGTGCACTTATGTGTGCAGAATGATTACTACCACAGTGTTAGCAGACACCATCATGTCACATAAATACCATTTCTTTTTTGTGATGAAATCATTTAAGATTTACTTTAAGCAACTTTCAAGTATGTAAGACAGTAGTATTAACTATAATCACCATGTTACACATTAGATCCCCAGAACTTAATTCATTTTGTAACTGCAAATTTGTACTCTTTGACCAACATCTCCCCATGTCCCTTGCCCCCACACCCCCACCACTGGTGCCTACCACTTTATCTCTGTGTGTATGATTGGTCTCTTTAGATTACACATATAAGTGACATTTTAATAGTATTTGTCTTTTGCTGTCTGACTTAATTTCACTTAGCTTAATACCTTCAAGGTTAGCCCTTTTTTTCCCCAAAGGGAAGATTTTCTTTTAATGGCTGAAAAATGTTTCATCTTCTTTATCTGTTAATTTGTTGATGGACAAGTAGATTGCTGCTTATCTTGGCTGTTGTGAATAATGCTACAATAAACATGGGAATGCACGTATCTCATTGAGATCCTGTTTCATTTCCTTTCAGTATATATCCAGAAGGGGGATTGCTGGCTCATTGGTAGTTCTATTTTAAGTTATTTTAGGAACATTCACACTGTTTTCCCTAGTGGTTGTAACAGTTTACATTCTTACCAGCAATGCACAAGGGTTCTCTTTTCTCCGCATCCTCACCAGTACTTATACACCAACACTTATATCTTGTCTTTTTTATAATAGGTGTACTAACAGGTGTGATGTGATTATCTCAATATTTTCTCCAATTTGGTAGGTTGCCTTTAATTTGTTGATGGTTTCCTTTGCTCTGTGGAAGTTTTTTAGTTTGATGTAGTCCCTCTGCTTTATTTTTGCCTTTGAAGCATTTCCATTTGGTGTCAAATTCAAGAAATCATCCCTAAGACTGATGTTAAGGAACTTACTACCACCTATGTTTTCTTCTAAGAAAGTTTTAGATTTAGATCTTATGTCAGGAATTAATCCATTTTGAGTTGATTTTTGTGTATTGTGTTAAATAGTGGTTCAGTTTCACTGTTTCGCATGTGACTGTCCAGTGTTTACAGCATCATTTGTTGAGGATGCTGTCCTGTCATCGTTGTATACTCTTGGCCCTTTGTTGTAAATTAATTGACTCTATATATGTGGCTTTATTTCTGGGCTCTGTGTTCTGTTCCATTGGTATATGCCTTTTTATGCCAATACTGTTTTGGTTACTATAGCTTTGTAATGTAGTTTGAAATCTGAGATATCTACATGCTTATGTGTATTGCAACATTAATCACTATAGCCAAGGTGTGGAAACAACCCAAATGTCCATTAAGAGATGAATGGAGAGCACTGGCTAGGTGGCTCAGTTGGTTGGAGCATCATCCCATACACTAAAATGTTACAGGTTCAATTCCCGGTCAGGGCACATACCTAAGTTGTGGTTTTGATCCCTGGTCGGGGCATGTATGGGAGGTAACAATCGCTGTTTCTCTCTGTCTCTCTCTGTCTCTCTCTCTCTCAATATCCTCAGGTAAGAATTTAAAAAAAAAAAAAGAGAGGTGAATGTAGAAAGAAACTGGTGTATATATATGGTTGATATTAATTCAGCCTTTATAAAAGAAGGAATACCTTTTGCAGCATCCTGGATGGACCTGGACTATATTATGCTAATTGAAATAAGTCAGTCACAGAAGGGTGGATAGATGCTGTATGATTTCAGTTACATGAAGTATCTAAGATAGTGAAAACTTATACATGCAGAAAATTTTATGGTGGTTGCTAGAGGATGGAGGAAGGGGGAAAATAGGGAGTTGTTAATTGGATATAAAGTTACAGTTAGACAACATGAATAAGTTCTGGAGGTCTGCTATACAAAGTGATGCCTATAGTTAACACTGTGATGTCGTCCTTAAAACTTGGTACGAGTGTAGATGTCTTATAGAGTGGAGTTCTTAGCACACACAAAAAACCCAAAGGAACATAAGGAATCTTTTGGAGGTGATGAATATGTTTATTACCTTAATTGTGCTGGTGGTATCATAGGTATATATGTATGTCTAAACTCATCAAATTGGATACATTAATATGTGCAGTTTTTGTATATCAGTTATACTTCTATATACCCGTAAAAAAAAATCAGCAAGTACTCTGACTATGAGACATAAAAGATGGGGTTAAGGTCAGATTAAGAAGGATTGATTGTACAGGCTCTCTAAAGGAGTTTGTGGTTAATACTGTAGTCCAGTGCTTGCTACTTTAAACCTATGACCTGTTAGTACTTCCATAAACATAACAGGTTTCTGAATTAAAAGTTCTTTGAAGTATTAAAATAATAACTATCATCATTAAGGGCAAACCAAAGCAGTAGTAATTTTTTTATAAATACATGAAGTATTTATTCAAAATACTAAAATATTCTCTCCTTCATCTTCTAGACCCTAATCATTGACTAGCTGAGAATTATTGATGATGGTGGTAGGGACCCAATAAATGTTTAAAGACCATTACAAGAAAGAAATTTAGTTAGTTTTGTGTTTTTTGGAAGATAACCCATAACAATGTAGAGGATGCTTAGGAAAATGTGATGTTTGGAGTTAGGGACAATAGATTATAGAAAGTTTGAATTAATTCTGTGGCCAGAGAAAGAGAAGGGAGATTCAAAAGATGTTTCAGATTCAGGATTGCCTAATTTTGGTGGTTAAATTTGGAGAGATTGTCATTAAGGATGATTCTTGAGGTTTCAGGCCAAGAATTAGATTTGATATGGATTTATTAACCAAAATTTAGAATATGTGTAGGAAAAGAAACAGATTTTTGGCTTAATCTAGTTGCTAGAGGTTCTGTTTTCACTGACTAACCCCCAGAACATTCGGAGGCCTACCCTCTGTGTTTGGATTCTTGAGGTATTCCAGCTGAGCGACTTCTCCTTTTTTTATGGCCCAGGGGCCCTGCTTCATTCCCATGTGTGTGCCGTCCTGTCTGGTGAGCTAAGCTGGACAGTTTTGAAAGCTCAGAGTTCTCTTGAATATTAAAAAACAAAACAAAACATCAACATTTTACCTTACAGAAAGTTATGGAAATTAAGATAATGTAGAAAAGTAGAGAGAATAATTAATGGACCCCCATATACCTATTACTCTGCTTCAGTAATTATCAAACCTACTCAATTTAATTTTATCTCTTCTTCCTCCACTTCCTCTCAATTGTTTGAAGCAGGTTGCTGACTCTATATCATTTCAGTGAGTTTTTTTTTTACCTTTTCCTTTTAAAGGTTTAGCTGTAGGCGCACATACAGTTGTCATTTTCCAGAACCCCGCCTGTCTTTCAACCATCCAAGAGCCAAAAGCCAACTCCCAAAGAGAGAGCATGTTCAACTCTGTCATAGAACTAGGAAAAAGGATGGCTTCCTCTAGAATGGTTCCTCTAGAATAATTCTTTTGCTCCTCGTACCTAAAATGTTTCTCCTTGGATCTAGAAAAGAAAATAAATTCTTGGTTAACTTGAAATCTCTCCTATGAACTCCTGTTTACCTCTTGTATTTCCCAGAACATTTGTAGCTCAGAACTTGCTCCTCCTTATCCATTGTATTTAACAGTTAAGCTTCTAGATCCTAGGAATGTTGCCCATTAGGGGGATGCTCAGGAGAGTATTAGAGGAGTCCTGACTGCTTTGAAGATCCTTTTTCTATATTTTAATTCTTATTACCACTGACCATCACACTAACTGTGATACAATGGGAGTTCAGGCCCGCAGAGCCTTTTATGATGAATGTCTTTCAGTGCTGTTTTAGGAAGCTACTAGAACACCATAGACTGTTACTTCAGCAAGGTTTTTCCCAAGGTTACATGATTAAATTTTATCGAAAGGCACCCCCATTCTACTTTGTCATCTCAAGCCACATCCTACTAGTTTGACAGTATTCACTAGGAAAGATTAGACAGTGCACATTGTGTTGATAATGACATTATTCCAATACCCAGATGTAGTTCAAATGGTTCGGTGCTAGCAGTATAAGAATACTCCCTCACAGTTTTCTCACTTCCTCAGTACATGCCAAATATTTGTTTTCCTATTTTAAATTTAAAAAGATTTGTTGACGTATTAAGCCTAAGATGTTCATAAAAATATGTGACAATGTGGCTGTGTTGGGGGTTTCTGTGACCTCCCCATATTTGGTGATTTGTGTAGAGGTCTCACAGTACTTACTACAGTGACATAGTAAGGATATACAGCCAGTTACAGGGGAAACAATGTAAATGGAGGCTTCCCTATACTCTCTCTTTCCCACCAGGGGTCACACAGAGCCTACTTCTCTCAACAATGACAATGCAGCAACATGTATGTGATAGTTCTTTCTAAGGAAGTCCATTAGAGACTTGATGCCTGTGTTTTTTTGGTGGGGGTGGGAAGAGGGTGTCATATATGTGCTGTATCTAAGAGCATGTACTGAAATTCCACATTCCCTGCATAAACAGCATTATGTGTACAAACAATCTAGGTGCAGTAGCCACCATTATCAGTTAGGGAATGATGGGAATACTCCAGAAATCCAAGTTCCTAGTCCCCAGCCAACGGCCAGACTTGCAGGTTGGCCTGAGGAGAGCAGCCTCAGGCCTTCTGTGTTAACCTTTCTGCACAATGGGTTGTAATAGGGAGCTCAGTTTTGGTCTTACGAAGTGTAACAGTTCCCAGAACTTGCAGTTGGTGTGGGCTGGTAGGCACTTGGCAAGCATGAATCTGGCACATGTGATATCAGAAAATTTTGTAGTCTTTAGTCATAGGAATAGATAAGAAAGCCAAAGGAGGGCATCAAAAAGAAATTCAGAAAACAAAGGGAGACGTTAACTTTGAAATGACAGAGATAACTTGAGATAGCAGAAGTATATAAAGGTGTTTTGTGTGTGTGCGTGTGTGTGTGTGTGTATGTATGCAAAGGTAGATAAATGGGAGGGAACTTGGGGCATTGACTTTTTTCTTTTAACGTAAGAGGTAGAGTCATCAGCTGAGAGTGTGGGGTAAGTTGTGAGCCTTGCTGAGGAAGGAAGAGGAGGAAAGTGTTTTAAAGCATTTCACTTGAGTAATAGGGAAAGGGAGGTGACAGGATTCAATTAAGCAAAAGAACTGCTGTGCAGATTGAAAGATCTGACCTTTTCCTGACTCCTAGCACCCTGATCATTTTTTTCTGCAGTTTGATTTTTAATAGTACACTTATTAGAAGTTCATAGAAAAGTGCCTTTCTCCTCTATTTCCCACACCTGCCAACTTTAAAAGTCAGAGGGTTCACCCAAACTTTATTCTACTTTTTTTTATAGCTCTTACTTCTAAGCAAGTAAGTCTCAAGAATTGAAAGGCTCTATTTTCCATTCTGTTATTCCTCTTCCATTGGATTCTACTTAGCTGATACGTATTTGTAAATCAGCATAACCTGGATGTGGAGGCGAGGGCTTTATAGGTGTTGAAAGGTTCTTTATGTTTGACTCTTTCGTTCTAGTTTTAGATTTGTCTTTTCTGACACAGGTGAATAAGAAGTAGAAAATGATAAATTTACTTTTTATGGTACATAGTTCCTCTTCATGAAATCATTTACAATGTAATTTGAATGAAGGTATGATTTTAATAAGAATTATGAAGTCAGGAAGAAAATTTTGCTAACCTGTTCTGTTTTTTTTCTACTTTTCCCCACTCCCTCTCCTTTGTTTTCTCTTTTTTCAATTATAGCAAAAGTCTGGAGAAAAGCCTGTCCCAGGTATGGTTTGTCTGGTAATCTTATTAAAATTGAAACAAGATCAAACAGCCTGTTTAACTCAGTGACAGCTATAGTGTGTGAGATGAGCTGTTGTCACTTTGTCCTCCTGGATTCTCTCATTGTAGTTTGTTACTCCTAACCTTTGAGACTTGCTGAACTGCCAAAAGTTGGTGCTTTTGTGGTAGTGATAGTATCTAAAAGGTGAATCAGAGTGGAAAGAGTAGGAATTGAGGAGGTGTGAAAAGCCAAGCTGATTGGGGTTTTGAGTTCAAATTTCAATGTGGAAAAAGTTCTGGTTCATCGTTGAAAAGAGGTATTGAACCATCCATTGAACTGGGATGAAATAATTATTTATCTTGTTTATGTATAATGTCTCATTTAAAGTCATGGGTTTTTGGTCTAGTATCATATTTACTTGGTATCAGGTTTTTAGGTTTGTGAATAGATTCTTCCACATCTGCCTGATGAAACAGCTAAATTTAGAACTTGAGGTGAGGAATTCTAAATGAATTGGAAAGAGTCTGAACCATTCACATTAACTCTTGTCTAAATTGATCTCATCCATCCATTCTTTGCCCCCTCCAACAAATACCTGCTTTTCATGGGCAGTGGATCAGACAAAGAAAGAGGCAGAACCTACACCAGAAACTGTAAATCTGAGGAGAAGGAGACCGCGAAGAACATCCAACAGACTGTGAGCACCAAAGGCCCCCCTGAAAAACGAATGAGACTTCAGTGAGTATTGGACAAGAGAGAAGCTTCCAAGACTTCTTGTCCATTATTATACCTCATTACTGTGAAAGGCTCTTGACTTAAAAGTTCTTTGTCACAACCCTTTCATTTGTATAGAATGTGCTTGTTCTTTAAAAAAGGATATAAGGACCCTTGAGCTTTTAAGATGGGTATTTGTGTCTTTTGTAACCTTTCCCCTACAGGACACTCGATCGTCCCCCTCACTCACATGTGTACAGACTGCTTTTTTGTGTTTAAAACCAAATAAAGGTATTTGTCTAGATTACTTAATCATGGCATTTCCCCCTTATTTCTCTCTGAAATATTTCCAGATGCACTTTGTAAATACAAAGGATTAATGTTAACGTAGTGACTAAGCCTACTTTCTTTCTTAGTTGCATATTTCTCAGTATTAAAATCCTAACATTACTAACAATCTGAATGATAAAGAAATGGGGGAAAAACCTCACACATCTATACCATCACCCTACAAATACTATAACAGTTTTGTGAATTTTTTGTCTTCTTTTTCAATGCATAGCTATTTTAGAAACCAAAGCTTGTAATTTTTCTGTTCGTGTAATTTTATGTTATTATAGTATTATGTCTGTTGTAAGCACTTCTCCATGTTTACTTAGTTTTCATAGATTATTTATTTTAATGACTGAATAATTCCTGTGAATGACTATACATTTTCTTAAACTCGTTCTCTGGTTTACTTTGGTTGTTCCCAAGGCTGTTGTGATTATACTTGTCTGTGATTTTTCAGTATTTAGTAGGATAGAGTCCCAGTGGTAAAATCATTAGAATTTGTACCTTTTTTTCCTCCTAGTCCATATTGCCAAGTTATTTTTCTCAAAAGGTTTGGACCAGTTGTCACTCAAACAGTGAAGTATGAAAATACCTCCCCCCCCCCCCCCAGAATTTTACTACCACTGACTATTGTCACTTGTTTTTTGCTAATTAAATAGTAAAAAAATGGTTTTATCATTTTAAGTAGTTGGATAATTGTTCACGTTTGACTTTTGCTTTTATGAAATGTCTGATTTCCATATTGTATAAGATTTTTCTTTTAGCTTTTTATTTTGACATAATTTCAGGCTTACAGAAAAGTGTAAAAATAGTACAAAGAATTCATACACACACACACGCACCTTTTGCCTAAATTCTCTATATGTTAACGTTTTTCCATATTTGTTTTACTCTTTGATCTTTTTCTATCATCTCCTCCACCTCAAACTCTTGCTATCAATTGCTGTTTTTCTCTCTATGTATTTCTATAATACACATGCATATACACCTTTTACTTTTGCATTGAGAATCAGTTGCAGACATGATGCCCATTTTCCACTAACTACTTTTGTGTGTATTTCCTAAAATAAAGAACATTCTCTTACGTAGCAATAGTGTAGTTATCAAAATTAAACTGGTATGATACTACTACCTAACCCGTAGATCTGATTCATATCTTGCCAGACAGGTGCCAAGAATGTCATTCACAGCAACAGAATATCCTGAGTTACACACTGGGTTTGGTTGTACCATCTCTTTAGTCTGCTTTAATCTGGAATATTTCCTCCTTGTTTTTCATGACTTGATATTTAAAGAGTTTAGGCCAGTTATTTTGTTTGGGGTCTTTCAGCTTCAGTTTGATACATTGATATTTTCATGATTAAGTTCACCTCATGCACTTTGGTCAGGAATAACACAGAAAAGATGTTTGTGGAGGTACATGCTAGTTGCCTCATTTCTGGTGTTAACTTTCTTGGTTAAGGTTGTGTCTGTCAGGTTTCCCTACTTAAAGTTACTATTTTTTCTTTTGTCATTTAGAGATATCTTATGGGGCAGATAGAGGTTCTGTAGGTAGTGTGTTACTCCTCAAATTTTTACCCACTAGTTGACATCGATTGGTAATTCTTGCCTGAATATGATGGTTGCCAAATGGTGATTTTCTAATTCTAGCATTCCTCTATGTCTATTAGCTGTCTTTTGCTATAAAGAAGAGAGCTTTCTTCTCTCCCCTTATTTATTTATGTCATTTTGGACTTCTAGGTTCTTATTTTATTCAATGAATTGATATTTCTTTACTATTCTTGTTTATACTGATGCTCAAATTGTTCCAGATTGGGCCAGTGGGAGCCCCTTCAAGCTGATTCCTCTGCCCTTTGGCATGACCCTGTCATTCATTGAGCACTGCTTTGCATTTTGGCACAGTGGGCTGTTCCAGTTCTTCTTAACCCTGGTACCAGCCATGTTTCTTAGGTCCCTGCTTTGGTGGTGAGAATGCAAGGTCTTTGTGCCAGGGTGTCATTGCTTGTAGGCCCTTGCAGCTGACAGAGTTAAGAACTAGGTACATACCTACATATGAGTGAATATACACACATTCTCACACATGTATCTATGTTTATTAAAGGCCATCAATTCGCACTAATACCACAAATTCCCAGTCCCTCACCACAGGGTTCGCTCTGTTCTCTTTTATATGTGTAACTCTCTCCCACATTGATGAGCTTTCTGGTTCCTGTTATTCACAGTATTTTTGTTTCTTTGCTTAATCCTATGTTAACAAAGTAGTGTTAGGATTGCTAACCTATACCTCTGCCAAAAAGAGATCTCCTAATTAGAGTTCAGAATTTGCTTATTTCTTTTTATGTTTAGCTTGAGGATATATAGTTTAGATATTGTGTTTAAAAATTACTTGGGTTAATTTTTCTTCCTCTTCAGTGTAGTCACATTACTCATTTGTTAGATTATTCAGTTCATTTGGTTCTGTTTTGAATTTCATTTTACTGACTTCTTATTAATTTCTGTTTTGTTCTTGTATTGTTTTGGGGTATCTGAGGTGCTAACTTGGTTCTAAATGTCAGAACTGTCAAAAAAGATTCTAAGTATCACCCCCCTTCATCCTGTGCCCTAAGTCATGTCTTCTCTCTTTTCCACCTCATTCCTATCAACCCTCTCAAAGTAACCAACCTAATTACTTTCTCATGTATCTTTACTGTATGTATTGTGCACACATGAGTAGATATTTTATTTCCCCTTCTTGCCCAAAAGGCAACATGTTATATAAACTTTTGCACTTTGCTTATTTTCCATTCATTTAAGCATGAACTTTTGACATATTGATATTAACTCCTTCTTTGTCATACTTGCATCAAGTATTTTCCAGTAAAGCTTCTTTTCTTTCACCTACATTACTGCAGAATATTAGAGTACAACTCATTGTACCTGTGTAACTCACTATGCACATAAAGAAATTGAGCATTACACTTGGCTGGTGTAGCTCAGCGGATTGAGCAGGGGCTGGGAACCAAAGGGTCATCGGTTCAATTTCCAGTCAGGGCACATGCCTGGGTTGCAGGCCAGGTCCCCAGTGGTGGGGGCAAGTGACAGGCAACCACACATTGATGTTTATCTCCTTCTCTTTCTTTTTCCCTTCCCCTCTCTAAAAATAAATAAAAATAAAACATTTTAAAATTAAAAGGAAGAAAGAAAGAAAGAAAGAGAAAGAAATTGAGCATTACCTGTACCCCAGAAACTACTTTATGTTTCCTTCTATTTACAGTGCTTTTCCTTGTGATCACAAGTCATCCTTATTCTCAGTTTTATGGTAACTGCTTGTTGTCTTACATTTTTACCGTGTAACAATGCATCCATAAATAAATATTTTGACTGCCTATTGTTTCTTTTTTTTTTTTTTAACTTTTTTTTCAACAATTATGTTTAGATTACCCATGAAAACTTCATGAGACATTGGGCAAAATCAAAGTATCACATAAAATGTTTATAATTCTAAAGATAGTTTTTTTTTTTACATAAATTAAATCAACAATTTAAATTAGCTTTAATACCAAATATTTATCCAGAACACATGCATATATAAACAGTTGCAACCAAAGACTGGATAGTTTTTAGCATTTAAGCCATAAGACATGTAGAACAATGCAAAACTCACTAGTTTATAAATTACAGTTGAGATCAATTAGGTTAACTTGTTCAGGTGACTAAAGCTTTTACTACTTGTGAAAAAGACTTAAGACTTCTGTTTGTCCTTGGCAAACAGTTTTTAAGGTTGCTTGCAGTTGGGTGGCTAGATTTAGAATAGGGAACCTGTTTTTCTTTTTGTGCAACTAAAAAGCTCTCTTTTACCATTTTTTTTCTTTGGTTCCAGGCTCAGGCTCAGGCAACTGTAGAATTTTACATTCCCAATTATTTGCAAGAGGGCCCAGGGAGTTGCTGAGAAGGCCTAAGAATTTCTATCAGACTTCGAATATTAGCTTTCAATTTTAGCAAATCTTTTATTATACAGTTATTAAATTTTTTATTTTTTAAAATACTTTTGAAAATTTTAAACTTATTTTTAAATTTAAGTTTAGTTGCTATACAATCTTATGTTGGCTGTATTAGTTTCAGGTATACAATATAGTGATTTGACATGTTTATATCTTACAGTGTGATCACCCCACTAATTCCAATAAATCATCTGTCACTGTGTAAACTTACCACAATGTTAATTGATTATATTCCCCTTCCCCCTTTCCCCCACTCCCTGCCTTCTGGATATCGTCCCTTTGGTCTCTGTTTCTATGAGTCTGTTTGGTTTTGTTTGTTTTGTTTGTAGATTGCACATATAAATGAAACTATGCAGTATTTGTTTTTCTCTGCCTGAATGACTTAACACCCTGGAAAACCATCCATGTTGTCTCACATGGCAAGATTCCATTCTTTTTTTATTGCTGTGTAGTGTTCCATTATGTGTGTGTGTGTACATATCTCACATTTTCTTTATTCATCTATTTTTTATTTTTAATATAAGTGGATTCAGTGTGTGTTTCACATGTGCCTTCTTTTGTTCAATATTATGTTTGTGAGGTTCATCAAAGTTGTTTCCTATTATTGTAGTTTGTTTATTTTCATTGCTGTGCCGTATTCCATCACATAAATATATTATGAGTTTTTAAAATCCATTCTAATGGTGGTGGACATCTGGATTGTTTGTACCTTTTGGCTATTATGAAAATTTGCTTTTATGAATATTCTTGTACATACTGTTTTGTGTATATTATAGGCTGAGTTGTGGCCCCCCCACCCCCGACCCCAACAAGATACATTGAAGTCCTAACTCCTGTACTTGAGAATGTGACCTTATTTGGAAATAGGGTCAGTGCAGATGTGTTTAGTTAAGATGAGGACATGCTAGAGTATGTTGGACCTTTAATCCATTATGACTCATATCCATATAAAAACAAGTCCAAGTGAAGAGACAAATGGAGAATGTCATGTGAAGACAGAGGATTGGAGTGATGCATCTGCAAACCTAGGAACGCCAAAGACTGCCAGCAAATCACCAGAAGAAGCTGGGAGGAAGCAAGGAAAGATTCCCCTGTAGGTTTCAGGGACAGCATGGCCCTGCTGACACCTTGATTTTGGACTTCCAGCCTTCAGAACTTGGAGACAATAAATATCTGTTGTTTGAAGCCACTGGTTTATGGTACTAGTTATGGCAGCCCTAGGAAACTAATAACAGTATAAGTGTGCAAGTAATTGTATCAGGTTATACTTTTATCATTAGTGTATGAGTTCGTGTGTTCCACTCTTTTGTTGAATCTTGATGTTGTCAGTTAAAGAACAGTTCACTAATTGTGATGGGTGTACAGTGATACCTTGTCGAAGCTAAAATTTGTATTTCCTGGTGACGGATGTTGTTAAGCATCCTTTTTTGCACATTTAACAGTTTTTTCATCTGCCTTTGTCTTCTAGAGTCCTGAGAAGTCATCCTATGTTTTGGATAGGACTCCCTTGTCAGTAACATGTATTGTGTGTAAATGTATCTTCTCCACTCTGTCTTGCTTTTTTACTATATGAATGGTGTCCTAAAAATGAACAGTGCTTAATTTTGACATAGCTCACTTTATTACTCTCTTCCTTTATTGTTAATGCTTTTTGTGTCTTGTCTGAGGTATTTCTTTACAATGAGGTTATGAAGATGTTCTATGTCATTATCTAGAAGCTTCATTATTTTACATTTCATATTTAGGAGTATAGTACAGTTTGGTTGGGACTGACCTGTAGATTAATTGGAGAGAGCTGACATTTTGGCACTATCAAGTCTTCAGAAACACAAACATGCTATGTTCATTCATTTAAGTTTAATTTAGTTTCTCTCAGCAAAGTTTGAGTTTTAAGAGTGTTTTTGTAAAAAAATAATGTACATGGAGCCACTTTAAAATGGAGTCACAGCTGACATCCCAGAGGAACTGTTTTGCACGTTTTATGTCTCAAACCTTTGGAATGTTAAAACAAAATAACCTTTGGACTGGACCTAAGGCAACATTGTGTTCCACAGAACTGTTTGCAGGGAAAACAAGAAAGCAGATATGACTAATGGGTTGATAAATAGTGTGCTGAAAATTAAAAACATTGTTTAGAATTAGTGTCACTATGTTAGTTTATCTGGACCTATAGAAATTCTTCCCTTGTAATTGTTCCCTTCCCTTTCTCATAAATACCACTTATCTTAGCCTCCTAATCAGAATATTACTTGGGTTTCTGGCTGAATCAGTGCATCTCTAATAAGCTATTTTTTAAAAAATTATTTTTTAGTGAGGGTAAGGGAGGGAGAAAGAGAGGGAGAGAAACATCAATGTGTGGTTGCCCCTCATGCACCCACCTCAGGAGACCTGGCCTGCAACCCAGGCATGTGCCCTGACTGGGAATCAAGCCAGCGACCCTTTGGTTTGCAGGCCTGCACTCAGTCTACTGAGCCACACTAGCTAGGGCACCAGATAGCTAGCTTTCTTTAAAATAATTTTGACCAGAGGGGAGAGGGGAAGGAATTTCAGAGGAAAAGGGGAAGGGTTTACAGGAACAAGTATGAAGGACACATGGACAAAAACTAGGGGGGGGGGGCTGGAAATAGGAGGGAGGTGGGGAGGGCTGGGGGGGTGGGCTGGGGTGGGAGTAAAAACTATGTGAACAATTAAAATTTTTTAAAAATTTATTAATTTTATAGAGAAAGAGAAAAAAACATTGATTCGTAGTTCCGTTCATTTATGCATTCATTGGTTGATTTTTGTATGTGCCCTGACCAGTAATCAAACCAACAACCTTGGTGTAGCTATTGTTTCTGCTTTAATGCTCGCTGCCTTTTACTTTGGCCTTTTACTTTTAGGTGAATAATATACACACATACACATTTGTTTATTCATTCACAGTCAATGGACATTTGAGTTATGTCCACCTTTTGGCTATTGTGAATAAAGCTGCTATGAACATTGATGTACAGATACTGGTTCAAATCCCTGCTTTCAGTTCTTTCTCTGTGTGTACCCAGAAATGATAATTCTATTCTTAAGCTTTTTGAGGGACCACTATATTGGTTCCTATGGCAGCTGCATCATTTTACATTGCAATCAGCTGTGCAACAAGGGTTCCAGTTTGTCCACATCCTTATCAAACTTGCAGTTTTGTTTTTTTAAATGTCTAAAGTAGTTCATTTGAAGATTAAAAAAACAAATTTCTAAAATCAGATCCAAAGAGCAACAGCTTATTTGTCCTTGGTAAAGTTATCTTCAGAAATAATTTTTTGAGATTTAGTTATAGGTTGCCATATCCCTATAAGTATTTTTACCTTCAAGCAAAGGACACCTGATTACTGAATGTCTATAGTCATATAATTGTATTGTTTTGGTTGAAATCTTTTTTAAAACTGTTGTTCAAAGCCCTGGCTGGCATAGCTCAGTGGATTGAGCGCAGGCTGCGAACCAAAGTGTCGCAGGTTCGATTCCCAGCCAGGGTACATGCCTGGGTTGCAGGCCATGGCCCCCAGCAACCGCACATTGATGTTTCTCTCTCTCTCTTTCTCCTTCCCTCTCTAAAAATAAATAAATACAAATCTTAAAAAAAAAAGGTTTTCTTTAAAAAAAAACAACTGTTGTTCAAGTACAGTTGTCTCCATTTTCACCCCACCCTGCCCCCAGAGGGGAGGGGGGCGAGGGATAATAGGGGAAGGGCCACTAAGGAACATTTTTTTTAAATAGCCATCATAATGGGTATAAAGTGGTATCTCACTGTGGTTTTGATTTGCATTTACCTAATATAATTCTGGTGCTGTTTTCCAATATGTATTTTTTTTTCTACACCACCAAGCAATTCTCTGAGACACCTGCTGGGTGTCCTACAACTCACTTCTGATACCAGCTACCTGGAGATAGCATCGGATCCCACAGTGGTAGGGGCCCAGTCTGCAAGACTGCCCCCCACCTCAGATGCAAATTGCAAATCCAGGTTTATCAGCCTGGGCTTTGACTACCATATACCATAAATCAGGAGGTTCCTATAAACTCCTTCGGATTCGATTAATGTGCTAGAGTGGCTCACAGAACTCCAAGAAACATTTGACTTACTTGATTACTGGTTTATCTTAAAAGGTTATAACTCCAGGGCAGCCAGATGGGAGAGGTGTATAGGGCAAGGTAAGTGGGAAGGGGCGCAGAACTTCATGACCTGCCTGGGTGCGTCATGCCCCAGTCTCCAGGTGTTCTCCATGTGTTCAACCTGCGAGCTCTGAAACCTTTCTGGGTTTTTTTGGAGGCTTCTCTTTGTAGACAGGACTAATTAAATCATTGACTATTGGTGATTATACCTTCAGCCCTTTCCCCTCCCTGGGGGTGGCACTGAAAGTTCCAACCTCTAATCATGTAGTTGGTTCCCCTCATTACCAGCCCCCATCCGTAAGTGACCTAGTCACATCATTAACATCACAAAGGATGACTTTATGGCTCTCCTTAGGATATTCCAAGGGTTTTTTAAAAAGCTCTGTGCCTTGAAGGGGCTGGAGATCAAATATGTATTTACTCTCAATATTGTAAGGCACAGTATCACACCTAATTGCTGGGTGGGGTAGGTAGTAAACCGAGGCAGGGAGAAAAGGAGACATGTCTCATTCACTAACTCAGCAGACCTGAATGTGGTCCGATGATAATGGCAAGTGTCCCACCATTCCAAGAAACACCATGATAGCCTGGGAGTAGGGCAGTGCTTGAAATTCTATGTACTGTTTTCCACTATCTGGTAAAGAAACCCTTGAAACTGTATTCGTTCCAAGGCCTATAAGGGGGAGGGGAGGGAGTTCACAGTGCCTAAGGGAGAAGCCCATGCAACAACTTGGGTTAATTGCCTGCCTCTGGTCACTATCTGTTTTAGGAGGGAGTCCCTAGTGCTTACAGAAAGAGCCCATAAATAACTTCCGGTAACTGCCCCAACTTTAATTAACTGCTTCCTGTCACATGTCTGTTTTACAACAAAATGAACAAAGAGTCTGGAGCAAGATAAGGATTCAGGCTAACAGTCCCTCACACATACCTGCGTTTGGGTAGTCACATACCCCGTCAATCAGTATGTAACTTCTTCACCCCCATTCTACCAACTATATAAATTCTCAGAACAAAGGACCTCATGCTCTTGCTGCCCTTGCTTTTGTCACCCATGCTCTTGCCTTTCTCCCAACCTCAGCTAGGCCTGTTCTCCCATGAGAATGTACCACTACTAAGCCCTGCTTACATGCTGATAGACATGTTGATCTGTAATAGTTTACAGCATGGGAAAGAAGAACCAGGTTTCTCACATAACATCATAATTAGTGATTTCTTTATTTTATTATTTTATTATTTTTATTCAAGTACAGTTGTCTCCATTCCCCCACCACCACCTTCCTCCACCCTACCCACCCCTACCTTTCATCCTTAATCCTACCCCACTTTGGCTTTGTCTGTGGGTCCTTTATACATGTTCTTTGATGGCCCTTCCTCTTCTTCCCCCCATTATCCTCTCTCCCCTCTGGTTACTGTCCGTTCTAATATCTCTGGTTGTATTTTGCTTGCTTTGTTTTGTTGATTAGGTTCCACCTACAGGTGAGATCACATGGTAATTGTTTTTCACCGCCTGGTTTATTTCACTTAGCGTAATGCTCTCCTCTTCCACCCATGCTGTTGCAAAGGGTAGGAGCTCCTTTCTTTCTGCTGCATAGTAGTCCATTGTGCAAATGTACCATAATTTCTTGATCTAGTCATGTACTGATGGGCACTTAGGTTGCTTCTAGCACTTGGCTATTGTAAATTGTGCTGCTATGAACATTGGAGTGTATAGGTTCTTTTGAACTGGTGTTTTGGGATTCTTAGGGTATAATCCCAGTGGTGGAATTGCCTGAAAAGGGAACCAACCATATGGGAAAATATATTTGCTAATGATACCTCGGACAAGGGTTTGATCTCCAAAATATATAAAGACCTCACACAACTCCACTCCAGGAAGACAAACAATCCAATTAAAAAATGGGCAAAGGACCTGAACAGATACTTCTCCAGGGAAGACATACAGGGGGCCCAGAAACATATGAAAGGATGCTCAGCATCACTAGCTATCAGAGAGATGCAAATTAAAATCACCGTGAACTACCACTTCACACCACCAGAATGGCCATCATAAACAAAGCAACAAGTGCTGACAAGGTTGTGGAGAGAAGGGAACCCTAGTGCACTGTTGGTGGGAATGTAGACTGGTGCAGCCACCGTGGAAAACAGTATGGAATTTCCTCAAAAAACTGAAAATGATTTTTTTTATTTTTGCAAGTTCTTATTTATATTAATTTTTAGAGAGGGGAATGGAGGGAGAAAAAGAGAGAAACATCAATGTGAGAAACATTGATCAGTTGCCTCTCATACACATCCCAACCTGGGACCAAACTGACACCTCAGGCATGTGGCCTGACCAGGAATCAAACCAGTGACAATTGGCTTTGCAAGACAAGACAATGCCCAACTAACTGAGCCACACATGTCAAGGCTCTATATCTTTTTAAACAAACTACTTATTAAAAATAATAAAATGACAGGGAAGATTTATGTGTCTTTGGAGAAATATTCCAAGTCCTTGGCACAGTTTTTTTTAAAGATTTTATTTATTTATTTTTAGAGAGGGAAGGGAGAGAGAAAGAGAGAGAGAGAGAAACATCAATGTGCGGTTGCTGGGTGTCATGGCCTGCAACCCAGGAATGTACCCTGGCTGGGAATCGAACCTGCGGCACTTTGGTTTGCAGCCTGAGCTCAATCCACTGAGCTACGCCAGCCAGGGCGGCACAGTTTTAAATTAGGATTTTTTTGTTGTTCAGTTGGGGTATTTTATATATTCTGGGTATTAATTTTTATAAGCTATATGATTTATAAATGCTTCCTTTGGGTTGCTTTTCGTTCTGTTAATAATAAGTATCTTTGGAAGTACAGAATTTTTAATTTTGATGTTTGTTTTGTTGCTAGTGATTTTGGTGTCATAGCCAAGCAGTCATTGCCAAATCTAATGTTATTAAGTGTTTCCCCTATGTTTTCTTCTAAGTATTTTACAGTTTAGGCTCTAATGTTTAGGTCTTTGATCCATTTTGAGT
This sequence comes from Phyllostomus discolor, assembly GCF_004126475.2. Lineage (NCBI taxonomy): Eukaryota > Metazoa > Chordata > Mammalia > Chiroptera > Phyllostomidae > Phyllostomus > Phyllostomus discolor. The sequence goes on along the minus strand of NC_040903.2, from coordinate 193,619,907 downwards.
TAATTTTTTTAATATGATGTTAGGTAAGAGTCCAACTTCGTTCTTTTATATATGTGGGTATACAGTTTTCCCAGCACCATTTGTTGAAAAGATAGTCAGTCATTTCTCCTTTGAATGGTCATGGCACTCTTGTCAAAAATCACTTAATTATGTATGTGTAAGTTTATTTGGGGGCACTCTTCCATTGATCTATATGTCTGTGTTTATGCCAATACTACACTCTTGATTACTGTAGCTTTGTCGTAAGTTTTGAAATCAGGAAGTATGAGGCCTCCAATTTTGTTCTTTTCTTTCAAGATTGTTGTGGCTATTTGGGATCCCTTGAGATTTCATGTGAATCTCAGGGATTATAGTTCTGTACTGCCCATTTTATCAAAGTTTGAAAATAGTTGTTTTATATATTTGTTCTACTCTTCTAGTTTATGAAGTAAGGGCATATTTGGTGCTCATAACTCCACCATTGCAGAAAATGGATGTCCAGTAGTTTTAAATTTTATCAAACTGTTTTAAACTTTTTGAATCTATTGAGATAACCATATTTTTCTCTTTTGCTAATGTGATCAGTTACACTGGCTTTTTCACCCAAACATTAACCAGTCTTATATTTCAGAAATAAACCCTATTTTGTCATGATGTCTTTTTATTGAAGTCAACTTGCTAAGATTTGGTTTAGGATTTTTTTTATGATTTTATTTATTTATTTTTAGAGAGGAAGGAGAGGGAGAGAGGAACATCAATGTGTGGTTGTTTCTAGCATCTCCCCCCACGAGGGACCCAGGCCCACAACCCACACATGCACCCCTACCAGGAATCAAACGGTGACCCTTTTATTTGTAGGCCAGCACTTGACTACTAAGCCACACCAGCCAGGGCACACGTCAATCTTTTAATAGAGAAAATTTTATATATTTAGAGAATAGTATGCTGTGAAATCTTATGTACCCAACATCCAGGTTCAGCTGTAATCCACCTATGATGAATCTTCATCTTTTTTCCTAGAAAATTACCCTTATCCCCATCCCTCCCCTTACATATATGTAAGAGCAATCTCAGGCATTTTATTGATTCAAGCCTTCCCAATCAAAGAATCATTTTTAGCTCACTTTCTTCTCTCTCTCTCTCCCTCCCTACCCTGCCCACCCTATTTTTGGCTCTTTGTATTTTCAGTTTCAGCACTGCAGCCCTGATGGTCCTACACTTCAAAGACACAAATCTGTAAAGGCCAGCCCTGTGCCCTGAGCAACTTAGAGGGAGGGACTGTACCAGCAATGCCATATGCCCTGCCTTCTTCTGCCCTGCACAGATGGCTTCATGTTGGCAGTGGGTGAGGCCTGGTGCACATCAAGGTCACTCTTCTGCTGCTGTGCTTTGGGGTTTCTTTGTCTATTTCTGGCCACTCTCAGGCCAGGCTATCCCAGCACTTCTGAAAAGTCAGTGAACCCCTTGAAGGTGACCAGCATGGGCAGAGATGCTAAGGTCCCAGACTGGCTCTTCTATAGCCTGCAGATTGGCGGCCAGAGACATACTGTACACACGAGGGTCAAGAAACTCTTAGTTTTCAGACACCATCTGGTGTTCACCTACATGGACCAGCGTGCCCTTCTCTAAGAGCACCCTTTTGTTCCTGATGACTGCTACTATCATGGTTATGTGCAGGGAGTGCCCGAGTCCCTGGTTGCCCTCAGTACTTGTTCTGGAGGCTTTTAAGGAATGCTCCTGATAAATGACCTCACTTATGAAATCAAGCCCCTTAGGTGTTCTGCCACATTTGAACACCTGGTGTATAAGTTAGACTGATGATATACAGTCCCCACCTATTAGATGTGGCTTAACGGAAGAGAAACATCACTCCAACTGGATGCTAGAGTTGTGTAATTCCACTGTGATGTGAAGTTCTTATGTAGGCTGGTAGACTCACTTGTAGTTTCTTGAGCTGGTAATGCCTGTGGACCAGTCTCAGTACCTTTACTTACTCTGAAGCCTGGAGCTGCTTGTGTTTTTGGAATTTGTTGCAAAGACTGCAAATTCATGCCATCAGGGGAAGTCTGCAGACATCAGATCAACGAATGTGACCTTCCAGAGTGGTGCAATGGGGCGTCCCATCAGTGCCCAGAAGATGGGTATGTGCAGGATGGGGTTCCCTGTAGTGACAACGCCTACTGCTATCAAAAGAGATGTAATAACCATGACAAACAGTGCAGGGAGATCTTTGGTGAAGTTGCAAAGAGTGCATCTCAGAATTGCTATGAAGAAGTCAACTCCCAGGGAAACCGTTTTGGCCACTGCGGTCTAAATGGAACGGCATACCTAAAATGCAACACCTCAGATATCTTTTGTGGGAGGGTTCAGTGTGAGAATGTGTCAGTAATTACTAATCTGATATAACATACTACAATACTTCAGCTTCAGTTCAATGATACCACTTGCTGGAGCACTGATTATCATGTAGGGATGTCCATACCTGATTTTGGTCAAGTGAAAGATGGCACCATGTGTGGTCCAGAAGAGATATGCACCCACTAGAAGTGTGTCAGTTTGGTTTATCTGCCACAAGACTGTCAGCCTGAGACCTGCCATATGAAGGGGGTCTGCAATAATAAACAGCATTGCCACTGTCACCATGGGTGGGCACCTCCCTTTGCCAAACACAAGGGCAATGGAGGTAGTAGTGATAGAGGCCCACCTCCTGAGAACCAAAGACCATGGGCAGAATTGGGTTACCTGTCCTTACTGTGGCTTATTCCTTTGATTGTTTTATTTTTATATTGCTTCCTTGTGCTTCAGTAAGAAACATAAAAGAAAAAGGGAAGAAGAGCTAAAGAAGGAAGAGCTAATTCAGGAAGAAGAGGAACACTAAGTCTCCTGTTTCATTAAAAAAATCTTTAGTTTTATTTTTTAATTTAATCTTTACTGTATTATTTTTCATTACCATTTAGTCCCCTTATACTCTCCTCCTCCCAGCAGTTACCACACTGTTGTCCATGTCTGAATCATTTTTTCCTTCTTATTCAATCCCTTTACCACCTAACCTCCCACCCCCACTAGTTGTCATCTTGCTCTCCATCTATGTATGAGTCTGTCCCCTTTTTCCTTGTTAATTCAATTTGTTCATTAGATTACACATATGAGTGCAATACTATGGTATTTGTCTTTCTCTGACTGGCTTATTACACTTAGCATAATGTTCTCCAGCTCCATCCATACTATCACAAAAGGTAAAATTTTCATCTTTTTAATGGCCAAGTAGTATTCCATTATGTAAATATCCCAGAGTCATTTTATCCACTCACTACTGATGGACAGTTGGGCTGTTTCCATATCCTGGCAATTGTAAATACTGCTGCAATGAACATAAGGGTGCTTATTTTCTTTCAAATTAGTATTTTGGGTTCTTTTGGATATGTTCCCAGAATTGGGATCACTGGGTCAAAAAGCAGGACCATTTTTGATTTTTTGAGGTACCTACATACTGCACCAGTAGCTGCACCAGTCTGCACCAGTAGCTGCACCAGTCTGCATTCTCACCAAGAGTACAAAAGGGTTCCCCTTCCTCCACATCCTCACCAGCACCTGTTGTTTGTTGATTTATTGATGACAGCCATTCTGACAGGTGTGAGATGATATCTCATTGTGGTTTTTATTTTAATTTGCATTTTATTTTATTTTATTTTATTTCTCTGATGATTAGTGATATTGAGCATATTTTCATGTCTATTGGCCATTTGTATGTCCTCTTTGGAGAATTGTCTATTCAGGTCCTTTGCCCATTTTTTAATTGGGTTGTGTGTTTTTATGGTGTTGAATTTTGTAAGTTCTTTATACATTTGGGTTATTAATCCCTTACCAGAAGTGTCAGCAAATATGTTCTGTTGTTCTGTGGATTGTCTTTTTATTTTGTTGATGATTTCCTTTGCTGTGCAAAACTTTTTAGTTTGATGTAGTTCCATTTGTTTATTTTTTCTTTTGTTTCCCTTACCTGGGGAGATTTATTTGATAAAATATTGCAATGGGCAGTGTTTGAGATTTTGTGGCCTATGTTTTCTTCTATGAGTTTTATGGTTTTGGGTCTAACATTTAAGTCTTTGATCCATTTCTAATTTATTCTTGTGTGTGGTGTAAAAAGGTGGTCTAGTTTCATTTATCTGCACATATCTGTCCAATTTTCCCAACACCATGTATTGAATAAACTATCTTTAGCCCATTGCTGTGTGCTTGCTTCCTCTGTTTCATAATAATTGGCTGTAAAGGTGTGGGTTTATTTCTGCATTCTCTATTCTGTTCCATTGATCTATATGCTTCTTTTTATGCCAGTACCATGCTGTTTGGATTACTATGGCCTTATAGTATAGTTTCATATTAGGTAGCATGATTCCTCCAAGTTTGTTCTTCCTTCTCAGGATTGCTGTTGCTATGTGGGGCCTTTCATGGTGCCATACAAATTTTTTAAATGTTTGTTCTAGTTTGGTGAAATATGTCATTAGAGTCTTGATAGGAATTGCATTGAATCTATAGATTGCTTTGGGTAGTATGGATATTTTAATGACATTAAGTCTTCCTATCCATGAACACATGATGTGCTTCCACTTATTTGTATCCTTTTCAATTTCTTCTTCAGTGTCTTATAATATTCTGAGTACAGGTTTTTTATGTCATTGATTAGGTTTATTCCTAGGTATTTTATTCTTTTTGTAGCTTTGTGAATGGAATTGTTTTCTTTTTTGTTTTTTAAGATTTTACATATTTATTTTTAGAGAAGGGGGGAGAAAGAGAAGGAGAGAAACATCAATGTGTGGTTTTCTCCTGTGAGCCCCCGTTTGGGGACCTGGCCCACAGTGCCCTCACTGGGAATCGAAGTGGCAACCATTTGGTTCACAGGCCAGCACTCAATCCACTGAGCCACACCAGCCAGGGATGGGATTGTTTTCTTAATTTCTCTTTCTGTTAGTTCATTATTGGCATATAAAAATGCAGCTGATTCCCAGATATTAATTTTGTAACCTGCTATTTCACTGAATTCATTTATCAGCTCTAACAATTTTGTTGTGTGGAATCTGTGAGGTTCTCTATGTACAGTATCATGTTATCTGCAAATAATGACAGTTTTACTTCTTCCTTTCCAATTTGGATGCCTTTTATTTCTTCTTGTCTGATTGCTGCCTCCAGGACTTCCAGTACTACATTAAATAACAGAGGTGAAAGTGAGAGGACTTGTGGCAAGGTGGTGGTGGGCTTTGCAGGGCAAGGTGGGACTGACTGAATGGGATACTAAAGACTCAAGCTAGCTGTAAACTACTGCATGGATTGCCACAGTGGGAGAAACTCCCAGTCTCATACGGGAGAGTTCTTGGACAGTAGGGCTAGAGTGGAGCAGGCCAGCTGCATTGTTCCCTCTCTGACCTCTCCCCCACAGACAGTGCCACAATGCAGCAAAGAGGGTTGCCTCGCCCTGGTGGAAGGCCCCAATCCTTATAACATAACAGGTGCACCGAGACAAAGAAATGTTGCCCAAATGAAAGAACAGATCAAAGCTCCAGAAAAAGAGCTAACTGATATGGATATAGCCAACCTGTCCAATGCAGAATTCAAAACACTGGTAAACAGAATGCTCACAGAACTGATTGAGCTTGGTTGCAAAATGAAAGAATAAATGAAAGCTACCCAAAGTGAAATAAAGCAAAATACTGAGGGAACTAACAATGACAGGAAGGAAACCAGGACTCAAATCAATGATTTGGAACAAAAGGAAGAAATAAACACCCAACTGGAACAGAATGAAGAAACAAGAATTCAAAAAAAAAAAAAATGAAGAGAGGCTTAGGAATCTCTGGGACAACTTTAAACCTTCCACTATCTGAATTAATTAGGAGTGCCAGAAGGGGAAGAACAAGAGCAAGAAATAGAAAACTTATTTGAAAAAATAATGAAGGAAAACTTCCCCAATCTGGCAAAGGGAATAGACTTCCCAGAAGTCCAGGAAGCCCAGAGACTCCCAAAGATTAGTTGGACCTAAAGAGGAACACACCAAGGCACATCATCATTTAGTTACCCAAGATTAAAGAAAGGAGAGAATCTTAAAAGCAGTAAGAAGAAAGGAGAAGAGTTACCTACACAGGAGTGCCCATAAGGCTTTCAGCTGATTTCTCAAAAGAAAACTTGCAGGCAAGAAGGGGCTGGAAAGAAATATTTGAAGTCATGAAAGGCGAGGACCTACATGTAGAAGATTACTCTATCCAGCAAAGCTATCATTTAGAATGGAAGGGCAGATGAAGTGCTTCCCAGATAAGGTCAAGTTAAAGAAGTTCATCATCACTAAGCCCTTAATCAAATGAAATGTTAAAGGGACTTCCTTATCTAAGGAATAGAAGAAGATAAAAAACTATGAACAGTTAAATGACAACAAACTCACAACTATCAACAACTGAACCTGAAAAAAAATGAAAACAAGTACTAAGCAAACAACTAAACTAGGAACAGAATCAGAGAAATGGACAACACATGGAGATTTTTCAGTGGGGAGGGGGAAGGGAAGAATGGGAGGGGGAAGTACAGGGAATAAATATAATTGATAGGCATAAAATAGATGGGGAGAGGTTGGGAATGGCATAGGAAACGGAGAAGACAAAGAACTTATATGTATAACCTATGGACATGAACTAAGGGGGGAATGCTGGAGGGTTGGGGGTGCAAGACAGAGGGAGGCTAAAAGGGGGAAAATTTGGAAAAATGTAATAGCATAATCAATAAAATATACTAAAAAAAAAAAGAGGTGAGAACAGATGTCCCTATCTCGTTCCTGATCATTAGGGGAACATTTGTACTTTTTGCTTGTTGAGTGTGATGAAGGCAGTGGTTTATCATTATATGGCTTTTATTATGTTTAGGTATGTTTCCTCTAATCACAGTTTGCCCAGTTTTATTCATAAAAGGGTGCTGGATTTTATCAAAAGCTTTTTCTGCATCTATTGATATAATCATATGGTTTTTATCCTTCACGTTGTTTATATGATGAATCACATTAATTGATTTGCAAATGTTGTACCAACCTTGCATTTCCAGAATAAATTCTACTTGATCATGGTGTATGATCTTTTTTATGCATTGCTGTGTTGGGTTTGCTAATATTTTGTTAAGATTTCAGCATCTATGTTCATCAGGGATATTAGCCTATAATTTTCTTTCTTTGTAGTGTCTTTATCTGATTTTGGAATTAGGATATTGCTGACCTCGTAAAATGAGTTGGGGAGCCATCCCTCCTGTTGAATTTTATGAACTAGTTTGAGAAGGAGAAGTGTTAGTTCTTGGAATGTTTGGTAGAATTCACCTGGGAAGCCATCTGGTTCTGGGATTTCATTATTTGGGAGTTTTTTGATTACTGCTTCAGTTTCACTGGGTGTAATCTGTCTTTCAGAGTCTCTGGTTCTTCCTGACTTAGTTTTGGAAGATTGTATGTTTCTAGGTATTCATCCATTTAGTCCAGGTCGTCCAGGTTGTTGGTATGGAGTTGTTCATAATATTTCCTTACAATCCCTTGTATTTCTTTGGTGTCGGTTAATTATTTTCTTTTCATTTCTGATTTTATTTATCTGGGTCCTTTATTTCCTTGATGAATCTGGTTAAAGGTTTGTTAAACTTGTTTATCTTTTCAAAGAACAAACTCTTGAACTTACTGATCTTTGTATCACTTTTTTAGACTGTATTTAATTTATTTCTGCTCTGATCTTCATTATTTCTTTCCCTCTACTCACTTTGGGCTTTGTTTGTTGTTCTTTTACAACTTCCTTTAAGTGTGAAGGTAGACTATTTATTTGAACTCTGTCTTCCTATTTTTTTTTTTAGATAGGCTTGTAATTTCCCTCATAGGATGGCTTTCCCAGTGCCCCATAGATTTTCAATTGTTGTAGACTCATTTTCATTTGTTTCAAGGTATCTTTTGATTTTTTCCTTGATCTTGTTGTTGACCCATTCATTGTTCAATAACATGTTATTTAGCTTCTATGTCTTTGTATTTTTCAGCGTTCTTGTGATTGATTTCTAGTTACATAGCATTGTGGTCAGAGAAGATGCTTGATATGATTTCAGTCTTCTTAAATTTATTGAGACTTGTTTTGTGTCCTAGCATGTTGTCTATCCTAGAAAACATTCCATGTGCACTTCTAAAGTATGTATATTCTACTACTTTGGGGTGAAATGCTCTGAAGATATCAATTAAATCCATTTGACCTAGTGTGTGGTTTAAGGCCACTGTCTCCTTGTTGATTTTCTGTCTGGAAGATCTATCCATTGAAGCCAATGAGTGTTAAAGTCCCCAACTATGACTGCAGTTTTGTCAGTCTCTTCTTTTATGACCATCAAGATTTGCTTCACATATTTAGGTGCTCTTATGTTGGGTAAGTAAATGTTTGCTAGGGTTATATCCTCTTGTTGGATTGTCCCATTTATCATTATGTAGTGTCCTTCTTTTTCTCTTACTATAGTCTTGGTTTTAAAGTCTATTTTGTTGGATATAAATACTGCTACCCCAGCTTGTTTTCCCTTTCCATTTGCATGAAATATCTTTTTCTATCCCTTTACTTTTAGTCTGTATGTATCTTTCAGTCTGATATGAGTCTCTTGGAGACAGCATACATGTGGGTCTTGTTTTCTTATCCATTCAGCTACCCTATGTCTTTTGGTTGGAGCATTTAATACATTTACATTTAAGGTGATTATTGATAGATACATATTTAGTGCCATTTTATTGTTAGACTATTTTCCTCTTTTTTTTCTCCTTCTCCTCCTCCTCCTCCTTGCTGATGTTGTTGTTGTTCTCCTCCTCCCCCTCCTTCTCCTTCTTTTTTCTCCTTCTCCTCCTCCTCCTTTTTCTCCTCCTCCTCCCCTTACCCTCCCTTTCCCCTCCCCCTTCTCCTCTTTCTTCTAGCAAGCTCTTTAACATTTGTTGCAGTACTGGTTTGGTGTTAATGAATTCCTTTAGCTTTTTCTTGTCTGGGACGCTCCTTATTTCTCTGTGGGCCATTTTTGTCCAGCAGAGCCCCCTGCCCATCATGGATTAGAATAATTCTACCAAGACATGATCTGCTTGGGAAGGAAAGGTGGCCATTCTCTCAAAAGAGAAGGGTCTTGAGCCTGTTCCTCATTGAGCTTTTATTGGATTTCATTTGCATAGGAATACAGGGCATATATACATAAAGCTCAGTCATTGTCAGGCAGTAATGATCAAACAATAGATAACACTCAAAGAACTATGAGGGCTTATTGTGAGTCAGGGTCAGGTATCCAAAGGGCCATAAAACTTTGGGAAACAAACTCATTTTATGCTTGGACCCTTATCATTTAAATTGAGAGTATTCTTAGCAAAGCAGGTTTCACAGGATTTTATTCATTCTTTTCTTAGGCCTGGTTACCCTGGAACCCTGAAACCAGGCAGGGTGGTTCCCAACATTTCTCCTTCCATTTTAAGTGATAGCCTTACTGGGCTAATGCCTTGGTTTTAGGTCCTTGCTCTTCATCACTTGAATATTTCATACCGTGTCCTTCTGGCCTGAGATGTTTCTGTTGAGTAATCAGATGCCAGACTAATTTGTGCTCCCTTGTAGTTAATTACCTGCTTTTCTCTTACAGCTTTTAGGGTTCTCTCCTTGTCTTTAAGCCTTGTCATTTTAATTATGATGTGTCTTGGTGTAGGATTCCTTGGGTCCAACTTGTTTGGGACTCTCTGAGCTTCCTGGACTTGTGCGTCTTTTTCCTTCACCAGATTAGGGAAGTTTTCAGTCATTATTTCTTCAAATAGGTTCTCAATCCCTTGCTAACTCTCTTCTCCTTCTGGTGTTCCCATGATGTGGATGTTGTTAAGCTTCATGTTGCCCATAATGTTTCTTAAGCTAGCCTCATATTTTTCAAATTCCTTTTTCTTTTTGCTGCTCTGTCTCAGTGTTTTTTTTTTCCCCCTATCTTGTCTTCTAAATCACTGGTTCAATCCTCTGCTTCATCTAACCTACTGTTTATCCCTTCCAGTGTATTATTTATTTTAGATATTGCACTCTTTACTTCTGACTAATCTTTCATTTATGTTTTCTATGTAGAATATTGTTATAATCATTGCTCTAAAGTTTGATAAATTGCTTGACTCCAGTTTATCTAGTTCTGGAGAATTCTCTTATTCTTTCACTTGGGGTCTGTTTCTTTGTCTTATTCCCATTTTTGGCTGCTTGTTTGTATTTTCTGCATTTGTCATTAAGCTAATCAGCATTATAACCTTAAGCAGAATAATTCCTGATAGCAGGGGTATTGCTATGGGCTGATGCCATTCAGAGAGGAGTGCTCTGCCTGAGAGAGATGGCTCCTGTGGTATGGGGAATGGCTCAGCACAGGGATCCTAGTGGCCCTGCCTTCAGTTTTCTCCCCAGAGCCACCAACCCCAGACTCTCCTCAAGCATCTCTAAGTCCACTCTGCCCTCCTTCCAGAGCCCAGCATAAGCGGTTGCAAACAAAATTTTGTGTGTTGGCCCTTTAAGAGGCTTTCTGTGTCTCCAGCCATCTTTAGCCATCTCTCCCTGGCAGGCAGAAACCTTGCTGCTTTTCACAGCTGCCTGTTATCTGTGTTCCTTTCCAGTTCTGGTGCTGTAGGCTGGGGAGCCCAGGTTGGGGTTCAGACCCCACACTTCTCAGGGGGAACCCACTGGCCACTGAAATTTCCCTCTGGCACTTCAGCTGCCACCCATGGGAGCCCAGCCAGCCCTGTCATGTCTCCTCCACACTCCCTACCAGTCATGAGGTGGTGAAGTGGTTTCTTCTGTCTGTCCATGGTTGCAAGGCTTCTCTCCAGCTAGTGTTCATTTGGTTATTAAGGATGATTTTCTCTACAATTTAGTTATAGTTCAAGTTTGGTCCTTGGAGGAGGTTAGTGTAGCTTCCACTTACTCCTTTACCATCTTGGATCTCTTCAAAAGTCTCTAGTTTTTAATTAGAGAAACATGTCTAATGTTTAAAGACAAATTTAAGGATCTCTCATGTCCAGATCATATTATATCAAAGAAGTCTTAGCATGTTCTTACTTTCTCTTGGGTCTTTCAAGCAATATTAAAATTTCGTTTTTATCTGGAAGTCATCTCTTTTATTTTTAAAGAGAATTTTTATAAGAATTTATTTGAGCTAAATTGACAACATGCTAGGGAGCAAAACTCAAATGCTCCGTACATACCCTGAGCAAAGGAGCTGCAAAGACACACTTTAAACCAATGTCTACCAAATCTAAACCTCCTCCCACCTTATATTGCAAGATGTAGTATCTGGTATGTGCTACTACATACCCCATTTTTGTTTTGCCAGATCTCTACCAAGTAGCTATGCTGAAAGGAGGCAGTAGAAGTAGCCCAGAATAAAGGATGAGGGGAGAAGGGTGTTGACTTTCCTGTGTGCTCAAAGTTACATGTAGTATCATTTTGGCTGGGGCCATTCACTCTGGTGGCCATGTTTGATTTGGGATTCCAGTTTTGTTGGCTTTGTGAGAACCATTCTCATTCTTCCTTAGAAGTACTAGAACCAGTTGACTACTGACACCCTGAGAGATCTGAATTGCAGCTCTGGGATTATAGGGTGGTCCTCTAAGTTCATGAAGCATGAGCAGTAGCTGGTCACTTGCCTTCCTTAAAGGGTTTGGTCCTTTCTCTGCAGAGGATCTCCTTTAATTATCTATACTCTAATAAGCTCAACTTCTTTTCTTTGGGCCCTTGACCCTAGGCTGCTAGGTGTTTTCAGTAACTACCTCATTGTGATAGTTTGAGTTCTTCAAAAGCAGACACCAAATTGGAGTTTAGGGTGCGAGATACTTATTAGGGATGAACACCTGGAAAAGCAAGTATGCAGAGATGAAGTCAGTTTTGTAGACAGAGAAACGGAATTACTTTGTAGGCCTGAACAAACCTTTCAGATTTTTCTCACTTTGGGCTGTAATGGCAAGGCCTTCATACCTTTGTTATATATGAATTGTAGGTGTTGGTGGTTCTGGACCTTGCTTACACTGCCTGTCCCACATGATTGTTTCCTTGAAGTTATAAATAAAGTTTAATGAGGGTAAGATCTCTCTTTCCTGACAATCCAATACTTTGTTTTCTCAGAAATATATGAATTTATGATTTCATACTTAATCTCTTTAGTAGAGGAAAATCTATTCAGTTTTTTTTCTTGTGTCAGTTTTGGTGAATTATGTTTTTCAAGGCATTTCTCTTATTCTCAAACTTATTGGTATGAAGTTGTTCATAATATGTTTTCATTTTCCATTTTATATTTATACAAAGTCTAATTGTGTTTCCTTATTCCTTCCTGATACGAACAATTTATGTTTTCTCAATTTTGTTCTTGACCAGTTTTCTATATTCCTATGTGCCTGTACAGCTAGGATTGTTATGTTTTCTTTCTTTCTTTCTTTTTAAAGATTTATTTTATAGAGGGAAAGGAAGGGAGAAAGAGTCAGAGAGAAACATCAATGTGTGATTGCCTCTCACGCACCCCCTACTGTGGACCTGGCCCACAACTTAGGCATGTGTCTTGACTAGGAGTTGAACTGGTGACCCTTTGTTTTGCAGGCTGGTGCTCAATCCACTGAGCCACACCAGCCAGGCCTGTTATGTTTTCTTGATGATCTCTTCTAGTGTAGTTACTACACCCAGCACAGTATCCATGACTAGGGCTTCTACTTGCATAAGTTTATGGTAATTCACCATCATTCAAAAAGACCCATTTGATCTTTGCTGCAGAAATACTATTGAATTAAATGGGAGTATGATGTGGATCACCATTCTGCAACCATTATGTGGTGGCAATAATCTCTGCTGTTTCACTCACTATGTATTAGTATTTCTTTTTTACTATGGAGCTAGGTGGGCATGGGGGACATTTTTAGGACTTCTCACTTGATCTTTGCTACCATAACTCTTACTTCACAGGTCAAAGAAGCATTATGAGGAACCAATCATTTTCTGAGTTTATTTAGTCAGGAGGCAGGGAAATTACCACAGAGTGGGTTCATGGACTCATTGGACCCACTGGGAGATGCCCTTGAATCTGGATTTTTAAAATTAATGTGGTCTCCTTCATGAAGCATTTTGGATTCTGTGGAATTTCTATCAGGTCAGACCTTGCATCTGATAGTCTTCAGAAGACCTAAGAATTTCCCCTTCTCCCATTGTGTAGTTACTCTGATACATGTGTAGCCATTTGGGGAAAAAGTCCCTTTGGGGAAACAGGTTCTGTTTGGGAAACAAATTAGGGGAATATCTCATATATTTGTGGTGACACTGCAGGGTATTTCCTGAAAAGTACCTGGTTTTTCCTTCAATATGGCAATAAGTCCATGATCTGACTCAGGACTTGAAAATGGACAATAGTTGCTCATTGCAGAAGTTAGCATCAGTCTGCCAATCACCGGCTTTTAATCTCTCTTGGTTGTTTGTATAAGGCAATAAACCCCCTCACTGCCTGCCCTCCTATATCATTCCTAGGAGAACCAACATCTGTTAGACATGTCCTCAGATCTACTTAGGTCAGAGCGTAGAGTTTGTCATTCTAGTCTTATTGCCCATGACAGTAATTATACCTACCTTGTTTCTAATAGTTAAGGGTCACCACTTTTTGCTAGTATTTTGGAATCTTACCACCTTTGCTGACACTAGGGATCCCAGTTCTACAGTACCCTGTCTTGTCATTGACCCTGGACCACAGAGACAGACACCATTGCAGTCCCAATGATAACTGCTTTCCTCTGACTGACTGGTGTACTTTATACTGCTTGAGTGAAGACATTCCTTTAGAACCTGCAGAGAAACAGGGTCTGTGGTGATTTCTCTGGCCTTGTGCAGAAATCCTCTCTTCTTGCCTAAATATTCTGACCCCCCCCAATTCACTTCTCTGCCAAGGTAGTTCTAGCATGTCCACCTCAATTATTGTAGTCCACCAACATTTTGAAGACCCAAAGATGCAGAAATTCTAGCAGCACATTTGGATAAGCTCTGGGTGTCTTTGCAAGAATGTTAAATCCTGAGCTGTCCTCATTGCGGAAAGCTGTTCCTTGTATAATCTTATACTATTCTGTTTCTCCTAAAACAGTATCCTCAAGATCTATTCCACGTATCCCTGGCTCCTGATGGCATATAGTAGCTAGCTCCCAAAGCTTACTTGATCAGTGATCCAGTTCCTCTCATACTAAGAATTGTACTGACCCTAGCTATTGGTCTAGATGCAATGAACAAAAGTTAAGAACAGATCTTTAGGAAGATAAGCAAAATCTTTGGTGAAACATGACCTCCAGGCAGTGAAAGGCTGTTCTCTTCTAGCAAAGGGTAAGGAGTGAGTTCTGCTGGCACAGGGTATTCATGAGAATCTCGGGATTCAAATTTGCAAAGGCATCCCTTTAAATGTCTTCATGCTAAATCTCAGGATAGCATTTCTTCCCTAATAGAATTTCTGATTTTTTACATAGGAAACATATCAGAGCTCTAAATTTAGTAACCTTTATAAATCTGCATGTTTATGGCAAATCTTGGGTATTATTTTCAACACAGTCTATAGGATGAGATTCTCTTCATACACTGTTATAGAGGTGTTAGGACTTTCTCAGGACTTTGCCTGAGTTAATTGACCCAAGTATGTCATTCTCTTTCTTCGTGGCTTCTTCACCAGTTAATTGACTTCGTAATTCTCATAATTCTAATTCAAGCATGAGAGCTAGGGTATGTCAGGCCACCACTTCTATTTGTACCTCATCTTAACCACAAGGGAGAGTCTTAATTTCTGATGTTGCAGCATACCAGTTGTTACAAATCCACTGGCTGCAACTGAGTGCTAGTGGCCTTCTGACAAATACAGTCCTAGAATCTCATATCATGTGGCTCTTCCTTTTAAGGCTCACTTCTGGTATCAACTGTCCCTGACCCTGAGGCCCTGAGATAAGGATTTAAGTGTGAGCAGTTTATTTGGGATATAACCCTAAGATGTGAGTGCATGGTGAAGGAGTGGGAAACTGAGACAGGAAAGTGTTAAAAGCAATTCAAGCATACATTAATGGGTGAGGACCATGTGAGCAATCCAGAAACAGTTGTACCATGGCCTGTCTGAGAGGCACTGTCAGATACCTCACAGTTGTCCATTAGAACTGGGGAGATGTATTCACAAAACATCTCTCATTGGTGAGCAATTGCTTCCAAATGTATTAACTTTCTCTTTCTTCCAACCTGTTCTGTGAATGTGCCAAGCACACTCCTGTAAAGTAGAAAGGCATTAGTATATGTAGGAATTGTCACCAGTACAACAGAAGATGCATTTGCATTTAATCCTTGCCTTGGCATCCATTTTCTTGGGCACCTGGATACAGTAGATGCTGATAGCCCACCCTACATCCCCTTGTCCCACCTGAGTTCAGTGGCAGCTCCAGTAGACAATTTCCATTCTGTGACAGTTTCCTACATTAAGTGTTGTATCTCACTTCTTTTCCTGACAGCTTTCTCCTGCACTGTGGAGGAAGATTCCAAGGTGTATTTCACATGACTTCTTATTGAACCTACAGGGGAGAGCCCCAGTAGCCCACAGTGG
The DNA here is from genome assembly GCF_004126475.2 of Phyllostomus discolor. Lineage (NCBI taxonomy): Eukaryota > Metazoa > Chordata > Mammalia > Chiroptera > Phyllostomidae > Phyllostomus > Phyllostomus discolor. The sequence goes on along the minus strand of NC_040903.2, from coordinate 193,604,325 downwards.
AAACTTGCTCATTAATATACTCTTTTATGTGCTTCCAAATAAATTAACCCCACCTAAATCCTGGTCTTAGCATCTGCTTTTTGGAGAACGCAAATAAGATAATTGGTAGTAGGAGGTTAATTCTACAAAATTATAATAAATATAAAAATATAAAACCCAGTAAATATAAAAGAATATTAGATTGATAAATTTGACTGTAATCAAATTTAACTTTTTTCTTTTCACAAAGAAACAAGTTAAAAAAACAATCAGTGGACTGGAACAGCTGCTTTTTTGTCCCCAGACTGACCTATGCACTTAAAACATGTGGATCTTTCTCCAAGTGTAATCAGATTGTATTCTTGGCTCATGCTTCCCTGTTTCTATGGCTCCACTAGTGGTCCTTTTCTTCGTGCTATCCCTGGCTGGTACATTGTTAGATTTTCTCCTCATGTATTCCTTGAATATATCAAAGGGATGACCACAAAATGACAGGAGCACACAAGTACGACACAGCATTTCACAAGAAAATCCCTTTCCAAAGGTATGGTGAGAGAAACCTTTATTGAGAGAAAAATTGGAGTTTTTCAGGGCATGAATGTGGGTGGGGAGAGGGTAGTAAGCAGCATTTGGGAATGAGAATTACATGTACAGATGTGTGGACATGACACAGCCAAGTATATTCAAAACAGATAATAGAGGATGTACAGTGTGTAAAACATAATGGATAATGATATAAAAAAGGTTGTTTGACTCAATTTATATGGAGTGTCATTTAGAAGTTATCTGGATCATATATAGAGGGTATCTGATTAGATATATATTTTTAAGAGACAGGAGTTCCAAAAACACAGAATAGACTGAGGAGAAGACAGATAGAAGACAAAGAGGCTGGTGAAGGATAAGAACCAAAAGGAATACTATAAATAAACACTATTTCAAACATTCAGTGTCCAATTTGGAGCAGCAGCTTTAGTGGTTTTAAAAACAGGATGAAGGACTTCTGACCAAGATGGAGGCATAGGTAGACACACTGTGCCTCCTCGCACAACCAAGATAGGGACAACAACAATTTGGAAACAGAATAACAACCAGAACTGACAGAAAATTGAACTGTATGGAAGTCGGACAACCAAGGAGTAAAAATACACACGTTCATCCAGACCGGTAGAAGGGGCAGAGTTGGGCAGCTGGGCGAAGAGGGGTTGAGGGACCAAGACCATTGGGATGGTGTAAGGCATCCCAGGCACGCAAGACCAGAGTGGGCAGACCCTGGGGCCCAAGTGGTGGCTGGCAGACCCTGGCCGAGGGGTGGAAACTGGCCGACCCAGCAAGGTGGCGATTGTGAAGCAAGGCACTGCATGCACCCACAATCCCAGCGCTCAGAAATAGAGCCTTGGGGCACTGATTGAAAACACCTGTGGGGGTTGAGGGGCAGGGAGAGACTCCCAGCCTCACAGGAGAGGTCATTGGAAAGACCCATGGGGTACACAAGCCCACCCATATAGGAACTGGCACCAGAAAGGCCCAGTTTGCTTGGGGGAAGTGGTGGAAGGGACTGAAGTCCAACTCAGACTGGAGCAAGTGCCATTGTTCCCTCTTGGACCCTGCCCCCACATACAGCATCACAACCCAGTGACAGGGTTGACCCGCCCTGGTGAACACCTAAGGCTCTGCCCCTCATATGTAACAGGCACAACCAGACAAAAGAAAAAAAAAAAGAGATGGCTCAAACAGAAGAACAAATACAAATGCAAGCCTGAGAACTGATACTTTTAAGTGACTGAGAGATAGCCAATTTATCAGATGCACAGTTCAAAACACTGGTGATCAGGATGCTCACAGAATTGGTTGATTTTGGTCACAAATTAGATGAAAAAATGAAGGCTACAATAAGTGAAATGAAGAAAAATGCCCAGGGAACCAACAGTGATGGAAAGAAAGCTGGGTCTCACATCAATGGAGTGGACCAGAAGGAAGAAAACCATATACAATCAGAAAAGAATGAAGAAATAAGAATTCAAAAAAATGAGGAGAGGCTTAGGAGCCTCCAGGACATCTTTAAACATTCCAACATCCAAATTATAGGGGTACCAGAAGGAGAAGAGGAAGAGCAACAAGTGGAAAACTTACTTGAACAAGTAATAAAGGAGAACTTCCCCAATCTGGCAAAGGAAATAGACTTCCAGGAAGTCCAGGAAGCTCAGAGAGTCCCAAAGAAGTTGGACCCAAGGAGGAACACACCAAGGCACATCATAATTACCTTAGCCAAGGTAAAAATGAAGGAGAGAACCCTAGAAGCAGCAAGAGATAAGGGGACAGTCACCTACAAAGGAGTTCCCATTAGACTGTCAGCTGATTTCTCAAAAGAGACCTTACAGAAAAGAAGGGGCTAGAAAGAAGTATTCCAAGTCACGAAAGGCAAGGACCTACATCCCAGATTGCTCTATCCAGCAAAGCTTTCATTTAGAATGAAAGGGCAGATAAAGTGCTTCTCAGATAAGGTCAAGTTAAAGGAGCTCATCATCACCAAGCCCTTGTTTTATGAAATGTTAAAGGGACTTATGTAAGAAAGAAGATAAGAAAAAGAAGATAAAAAACACGTATAGTAAAATGACAGCAAACTCACAATTATTAACAGCCACACCTAAAACACCTGAAAACAAGAACAAAATAAGCAAACAACTAGAACAGGAACAGAACCACAGAAATGGAGATCACATGGAGGGTTAGCAACAGGGGAGTGGGAGGAGGAGAGAGGGGGAAAAGGTACAGAGAATAAGTAGCGTACATGATAGGTAGAAAATAGACAGGGGGAGGGCAAGAATGGTATGGGAAATGTAGAAGCTAAAGAACTTATGACACATGGACAGGAACTAAAGCAGGGGAATGTGGGTGGGAGAGGGTGTGCAGGGTGGAGGGGAATGAAGGGGGAGAAATGGGACAACTGCAATACCATAATCAATAAAATATATTTAAAAACAATAAAAGGAACCATTCAAAAAAACAGGATGAAGGTTTATTTTTACTTTTCCTAATTAACTGCATACAATTAATAATCTGTTTATATTAATTATTTCTTTCAGATTTTCTTTTTGTTTATTATACCATGTTCTATGTGTTGGGATAAAACAGTGTGCAAAACAGATAAAAACAACCCTGTCCTGATAGAGAGTATATCCTGGTATTCAAAGAAAATACTCCAAGAGGATACCCAAACCACCAAATTAAAACAAAGAATTAGAGTAGATAAACTTGACTAGAAAACACAGAGGGAACAGGCAGGAATTTTTAATAAACAAACAATTTGTTTATGCCTTAACAAGAAATTCTCACTTTTGGTTACCAAATAAATCCAAGAGTTTGGGTGGGACAAGCAATATTATCATCCTTCTTTTCAGACTTTAGAGGAGAATGTTAGAAAGTTTAAGTAATTTCCCCAACTTTATTACATCTCTTTTGATAGCAGTAGGTGTTGTCACTACAGGGAACCCCATCCTGCACATACCCATCTTGTGGGCACTGATGGGACATCCCATTGCACCACTCTGGACATTCATTGACCTGAGTTCATTGATGGTATGAACTTGCAGTCTTGACTTGTTCTAGGCTTATCATTGGGAAAATATCTCCATGATTTCAAATTCTAGTCCCAGTCAAAATCACATAAGCCCCCAGCTTCTGATAAATGGTATCCACTAGAGGACAACAAGAAATGTATCCTTTGCACCTTTGAGAAATTACTTTGGGAATAAATGGGGAGGCAAGACTCACCCGTAGGTCTTTACATGTCTGTCTCTTGGCTTTCCTGTGAATCATATATGCACTCAGGAGACACAAAGAGGACCAACTCAGAGTGAAACTGGAGCTTTATTGGCTGCTTACACAATAAACAGTAGCTAGGAAAATGTTAGAAATTACCCTTTCTTGATGGCAATGCTTCTAATACTGACGAAAAGGAAGGTCTTCATTTTTCTGTAAACTATCAGAAATGTGCTCAGTTTCAGGCATGTAACTTTTCTACCTCCAATAAACTAAAATGTTGTGATGCATAGGATATTAAATTAGAGGAGCTTTCTTAATCTGAAGTGTGAGCCTTGATCTCCTTAGGACTACAGTGGTTTTGAAGGTATGTAAATAGAGTAGCCAACAGTAGAAGCAAAACGGACAAACTAAGAATCATAACGAGTGGAAAGAAAATTCCTTTTCTGGCAGCTGCTGGGCCACTGTCAACACTACCTCCATAGCCTCTATATAGGCAGTAGGGTGGGGACCACCCATAGCCACAGTGGCAGTGATGTTTGTTATTGCAGATCCCCTTCATGTTGCAAGTCTCAGGCAGGCAGACTTGTGACAGGAGAGAGAGACTGACACACTTCTTGTGTATGCAGATCTTTTTTGAACCACACACAGTGCCATCTTTCACTTCACCAACATCAGGTGTGCTCATCCCTAAATGATAACTTATACCCCAGCAGGTGACACCATTTACATGAGTGTGCTGCAAAGCAGAGTGATCTCTTAAATTGGGAATGTCTCCCACATTCTCACACTGAACCCTCCCACAAAAGATATCTGAGGTGTTGCATTTTAAGTATGCCGTTCCATTTAGACCGCAGTGGCCAAAACGGTTTCCCTGGGAGTTGACTTCTTCATAGCAATTCTGAGATGCACTCTTTGCAACTTCACCAAAGATCTCCCTGCACTGTTTGTCATGGTTATTACATCTCTTTTGATAGCAGTAGGCGTTGTCACTACAGGGAACCCCATCCTGCACATACCCATCTTCTGGGCACTGATGGGATGTCCCATTGCACCACTCTGGAAGGTCACATTCGTTGATCTGATGTCTGCAGACTTCCCCTGATGGCATGAATTTGCAGTCTTTGCAACAAAGCCCAAAAGCACAAGCCGCACCGGTCCTCAGAGTGCAGTTCAAGAGACAACAGGGATCTTGTTCACACTGCTTTATAGATCCACAGTCACACTCCTCTTCCCCTTCAACTACATTGTTCCCACAGCGCTTCAGCATAAGGACTTTCCCTGGACTTGGAGGATTGTGCAGACATGATCCCTGGTTTAAAGTGGTCTTTGTAAAATCTCCATAACTACAGTTGGTGAATCTCTCTGCTGGCACTCTGATAGCATTCATAATGCAACCACTTTGCCCACATAAACAGTATTCTTCATCATGCAGCATACCCAAAGTATGGCCTAACTCATGGGCCACAGTGAGTGCAAAAAGAGACCAGGGGTCTCCTTGGAAATTATTAACTCCACAGTCAATTGGAGGACGACATATTCCTGCAACATAGGCTATACCAAGTGCACTTATAAGTGAATTTTTAATGAAAATATGTGCAGCATCATACTGTAGCTGTGAAAGACTGATTTGCTTCCACTGAGAAAAATCCTCCAGAACCTGTTCTATGCTTATCATTGGGAAAATATTTTCATGATTCCAAATCTCAATCCCAATCAAAATCACATAAGTACCCAACTGCTGGTAAATGGAGTCCACTATGTTGATAACAAGAAACACATCTTCCTGCACCTTTGAGAAGTTACTTTGGGAGTAAATGAAGAAATTTTGATCTACCACCACGACCAGCTCCAAAAACCATGAATGGGCCCACCAGTTATCAGTAGAAATTCGTTTCAGAGTTGTTGTCTCTGCCTCTTCAAATCCCAATTGTTGGTGTATTTCCTTCTGTGTTAAGCCACATCTAATAGGTGGAGACTGAGTCTCATTAATGTTGATCTTATAAACCAGGTGTTCAAATGTGGTAGAGTGCCTGATGGGCTCGATTTCATAAGCAAGGTCATTTATCTGTAGCATTCCTCGAAAGCCTCCAGAACAGGTACTGAGGGCAACCAGGGACTCAGGGACCCCCTGCACATAACCATGATAGTAGCAGTCATCAGGAACAAAGGGCTGATCCTCCTGCAGGGCACTCTGGTCTGAGTAGGTGAACACCAGTAGGTGTCTGGAAACTAAGAGCTTCTTGACCCTCATGTGGACAATGTGTCTCCAGCCCCCAAACTCAATGCTATAGGAGAGCCAGCCTGGAGCCTTTGCACCTCTGCCCTTGCTGGTCAGCTTCAAGGGGACCACCACTTCTTGGGAGCTGGGGGGCCTAGCCTGGGACAGGCCAGGAGGGGATAGAGACACCCTAAGCCAGAGGAGCAGGAGAATTACTCTCATGGACACCCTGGTCTCAGCAGCCTCCGTTATGAAGTCATCTGTCCAGAGAAAAAGAGGACGAGATACTGTTGGTCTGGCTTATCCCTCTGAGCTGGTCATTGTCTAGAGCTGCCCTTTAAGGATCTGAGTCCTGACAGAGCTGGCCACCAAAGCTGCAGTGCTGAAATTGAAAATAAAAAGGAGGGTGGGGAAGGTGATGGGATTGGGTAAGGAAAGTGAGAGAGAGAGAGAAAGAATTGAGTGGTGAAAAAGTGATTAATGAATCACAAAAATGCTTTGGATTTGCTTTCAATAAATGGGGGTGGGAAGTTTGGGGTTATAGAAGTTAGGGTATTGGTCATATGTTAATAATTGTTGAAGTTGGAAGATAGATAGTCCAGTTTTCATTTAATCTGAGAAGACTTGCATAGGACATGGAAATGAAGATGCCTGAACAATGATCTTCTGTGCTCTGAATTCATTTCTAGTCAATACTTCCTTTCCCCTGATTCAAATTTCTCTGTATCATCTGTCTGTAAAGCTTCCCCTATGACTTTGGCTGTCTTTTTTTTTTTCCAGTGACGAAGAGAGAGAGAGAGAGAGAGAGAGAGAACCAGACTCAATCCTAACCCCCTTCACAGAGCTCCTTGTATCTACTTATCTTATTAAACTTGAGCTTCAACAGATTTTACTGCCTTCTCTAAAGCTCACCCTGGAGAAATCCAATGCTCAGAAGCCCTATGTACCTCATGGGCCAGAGCCTAGGTTCCTATTCTCCACAGCCCGCAAAGTCATTTGTAAACCATTCATCCTGCTATATTTGACATCCTGGACTACTAGTACTCAAGGAGGAGTACACCCTCCTCTTGTCATTGAGCCTTGACTGTTGTTGGGTGGTCAATGGGAGGGATTTATTCAGGCCAGTGAGCTGTGAGGATGGACTGGCTGTGACCACTGACCACCAACCTCTGCCCTCTATGTAGAATCAGCTTTTCAGGGGCAGGGTGGTGGTGCTCCAATGTGGTCTGTAGCTGTCTACTGGGTGCACAGGCTCTGGGGTTTCCTGAGTGGTGCAGGACAAGATTATCCCCCACCTGTGTTCTTCCTGAGGCCACCCTGTATGAGCTATAGAGCAATCTGCAGATGGCTGCTACCTGTGTTGGTTGTAGAGGTTCCCAGGCAAAGCTAAGCTGTGAACCTAGGCTGGCTGGTGCTAGTGCTGGGCTTAGGGTCACTTAGAAAGAGGTATAGGGGGCTAGGGACTTACTGAGGCTGGTTGCTTGTTTGAGAGAAATTAGGAAGTTGTGAGGTATGAGCCACAATCAGTTACTCATATGGAAAAGCCACTGTTAATAGCTTGGGTGGGTAGAGCCTCAGGGGATCTCCAGGGCAAGGCAAACAATGTTAGCCAGATTGATGGAGTCTCAGATATGGTCCCTGCCTGTCAGCTCTGTGACTCTGAGGGGAGGGCTCAGAAAAGGAACAGTGGCCTCTACCTGCCTTGCTGTTGGGAAGAAAGCTGTCTCCCAGCTCTTGCCTTGATGTCAGGCTGCCTGTCACTTCATTTCCTCACCATATGCCATTGATGCCTTTCAAGCTGCTACCCCAGTGCTGGAGCTTAGAGGGAGTAAGTGTGAGTAACTCCGTGTGTGAGTTCTTGAAGAGAAACTGCTTGGAACTCCAGAAGTTTCTTCCACCAACTTAATCCCCACTGGTTTTTGCAGCCAGAAGTTATGGGGTCTTACCTTGCTGGCACTGGAACCCTGGGATGGGGGCCCTTGTTTGGGGCTGAGATTCCTTGCTCCTGAGATATCCCTCCTGAATTTTTATTCACCACACATGGGTATGGAACCAGCCCATTCAGTGTCACCATGTCTCTGCCCCTCCTACCAGTCTGGATGGATATGTTTTCTTTAATTCCATAGTTGTCAGACTTCCATTCAACTGGATTTCTGACTGTTCTGAGTGATGGTTGTTCATTAGTTTAGTTGTAATTTTTTTGTGGTTGTGCAAGAAGGTGAATCATGTTTACCTACACCTCTATGTTGACTGGAAGTCCAATTCCCTATCATTCTTGTATAAACTTTTGTTTTTGATGCCTGACTGGTAGACTTTATCTCCATCAAAATCCTACCTTCACCATAAACAATAATAGCAAGTATAGACAACTCATCTGAAAATCAGAAGGGTTTTTCAACATTTTTCAACCCCTCCAATTCAGTTTCAGTGTACTTCAGTTTACCCACCCACAGTCATAATCTATACCAATCCATGTCATTACCAAACAAAGCAAAACCAAACCATTACTTACATCCTATGCAATTTATCAATAATTTTAATCATTCCAGCTCTCCCTTATTCCTGCTATGCCTATTTGTCAGACTCAAAGAGAACCCAAATACTTTTGTCTTTCATCATCAGCCATTTCTCTCAGTCTTATACTTTATCTTTAGTTCTGTTCCATTTGAGCCTAGGTGACCACTTCTATCACTTCAGCCACTTTATGCCCAAACCTTCAACTCTCTGAAGCTCTACAATAACACTAATTTGCAAAACAAACAAAACTGGTTTAGTTCTGCCATATACTTTTTCCACTCAATATGTTTATGAAAATCTTAAAAGGGGAATGCATAATCAGAACTGGAAAGGTTAGTAATGGCTCCCCAGCCTAAGCGATGGAAACAAGAAGTCTGCTGATATTTCAAACCCTCCTATGTCATATTGCTCTTTTCTTTACTTGCTCTCCTGGACATTACATTCACCTCCCCCCACCCTAATATGGAGTTCCTCATTTATGTATAGTGTCAGGAGTCAATACATTCTCATTACCTTTCAATCACAGAGTTAAATAATTAACCAAGTAGGCTTCATCTTTTTTTTTTCTAACATACAGTATTTAAGTTTTAAATTTATCCTAGATTTGCAATGTGGATGCTGGTAGATCGGGAAGGCTTGTTTCACTCTGAACAATATCCTTAATGTTAACCTGCCTAGAGAGCTTGGATCCATATGAGTATACTCCATTGGGAAAGGATAGGCACTTTATTCCAGGGGGGTCAAGTAGCTCACAAGAAAAAAGCAAAGTTCACACACAAGTTCAACTATATGCATATATATAAAAATTTCCAAGGATAAAGATCTCTAAATTAGGTGCTATTCTCTGTATCTCTCTTGATATGTTTGTTACTGAT